>NC_133508.1:94812954-95459772 GCF_049354715.1 Callithrix jacchus
GGAAATAGGAATGCTTTTACATGGTGGGAGCGTAAACTAGTTCAACCATCACAGAAGACAGTGTGGCAATTCCTCAAGGATCTAGAACTAGAAATACCATTTGACCCAGCAATCCCATTACTGGGTGTATACCCAAAGGATTATAAATCATTCTACTATAAAGACACATGCATGCGTATGTTTACTACAGCACTGTTCACAATAGCAAAGACTTGGAATCAACCCAAATGCCCATCAATGATAGATTGGATAAAGAAATTGTGTCACTTATATACCATGGAAGACTGTGCAGTCATGAAAAAGGATGAGTTCATGTCTTTTGCAGGGATATGGATGCAGCTGGAAACCATCACTCTCAGCAAACTAACACAATAACAGCAAACCAAACACCACACGTTCTCACTCATAAATGGGAATTGACCAATGAGAACACATGGACATAGGGAGGGGAACATCACATATCGGACCCTGTCAGGGGGTGGGGAGATAGGAGAGGGATAGCATAGGAGAAATACCTAATGGAGATGACAGGTTGATGGGTGCAGCAAACCACCATGCCATGTGTATACCTGTGTAACAAACCTGCATGTTCAGCACCTGCATCCCAGAACTTAAACTATAATAATAATTTAAAAAGATAATTTAGCATGATCAAGTGGGATTCATTTCAGGGATGCAAAGATGGTTCACATATGCTAATCAATGGAGGTCATAAATCACATAAATAGAATCAAGAATAAAAACCATACGATTATTTTGATAGATGCTGAAAAAGTATTTGATAGAATTCAACATTACTTTATTATAAAAGTGCTCAACATATTGGTTTTAGAAGAAATATACCTTACTATAATAAAGGTATTCATAATGAACAGGGAAAAGTTGAAAGCATTTCCTCTGAGATCTGGAAGAAGACAAGGAAGACAAGGATGCCCACTTTCACCACTTTTACTCAACATAGTCCTTGAAATTCTTTCTAGCCAGAGCAGTTAGGCAGGAGAAAGAAATAAAGGATATTTAAATTGGAAAAAAGGAAGCCAATTATTTCTGTTTGCAGATAACACTATGATATATATATATATATATAAAAAACCCTGAAGACTCTACCAAAAGACTGTTAGAACTAAAATATTTAGTAAAGTTGTAGGATAGATAATTAACGTATAATATTGGTAGCATTTCTATATGCCAATAATTTACTATCTAGAAAAGAAATCAAGAAAAACAATCCCATTTGTAATGCCAAAAAAAAAAAAAACCACCTAGAAATAAATTAGCCAAAGAGGTAAAAAAATCCCTGCTATTAAAACTATAAAATAATGAAAAAAATGGAAATTGACATAAATAAATGGAAAAACAGCTCACGTTTATGAATTGGGAAAACTAATATTGTTAAAAATGTCCATATTACCCAAAGCAATCTACAGATTCAGTGCAATCCCTATCCAAGTACCAATGACATTTCACAGAAATAGGGGGGAAAAAAGAACCTTAAAATTCATGTGAAAATGCAAAAGATCTTGGATAGCTGAAGAAATCTTGAGGAAAAATAAAGCTGTGACATCCTATTACCTGACTTCTAAATATATTACAAAACTATAGTACCAAAATAGCATGCCACTGGCATAAAAACTGAGATATAGACCAGTGGAACAGTATATAGAACTCAGAAATAAATCCATGTATTTATAGCCAACCAATTTTTAACAAAGTTGCCAAAAATACACTTTGGAGAAAGGCCAGTCTTTCAGTAAGTGGTGCTGAGAAAACTAGTATCCACATGCAGAAGAAAGAAATGAAACCTTCTCTCTCACCATGTACAAAAATCAACTCTAAATGGATTAAAGACTTAAATGTAAAATCCCAGACTGTGAAACTACTAGAGGAAAACACAGAGGAAATACTTCATGAAACTGAACAGAGCAAGGAATTTTAAAATAAGACTTCAAAAGCACAGGCAACAAAAGCAATAATAGACAAATTGGATTACACATCAAACTACTGAGCTCCTCCACAGCAAAGAAAACAATTAGTAAAATGAAGAGACCAACCTACAGAATGGGAGAAAGTATCTGCAAGCTATACATCTGACAGTGGGTTAATATGTAGAATTTATAAGGAACTTAATAGCAAAAAAGCAACTAATCAGGTTTTAAATGAGCAAAAGACTTAAATAGACATTTTCCAAAAGAAGACATACAAATGTGCCAGGCGCAGTGGCTCACACCTGTAATCCCAGCACTTTGGGAGGCTGAGGTGGGTGGATCACGAGTTCAGAAATTCAGGACCAGCCTGCCCAACATAGTGTAAGCCCGTTTCTACTAAAAATATGAAAATTGGCCTGGCATGGTGACGGGAGCCTGGAATCTCAGCTATTCAGGAGGCTGAGGCAGGAGAATTGCTTGAACTCAGAAGGGTGAGGTTGCAGTAAGCCAAGACTGGATTATTATACTCTAGCCTGGGCGACAGAGCAAGACTCCGTCAAAGAAAGAAAGAAAAGAAAGAGAGAGAGAGAAAGAGAGGGGAAGGAAGGAAGGAAGGAAGGAAGGAAGGAAGGAAGGAAGGAAGGAAGGAAGGAAGGAAGGAAGGAAGGAAGGAAGGAGAGAAGGAGATATACAAATGCCCCATAGATAAATGAAAAAAATGATCAAGAGCACTAATCAACAGGAAAATGCACATTAAAACCATCATGAGATATCATCTCATCCCAGTTAGAATGGCTATTACCAAAAAGGTAAAAAATAGAAAATACCATTGAGGATGTAGAGAAACAGGAATTCTTAGGTACTGTTGGTGGGAATGTGAATAGTAGAGCCATTACGGAAATCAGTATAGAGGTTCCTGAAAAAATTATAAATAGAACTACTATATGATCCAGCAGTCCCACTTGTGGGCATGTATCCAAATGAAATGAAATCAATATTTTGAAGACATATCTGCACCTCCATGTTTACTACAGTGTTATTCATAATAGCCAAGATGTGAAATTAACCTAAATGCCCATCTACAGATAAATGGATTAAGAAAATGTGAGAATATATATATAAATATAGATATATATTTACACATATGAGTGTGTGTGTATACACTATGAAATATTATTCAACCATAAAAATAATATTCTGTCATTTTTGGCAATGTAGATAAACCTGGGGGACATTATGTTAGGTTATGAGTTAGGAAATAACTCATGCATAGAAAGACAAAACTCTTATAATCTCATTAATTAATATGTGGAATTTCAAAAAGTTAATCTTATAGAAGTAGGAGGAGAATAGCGGTTACCTGAGGCTGGGGAGGGTGTAGTGGGGACCACGAGAGGTTGGTCAAGGGTGCAAATTTGTAGTTACATAGGAAGAATAAGTTCTGGTAGTTTTTTCTTTTCTTTTATTCTTCCTTCTTGGTCTTCAGGTTCTTGTGTTCTATTGCACAGTAGGGTGACTATAGCTGATAACAATGTAGTGTATATTTCAAGATAGCTGGAAGAGCTACCTTTTTCTTCCAGAAAACGGAAGAAAAAAAAAAGATGACACCTGTTGCAGTTTAATGCTAATATGAATTCTGTTTTCAGGCTGAAAGTTATGCATCAACAAAAATATAAATATAATTTTTTTCACAGCTGTGTAAGTGAAAAAACATATGTTGAGAAATTAGAGACAACTATTATCTATTATTCAAAATTTCCATGGCCACTGAGTGAATCCAGTGTTGAAATTAGAAATGTACAATGCTTTTTAATTAATTTAATGTACATTATTGGCTGATGAAATGCCACAAATAACCACAACATTGAACACTCTTCCCTGTTCTCCTTAAAAAAATGCTCTGCTGTTTAAAGGATCCAGTATGGCTGCTAATTTTCTGGCTTCCCCTGGAGAAAATTGAAGCAGGGTTTGTGCAGTTAAAAGAGAAGCCGTAAGCCAGAGGGAGGTGGGCCAAGGTCACCATGAAGAAGACTTCCTCCAAGTTCAGATGTAATCTCCTAACAAGTTCCTCAATGATATCTTTAGGCTCTGTGTGCTCACCCAAATCTCACCTTGAATTGTAATCAACATGTTGAGGGAGGGACAAGGTAGGAAGTGATTGGCTCATTGGGGTGATTTCCTCCATGCTGTTCTGATAACGAGTGAGTTCTCATGAGATCTGATGGTTTAAAATTACAGCACTTCCTTATTTGTTCTCTCTCTGCCATCTTGTGAGAAGTCGCTTGCTTCCCCTTCACCTTCCACTGTGATTGTAACTTTTCTGTGGCCTCCCCAGCCATGCAAAACTGAGTCAAGGAAACTACCTTTGCTTATAAATTATCCAGTGTCAGACAGTGTCTTTATAGCAGTGTGAAAACAAACGAATATACTCAACCAGTTAGTGAATGGGAAATACCATGAGATGTGAAGGAAACTAAGAAAGCAGAATTAGTTGAGTATTACTTAAAGACTATTTTCTATATATATGAAAGTATGATAGGTGTTATATCAGAATTGTTACTTATTATTCTATGTGACCTTGGCCAAATTACTTCTCTCTTTGAAGCTGGGTTGTTCCCATCTGTAAAATGTGGGATTAGGCTTGAATGGCTTCTCTGAGTTTCCTTCTGGAAACTTGATGATTCCCTAAATTAGGGTCACAATCCTCAAGAAACTCAGAATTACACAAAATTAATAAGGCCAGCATACCTAAGCTGATTAACTAAATTAACAATAAAAACAATGAAACTGAAAGCACTAGAGGAATGTGTAATGCACACTCTGATGCACTGCACACCATAGTCTCTATCCCTTTATTAACAGTCACACTCTCATCCATAATCCCGTTCCCTCCTCAAAGCAATCCTACGGCATGGGTTTCATAGAACAGATGAAGGAACCAATGCTCAGAGTACTTGAGATAGTTAAGATTGCAGAGGTGGGACGCAGTCAAGGTTGAAATCGAATTTATGTCTTATTGACTTCAGTACCTGACTCCTAACCAGTATCCCATACTGCCAATAACAAGAGCAGGAAAGTGTCCTCAAGGTCTGTTTGAATCCCAGCATGAAGATAGTGCCATATAAAAGGAAGACTTCAAGGCTGTAATCAGATGGTCCTGGGAATTTATCTTAGCATCGCCATGTGGCACCTGCATACTGTAGGGATCTCCAGGCCTATTTCTTCATCTGTAAAATGGAGATATCAATAGTCACCTAATAGTGTTGTAGTAGGGCATAAATAAGATAATATTAAGTGTTTGGCACAATGCCTGTCATGTGGTACACAAACAGAAGGTTTTTTTTCTCTCTCTCTCTCATCCTCCTTCTTGGTCGTAGTCTTATTTCGTTTAGGGTCTGACCAATTTCTTTCCAGTTTTTTGCTTGTGTCTGGTTTGTCTATAGACATTTTAAATATTTAAAGGTCACCATTTGGTCAAAGTAGGAAAATCACCCTCTCATACTTGAAACATGCCTTCTATCACTTGCACTGGTCCTGGGCCAGGCTCAGAGGTTCTTGGTTAGCATATGCCATCTCCCTTAAAGGAAGAGAAAGTAAGAGATAGGCACCTGCAAATTGCAGTTCTTCATTAGTCTGTCTGCTAATATTGACATTATAATTTTCTAGTTAACTTTTTTCCCACCTAGCCCTCCCTTGGCTCTTGATTTCTGACCTGCAGCCACACTCTTTTCCCATTCAGCTTCCTCAAGCAACTCCACTTCATCAAATGTGGCCAGTCATGTCTGGTAATGCCGTAAGCAAAGGACATGCTTATGAAGGCAAGAAAATTGAGTGTCTGATCTAATTCCTGACATTGGAGATCACACCTGACCAGCGATGCACTTGCCTGCAGTTGAAAAATGTAGCATCTTTGGATGTATACAGAGAAGCAAGCTATAAACAATATTGAACTTAAATAAATTCAGAAGAAAAGGTGGTTCTGATAAGAATCTACTCTGTGCCAGACTTAATTTTCACCAAAACTGTGCCAGTTTATACTTAGTATGCACCCAATACTATTGTAGCACTTTAAAAATATTAACTCATGAAATCCCCATAAGCACCTTATACATAGGATTAATGTCTTCATCTTACAAAGGAAGATACTTAGCACAGAGGGACTGTCATCTGCTCAAGGCTATACCAATAGTAAGTAACTCAAGATTTGAGCCCAGGCTATCTGGGTTCTGAATCCAGGCTCTTAGCCACTGTGTTAGGCTGCTTCTAGGTTGAAGGGCAGCAGCACCTTCTTAGGAAATGGGACTGGGACCAGTAGCTGGTAACTTGCAGCAGAAATGAGTGGGTGTATTAGAGAGGAGCTCCTAGCCAGGAGCACTCAGCACGCTGTGGGCATCCATCTATGTGCTTTGTGAAAGGAAGGTAGAGTGTTGATCACTCTGGCTAGTTGGTTAAGGGAGGAGACTGTTAAGATCTGAACTCCTGTGTTATTGCCATTATGATTCCCATTATAAAGATGAAGAAACCAAGATCATGCCATTGCACTCCAGCCTGAGCAACAGGAGCGAAACTCGATCTAAAAAAAAAAAGAAAAAAAAAAAAAAAGATGAAGAAACCAAACACGGAGAAGATATGTAACTTGTCCAAGGCAGTATTTTAAACCAGGGCTATTTTATACCTTAGCCCACTCTCTTCCGAATGCTCTTAATGGCATGAAGTCTCACCAAACCAGGTCAGCGTTGATGTGCAGAATTTTAAGAACCAACCTAGCCTTCCTAACACACAGGCAATGTTACCATTTCTCATCAGTGTTGTCTCCAAAGAATAGGCACAACATCCAGAAAGCAGGGAGCAATTCACACTTTACGTAAAGCCCACAGCAATAATACGCTATACATTGAGTTCTGGTGAACTAAGTGGGTCATATGCTCTAGCTCCATGATGAAGCTGGAAGAGTGCATCCATAAGAAGAAAAAAGAACCCCTAAGAAGACAGAGGATAGACCTGGCTTATTCCAGTAGCTTCAGGAACAAATACTTGGTGTGTATACTACCACTTCCCTCTCTTGTGACCTTAAAAGACTTGAATAATGCACACAACGCTGTCAGCATGCCTTAAGCTTAGCACCCTCTCAAACTTCTCAACACAGTATTCCCAGTAGTGAATACCCATTGATTAGATAAGGAATGTGAGAGTGAAGCCATTTTCCACCTCCAAATAGCCTGAGAAGTGGTCCCAATGAGTATATACAATCTCATGTCCAATGTGTTATAATCCATAATATCTTTGCATAATTTTGCAATGTCATTTCACACCTGCCTTTCCAATTGAGGGGACTGGAGCACTCATGTGTGACTGATGGGCAAGAAAGAGTCCTCTAGAAGGAGAAAGGTCATTGCAACAGGCCTGCCAGCTGGCATTGACATATGAAGCAAAATGATGGGTTTGAGGCTACACTGAGCAGGAGTGGCCTTGGGCTTGTGGGACTCAGGTCACCTGAGTTACCTGTCCCAACCCCTAAATCTCCCCAACTGAGAAAAGCACAGCTAACCCCCCACTCCGGGGTATCCAAGACAACCTTGTCAGATACCTGACTGTGCATTTCGGTGCACTCTGTGAGTATGTTGCTCCCATCTCCCATAGCTTTCAATGGCTTCTGATGACCTGCTAGATGAAAACCAACCTCCTTACTCTACTATGGTTATTACAATCTTAGTTGCCCAATTCTCAGCTGCCAGGCTCTCCAAATTTAATTCTAGTCAACTTGTCTAATTTCCTAGTCAACTTATTGACAGAAAAATGGTATGGTAAAGTTAAATACCATAGCTAAGGTAGACTTGCTGCTCTCCAAATGAGCTGCATGACCATGGGCAAGTTTCTTAAACTCTCTGTTCTTTGCTTAATTCTTTTAGAATATCACTTGGCTCTGTGTGAGTACACATTCAACGATGTCAGCTATGACATGTATTTTTATTTTTATATAATCATATGAATGTTTTTTATGATATGTCTGTTTATGAATGCATGCCTGTTTCATAGCCTTATGCCATTTGTCTGTGCTTAGTTGCTTCTGTCTCTGTCTTATGCTCTCAAGCCCTATACCAAATCCAGAAAGAGTATTTTATCCTTCATAAAGGCCACTTTGGGTTTGCAGGACAGAGCCTTCTCTCAGGCTAGCTTGGCTAGTATGAAGCTTTTCTCACACTCACAGGGAAATTCTCTGCATCCACAGACGAATGGCAGGAGTGGAAAAGTGGAAAGGCTGAAGTCAGCAAAGCAGAGCTTTGGTTTTCTTTTTCCCCCAAGCCCTTGTCCCTGACTTCTCTTATCCTTACTTCCTACATGCAGATATCGGATGCTCCCAATTAGCTGATTGTGGCTACATTTTTCTGGGGGATAAACTCACATGGCTTTTTCTGTTCATAATGCTCTCAGGGTTCTGTTAGGAATGTTATTGATTGGCCCTTTGTGATTTCCAGCTTGCAGGAGTTTGTTAAAACGGCAGATGAGTGAAGCAAAAACTATTGCAGGCTTCATTCTATTTCAGCTAGTAGCATTTCATATTCAAGAAAAAAACCTGTAGCTATTTTCAATTCCAATTTTAGTTTAGTCTTTCTTTCTGCCTGTTTTTCTGCTTCAATCCTGTCAAAATAAAAGCTGAAGATTAGCTAGGAAGGAAACAAAGAACATTTATAGCTATGAATCAGAGACAAGGGTAAGTGAACTTCCTGCTGATAGACGGACAACCCGGGGTAGTAATTGGTGGTGGTAGTTCATTCTTGATTTTAAATGTAGGATCATTCTGATTTGCATTCTGTTTTCACTTACACTTTCAAATTCTTTGAGCAGGAACTGTTGCAGATCAAGATGGTGCAGGAGAAAGAAAGGAAGAGAGGGATGGAGGGAGGAAGGGAGAAAGGGAGGGAGGGAGGGAGGGAGGGAGGAAGGAAGGAAGGAAGGAAGGAAGGAAGGAAGGAAGGAAGGAAGGAAGGAAGGAAGGAAGGAAGGAGCGAGCTAGGGAGGGACAGAGGAAGTCCTTAGAGGGGAGTCCCTACCATTAGTCACTGGGAAAATTGACAGATTTTGCCTTACTGTTCCCTGGAGAATGCCTATTAACTTTTGCATGCTCCCTGCATCAAACCAGGAGTGAAATTCTGAAATGAGTGAGTTTGGTAGTTTTATTAAAAATCAGAAGCTTAATGGGAAATAGTCATGTTACAAATCACACAGCCTTCGGTCATCTTGCAGGCTCCCTTCTCCCCTGGAGGCCTCTTCTTTTTGTCTGAGCTCCCATCCTAAGATCTTCCTGCCATGAGCAGATCTCTCTGAGAGTGCAGCCTAGCCTCTTGCTTTTCAAGAAAGAAGAAGAGGGAGCAGCTCTACCAAGCTGATCTGCTTCCCTCAGTTCTCCCACTGCCCCACCTCCCTGGAATTCTAGAAGGTGACTATCCCCCCAAAACTTAGTGCCACCTATGTGGCCCAGTATCTGCCACATGGGTGCTGCTCATTAAATGATGAAGAAATCAATACACAGATGAATAAATGCAAGCAAGTTATCTACTACTGTAAGATAACCCAAGTACAAGTTATCCAAGTAACTGATACAAGGTAGAAAGTGCTGGGTGCAGTCAAAGAAATATACACTCAGTGCCAGGAGAGACAGCATAGTACATTGGTCAAGTACAAGGGCTGTGGACTAATACAAACCTGGGTATGGTTCCTGACCCATCATGTACTAGTCATGGGCTAGTTTCCCTCATCTTGGGAAAGGGGTAACAATACTGATACTATGAATCGTGACATCCCTATTTTCCTCTCTCTATGTTTAACAATTCTGAAACCAAGCAGGAACAATTACTTGCTCCAGGAATACTTGCTCTTGGAAGACAAAAAATGAGAACAAATTAAAATCACTTATCAAGACCCACAGCATGCTTTTTAAGACTCACACGAGTATCCTCACCTCACTGGGCCCACCAACCCAAAGTTACAATGGCGTAAACTCTACTAAAGCCCAACCAACTCTCCGGGTCCTAAAACTTCATATCTGCCTTCTTCCCCGACCTCCCGCTTCAGAGATACTACTTCTACTCAGCTAAGGTGGTGCTCTCCTTGTAGCAGTAGTCTCAGTAACACAGCTTTGCTTAATTGGCAGGTGTTTCTGATCTTGGGGGATCTGATGGCTGACACTACATCACAAACTACTTGGGAACATTGCATTAGATAAGGAAAGGGATGCATGTAGTTCAGGGCCTACCGCTTGGTAAATACACTTTAAATAATATTACTATTATTACTATGATTAGAGAACAGGCTTATTATATCTAGCTGAAGAAATTCATTTATCTGTTTTGTTGGTTTTTTTGAGACAGACTCTTACTTTGTTGTCCAGGCTGGAGTGCAGTGGCACAATCTCGGCTCACTGCAACCTCTACCTCCGGGGTTCAAGCAATTCTCCTGCATCAGTCTCCCGAGTAGCTGTGATTATAGGCACATAGCACCATGCTTGGATAATTTTTTTGTATTTTTAATTGAGACAGGGTTTCACTATGTTGCCCAGGCTAGTCTTGAACTCCTGAACTCAGGCTATCGACCTGCCTCAGCCTCACAAAGTGCTAGGATTACAGAGAGGCCACCGTGCCCAGCCTATCTGTTCTTGCAATAATCTCCCATTGAATGAGCACACCTGGGCCATGTTCTAGTTCTTGGAGATACAGGGATGGGTAATTACTAACTTTGAAGAGCTTGTGACTTAGGGGAGAAAATAGATGGGTAAAGTAAAAATTGTAACAGGTGTGATCAGCCAAGGTGGAAGGGATGCACAAAGCACAATAGTGACATAAGGAAACAAGTCATCACTTTGTCACACCAGACTCTAGGAGTGGGAGACCGGTCTAGGTTCTGGATATCATACAGAAATGTGCTTGACCACCAAAAATAGGGACTAGGAAAGCCTTCCATTAAATGGTAACAGGACGGGTCATACCAAGGGGCATAGGATAGAGCTGGGAGGTGCTGGGAAGCATAACCTAGATCTACATGATGGAAATTGAGAAGGAGGCCACCGGGAAAGGCAGGTGCACATCAAGGAGACTTTGAATAAAGGTGAAGGACCTTGTGCTTTATTTTGAGGAAAGAGAATCATTATCATAGCAGATAAAGAGTGCTGAGTGTTTAAGTCAGGTACTGTTCTAAGCGCTTTATTTACTTCCCACTTTATGTACATGATCCTCATTTAATCCTTACAACAACTTAATTTCTATTCTTATTAATCATCTTCATTTTATTGATGTGGAGAATTAAGCCACAAAGAAGTTTAGTAACTTGCCCAGAATCGTGCAGCTCAAAAGTGACAGCGTCAGGATCTGAACCCAGGCAATCTGCCTGCCAAATCCATTGTCTTAGTCACTACCCTAAACTGCCTCAGATGGGATCAGACTTTTATTTGAGAATGATAACTCTGGCAGCAAAGGGATAAGGAAAACCAGGGGCTAAAACTGGACGCATAAGCTCTAAATGGATAGTGGATCTTATCCAAAGGAGTGCTCTGTAGGTTTTAAAAAATGACCTGACCAGTTGAGTGTGAATTTATGAAAAGAACACTAAGGCAGCCAGGGGCAAGAATGATGGTGAGAAACAATTCGGAGCCAGGGAGATGAGCACGTCAGAGACAATTGACATACTCCTGGCTGGAGGTGATTACAGCTACAATTCAACTTTGAAACCCAGAAGAGGAAGTGCACAGACTCTCAGTATTCCAAAATATTTACTTACATCGCACACTGAAATTAAGCTATGGGACAGGAAGTTCAAGCCAGCACATGGGCACTGCTGTTTTCAAGAAATGTCAGGCAGGCCTAACTGCTCCACTGAGAAGTTTCCTAACCATAATTGATGTGTTAAAGCTCAGCAGCTGTTTACACAACTTTGCAGGCACCCACAGGAATAGCAGTCCATAGTGAGTGCTGCTAACTGATGGCGTGCATTAGACTAAGACAGCCTGTGCGTCACCTGTTCCTTCACATCTTATTACCTGGCTATTAGATGGCACATCTGTAATCTGCTGCAATCACAGGTAGGCCAGGCAGGGATAGCACCGTGATCGTGATGAATGGGCTTCTGTCTGCATCACTGGGAATGTTCCATAAATGGCTTCTGGATCCAGGGGCCACTTTCATAATTTATAGAGAGATAAATCTTGCTGCACATTCTAGAGACAGCAGACAGTCTCACTTTCTCTCTCCTCTTCTTTCTCCTTTCTCTTTTTTTCTCTGTCTCTCACATTCTTCTCCTTCCTTTCTTCTCTCCTTCCTTCCTTCCTTTCTTCCTTCCTCTCTCTTTCTCTCTCTCCCTCTCTCCCTCTGTCTCCTATAATGAAGTGTGGCTGGAAAAATCCTGCTTGATTCCTACATTTAACTCTTAAGTGCCATCTTTTCACAATATCTGGATCAGCAAAATGCAGAGATGCAGATACATAAGGACCAGCCAAGTTTCATTTTCAAGGCTGGGGGTAGGGTGGGGGAGGGTGGCAGACAGATGTAGGAGGAAGAAAGGGGGCTTCATGTGCAAAGGTTCTTCAAGTCTCCTGCCAAGTCTTTGGCAGGAGCATTTGTTTTATATATACACATGCTGCTGAGGCGAGTACCAGGCAGGAGCATTTCTAAAAACTATTTGGCCAAGATTTCCTTTCTGATAAAGAAGTTGATGATATTGATGGTCTACTAAAGACGCTAGAAAATTATGACCTACAGGATGTTGTCTGGGCTCAAAGACCTCTGTGTACTATAAGAAGATTGTATCAGAATAGATAACGCCTGTGCCTATTTTTTCCGCATTAAAACCAAAGTCTGTTCTGCTTAATTTGGTTAGTTCCCAAACTTAGCATAGCATATACAATATTGGACATGAAGTATATTTAAGAGAACTCCCCCTAAGCTGTGATATCAATGGTTGGGGTATGAGGAGGTGGTGGGAGCTTTACTGATACTATACCAAATGATACTTTGGAATCTATGTTTCTTCCTGCTGTGGGAAACCTGTTTTCAAAAGAAACCAAAATTAAGTAGTCGCTCTTCCTGCCTGAAGAAGAAAACTAGAACACCTTTCTCATCTTCATACCTCATCTTCCACATCTGCAAAATGGGATCAATAATAGCACTCCGCTTTCTGTGGTGTAAGATTTCCATGAGATGATGAATTTAAAACATCACACCAGACATGGTGAAAGCCCGGGCAATGTTATTACTAGCCTGTCTTTTATCTTTTGTTGTAACTATTTATGCTTATGTCAACTTTTTAATGAGTTATATAGTGTTCTCAATGCAGATAATAGTTTTAGGTATTTTCCTGAATTAATGAAAATTACCTACTGTGTAATTTTACATTTTATTAGAGATGGAGGACTGGGTTGGGGAACTGTTAAGTTGCAGTGATTCCAAAGGAGAAAACCAGGTAAGCAAGTCTCCACAGAAAGTGTGGCCTTGAGGAAGTTTGGTTCTGCCCTGGTGTGGGGCAAGATTTCCTGTATTAAATGCTAATTGGATTCAGAATGGGTCGGACCTGGCATCCAGAAGCAATGGCTGTGTATATTCCTCTGCCATCAAGGCTGGCTACCATTTGAGGCAGCCCGTCTACATCCTTGAGCTCACAGAGATTCACATATGAACCCAGCTGCAGGTGATGTGCCTTTAACAGTCTGCCCTACTGCCCATCACATCCTCTCTGCACTGAAAGGGAGGAAGCATAAGGAGGACTTTGGCCACAGCTCTCCAGGCAGAGGAAAGGAGTTGGGGATAAAGAGCAGGTGGGCACTGGAAGGTGGAGAACTGAGAAGCCACATAAGTGACAGAGCAGAGCAGATAAAAGACTTACCTTCACTTCCACCTCACAGCATCTCCTGGTCCCTAGAAATTCATTTCAGTGGTCCTCAGGAAGACAGAGAATGGCATGCTGGCAGGCAGGGGACAAGCAGCTGATTTATCCCTGCCTGTATTATTTCTGCCTTCTGCAAACATTACAATGAGGTCAGCAACAGTGAGGGCAACATCTGTTATTTTCTAAGTATTTTATATAAGAACCTTATGTCCAGGCATGGTGGCTTACACCTATATCTAAGTGCTTTAAGAGGCCAAGGTGAGAGGATTGCTTGAGACTAGGAGTTCAATACCAGCCTGGGCAACATAGTGAAACCCCATCTCTACAAAAGAAAAACAAAGGTTAAAAAATCTTATTAAAAGGCACTATTATTATCCCGGCTTTCCAAAACAGAGACATAGCACAGTTAAGCTGGCTCAGGTTGCAGTTGGGGAGACAGGATATGTGCCCAGGTCTGATGGTACCTGTCTTATCTGCTATGCTGTGCTATTGGGTTATGAGGAACCAGTCATCAAATTCTAATTCCCTCTCAAACTGGGCACCTACTGGGTGTAAGTCAGTGCTGTGAGTTTCAGACAATGCTTGTCACTGGGCTAAAGTGTTCAGGATGATGCCACATAGGTGGAGGCCTATATGAACTCAATCTTGTACACAACCCAGAAAGAGAGAAAACAAGAGGTTGAGAGGCATTAATACACCTGTTCTGTTAGGATACTGTCATATCTATGAAATTGCAGAGCAGGAACCTGAAACCAGAGCTGCTGACTCCAAAGCTCTTAACTCCTGAGCAGCTGCTCTCAAATCTCCCATTAAATCTCCTCAAATCTCCTCCTAGAAGGAGACTCAAAAGATGTGTTAAACTATAGGTAAAGACTGACTAGTCAGAGCCAAGAGAGCAATAGAAGTCTTCCCTTGTTGTTTTTTTCAAACCAAGTGTAGATGTCTCCAAACTCAAAGGTGTCTGAAGGGGGAGTTTTGGAAGAATATGTAGTCATTATAAACCAAGGTCAGTGGAAGGGCCTGCAGATTTTTGGCATGGTTCGAGGGAGACATATTTGCGGAACTTTGAATATTGATCTTTACCTCTCACATGAGGCATTGAACTTCTTGAGGACAAGACTGGGCTTTCTTCCTCTCTCATCTACAGAATTAGAGTAAGTTCCCTGGTGGTTTGGTAAACAGATGAATAAAATAATTAATACATCTACACTGATTCAGAGGGCTATTAGCAAGAAACCCCAGAAAATTATATGTGTTGGTGAGGATATGAAAAAATTGGAATTCTTGTGCATTACTGATGGGAATATAAAAAGGTGTAGCCTCTATAGAAAATGATACAGCAGTTCCTCACACAATTAAACACGGAATTAGCATTTGATCCAGGCAGTCCAGTATAGACACAAAAGAATTAAAAATAGGCACTGGAACAGATGCTTGTATACCCATATTCAGAGCAGCATTATGCGCAGCAGCTAAACGGTGGAAGCAACCCAAATGTCCAGAGAGAGATGAATGGATAAATGATACATTGCACAAGGATATAATGAATTACTATTCAGCACTACATACATGAACCATGAAGACATAATATTAAGTAAAATAGCCAGTCACATAAAGGCAAATATTGGACGATTCCACTTACATGAGGTACCCATATTAGTCAAACTCATAAAGACAGACAGTGAAATGCCGGTTTCCAGGGGACAGGGCCTGAAAGCGGGGAATTATTGTTTAATGAGTACAGAGTATCAGTTAGGGAAGATGAGAAATGTTCTGGAGTTGGATGGTGGTGATGGTCACACAGCAATGTGAATGTGCTCAGTGTCAAAGAGCCATACACTTAAAAATGATCCAAATGTTGTTTTATGGTATGTATATCTTACCACACTAAAAAAAATGGAAAAAAAAGAATTAATAATTAGGCTGGGTGCAGTAGTGGTTCGCACCCATAAGTAACCCAGCACTTTGGGAGGCCGAGGCAGGTAGATCACCTGAAGTCAGGAGTTTGAGACCAGTCTGGTCAACATGGTGAAATCCCGTCTCTGCTAAATACACAAAAAGTAGCCAGGGCTGGTGGTGCATGTCTGTAATCCCAGCTACTCAGGGGGCTGAGGCATGAGAATCGCTTGAACCCAGGAGGCAGAGGTTGCAGTAAGCTGAGATTATACCATTGCACTCCAACCTGGGTAACAGAGTGAAATGCTGTCTCAAAGAAAATCAATAATTAATGGGTGAATATCACAAGTACACTCCTTACAGTTTCTTTCAGTCCCTCCTGTTTACTTAGACTGGAAAATCTATGTGTTTGAGAATTATCTTTGCTTCTTCATAGTAATATGGATCCGAGTAAGGGAGCAACTGCATCTCAGAACCTCCAGTCTCCAGGACCTCATATAATTTAAAGATAAGGGTATAGGTAAGGAAGGGCATTCTGGAATGAGAATTCCATAGTCAGTTCCTTTCAGAGGAGGCAGACAGGGCATGCAGAATAAAGGCATACAAGCCAATCTTGGAAAGACCAGTGGTGGCGGAGTCAGCTGATCTGGTTGAAAATTTCAGGGCAATTACTGTGGGGTACTGTGCAGGTCAGGTTGGTTTTTGACCCTCCGTGGCCTCACCTGGAAGATGGAGATGAAAATCTCCACCCTAGCTACTATTAGATGGGGACAAGTGTGGTAAAGGAAAAGGAGAAACTGTGAAGTGCCGTGCTCCTGTAAGGCAACTCCACTGTGCTGACTGTGCCGTCTGGTGCTGGACCAGGCACGGTGGGGAAAGACCTGCTAATTGTCAGGATGAGGCATCAGCCTGAGCAGGTGGAGAGACGCTCATCAGCGTTGAGACCTATTGCTACGATTCATCAGGTGAGTGGCACTCCTGGAGAGAGTACTCTTGATTATTAGAAGAAAATAAATCCTCAGTCCGCCACCTGCTTATGTTCCTTTGCCATTAAATCTGGAGAAAATAAACTCACGGTGCAGGAAGGTTTACTGCTTCCTAAGGATAGTTGTTGGCTTTAAAAATCCATCATCACCTGTGTGTCGGGTTAGCTGCAGGGTAGGAGAAGAGGGTAGTGAGGAAGACTGGTGAGAAATGAGGCTGACTCCTGTCTGGGACAGGACAAAGCGATGGTAGAAAGCAAGCAGGGAGGCTGCCTCATGGTGCGTCGAACAGAAGAGAGGAGAGACTGGCCGTGTGTCAATGCAATTAAGGTAATGACAGAGCTCTGCAGGCCACAGCCAGCCACTTCATGTACCTTTATGACTTGTGAAGAAGGAAACTATTCTTGGTTTAAGGCTCTGTCATTGCTATTTTGAAATTCATAATAAGTGTAAGCAAAGAGCCCTGATTTCCCTTTTGCATGGTGCCCTGCAAATTATGTAGTCATTTCTGTGGAGAGTACAATATGACTAGGTGCCTCCTCTTTCCAACAAGTTCTAATCTTGTCAGGAAAATAAGAGCTGGATGAAGGAAGGAAAAGACAGAGAGGGAAAAAACAAAGATAAGTAAATCAACCACTGAACTCAAATGTTACTTTTTCCATGAGGCTGCCCTAACCACACTATTTAAAATTGCAACTTGTTCTCCCAACCCCTCATCTGATAGCCATTTCTCTGATGAATTTAAAAACTTTTTCAATAGTATTTAATACTTGCTAATGTACTCTATACTTTACTAATTTAGTATGCTTATTATTTATTGTCTGTCTTGCCCTCACAGAATGTAAGCTCCATGAGGGCAGGGATCTGTAGCTGTTTTATTCATTGATGTATCCAAATTCCTAACAATTCCTGGCATGCTGTAGGCCCTCCGTGGATTTTCCATAAGTAAAAGAATGAATCAAGCACTTAATATATGAGAAGACTCATGCTAAGCCAGTTACACAGTTTATCTCATCTAATCCTTCCAAGGACCTTATAAGATTTGGTTATTTGTTTACTATGCATAGGAGACAAATTGGGTCCTGGAGGCACAAATATATATATAAGCAATTTAGAGATACTCTTACAATAGAGAACCTGAGTCTCAGAGAGGTTAAGTGATTTGCCAAATGTTAACCTAGAGGAAACTCCTGCTTTTCCAGAAGAGGATTAGGGTCTGAAGGAGAAGAAAAGCAGAGAGATTGAGAAAGAGAAAGTGGGGAGTGAGATGGAGGAGATGGTGGAGGGAAGAGTCAGCGTGGGAGAACACCATGCCCTGATCTCTAGGTGGCTTTGGGTGTCCTCCTGAAGAAGAGGAAGCACAGGGAAGGGAAGTGAAGAGGAAGGGTCCCAGAAATTATCTCAGGAGTTCAGGCAAGGTAGGCATTTCCTTGGGACTCAGACTCACATTTGGAGGAGATTTCCACTGACTGAGGCATGACTTTCACTCAGGTCCCAGGGTTACACCTGCTTGATTTATCTGAGCTAGGCAGCTGTGCCTTAGTGAAAAGAATCCTAAACTTGGACTCAGGAAGCTTGGATTAAAAAAAAAAAAATCCAAGAAACTTTTTGTCTTGTGTTGAAACTTTGTTCACAAACTTTGTGTAAGTCCCATCCTTGCCATTCATGGAGTGCCCGTGGACAAGTGAGTCACCTCGCTGCTCTTAACCCTGTTATTCAAATGGGGGCACACTGTTATGCTGGAGAAGTCACTTGACTGAGAATCAAAAGTCATACCTTCCTCAGCCCCAGTTCATTATGAGCTGTGTGGTCTTAGACAAACCTCTTAAGCTCTCTGAGCTGTACTTTCTTTACCAGTAAGGCACAAATCATAAAGCAAAGATAAAAGATAATATATAGAGAAAAATGACTAGCTTGAGGATTGGATTTATAACTCCAACCGCATTAGCATAAGGTTTTAGCCAACTCTGACAACTTCACTCAAAATCAGCCTGGATCTACAGAGGGTCAAATCTTGCAACCAAAGCATCTGTTCCATTCTCCACTTTTTTTCATAGTATCGTTTTTATCTTTGAAATTTGCAGAATGTGCCTGATCTTAAGTCACAGCTTTGCTTAACCCTTGCTGATTTCTTTGGCCCTGGGAGTGTTATAAGGTCACTGCGGCAGGCAAGTGAGGGGTCCCCAGGGGACCAGGTATACTTTTCCAATTCAGCTGCAGAGGCAGTTCAGTTCTGTATATATGAAAAGTAGTCAAATTATTGCAAATGTCTAGTCAACTGCAAATGTCACCAGCTACCAGTAAACAACAAAAAGCAAGCTACATTCAGGACTGGATCATTTAAAACATAATTATAATAAATGATTTAAAGGAGCTCTTTTAATTACCACTACATATCAAAGCCTCAGGAAGGCATTCCAGAAGAATTGTTTTCTATTGTAACTGCATAAATTTAAATGCCATTAATTTCATATCTGCCATTCACTTTTCTTCTACTACATTGATCTCTGTATCAGGGAATTCAATGCCTTTCATTTCATTTGGGGATTTCATGGTTTCGATTCAGGAAAAGCTCTGTTTTCGGTCCTTCAATTCCCAAATGCCATTTCCACTCCAAAGCATAATTTTGGAGACCAAGTGAAGACTAAAATGAAGGAAAAGAAGTGAAACTAGGTGAAGAATTTGAAAAGGCAACTGCCTTTGTGATTAAAGGACCAAGTTTTCACTACGGGCTCTGCTACTGATTTGCTATGTGACCTATCTGGATGCATCACCTATCGGGACTTCGGTTTCTGCTTCTACAAAATGGGAATAAGAATAATTCCTGCCCTGCCTATCGCACTGGAGGTTTGAAGTTTCAATGAAAAATAAGAAAGGATTGTATAAACCATTCATTCATTTAGGCAGTCATTCACTCAATAATTAGTTAATGAGTACCACCTATATGTTAGGTGGTGTGCTAGCAGCTAGGATAGAAACCCAAGCGAAATGAAATGCCTCTCTAGTAAAAAGCTTACTGTCAAGCAGGAGACAGAAGAGTGAATTCGCTCCTTTGGTCTAGGCGTGCTCTTTCCCATTCTGCTTGCTTGTCTTTTTTTTCAGTTACAAAATTTCTGATTTTATAGTCTCTGTACAGAATAAAACAATTTCCTGGTATAGTTGAATAAAGATTCATTCAGTCTTTTGTCTTGACTTTTGTTCACAAAATCCGCTTCTATGATTAATTTTTTTGGACAGTTGTCTGGAATATTAAACATCCACAGACAATCATAATTTCTCCTCCCATCAGAAAAATGTGGCTTCTTAACTAGTATCTCCAGTCTACTTTAAAGGCACTGTCTGGGCCCAGGATTAATGCATTTCTAGAGGATAAAAATCAATGGGATGTGGAGAAATAATAGCCTTTTTGATTCTCAAATAAACATTTCTCAGAGGGACCTTCCAAGTCCTCCAGGAATTTCATGGAGATACATTCAAATGCCACCCATCTGTACAAATATCAATATCTAAGTTTTTTTTTTTTTTTAAAAAGAACTACATTTTTCAAAGTTGGCTATCAGAAAAGTACATTAATGCCGCCCTATATGGATTGCTATATAAAATGGTTCTTGGGCTACCTGGGAAGACTGAGATGAAAAGAACCACACAAAACCAGTATATTTTTTAGCACTGCAGTCATTTTCTTCTTCTCTCCCAAGATGAAGTTAAGATTGGTGTTCAGGGGAGCGAGAGAACAAGGGGGAAAACACAAAGAGGCAGAACCCAGTGAGGACGCTAGGACCCCAAAGTAAACTCTCATTATGATTGAAGCCATTGTGAACAGAAAGACATTTCTCTAAGGTAGTTTTGACTTCCTGCATACCTGGCTCATTGTCACAAAGGAGACACCGAATGTTCATAAATTGCAGCACGTGAGAGGAAAATAAATTGGATTTGAAATCAGTATTTCCAGACTAGGTCTAGGCTCAGGTACTTCATAAAAATACATAAGAACTTAGACAAATTATTTCACCTCTTTGAGGATCAGTTTTGTGAACTGTAAAATGGGAATAATAATATATATGTTGAAAGAACATGTGATGGAGCTTTTATGACCTGCATTATTATTCTTAAGGAAAAAGTGACTGATCCAGGTGAAATAAGGTGGACTGGTTTTCTAAGTGCATTTAATAGAGGCCTTCAATTCTCCCCTCCCCACCTCTCCATCTTTCCCTTTGTCTCTCACTCTTTCCATCTTCCTGCCTTCCTTCCTTTTTTCTCTAACATATATTTATTAAGTGCTTACCTTGTGCAAACGACACTGCTAGAGGCAGTTGTGTCAGTCAATATCCCAGCCTGGAACAGGTGGTTCATTCAAACTGAGGGTAGTTTAAGGAAGAGACAACATGGGTATGGACAGGCAAAGGAAAACCTACAAGGGATAGTCAAGAGCTCCAGCAATAACAAGACCTGCGAGCCCTTTCCACCTTTAAGCATGAGGGAGGAAATGGGAGGCGGGTTTTCAGAGCCAGGATTGAGTTGCAGCTGCAGCTGTAGCTACCTGAGAGAACTTCTCAACAAGAGCTATGGGCTCAGGTGGAGGAATCTGTGGCCTTGGCAGAAAGGGAGTCAGGAGACTAACTGCCCCACCCACCTGTCTTCCAGCTGACTTCCTGCTGGTGCCTTCCATTGGTCAAACTCAAGCAGATGCCAAAAGACAATGGTGCCTGTTGACGCAGTGCACTTAACTAACTCCATGGCACAGAACCATGTGGACAGGCAAGCATAGTATATTCACCACCTGAATATCATGCCACAGTTTACAATATGGATTCTAGAGCTATGGGACTGAGTTTGAATCCTTACTCTACCATTATGGTGCCTTGGATCTTGAAGCACTTACCCTTTGCACGTCTGTTTCCTTATCCGTTAAATGGTGGTAATAAAGGCTTCTACCCATAGATTACTGTCAGGATTAAATGACTTAAAATTCATAAACACTGGCCTGGTGTGGTGGCTCATGCCTGTAATCACAACACTTTGGGAGGCCGAGGTGGATGGATCACAAGGTCAGGAAATCAAGTCCAGCCTGGCCAACATGGTGAACCCCATCTCTACTAAAAGTACAAAAATTAGCTGGGCATGGTGGTGCGTGTCTGTAATCCCAGATACTCAGGAGACTGAGGCAGGAGAATCAGTTGAACCCGGGAGGCGGAGGTTGCAGAGAGCTGAGATGGCACCACTGCACTCCAGCCTGAGCAACAGAGAGAGACTCCATCTCAAGAAAAGAATCAAAAACCATTTAGGACAATGTCTGGGACATACTAAGTGCTGTGCTAAGTATCACCTCGTATTATTTTTCATGGAATACGATGGTGAACAGGAACAATGAGTGAGTGGAAGGCTTCCTGGAGCATCTTTAATGGGAACTCACACTGGACCATCCCCTTGATGCATTTTTTTCTTGCTTTCTGATATGCTTCTGTGACACAACCATTTTGAGAAGGGGAGATAGATGGGGGAAGAGTAGCAAGGAAAAGGAGTATGGTCATTTCACTTTATTATACCATCACACAATCCTTCTGTAATTCTTGTCTTCATAATATCAAGACCTATAACCCAGGTTTCTGTCAATTACAGACATCTGTCCTCATCTGTCTCAACCTCTGATGACTGGAACTAGGGCAGAGCAGCAGGTCACTCTAAAAACCTGGCTGAAAGCCCTGCTCAATTCAAGGTCCTGAGTTCTGCTGTGGAATGTCATGGGTTCTTAGCCACACTGTGACTTCTGATTACCTCACCTCCTTGCCTTGGGAAGAGACACATCAATAACTGAGGAGTCTGGGAGAGGGGCCCGGGATTAGGAGCCTGAACTGTGTTTAAATCCTTGCCTTATCCTATTTGAGCTATGCAACCTTGGGCAAATAAATGACAGTTCCTTTCTTAACTGTAGGTTTCTTGTGTAGAAAACAGAGACTTGAGTATTACAGACTCTTTTGAAGGAAGAAGGTAATAAAGTCACAGCTAGTAATAATTGCAAACTGTGCAAACCTATGCTGTAGTTTAAATTATAAATCAATTCATGTTGCCGGTCCCCAGTTTCCCTATTTGCAAAATACCTAGCTGGTTTATAGCTAGATATAGCTGCATGTGAAAATACTTTGTAACATTATTGTCAACACCATGATCTAATCTCAGATACTAATCACACTTATTGGGAGCCAGTGCTGTCTCTCCCCTACTCACAATCACACACATACCTCCCCACCCCACACCCTACAGCCAACAACCTATTTCTTGACCACATCTTTTGTGTGGGTAATTCTATCATCTAAACAGTGGGGTGAGTGTCAGGAATTGATATCTTTGCTGCTGTAGTGTTAGTGTGCACCTTGGAAGCACTGAGTGCGTTTCTTTGATTATTTATACTTAAGAAATTCCATGTAATTGTTCAAGTTCAAAATTTGAATATTGCCAGACAGCTTGTTGAATTATTTATTTCAACTGCCTTATTTCTGTATTGGGTAATTTCTTTCATGTGCCTCCATGGTATCAATAATAGGAGGCAATTATTGATTTTTCTAAAGCCATTAGGTTCAATGAATCGTTCAATGAGTTTTACGATTTCAAGTAAAGGAAGGTGCAAGATTACCACTCTTGGAGGATACAAACAACTTTCTAAAAACAGGAGAATGCCCTAAATGGTAAAGTGCACAGGTAAATGGTAGAGGCAGACCCTAAATCACATATGCACATCACAGCCTGAATCATCACCATTCAGATTTTATAGTGCTGTCTCCTGAGCAGGATGGCTAGGGAGCTGTCAGCTAATACATATTTGTGATATTGTTTACCCATTGATCTTGTCAAGCTATTATAAATCCAGATGGATAATAAACACACAATGACTTTAAGGGATAAATATTAATAGATGTCATCCACTTCTGGTCCTAAATCACTGTGGGCTCTCCATTTTCTACAGAATAAAGTTCAGAGTTCCAGGCAGACAAGTTCAGAGCAATACCCTGTGTGAACCTGACTTTACCCCTTTGCTCATGCTCTATCCACAGTCTGAAGTGCTCTTACATTTTTTTCTGTAACTGTCTTTTTCACATACCGAGGAGTCGGGGAAGAATGACACTCAGCTTCCCGAACCTCAGTCATCTATGCACCAACTTCTCATATTCATAATCCAACCCTACTGTCCTTAACAGTTCTCTTCCCCTCCCTCCTCTTCCCTCTCTTCCCCTTCCCTCCCCTTCCCTTCTCTTTTCCCAGGCCAGAGTGCAGTGATGTGATCTTGGCTAACTGCAACCTCCCCCTCACAGGTTCAAGCAATTCTCCTGCCTCAGCCTCCCAAGCAGCTGGGACTACAGGCACATGCCACTATGCACAGCTAATTTTTTTGTATTTTTAGTAGAGATGGGGTTTCACCATGTTAGCCAGGCTGGTCTCAAACTTCTGATCTCAAGTGATCCACATGCCTTGGCTTCCCAAAGTGCTAGGATTATAGGTGTGAGCCACCAGGCCCACCTATTTAACTGTGTCAGTTTTTCAAATGACACAGTCTAACACTTAAATCCACTTCAGCCTGATCCTAAGAATTTTCATCAGTAAAATCATGGGTTTAAGAAGGTAGTCACATTTTTTTTGTAGTATGCATTCTAACAAAAACACAAGTATTAAAATAATATATCTCCTGCCAGTGTGATGGCTCACACCTGTAATCCCAGCACTTTGGGAGGCTGAGCTGGGTGGATCACTTGAGGCCAGGCATTCAAGACCAGCCTGACCAACATAGCAAAAACCAGTCTCTACTGAAAAAAAAAAAAAAAAAATACAAAACTTAGCTGGGCATGTAGTCCCAGCTACTCAGGAGGCTGAGGCATGAAAATTGCTTGAACCTGGGAGGCGGAGGTTGCAGTGAGCTAAGATTGTGCCACTGTACTCCAGCCTGAGAGACAGAGCAAGATTCTGCCTCACAAATAATAATATAAAAATCTTCATCTATAAGCCACATAAAAATAATATGGCCCTAGGAATGCCCACATAGCACTTTTGGAAATATTGGAGTGATAGAAAAGATTTCAAGCCTGGTGATAACAGGCTTGGATTGAAACTCTGGCATCTTACTTGCTTACTATCCATACGTTCTTGGGCAAGGTACATAAAGGTACTAGAACTCAGTACTAGAATAAAGCCCACAACAGAGCACTGCTGTGAAAATTAAGTAAAACAATACATGTAAAGTGCCTAGCACTTGGTAAACATTAAAGTGTCCAGTTCAGTGAACACTTACGTGGAAGTATTACATAATGGTTAGGAGCAAGGGTTTCCTTAAGTGCTAGGGTTCAAATCCTGGCTGTTGAGTAATCTTGGGAAAATCCCTTAACTGCTTCGTGTTTTGGCATCCTCACAGATTTATCGGGAGGTTAGGTAAATTGATGTAAATATAGAACTTAGAAGAGTGCCTCCACACAGTTCACACATCATAGATGTTGGTGATTCCGATTGTCTTTGCTGTCTTCCACTCACTGGGCTGTGTGTTTGTGAAGTAGAAAACTGGCAGAGAAGAAATCTCCCCTTTTATGTGGATTTTATGTGCAAACATGTCAGTATAGACAAAGAACAGAAATTAAACGGAGGAGAAAATGGTTAACTATGTATTGGGCAGAAAGGAGGGAGTAAAGCAGGGCTTCGTGGAGAAGGGGACACACGCTTGTTTTTAAAGACTGAAGTGGGGTTTTGAAGGATGAAACTGATTCGTTAAGACCAATTTGGTTGACACTTCCTCTGGGAACACTTCTCTGATCCCATATGCACAGTTAATGACTACATCTTATTGTTTGAGGGGCAGAGATGAGCATTAGACATTAAGTTTTAAATATTGAGGGATGAGGTCATGGTAAGTGCTCCTTGGCAAATGTCTACAGAAGGTATAAAGTCACTTTTCTTTATTTATAAAATAAATCTTCTGTGGCTTCTCTACTATTCCATCATTCCACAAACAGATATCAATTATAAATGTTAACCATAATAAAAACTAATATGTATCAAATGTTTCTTATATGCCAGAAACTTTATGGATTTCATTTTATCCTCATAATAATCCTGCAGTGGTACTATTATTATTCCCACCTGATAGACAAACAAATTGAGTCTTAGAAACCTTGGGAAACTCTTCCAAAATCAACCATCAGCTTAACATGTAGCCTCCCTGTCCCAAGAATATGTTCACAGTCACTATGCTATACTGCCTCTCAAAATGTCTAGATTTAAATTCTGTTCCATGAGGAAGTGATGTCAATTTCCCCATTGGGACCATTTGCTGAATAATGCTCAGCCGTTTCTCAGAGAAGTCAGTGAAGGGGGTGAAAGCAGCCTGCTTCTGGGACTTGCTATAGGTTAGGTCTATGGAAATCTGCATGGGATGCAAATAGTTTGCAGCAAAGGAGACAGAGCACCCGGAATAAATCATTCTTGCTTCCACTGCTGAGTGAGAAATACTGTAGTGATGGTTCCGTCTTTCACGAGCTCAGCTGGACAAGGCTAATTAGGACTGGAAAGACCCAGGTCCTCATTTAAACTCCTTGGTAATCAGAGAATTATGATGAAGTTAATATACAAGTATAACCTGTAATAAGATGATTGTTATCTATGGCAAATAGATTGTAATACTGTAAACCTTCCCTTGTTACAGTTTTCAAGTGCTAGGTATCGGAACTCCACAGTAGCACTAATCCCCTAAGAGGCCCATAGAGGTAGAGGTTCAACCACCTGGAGCAGGTTGAAAGTGAGAAACAAAAAAAGTAGGGTAACAAAATATTTCAGAATACAGTAAATAGTGCTCATTGAAGTTGCCTTACATGACTCTTAGATGATAGCCACTTAAAATACAATGACTTTTTTTGGGGCTTCTCAACCCACTAATGCATTTCTCAGACTCAGAACATTACCCTAGGAAAGGTCTTGGAGATTTGTCTTCTAACACTCTCTTATTTTACCAATGGGGAAACCAAGGCCCAGGCAGCAGCAGGTGATGAACTATAAAATAAAACTACAAAACGAGAATTCATGGTGTTTCAAAAATAATGTTAATAAATTTAGGGAAAAATAGTTTATATAAAAATGTGGGAACAAAAGGATGGGAGATGGAGAAAAACCAGAAAAGTCACCCAGACCCTGGCTGGTGTCAGTGAGATATCATGGGGAGGGACCATGCAGCTGTGTTGAGCCCCAAACCACTCTCTTTATAATAGTGACACGATAATGGAGAGCAGTACCCCTGTAGGACTGCCCCAGGCTAGGAACCTGGCTCTGTGTAAAAATACAAATATAGGCCTACGGACTTGGAAAATTTCTGGGCCCTCCGTAAGCCTATTTCTCCTTCCCTAGCACAGACAAGGACAATGATTATCCATTTGATGTCTCGCACAACACTAAAGGAAAAGGACAAGGTTGTCTGGGAATTTGCATGGGAACAACTGAATCTGGAATTTGGAGGGCAGGAACGATGAGGAATGATGCCACAGCTGACATCTGAAGGAGTGGTGGGATTTAGAAGCCAAGGCAACCCAGGATGGTATCTGGGCAGTGAGAAGCACCAGGGTGAAGGTGTGGAAGCAAGAAAATCAGGACTGTGTGGCAAGAGGGTCCTGAGACCAAGCTGAGAGTGAATACCTGAAGTATGCCCCACTCAGGTCTTTGTGCTGTGTGCCGCTGTATACACGAGGAGGTGTGTATGCATTTATTGGTGCCTACATCGGTTATTGGTGACATAAAAACAACTCATTCCATATCATAGACTCTTTGTTCACAACTGCTCCTTTATTGTCCCTGGGCTGTCCTGAGTTCAAAGAGCCTCTGAGCAAGGGTATCGCTAAGAAAGGGTACCTTGACTAAGGTCATTCGGAGGCCACTCCTGGGTACTCTCCAGGTATCACCCATGGAGAATGTGCTTGAGCAGGGCCTTCAGGTGTGCGCCAAGCTGCACCTGACTCTAAGAAGCAGGCAAAACCACTGGCAACTTTGGAAGGCTGTTAGCATTCATTAGAATGATAATTGGTGGATAGGCTGTCAGGACGCAGGCGTAGCAGGTTCCCTGGTGACCAGAGAACCATGTAATAGAGCGTTATGCAACTTCTCTGAGTCTCCTCTGAAAGATGGAAGTTTTAGGAATTTTTCTTTGTATCTTATAGCACTGCCTTGAGGATCAAGAGAAACTATTTGTAAAAGCTTAACAATGACTGTTATTTGATATTTTATTTATTTAGTCTCCTTAATATATTGCTAAGCTAAGAACTGGCACCATTCTAAGTACTTGTAATTTAAGGAAGTCACCAAGGAAGTGAAAAGAAAACTATGATACTGGGGGTCTGGATTCTGAAGCCTTTTGTTCCTCCGCATTTTGCTTCTTAGACTCTCCACATGAGCAAGTGTCCTCTGAACAAAGAAGAGTCGATGAGGTGCTCACAGACCTCCCAAGTAGCGATTATCCACTGGCAGGTATGAGGCATGTTCTCCATTTAAGCACACACATCCTCTGCACAGAAACTATGGCCGAGGATATGCTTCCTGCCTAGCAGGAATAAAAGCTAAATAGGAGGCAGGCCTGCTGTCCAAACACTATTAGTTCCACCTGCAATTTTCTTTCTCAGTTTCAAGGACAAAAAACACGGTTTGGAAAGTTGTGTCTTTTTAAGAACACTGTACTTTTTTTTTTTTTTAAGGCAGAGTCTCACTCCGTTGCCAGGCTGGAGTACAATGGTGCAATCTCAGCTCACTGCAACCTCCACCTCCCAGGTTCAAGCAATTCTCCTGCCTCAGCCTCCCGAGTAGCTGGGACTAAAGGCATGTGCCTCCACGCCCAGCTAATTTTTGTATTTTTAGTAGAGATGGGGTTTCACCCTGTTAGCCAGGATGGTCTCGATCTCTTGACCTCATGATCTGCTCACCTTGCCCTACCAAAGTGCTGGGATCACAGGCGTGAGCCACCACACCTGGCCAGAACCCTGTACATGTCTAAGGAGCACTAATCTTACTTCTCTTAAATGATCCAATGTCTACTTTAGCAATATGAATCTCATGTCGGAAAATCTGAGTCTGAGAATAAACTCTGCCTTTTAGTAATTGGTAATGACCTTGAACAAATTACTTAATGTCAATATAATTATTTGTAGATTGGGGATAGTCATATCTACTTCCAGGTTTTTTTGTGAGAAATATTTGCCAAACTGAACTTGTGGCAGGGAGATTTGGAGCTAAGGGAATGTGTCCAGTAAAGTGTGGTGTTAGTGCTGTGCTTCCCAGGAAGTTGTTTATCTCTGTGTCCCTTACACCTAGCATGGTGACCTCAACAGGGGTAGGGCTCACCAATGTTTGCTGAAACTTTAGATAAGTTTGAATACACAAAAGTAAAATTTTCCTAATTTCACTTAATTTGCTTAATATTTTATATTTGATTTTTAGCAAACAATTATACTACACGTTGCGAGGATTGTTAAGTCAACATCCAGAGATCATTTAGATTGTTCTGTTACTTTTCTTTACAGTGAGCTGGAATCGAATTATACTACAGCCATTCCAGGGGAAAAAACCCTAAGAAACTGACCTTCTTCCCCTTCACTCATCAACCAGGTATGACTTTTATTTTTTATTTTTATTTATTTATTTATTTTGAGATGGAGTTTTGCTCTTGTTACCCAGGCTGGAGTGCAATGGCGCGATCTTGGCTCACCGCAACCTCCACCTCCTGGGTTCAGGCAATTCTCCTGCCTCAGCCTCCTGAGTAGCTGGGATTACAGGCACGTGCCACCATGCCCAGCTCATTTTTTGTATTTTTAGTAGAGACGGGGTTTCACCATATTGACCATGATGGTCTCGATCTCTTGACCTCGTGATCCACCCGCCTCGGCCTCCCAAAGTGCTGGGATTACAGGCGTGAGCCACCGCGCCCAGCCCAGATATGACTTTTCAAGGAGCTCTTTTTCTCTTGGGATTATATTTAAGTGTTTGAGACATTTATAAAAATAGAAAATGCAATGAATTATAAAATAAACATTCCTGAGCCAACCACCAATAAGTGATAATTTCTAAGATTGTTTTGGTCACAGTTGTTTGAAACCTTTTCCAAATAAACAAATCAAACATTTCAAACATTAAAGTCCCCTCTGATTGTCACTGCCAGTTCCATGTCTTCTTCCCTCTCCAGTGGCCACTACTTGGATGAATTAAGTGGATATCTTTAACAGTCTTTTATTTACACATTTTACATATGAACAATACAAGGTGTTGATTTATCTTTATGAGTATCTTAAAAAAGATTCTCATGAATGGTATTATACTGTACATATACTACATATCATGGTGCACATTTTAAAATTTAATGTACATGTTTTAGGTCTCACCATTAGTCTATTCTTTTTAACTGTCTCATTTAGTAAACACTTGAGTCATCCTTTCCTCAGTTGATGAACATGCAGGTGGTTTAAATGTTCTAAATTATAAATTGGACTGCAATAAATTTTCTGGTCCATGTTTTCTTGTGCATATGTCCATAATATTCTCTAGTGTATATGTGTGTTTAAGTATAAATATGTGTGTGTGTGTGTGAGAGTGTGTACGTGTATCTTCAGAATTACTGGGTCATAGGAATACATTTACTCACAGAGCCAAATTGCTCTTTTGAGGGTATATTGTCAATGTATATTGCTTTATGTTTTTTCTGGATATGATGATTCCCATTTATTTCTTCACCAGCACTCGATCTTATCACACCTTTAAATGTTTGCTGATCTGATGGGTGAAAAACTGTACTTCTTGTTATTATTTCAATTTGAATTTCCCATATCACAAAGGTTGAAAATATGTTTATCTGCTTTTAAGATTTCTCTTATGTGAATTGCCTATACATTTCCTTTACCCACTTTTAAAATACAGTTCTCCCGTGGTGTCTTCAGGAGATTGGTTCCAGGGCCCTCTAGAAGCCCCCAAATCTGCAAATGCTCAAATCCTTTATATTAAATGGCAGAGTACTTATATAAAAACTATGTAAATTATAAATCATCTCTAGATTACTTATAACATCTAATACAAGGTAAATGCTATGTAAATAGTTGCTATATTGTATCTTTTTCATTTGTATTTTTTTTATTGTTACACTGTTATTCCTTCCCCTTCATATTTTCAATCTGTGGTTAGTTGAACCCATGATGTGGAAGCCATGGATATAGAGGGCCAACTATACGGGTTTTTTTGTCTTTTACTTACTGATTCAGTATTTCTCTGTATATATAGATATTTGCCCTTCATTATATGTAATGAAAGTATTTTCAGGTGGGTCACTGCATAACCAACATCTCTTATTATACATTGGCTTTTTGTGTTTTATTTTTCATTATACATTCATTTTCTATTTTGAAGTAGTAAAATTTACCAGTCTTCTCCTTTATATGTTTTGCTTGTCATATTTATGAATTTCTCCATGACCCATTTGAAGACCATTTAGATAGTCTCACATGAGTTTAGATTTGAAGGTTTGGTTTTTGACGTTTAGGTTCCCCCAAAGTTCTAAACCATACATCTTCATCCCTTCTTGAGCTTGCCTTCCTCATTCAAAAATGTTTTACGTGCTTGCCCCACCCTCAGAAGAGTAGGGTTGTCCTTCTGCTTTCTGTCCTCTTTGTACCCTTACCCGTAACTTTCTTGCATGCATTCTATTCTACCTGAAAGGTCCTTAGGACAAAGCTTTTGTCTTAATTCATACATTTGTCTTCAGCTACTCATGTAGTATCTGGAAGAGAACAGACACTTAAGAGCAAGGAGAGAGGAGTGTATTAGCATAGTCTTGGGCTGCAGTGATAGGACTAGAGAGTTTCATTTGTAAGAATACCATTGTGTTCTGAGTTAGGCCAACTGATGCTGAAATATCCATGCTTAAAGGGACAGAAAAAAATAGAGTGTCCTGGAAGGCTGAGTAGAAAGTTTAAAAACTTGGAAAGTCTGCTATGGAAGGAAAGAGGAAGGGCTTCGTGAAGCATGGTCTATAGTCTTAATCATTATTGTTGACTCAACAAAAATCTATCACATGCCTACTACTTGCCAGGCACTGCTCAAGACAAATTACAGAGATTATACTCCCAAGACACTTGAGGAGTGGCACAACCCTCATTAAAACGTCTGGGATACAGAGTAGCTTATCAAAGCTCACTCTGCAAAGAAGTGATAGGTATAAATATGTCCTCTGGGCAACATCAAAGACCTTGCCCCAACACTAAACCTTGGTGCAGGTGCAGGTGTGATTCATTTACTCTGCCATAGAGAGGCAGAATATTGCAAACCTTAAGCCCATGAGGCCAGACTACCCGAACTTCCTTCCTGGCTCTCCCACTTTGGAGCACGAGATCTTGGTCATGACATTTAATTGTTCTAAATGAGAATGCAATTACTATCTGCCTTATACCTGCCTTATAAAGTTTTGCACATGTTAAATAAATGTATGGTAAAATCTAAAATATTCTTGGCACAGGCGTTATCTAAATTATCTATTATGGTTATTTAATGGGATATCATCTAGTGTCATCACAAAACTTATTCTCAGCGTTGCTGGAAGGTAGAGCTGAGCCAATGGGCAGAAGTTGCTGAAATTCAGATTTAAATTTGATACAAAGAGACATTTCAAATAACTAGAGTGGTCAGGGCAGTTTCCCAGAAAAGTAAGCCCCTATCACCTTAGGGAGAGGTTTTCAGCTGCATTAAAAGGACTTCTGTGTAGAGCGTTAGACTAGGTGGATTCTTTTGAGAATCTTTAGAGTGTTAGGATTCTTTGAGTCTATGGCAATATCCACCCATGTTCCAGGCCAGTGACATCATTTGGCATGCTAATGAATGGAAATCTTTTCATGCAGGCTGGCCGATTCAAGCCATGCATACGATGAAAAGGGCAAATCTTTTCATGTGAAATTGTGCATGAATAGAGACTCATTGCCCACAGAAAATGCATTTTTGGGAAATGGCTTTCAACAAAGCGGGTGAGAACACATTGTGAGCTCTTGTGATTCAATTATTTGCAGAGGAACTCAGGCTAATGTTGGAGAAGCCACTGGTCTTGTTATAGACTGAATATTCTCTAGAATCAGATGTGTACATGACTAAAACACCATGGTCAGCCTACGGGATGGAGTGGACGTGAGGGGAGGGAATTATTATTGACAGTGTATCTATTCTGCATAAGGCGGTGAGCTTGGCACTTGATATCCTGTCTTACCCACTACTCCACAACCAGTGAAACTAAGGCTCAGAGTGGTTAAGAGACAATGCTCAGAGTCACGCAGCTAGAAGTCATGAAGCCAGGATTTCAACTGTTTCTTACTGTAGACTAGTAGTTAGAAGCCAGTAGCCTACAAGTTATTACCAGTCTGTAAGAATGTAAAAAGAATTGAATTAATTGATAACATTAAAAATTCATGGTATTACATAAAAAACACATCTAGATTTCCAGGTTCTTTTGAAGAGTTGGAAACCTTGGCAATACCAGATCCACAGTTGGGCATGGTGACAATGAGGTGGGGTGAAGTCAGAGTAGCCACTGGCCTCAATAAGCTGCAGGGCATGTGCTTTCCAGTTGTTCATAGTCCTCTCTACTCCCTGTAGTGTTAATCTTAATTTTAGTGGCCCCTTAATGCATGTGGCAATTTGAGTCATAATCCCCATTCTATGTACTGTGCTATAAAAAGCAGGATGGGAGGTGGAAGAGAATGGAAGAAAGTAGAATAGAGAAAGAGAAAAAAGAAGGAAATGAGATGGAAAGGAAGGAGAAAGGCGAAAAAATCCAAAGCCAGGAGGTGGACTTGAGATGCAACAACCGAAAACATTCTGCCTCTGCGTTCTGCTTAGCTGACCAGGAGAGCTTTTCTATTTTGTAAATGCCAGTTGCTCAGCACTCTTCTAGTTCTGGATGCTTTCATTTTAGGAAACATTGCAAATCCACCCTGGTGAAAAAAAAATCAATATGCCTGATACTTCAAATAGTATTTTTGGTTAAGCAGAGGGCTTCTGGGATAAGGAAAATAAGGACAGACTGTCTCATTGGTGCACTGAAGAGGACCTATGCCATACCTACGGTCAAGGCCACACCTGATTCTTTCTATCCTTTGTTGCTGGGACATCCTATTTACCTGGAAATGGATATTTTCCCCTGGATATTCAAAAGCTCTCGATTAACACATATTTAGTATTGATCACCTTGAAGATGCCATCTCTCCTTCCCTTTCTGTGTTTCTATCACTTTCCTTTCATATCCAGGCTCTCAAAAATGTCCGCCCTCCTGCTTTATTTCTAACCATTCAGTATCTGTTCTCCCAGACAGCAGGGAAGACCCCATCAGTGAGCTTTGGATGCTTTTCTTACAGGCATTTGATGCTATACTTCTGGTTTCTAACACTGCCTTTCTGACACAGGTCACAGTCCTTTCACTTTTCTCCTGCTTACCTGTGTGACCCTTGGCTAGTCAGTGAACCTTTCTGAAATTCAGATCTCTTCTCCAGATAAATCCTACTTCACACCATTGTCATAAACTTTCAATGAAATAATCAATGTGAAAAGGTCTATCCCAGTCCCTAGCAGATTACATGTTTAATAAATAGTAGTTGAAATCGCTACCTTTAACCACCAATGGAACTCTCTGCAAGTCTGTTGACTTCTGTGGGCTTCTCCTTCTTGACCTGGGAAACTGAAGGGGCTAAACTAGATCTCTCAGGTGTCTTAAAGCCAAATGCTCTGTTTGCTGAGCTGCAGGCATCCTCAAGTTGCCTCTCCTACCCACTGTGAGAACCTTGAAGGTAGATGTCATATCCCTTTATCTTCGTATCTGTACCGTCTGGCATGACACTGGAGCTCAATAAAATATCTGATTTTATCACTGATGCAGCAGCTCTAGCCACACAAACTCCTCTCATTTACTGGTGTCAGAAGTCTCAGAACTCTAGGGCTGATTTTAACATTTTGATCATACTGCTAGTCCCTCCCAAGGCTCCTCCTGGGTATAGTATTTCCTGTAAACTGCTGCTTTGGGGCAGCCACAAAAGGTGGCTAATTAAGGCTTACTGCTCAGCCTCAGCTGATTGGATACTACTGAACACCTGATCCTATGGTACAGAATCCGAAGGTTGATCAGACCAACTTCTTATTACGTGGGAGGTGGCCTAGTGGGAGGAGGTGAAGGGGAAGAGGAGGAGAGCACCACAGAGAAAATGTGTGGACATCAGATTCCTTGTTGGAATCTGAACCAGGAACTGTGAAGAGCTTGATATAGCTAGAAGGAGCAGCTAAAAATGACAGACACAGACAGAGAAATGTGAGGAGAAGGCAGGGCCATGAAGAAGGGCCACAGCTTGAGGGGTTTTGATAAGTCTGAGTTGAAGGGGGCAAGCAGGTCCTGAGACATTTATGTGTCTATAAGAGGAGACAAAGGGGCTCCTGAGCAGCAGTCAGAGGGAAATGCTACCTCTTAGCCACCCTCTCTCAGCCCTGATGGCTCTGCGGTTCCAGTCCTACAGTAAATCTGCTTTTAGTTGTGATGCTTTAAGGGAGAATTGGTGACATTTAACTAGAAGAGGATGACCAGATCAAAGACTTAAAACCTGCTGTAGAAGGATAGGGTGAAGATGGAAGAGGATAGAGAAAAAGGAGAAGGGAAGGAGGAAGATGGAGAAGAAAAACATGGGAGAGAAAGGATGCAAAGAAACCAGGCAGGCAGGGTGGGAGCAGTTATCAGGGGCAGTTAGAACCAACAGGGAAGAGATTCAGGCTGAGGACTGGGCACTCCCAGGATTTCCTCCTCAACCATCACAGTAGAGAAAAGGAGACTCTTCTCTCCATTTCTATTATTTACTTAATAAATAAATAAATAAATAAGACAAACCTGCCTGTTTCCTCCCTGGAGAATTGAATGCGATCAGTTCTGGCCGTAAAGCCCCCTGGAGAAATTCACGGTGTTCAGGAAACATTAAGAGACTGAAAGAGAGATGGTTTCTAAATCTCAGAGGAAGAAGCTTCGCAATGAAGTCTTGGACCTAATCATTTTATCCCTTGCCTCGGCCTGGTCACACTGCCAATTCCCCCAGCAGTAGCAATTGCTCACAAAGAGAATCTCAGAGTTCAGGCGTAGATTCAAACCCACAATCAAATAGAAGCTCGACTTCTCTGCTCATATAATTTCTGGTAAACACTGTCAATTTCAGACTTCCAAATGGAGAGTATACTTTTATTCATTTTAATTTATCCTTGCTTTCATTTTCTTGGCAAATGGGACAATTGGGCAACCCAAGGGATTTGATTTTCTGTATTTATTTATATTTTTCAACCCATATATACACCTGTCAACATAGAAGCCAGGTTTTGATGTTGAGACAAAGGAAACACTATTCTTGCAAGTCACAAATGGGATATTCTAGAGGCCCGGGGTGTGGGGACATCATTGCTTTTATGCTTTATAACAAATTAAAGGCAAGCTTGGCTCAGCTTTTAGCTGGGATGGAGTATTAGCAAATGAATGAATTATTCTCTGTTCATAAAACAAAATAAGCTTTCTATTGGCTGGGCTAGAGGTCTTCCTCCATTACAGATCATTAATAAATGAAAGTCTATTTTGATTTCACATGCCAATTTGTCATCAGTGTCACACAGATGAGCAGACTGGTGTCGTGAAAAGCGTTAGATTTTGGAGTTTGAGAGCCAGGGATAATGATTCAAGGTTCTAGAATGTACTAAACTGTGGCTTCTGGTAACTTTCTTCATCCTGTCTGAGCCTTCCCCTTAACATCTGATAAACCAAAGTAACAGAATCTAATGTATATAGTTCTTGTAAGAGTTAAATAAAGTCATCAACGCAAAGCGAGTGGCCACATGCTTGACACTTGATAAGCATTCAATAAATCTTCCTTCCTTCCAAACAAGAAACTTGGTAATTTAAACAACTAAGACCCAGAAATAGCCCTGCCCTAAGCAAAATAATATTTCACCACTGCAACTGGATTACAAGCAAAGGGGTAATTCATGAAGTTGCTGACCTGTGTTCCCCGGGGCTGGAACAGCATGTTGGTTTCATAAAGACAATGAGAGGTGATCCCTTGCAGCAGCTGTGTTCTGCCTGAGTCAGGAGCAAGTTCACCTGGGGTCTCTGGCCTACACTTGCCTATGTCCAGGAACTGTAGTCTTGGGCTACCTGCCCTCAACATGACATTTAACACAGGAAGCATAGAAAAAGCCCACCATTTTTATACAAACATGGCTGATTGTCTCATTTATAGGAATCGAAGCCCTGCCTGATGGATGGTTGGAAATATACCTGCTGCCCTCGACAGTAGTAGATTTCTCTGGACATGTCCCCGGACCTAGTGAGAACCGTAGACTTTTAGCAGTGAGCTTGGCTGACCCCTCTGAGGAAGAAATGTATAGAAAAACAAGTGCATGGGCCTCCAAACCAGGATGAAAAGATTTCAATGCCTGAGTTTTCTCTTTAGTAGCTCTTTGACTTCTTAGGCAAACTATTCATTTAGAAATCTCTGTTTTCTCATATGTAAAATGAGAATAGCAGGGTCTACATCTCACGAAAACCGGATTTTCAAATAATATAAAAGTGTTAGGTGTCTGTGACCTGGTAAGCTGTTAATCTACATTTCTTTCTGTGATGTTTATCCACAGTTCATCTTATTGTTGCCCTCTTTACAAAACATTGTATAGCTCATCATCACACTTGTAACTCTGAGAATAAGACAAAATTACTCTTCCTTCATATGTTAGTGATGGACTCTGAAGTGCAGTGAAGTTCTGGGACATTCTTAAGTGGTATGCTTGTAAATGGCAGAGTCAGTGTTTGAACCTAGATCTTCCAATTCTAGAAGTAAGTCTGGCAAATCCAACCACGTTACAATCAAAGAAAGGGGTTTCAGAATCACAGAGATACTACAATCACCCGTAGAGAGTATAATTTTCCCATTTTATTTTATGTTTTTATTTTATTTTTTGCTTAATCTTTTTTATTATTATTATACTTTAAGTTCTGGGGTACATGTGCAGAACACACAGGTTTGTTACATAGGTATACACATGCCATGGTGGTTTGCTGCATCCATCACCCCATCATCTACATTAGGTATTTCTCCTACATTAGGTATTTCCCCTAATGTTATCCCTTCCCTATCCCCCAACCCCCTGCTATCCCTCCTTTAGCCCCTACCCCTCTACAGGACCCAGTGTGTGATGTTCCCCTCCCTGTCCCATGTGTACTCATTGTTCAACACCCACTTATGAGTGAGAACATGCAGTGTTTGGTTTTCTGTTCTTGTGTCAGTTTGCTGAGAATGATGGTTTCCAGATTTATTCATGTCCCTGCAAAGGACATGGATTCATCTTTTTTTATGAATGCATACTATTCCATGGTGTATATGTGCCACATTCTCTTTACCCAGTCTATCATTGATGGGCATTTGGGTTGGTTCCAAGTCTTTGCTATTGTAAGCAGTGCTACAGCCACAATATACATATGTGTGCATGTGTCTTTATAATAGAATGATTTATAATCCTTTGGGCATATAGCCAGTAATGGGATTGCTGGGTCAAATGATCTTTCTGTTTTTAGATCCTCAAGGAATTGCCACACTGTCTTCCACAATGGTTGAACTAATTTACACTCCCACCAACAGTATAAAAGTGTTCCTATTTCTCCACATTCCCTTCAGCATCTGTTATATTTAGAAGACCCCATTGTCTCAGTCCAAAATCTCCTTAAGCTGATAAGCAACTTCAGCAAAGTCTCAGGATACAAAATCAATGTGCAAAAATCACAAGCATTCCTATACACCAATAATAAACAGAGAACCAAATCATGAGTGAACTCACATTCACAATTGCTACAAAGAGAATAAAATACCTAGGAATACAACTAAGAAGGGATGTGAAGGACCTCTTCAAGGAGGACTATAAGCCACTGCTCAAGGAAATAAGAGAGGACACAAACAGATGGAAAAACATTCCATGCTCATGGTTAGGAAGAATCAATATTTTGAAAATGGCCATACTGTCCAAAGTAATTTATAGATTCAATGCTATCCCCATCAAGCTACCATTGACTTGCTTCATAGAATTGGAAAAAAAAAAAAAACCACCTTAAACTTCATATGGAACCAAGAAAGAGCCCACATAACCAAGACAATTCTAAGCAAAAAACAAACAAACAAACAAAAAATAAAGCTGGAGGCATCACAATACCTGACTTCAAACTCTACTACAAGGCTATAGTAATCAAAACAGCATGTTATTGGTACCAAATCAGAGATATAGACAAATGGAACAGAACAGAGGCCTCAGAAATAATGCCACACATCTACAGTCATCTGATCTTTAACAAACCTGACAAAAACAAGAAATGGGAAAAGAATTTCCTATTTAATAAATGGTGTTGGGAAAACTGGCTATCCATATGCAGAGAGCTGAAACTGGATCCCTTCCTTACACCTTATATAAAAATTAACTCCAGATGGATTAAAGGTTTAAACATAAGACCTAACACCATAAAAACCCTAGAATAAAACCTAGGCAATACCATTCAGGACAGAGGCATAGGCAAGGACTTCATGACTAAAACAATGAAAGCAATGACAACAAAAGTCAAAACAAGCAATTGGGATCTAATTAAACTTAAGAGCTTCTTCACAGTAAAAGAAACTATCATGAGAGTGAACCAGCAACTGACAGAATGGGAAAAACAGTTTGCAATCTAGCCATCTGACAAATGGCTAATATCCAGGATCTACAAAGAACTTAAACAAATTTACAAAAAAAACCAAAAAACAAATAACCCCATCAAAAAGTAGGCAAAGGATATGAACAGGCACTTCTCAAAAGAAGACATTTATGTAGCCAACAAACATATGAATAAAAGCTCATCATCACTGGTCATTAGAGAAATGCAAATCAAAACCACATTGAGACACCATCTCACGCCAGTTAGAATGGAGATCATTAAATAATCTTCCCATTTAAAAGGTGGGCAAACGAAGCCCAGAGAATGAAATAATTTCCCCTGGGTCACACTGTCTGAGTCAGAGCAAGAATGAGAACATGTCTCGTCCTCTTCTGAGTCCCATGCCCAGTTCTTTGCTCCTGAATGGAAATTGCAAATTGGAGACAACTGGGACAGATTTGGCCATAGCCCTGTTTTATGCTCACTCAGTTTGCCATGATATCCCTCCCCACATCTTTTATGCAGCTGCTACATGCTTGAACATTGTCTGTCTTACCCCTGTAAATATTTGAGTTTGCAACTCCCACTTTAAAGAAAGCTATTTCTAATTTAAATAAACAGGTTTTTAAAGCAGCCAAATGTATTCTAATAATGAATTTTTTCAATTAGGATTTGTTTAACTGAATTTTGTAGATTAAACAATTAAAACTCAGAGTTCTGCTACTGATCCAAGGTCTAACAGCCAGTGCTCAGCCCTGGTATATCTGACTCCAGGCCTCCTATTCTTTCCTTTTCCCTCACTCTGAGCCCACAGTATCAAAGCTGAGCTCCAAGACAGCAAATTCCCACTGCACATCTTCACTTTTTATTCATACCAATCCCTCAGTACAGTGACCCTAGACAAGTTTGCCAAAATGCAGTTCCCCGAATGACCAGTTTACAAAAAACCAAAAAATCCAAGCTAATAAAAAAGTAATCAAACAAACACACAATAAAACAGAAAACATTTCTCAAAATTATATATAGTTTCCAGGTAAATCTTGGTATCCAGTAGAGTCAGTCAGTTCTCTTTCTTTCTCATCTCCTCCTCTTTCAAAGCTCTTTGGCTTTTCTTGGCTCTTTACTGTTCCACATGAATTTTAGGCTCAGTTTGTCAGTTTGTCTAAAAAGCCCTGTTGGGATTTTGATTGGAATATCCTTGACTCTATAAATCAACTTGGGAAAAAGTGGCATCTTTATAACACAGTATTTCTATCCATGAATACAGTATTACACTCTCCATTTATTTTGATTTTCTGTGATGCTTTTTAATAAAGGTTTGTGTGTATATATACTTTTTCCTGTAAAGTCTGACATGAGAAATTCATTCAATAAGAATTTATTGAGCCATGGGATATTTGAGAACAAAATTTGTCCATCCCATATGAATTTAATTTTCTGTTTTTTCAAACTTTGTCACTTTTGTTACTCTTGTGCCAATTTCACAAATGTTTCATGAGCTTCATTTTGTATTTCTAATAACCAAACTTTAAACTTCCAGCATTTCTTACTACTAACAATGTATCAGAGCAACAGGTTCTCAGGTCTTGCTGATCAACTGCCTGCTCATTCATCCTCTGCCAGAATGTCTTTTTCCTGTTAGGTTTGGAATTGGTGCTTATACCTCTCTGGGGATGATAAAGCCATTTAAGGCCCAAACACTCTCAAAACCCCACTGTGTGTCTTTCATCATCATGCTGCCATGTACAGAGCTCTGATCCTTAACACTGTCAGTACTGGATTCCATTAATTAGCCAGTTTTTCTTTCTCAAATGCCAGCATCTGATAAGCAATTACATTGCATAGGCCTTACTTTAAACAATTAGGAGTAAATACTTTAGCTTTGTGCAACGAGGTAGGATCTAGGAGGCTGCATCATGTGGGAAAGAACAAAGAAATTTCAGAAAGAATATATTGCTCATTCCTGCACTTACTCTGCAACTGGCAACTAACCTGTAAAATGGCAGCAGGGTTTCAGAAATAAATGTTTCTTAAAGAGAATGCACAATGCTCACCTGAAAACTCATCTCCCAATTTCTTTTATCTATTCAGAAAACTGAGGGCTGACTATACACCAAAACGGGCTAGGTGCTAGGATCCGAATACCATGACAGTCACATTGCCCTCATTTCTACTCCATCTGCAATTAATACAAAGTTTGATTAATGTCATGTTACAGAACAGCACCAAGAAGTTATACTAAGATATAGGAGTTCAGAGGAGAAAGGTAGAGTGCAGTGAAGAATCCTGGAAAAGGTGATTACTGACTTGAGAAAGTAAAGCAAGGTTAGAGTGCTCAGAGAATAGACACGAAAGCGGGAGTGGGGAGTGGCAAGAGACATGAGATACCAGGAAGCCAGCTTCAGGAATTCAGATGTTATCCTAAGGGCAGGGGAGTCATTGGGGGGTTTTAATCAGGGAAAGGACATGATCAGATTTGCTTTTTGGAAAGAACATTAAGGTTACCATGACGAGAATAAATTGAGATTAGTGTGGGATAAGAAGTCCACTCAGGAGGCCACTTCTGTCATTCAGGGCCCTCCCCCCAAAAAAGAGATAATAGCTTCTACTAGGGTAATGGCACTAGGAACAAATAAAAAACACTCAAGTTCAGAAAGGACAAGTGACTAGCTCTCTCTACACTTTCTGAATGGTAAAGCAGGGTTTTAACACAAGTTCAATAGGGGCCAAAACCTGTTATGTTTTTAGTGTACCCCAGTTTCCCTACCATGTTTAAGGGCCCAGATTAATCTCTGGAGATTAAGGAAGGATGCTGAGCAGAATGAAAAATAGATTAGAAAGCTAATCTGCTAGAAACAAAAGAGCCACCAGAAGCCTGTTGTAATAGCACACGAAAGAGAAGCTGAAGAAGAGAAGAGCATTAATATTTGTTGGTCAGCTATGGAAGTTAGTGTATAGCAGTGTTTCTCAAACTTCTAAGCACTTAAGAATCATCTAGGAATATTGTAAAAATGCAGATCCTGCTTCTAAGGTTTGCAGCCTGAGATTCTGCATTTCCAAAAAGCCCCCAGGTGAGATCCACACTGCTGGTCCAGGGGTAGTATTTTAAGCAATAATAATGGAGGCTAACAGCCCAGGGTTCAAGTCAAATGGACCAGGAACTAAGTCCTGGTGTTGCTGCTTATTAACTATGTGACTTCTGGCAATATAGGAGTTTTCTAGGGCTGCAGGTACCAAACACTGGGTGGCTTAAAACAATGGCAAGTTATTGTCTCATAGTTTGGGAGGCTAGAAATCTGTCAGCAGGGCCATCCTCTCTCTGAAGACTTAAAGGGAGAACACTCCCTTGCTCCTTCTAGATTCTGGTGTTTGCTGTCAATCTTCAGCATTTCTTGGCTGATAGGTGTATCACTACAGTCACGTGGCAATCTCCTCCCTGTGATGTCACATCATCCTCTGCTGGTGCTATGCATGTCTGTCTCTGTCTAAATTTCCCCTTTTGATAAGGCCATCAGTCATACTGAATTAGCATCCATCATAATGACCTCATTTTAATTTGATTACTTCTGTGAAGACTTCATTTCCAAAGAAAATCATATTCTGAGCTACTAAGGGTTTGGACTCCAATGTAACCTTTTTGGCAGGGACACAATTCAAGCCATAACAGGCAAGTTATTTTACCCATTGGAACCTAAGTTTCTTTGTTTTTCTTTACTTTTGAGATAGGGTCTTACTGTGTCACCCAGGCTGAAGTGCAGTGGCATGATCAAGGCTTTCTGTAGCATTGAACACCTAGGCTCAATTGATCCTTCTGCCTCAGCCTCCTAAGTAGCTAGGACTACAGGTACATATCACCATGCCCGTAAATTAAAAGAAAAATTGTAGAGATGGGGTCTTGCAATGTTGTCCAGGCTGGTCTTGAATTCCTGGCCTCAAGCAATTCTACTGCCTCAGCCTCCAGACCCAGTTTCTTTATCTGTAAAATGCACATAATAATTTTTAATTTCTAGAATAAAGTGGAATAACAAAGGAAAAGGTCCCAGCATATAATAAGGGCTCAAATCATTATAGTTAAGAATTACTAAGCACTAGATACTTTTAATATATCTCATTTAACCATGACAACTGCCTTGTGATGCTGGCAGCATCATTCCCACTAGATACCAGAAGAGACTGAGGCTCAATGAGGATAAGGAGTTTGTACAAAGTCACACTATTATTAAGATTTAAAACTCAGTTTTCTCCAAAGCCCATGATGTTTTCCACTCCAAAGGGCCTAACCTGGAGAAGAAGTAGTCAAGAAAGACTTAAAAAAAAATCTCTCCTGCAGGGGTAACAACAGAGAAGTGATGATTATTTTCATTTTACCATATAGGGACATGCGTTGGATACAGATTCTACTTTCAGAGTGCCCAGAATCACAGATGAGGCATTCGGAAAGTTCAGGGATTGGAGGAGGAAGGGCGCAAAGGACAGGTGATATAGGAAGTCCAGTGGATTCATCATGCTCACCAGCTTTTGTCATACTTTTTTATATTTCAAGGCTGCATTGACATTTTTTAATAGGCCGTAGAAATTCAGAATCAAAATTTCAAAGCTAAAAATACAGCCAGGGCATCCTGAAAAATAGTTTTTGTTTTGAGTTTTTGAAAAACAAAACACTTGAGTGTCTTCCACCCAACAAAGAAAGAAATATACAGGCTGCGATGAGTAATTGAACCTACTTTTGTCTGCTTGCAATAAACATTCACAAAACACATTATCCTTTTGATATTTCTGTTACGATTGCTCATATTCCATTTTCTGTGAAATGCTTTCCATCCTCACTGGGTTCTTGTAATTACCTCTTTGAAAGAAGAACACCTCAGCTCTTTAGCTACATTATCAATATAAACAGTTGATTCCTAATTGTTTTTGTTGCTGTTATGTTCAGGTATCTCTGGAGGGGGAAGAAAGAATCCTGTCTTAAGCTGTTGAAGGATACAGATAGCCTGATACCTAGCCAGGAAAATGATAGTTACAGACAAGCAGGTGGCAGTTTCATCATATTTCTTCCTTTTTGTCAATTTCAGGGGTCACTGCATGGCCCAATACTGGTAAAGAGGGCCCATTGTCTGGGATCTAACTCTGGTTTTATTTTCAAGCTGTATGGCCTTATGGGAATTGCTTAATATACTGTGCATCAGTTTCCTTACATGCAAAACTGGGATAATACTAGTACCTAGATCATGGAACTGTTGTGACCATTAAATAAGTTAATATGTGTGAAGAGCTTAATTATGTGCATATTATAGTATACACTCAACAAATGGTAACTATGATGGTGGTTATAATTATTCTGGCATGATGATAGGCTTGAAATTGTTGACACTTCTGGAGTACGGAATCTTCTTAGTTTTTTCTACAAAATAGGCCTATGTAGTGCCCAGATCATGCAGAGTTTTATATCTAGGCCACAGTAAGAAGTCTGCGTTGTTTCATTTGTTTTTTTCTAATTGCAGTGGGATGCCACTGAGGTGGTTTTCAGCAGAGGAGATAAATGACCAGATTAACATTTTACAGGATTATTTCATCTACTCTTTGGGGAGTAGACTAGGCAGAGGTGATGTTAAGAAACCAGTTAGGAGCTGGGATAGGTGAGACATGACAGGGACATTGACCATGGTGGAGGTGAAGGAGGTGGAACAAAATGGGCTCCGTGTGTAAATTACAGGCGATTTTGCAGGAAGCAATTATAGAGGGGAAATGTGAAAGATGATTCCTGGGTTTCTGAACAACTGCATACAAGAGTAACTCATTGAAATGTATTCAGGGACCTTTGTATGCTCTGAAACAACAGCAAAGAGAACAAAACAAAACAGGTCACAAATAGAAATGTCAGTAGGGAATAGAAGAGGAAAGGAAGGAAGAAATTCTCCACAAATCAGGTTTGTGGAGAACCTAAACTCTCTATGGGGTGTTGAAGGATTGCACTGCAGATTGAGGAGGTAGCACAGTGAAAGCAGCAGAAGGGGCGCCATCATATTTGAGGAAGGCTGCACTTGTCACTCATGCACAGGAACAATATGGCTTTGAATTGCTGTTAAGCGACATTATGCAGGTATGGCCTTATCACCCAGATACATGGTAATGCCCCACAGTCACAAAACAACTTCTTTCGTATTCCCAAGTATATTTAGCTCAGTCCTAGGCATATAATAGAGTCCTTAATAAATATTTCTTGAACTTGAAAGCTGTCACAAAAAATATAAAGAATTTTTTTTAACTGCTATCATTTTTGAGAGCCTATGGTAACTTCTGGAAATACAGAAGATGAATGAGATATATGGCCCAGGTCTTTAAGAACATGGATCTTTTCTTTCCCCTTCCACTTCTCTTTCTTCCCTTCGCATCTCTTCTCCTCTTCTTTTCTCTCTGCCCTCTCCTCACTTCTCTACTCTTCTACATATAACTTTCTCTCTCAAATTCTCTCTCTCTCTCTCTCTCTCTCACACACACACACACACACACACACACACACACACACTCTGCACCAAAAAGGGGAAGTCAGCAGGCTGGTGTCCAATATCAAATTGTTTTGCAGATTGGATCCAGGTCAGCTCAAAATATCTCTCACCCTTCTTAGACCAAGAGGCTAGCCATGACATATCCTTCTCAAGGTGATGGTAAAGTACAGGAAAACAAGCCCAATTCTGCAAACAAATTTGAAGACTCTGCTTGCACCACATCTGCTAGCAGCCTGTTGGCCAAAGAAAGTCACAAGGCAAGTCTCAAAGTCAAGATGCAGCCACCTACAATCTGCCTGTAGCAGGAGAAGGTGCAAAATTGGCAAATGGCATGAGTATAAGGAGGGATATAGAATGATGGTTACTTTGGACAAATCTTTCCCATTCTCTAAGCTTCTTTGACTCCTAAATAAGGAGCTTGGCTCAGATCTATGTGTTTGAATTTAGTGAATGCCTGGACGTGGCATTAACTAATATTAAGCACATAAAGTGATGATAATTCACTTTTGATTTTGCTTTCAGTATTTCCAGCACATTGAGTAAATGTCTGAGTTGGTGCCTTTAACAACTCTATCCCTTATTGATTTCATATTTTAACAAGGAACTAGCAGGCATCAGGTTTGGAGCCTTCTGCAGGCCACAGTATCTAGCTAGAATTTCAAAAGATTGATATGTTTTTATTTTATTCTATTTTGTATTTATGGCAAATATTTAAGGAAATTATAAAATCAACTATTAGTAGCATGCAAATAAGAAAAAATCATGATTATGGGATTTGAATAACTGAACCGTGGGAAATTCTGGATTTGATGATCTTCACAATTTTGAGGTCTTATGCTTGCTGCCAATTTCATTGCTCCGGCTTGCAGTCTTTACTTCTACGCCCAAGGCTTTCCCAGAGGAAGATGAGCATAGAGGGGCATTGTCCTTCTTTTCTGAAGTTCTCTAAGACCTCTCATTCCCTCTTCCCTCTAAATGTGAGCAGCCCAGCTGCCAATATGACTGATCAGGCAGAGGTATTTGATTGACATGTTCATCTCTACACAACAGACCAGAGTCAGTCAACCCAGGGCTGTCCCTGCCCTTGGCATTGTGACACGTGGGCCCAGATTCCAAATGTCATGTCACATCTCCTCATGGCATCAGAGAACTCTCGAGAACAGGAAACACCGAACAGATGGCTAAAATGCCTTCAAAAAGACTCCCCCAGACAGCCAGGGAGATGCAGAGCCCTATTGGTGATGATGGGTCACAACATATGCTCAGCAAAATATGCCGAAGGGGAGAGTGATTTCTGTACCCACTGTGCCCACAGAACACTGGCTCAAATGCTTGCTATCAGCTGCTTGGGACAGAGCGCCATTTGCATTTTCAAAATATCTATTTAATCTCTGATCTCGAGCCTTGGTTCCCTGGACTTTTAATGGTCCTAAAAGGTAGTGATAGAAAAATTCTATTTACATTCAATATTTCATTAATAAGCAAATGAATTTTAAAAAGTAATTTTCACACAATAAGGCTGTTGATTCTTCAGGTCCAGGAATTCTTAGTTTGGACTTGTTGGACCCTTAAAAATGCATGGATAATCTTAAAGAGGCCTGTGGCCTGTCCAGCATTGCTGGTAAAAGTTTGCGTATATGTATACATATATTGGTTTCTCTGAAGAAAAGATTCTACAACTTTAGATCAGATTTTTGAAACAGTTAATTTCTCATTATAAATCATTGTTACAACACTGCTCCTGAGAAAGATTACATGGGGCAGAAAAATGTCAAAATGAAACGGGGAGGCAATGTAAGGTAACAATGTTTTCCCCCAATACGTACGTTAAGAAAAACATCTGCCATTTATCTTTACCATAATTCTAAAAGAAGGTTATTTCAGTGCAGCAAGACATGAAAAAAAAAATCAGAATGGCTATAAACTCAGATTAAAAACATAAATTTAGCTTTATTTAAAAACTCACTACATTGTCCATTTTTGTTTTGTTTCAGAGTAGACTCGTGACCAATGCCTATCCATGGACCAGAATTGGGGACCTCTGTTCACAGAGTAAAAATTTCTACTCTGCCTACAAATCTTTGGGAAACCATGACCTCTTGAATTGCCCAGAGCCCGGATAACCCTGAGAGATTTCCTTTATCAGTGATCCCACTGTGCTATGACACCCTGTACTGTACTTCAAGGCAAGGATGGTAAATTCAAAGCAGCTATTCATTCCAACAGCTACTGTCTATGTCTCTCATGTGAGCTAGGTCCTGACCTAGACAACAGACATGCAGAAGTGAAAGGTACTATCCTTCCCTAAGGGGCTCACATGGTAGCAGAAGAGATGAAAGAGAAGATAGAAGTGGTGTAAGTAGGCATTGTCATCCACTCCACTACTCCCGCCCCTATTGAAAAGAAGCAAAATAAATGATTAATGATGCGACACAGCACGTATCACGTAGTCCACATTTCTGTTCCTTGTAGGGAACCCCAAATGAGATTGAATGATTGAATTCTCCTCCCACCCAACATTGAAAATGCCTCTTGCCTTTTGAAAGTTGTGAGAGAAAATGCAAAGTACAGAAAGAGGGAACTTGGAAAGAGAGTAGACTACAGCCTGTGTATACACATAGCCAGTAAGTTTCCAGTCTGCACTATAGGGAGTCAAACCTGTTTAGCAATATAATGGTAAGATTTAGTGCTTAATGTATATTTTAAATATCTGTCTAGGCTGGGCGTGGTGGCTCATGCCTGTAACCCCAACACTTTCTGGCTGATGCCTGCTAGTTCCTTGTTAAAATATGAAATCAATAAGGGATAGAGGCTTGTCAAAGTCACCAACTCAGACACTTAAGGCTAGGAGTTTGATACAAGCCTGACAATAGTGAGAACCTGTTTCTGAAAAAATAAAAATAAATAATTAGCTGGGGGTGGTGGTGTATACCTATAGTTCTGACTACTTAGGAGGCTGAGGTAGGAGAACTGCTTGAGCCCAGGAGGTGGAGGCCTCAGTGAATTATGATTGAATCACTGTACTCCAGCCTGAATGACAGAGCAAGACCTCATCTCTTAAAGAAAAATAATTAATTGCAGGCCACCCCAAAACAGAGATAATTTTGATCACGGTTAAAGTGTGGGGAAACTAAACAGATTTCTGAATCCTCTGCACAGTATGCGGATTAAAGACAATTTTAGCAGGGTTCTCATTCTTGATAGTGTTTGACTTTCATATAACTTCTTTGTTGTTTCCATAAAGTCTTGAGTTAAGAGAACCTCTCTTAACTCTCTGACTATTTTTGATATCAAAATCTGAATTTAGTGAATATTGCCAGATAACTACAAATAGTTTGTCTATCGGGTAAGTAGGTAAGAGTAGCCACAGTCAGGTAAGTTGCAAAGACTATCACATGTGTTCTCTCAACATCTATGAAAACGATATTCTTTTCATTCAGAAGTCAAAGTACAAGAGTAATTACCTTGATCAAGGGCACAAGGCCAGCCATGGGTGCCCGAGACTTCACTGACTCTAACACTCAAAGAGCTCAAAGAAGGCAGCCAGTCCCAGAGCACTGGATAGCAACATTTCAGTTCTAGAGGGGCCAGAAATTCAGGTCTTAGCTGCCATGCAGTTGCTCAGTCCTGAGTGGGTTTTGTTTCTGTTTTTCTCCTTTTGGTATTTTTTAATTAACACATAATAACTGTCCATATTTGTGGGCCACTTTGCCGTGTTTGGATACATATAACATGTAGTGATCAAATCAGTGTAATTAACATACCCATCATCTCAAACATAGATCAATTCTTTGTGTTGGGAACATTCGATATCCTCCTTCAAGCTATTTGAAACTACACATTTATTACAGTCATCCTACAGTGATGACTGTGGGAACACTGGAACTTATTTCAGCTATCTGACCAGAATTTTGCATCTTTTAACAAATCTCTCCCTATCCCTCTTATCCTCTAACCTTCCCAGCCTCTAGTATCCTCTGTTCTACTTTTTACTTCCATGAGAGCAATGGTTTTTAGCTTCCCTGTATAAGCGAGAACATGAGGTATTTAACTTCTTTTTCCTGACTTATTTCACAGTCCTGAGTTGTTGAGAAATCAAGATTGAGTGTGGTCCTCCACAGTTATAGCTACGTAAAGTAATAGAAGATTTACAAAAATGATCAAATGGTTGCAAAATATCCCTTATTCCTGTTATAGGAGGCATCTGTAGTTAACATAAATAAAAGAAGGCTGAGATAACTTAGGAACTTGAGAAACTTTATGTTTTAGAAAGAATCAGAGAATGTGAGATTTAAAACAAAATTTAGAAATTGTTTAGCCAAACTAGATGGAAATATTGAGGTATCCAGGAATGTAACAATATCATTTTTACAAAACAAACTATTTTTACACAACAAATTAGTAACAGAGTAGGGATTAGAATTCTACAATATTCTAGCCCAGTGTTCACAGCACCACAGCAGATATTCAGGGGATGGTACACTGACAAATGAAAGGGACTATGAACTATGAAGAAATTTTAATCGGAGTGAGAAATTTTGTCCCCAAAGCGTACAAACTTTTTTTTTTTTGAGACAGAGTCTTGCTCTGTTGCCAGGCGCCAGGCTGGAGTACAGTGGCACTATCTCTGCTCACTGCAGCCTCTGCCTCCCGGTTTCAAGCAATTCTCCTGCCTCAGCCTCCCGAGTACCTGGGACTACAGACTTGTGCCACCATGCCCATCCAATTTTTGTATTTTTAGTAGACAGTGTTTCAGACTGTTAGCCAGGATGGTCTCGATCTCTTGACCTCGTGACCTGCCCGCCTCAGCCTCCCAAAGTACTGGGATTACAGGCCTCAGCCACCGTGCCTGGCCGAATACAAACTTTTAAACATGCTATGTTTTGTTGTCAAGGGAGGCTGTGAGGATATATTCCCTGGATCAATATATAAAAGATGCTTTAGGTGTTGTCTTAGGACGAGAATACACTCAGCAACTGGTGTATTTTATTTCCTGGAGCAAGATCTGTGACTCCAATATTTCAAGGCCTAGATCATAACTTTAATACTATTCCCAAGTTCAAAGGTTGCACTTTCCTATTTGCTGCTTCTAAATAAGCTTTGGTTTTGTGGGGACAAAATGCCAGCCTCTGAGGAGTGTAAAAGCAGATTCCATTTCCACTTCGATGACACCCTCACGTGAAAGCATATCTAAGGGTAACTCAATTTTCTCTTAAAGCCATTCCAGTCAGGCCTTGGTGCCCTACACCATACCAAAGCAGCATTTGTGAAGGTCACCAGTCACCTCCATGTTGCTGAATCCAATGGTCAGTTCTCAATCCTTACTTGACTGTCAACACTATGCAGCACAGCTACCCACTCCCCTCCATACAGCACATTTCTCACTTGACTTACTTACCTTCCATGATGCCACTCTCTTGAGTTTCCTTTCCTCCCTGGCTGCACGGTTTTTTTTGTTTTTGTTTTTGTTTTAAGAGAGGGTTTCACCATGTTGGCCAGTCTGGTCTTGAACTCCTGACCTCAAGTGATCTGCCTACTTTGGCCTCCCAAAGTGCTGGGATTACAGGCGTGAGCCACTGTGCCTGGCAGGTACTCCTTCTTAGTCTCATTTGCAGGTTCTTCCCATGTTCCCCCACCTCTAAACATGGAAGTTTCTCAGGTTTCTATCCTTGACATTTTTTCACTCTACCAAGCTTCATTCCTTGGGTGATCTCAGCACTTTTATGGCTTGAATACCATCTATATTGTGATAACTGTCAAATTTGTCACCTCTATCATCAAAATATACTGTAACCATGTTTCACTACCTCCAATGCTACCACCATCATCTCTTGCCTAGATTATTATAATAGTTACCTGATTTCCTCCATGTGTCCACTCTTATCTCTCTGTAGTTGATTTTTCACTCAGCAGCCAGATTTAAAAACAAAACTTAAGGCAGAAAAAATTAGTCCTTCATTCCTCTTCCCAGCCTTCTCCCATGACTTCTTCTTATCTCAGAGTAGGCACCAAAGTCTCCACTAACTCTCTCATCTCCTAATTTACCACTCATTTTCTAGCTCAACCTGCTCCTCCAGACACACTGGTCCCCCTCTGTCTCTCAAACATGCTAGGCACAACTGCACCTCAAGGTTTTCATGCTTGCCTTTTCTCTGCACGCAATTCTCTTATTTCAGATGCCTGCACACTTTCTCCTTCATTTCCTTCAGGTCTCTCCTGGAGCTGCTTGTCCTTACAACACTTCTGGCACCAAATGTATGGGTGCCATACACCTGGCTGGTGTGAGGAAAACACTTCACATTTCTTTGAGCTTGCCATTTCTCTGGCTCTCTAGTCGTCAAGTGGATGTCCGGCAATTTAGTTCGACTCTGACACTCACTGCCTGGAATTCGCATCAGAGCCACAGGTTTAAGAGTTCAGTCTCATAACACTGCCCCTCACTCTAGATGCCAGTCACAAATATTGGGTCCCTAGGCTCACACTCTTCTGTCTAACTTGGATACAAATCAAGAGTTCCTATGACCCCCTTTTCAGTTTCAATAATTTGCTAGAAGGACGCACAGAACTCAGAAAAGTACTTTACTCACAGCTACCAGGTTATTATAAATGATAACAATGTAGGAACTGCCAAATGGGAGAGATGCATAGAACAAGGTATGGTTGGAGGGCATGGAGCTTCCATGCTGCCCTCTCTAAGGCCCCACCTTTGCAGCCCATCTGTGTGTTCACTAACCCAGGAACTCTTTGAACTTGGTCATTTGGGGTTTTTTATGGAGAATTCATTAATTAGGCATGATTGATTAAATCATAATCCTTCTACCTCCACAGAGGTGGAAGTTCCATTAGTGGCCTGTGCTGAAAGTTCTATTAGTGGCCTGGTTGGATCCTTTGGTAACCAGTCCCCATCCTGAAGCTATCTAAGGGCCCACCAGAGTCAACTCATTAGCGTAAACTCAGGTATGGTTGAAAGGGGTGTGTTATGAATAACAAAAGATACTCCTATCACTCAGGACATTCCAATAGTTTTAGGAGCTGTATACCAGGAACGAGGACAAAGACCAAACATATATTGCTTATGCCACACTGCTCAAACATCTTCCAGTCAATAAGACTTCCCTCGACCCGTCTGTATAATATAGCAGCTCTGTCTCTCCTCTGTATTCTCACTGTGTCTCTTATCTCTACAGCATTCATCATGATTGGACAAACCATCAATGGACTCTTCTAGAGTTTGCTAGAATGTAAACTCCATAACTGAGACTTTGCCTATTTGATTCCCTGTTCTTTCTCTCACACTTCAAATGGTATCTGACATTATAGTGGCTACTCAATAAATAGTTATTTATTGAGTAAGGAACCAAACTAGCAAATCTTGTCCACACCTACTACCAAGCTCAGGGAGCAGTGCATTTAAATCCACCATAGAAAGAGGAAACCTCTGTTCTCCACATTTCACTGCTCCAAAATCAATACCCTATGCTTTAAGAAGAATGCAATTCTTTACAAAAATATGAGAAATGAACTATATCTAATAGATATAGTGGCTAAGAGTTGAGGTGCTGGCTGGGTTTGGTGGCTTATGCCTGTAATCCCAGCACTTTGGGAGGCCAATGCAGGTGGATCATCTCAAGTCAGGAGTTTGAGACTGGCCTTGCCAACATGGTAAAATCCCTTCTCTACTAAAAATATAAAAATTAGCGAGGTGTGTTGGCATGTGCCTGTAATCCCAGCTACCTGGGTGGCTGAGGCAGAAGAATCACCTGACCCTGGGATGCGGAAGTTGCAGTGAGCCGAGATTGCATCACTACACTCCAGCCTTGGTGACAGAGCAGCCTTGGTGACAGAGCAAGACCCATCTTAAAAAAAAAAAAAAATTAGGTGCTACATCCATGCTCCCTGAATTCAAATCTCATCACTTTTTCTTCCTGTGTGTGCCCTTGGGGCAGTAACCTGATTTCTCTATGTGTCAGATCTCCTGCAAAATGGTGGTAATGTTAGGACTACCTCATGAAGTTGTAAAGATCAAAGGAGACATACTATATTTACGGTATTCAGAAAAGGACTTAAACACTGTAAGTATTTATGTGTTAGCTTGTTATTATACTAAGGATACATTGTCCAAATAATACTCTTTTTGGGTCCCCAAGAACCATTTTTTTTTTTTTTGAGACGGTATTTCACTGTTGTTACCCAGGCTGGAGGGCAATGGCACAATCTCGGCTCACCGCAACCTCCACCTCCTGGGTTCAGGCAATTCTCCTGCCTCAGCCTCCTGGGTAGCTGGGATTACAGGCACGCACCACCATGCCCAGCTAATTTTTTGTATTTTTAGTAGAGATGGGGTTTCACCATGTTGACCAGGATGGTCTCGATCTCTTGACCTCATGATCCACCCACCTTGGCCTCCCAAAGTGCTGGGATTCCAGGCTTGAGCCACCGCACCTGGCCCCGCAAGAAGCTTTTAAGAGGGATTTGCCTATATACCACATAGTAACATATACAGCTATGTGTGTATACATTTATATGTATAAATTCTAAAAACATATATTGTCTATATATACATAAACACATAAATATAAATAGTAAGGTATATATATTCAGTATATAGTGAGTTAGCTTGTGAATTTGAAATACAGGCATGTATTTTTTATGCATTATGTAATTTTTAAGGTTGTGTATTGGTTTTCTATTTTTTTCTGTGTACAGATTCTTATGCTCCACACAAGCCTCACAGCAGGGCTCAGCACTATTCTTTATTCCTAAAGATAATCCAGTCCACCAAATATTAATGAGCAATATAGATTCTACTTAATATTTTATAGGGGGCTTGGAAGAGAGGGCCTATATGATATATCACCAAAATCACTTAAGAGCTCTTCATTAGATATTTCTCTTTTCCACCAAAATTGCTCCTTAGCCAAACCTCCAGCCATATTTCTCTCTTCCCTGCTTCCTCCTGCAGTTGTTCCCTGCTTCTTCCTCCAGGGTGACTTGGCCCCTTCGTCTGGGTTCACACTGCCCTTCACCTGCCTACAGCCCCATGTCTGTGGGGCCATTCCCAGCAGGAGCATCTGCAGGGGGCTGTATCTTACTTGTTTTTTACTCATAGCAAAGGGCCTGCTGCATGGTACATACTCTGTGGGCTATTAGGAAAATGAATGCACGAAATAACCTATGTATGTGCACCGTATCTTCTTTAATGGAAAAGGAAATTGAGACAAAAGAGTGTCAAAGGGCTGTGAAACAGTCAAAAAGAATCCTCAAATTCTCCTGTCCTCCTCTGCCCTCATCGACCACAAAGACCAAGCACTAGTAGCCTTTCTATTAAACACTGAATAATTCTGACCTTTCGTGGGTCTTGTGAGGATCAACATTATGCTATGAGCTAGTCTCGGACCATGCAGAGAGCGAGCTCTCTCTCCCAACAGCTGCTTCCTTTATTTCATTCCCTACTGGGGAAAACTAATCAAACATGTAGGAAGCTTAAGAATATTCCAAGGAGATTTGATTCTTTGCTGGTGGCCAGTTTCAAGATATGCATACTGATGAACAGAAACCCACCCCACTCCCTCCCCTAACAGGTTCTTCCAGCTGAGCAGGCCCAGGCCTGAGGGACAAGCCCAGGAAATACCCATAGGAAACGTGTTCTATGGTGAGTGTCTGATTTGGGACTCTGTTCTCTGTGATTTATTTTACATTTTGTCAAATTGAAGAATAATCCAGCACTGATAATAATAGAGATGAAATAGAAACTGCTAAGAGTTCCCATTTTGGGGTGTTGTAGAAAGGCCTTTTCCTTCCTTGTTCATGTGGAAAAATTATCGTCATCCTCAGTGCTCTGCTTCACGGCACAGCACGGTCCCTTCTGTGTCCCGAGGCTGAGCCTTTGCTCCTCTGTGACATCCTTCCCTCCTGTATACTTGTCTCTGCCCTGTCACTGTTTCTTCAACATGTGTTATAGTCGCTGCTCTACAGTCAGGTCTGATTTCCCCAGAGACACTGACTTCTTAAGGGCAGCATTGCATTATGTATGCCCAGTCTGCAATCAGTACTCAGTAAATTTGGTTGAATACATAAACAAATGAAAAGTATACCAAATTGAGAATAAGGAAAGCAGGATCATATTTCAGCTCTGATTTAAATGCCTTTTCAATCTAGAAGAGCCTTGGTATACTAATCTGTGCAGTAGATATGATAATCCCATCATTGGCCTCACAGGATTGTTGACATGATTAAATGAGATAATAATACAAAAATCCTGTTTTTCTTATTGATTGATTGATTGATTGACAGGGTCTCACTCTGTCACCCAGGCTGAAGTGCAGTGGTGCGATCATAGCTCACTGCAACCTCAAAACTCCTGGCCTCAGGCAATCCTCTCACCTCAGCCTCCTGAATAGCTGGAAACACAGGTGTATGGCATGGTGCCCAGTTAATTTTTAATTTTTTTGTGGGGATGTGTTCTCGCTACATTGCCCAGGCTGGTCTCAAACTCCTGGCCTCAAGCAATCCTCCCATCTCTGCCTTGCAAAGCACTGGGATTGCAGGCATGAGCCTTCGTGCCTGGCCAAAAAAACCTCTGTCAAGGAAATATGCTATTCTAATATGAGTTACTGTTAAGGAATATCATGCTCCTTCTAATTAAGGCTAACTCAAAAATCAGTTCAGGGACTTTTTTTATGCCATCCAATACAAGTTTAATAATAAAATAGTTTAAATGAGAAAAGAATAGAATTAATTCATTCAGAGATGCAAATAACTTTCTTAGCTGAGAAAATAAACAAGTATTCGAACTTATCGTGTATTATTATAGTCTATAAGGACACTGAAAGAAAATGCATGATGGGTGAAAAGTAGGCTAGGATGGGCGAGAAGGACAGTAAGGGAGTTGGAGACACAGATGGGCCCTGCAGGAGGGTACCATTTGCTCATTGTCTAACAAATGTTGAGAAGATTGCTTCATGATCTCATTTAATACCCAACCCCCCAGCCCCTGAAGTTGGTATTATAACCTTGTACAGATGGCAAACCCTAGAAACTTGGAGAGGAGAAGTAAGTTGAAGCATGAGATGTAAGCTCCATGAGGGCAGGGATGTTGCATTAATGCACATGCTCCATGCCTGGGAACTACCTGGCATATCACTATTGCCTGAAAAATAGTTCTTTAATGAAGGAGTGAGTGTCACATAGCTGGTAAGTGGCAGACTGATTAGCACTGATGCCTACTGGCTGGCTCTCTGGACTATATCACAATCAAGTTTGTATCAGGAATTTGTAATTCATAAAAGCTAAAAAACTAGCAAAATTCAGAACATGGTGTAATTTATCCACATCTGTGAAATAGAATAATTAGCAACTGTGAAATAAATATAAATATAAATATTAACATTATGTCATAAGTCCTAAAATTTCCTAACAGGAAAGTGTTCTGATTGGCTATTTGTAGTAGGGTGTGACATGGGATGCTAGCTCATGTTGTTCTATTTAGTTCTTACAACTGCCTGGCTTAAGTGTGAGTTAGAGAAGAGTAGTTATCCCAGAGAAGTTTCACTCCAATAACAGATGGTTGTATTTTAAAAATCAGTTTTATTGATGCATAATTTATATGATATGAAATGAGCCTATTTTAACTATATTCATCATTATGTTTTGGCAAATTCTTATACCTGTACATCTACTACCACAATCAATATATAGAACATGTACCTCCTTCATTCCCAAATTGTTCTTTTATAATAATGTTTTTCAGTGACTCTCCCCAATCCAACTCACAGCCCCCAAACACCAATGATCTGTTTTCTGTCATGATACATTTGTTTTCTCTATTCTAGAAATTTATATACATGTAATGAATATACCAACTATAGGCAATGTTTGGCTTCTGGCTTCTTGCACTCACCATAGTAATTTTGAGGTTCATCCAAGTCAATGAATGTATTAATACTTTATTTCTTTTTGTTATTGCTGTTCCTTTGTATGGGGTCTACCACAATTTGTTAATCTATTCACTTCTTACTGTGGCTTGAATATGTCTCCCAAAAAGATTGTGTTGGAAACTTAATCCCCAATGCAACACTGTTAAGAAGTGGGATATTTAATAGGTGATCCGGCCATAGGGGCTCTGCACTTAGGATGGATTAATGCTATTATTGCAGGAGTGAGTTTCTTATAAAAGGATAAGGGCAGACCCCTCTTGTGCTCTCAATCCATCTCCTCCTGCCTTTCTTCCTTCCACCATAGGATGATGCTGCAAGAAGACCCTCACCAGATGCCGGCATTTCAATCTTTGACTTCTCAGCCTCCAGAACTGTGAGAAATAAATTTCTGTTCATTATAAATTATCAGGTTCTTCATTAAATTGTACTTATTATTGAGAACAAATTATCCAGTTTCAGATATTCTGTTATAGCAGCACAAAATGGACTAAGACATTTGCTAATGGACATTTGGATTGTTTCCAGATTTTGGATATTGTGAATAAAGCTGCTATGAACGTTCATGTGCAGCTCTATGTAAAGACATATGTTCCTATTTCTTTCAAATAAGTACCTAAGAGTAGACTCACTGGGATATAGGGTGATACTATGTTTAACTTTGTAAGAAATTGGCTGATATCCAAAGTGGTTGTAACATTTACGCTCCCACAAACGATGCATGAGAGTTCTATTTGCTCTACTTTGTTGTCAGCACTTATTGTTTTCAGTTTTTTAAAAAAAATTCTAGCCATTCTAGTAGGCATTCTCATTATAGTTTTAATTTGCAATTTCCTGATGATATTGGGCCTCTGTTACAAGTTGAATTGTGTCTCCCAAAATTATGTGTTGTGGCTCTAATTCCCAGTGACCTTATTTGGATATAGGATTTTTACTGATATAATCATGTTAAGTTGAGGTCAAACTGGATTATGATGGCCCCTAAACCCTTGAAAGAAGATCAGGTCGTTAAATATAGGAGCACACATACAGGAGAATATCATGTGAAAATGAAAGCAGAAATTGGAATAATGTATGTATAAATCTAGTAACACCAAGGACAGCCAGCAACCACAAGAAGCTGGAAGAGTCATGGAACAGATCCTTCCCTAGAACCTTCAGGATCATGGCCCTACTGATACTTTGATTTCAGACTTCTGCCCTGTAGGCTTGTGTGAGAAAAAATTTCTATTGTTTTAAGTCATTCAATTTTCAGTACTTAGTTACAGGAGCCCTAGGAAATTAATACGGCATTTTTCATGTACTGATTAGCTACTATATATATAATGACATATATATGTAAATTAAATGTTCAAATATTTTGCACATTTTAAATTTGATTATCTTCTTGTTATTGAGTTGTACACACACACACACACACACACACACACACACACACATAAAAACTCTAAATCCCGGTTATCTGTTAGATACATACTTTGTGAATTTTTTTTCCCCTCAGTTTATGGCTTGTCTTTCATTTGCCTACCAGGGTCTTTATTTCAAGAACAAAAGTTTTTAATTCTAGTAAAGTAAAATTTACGTATTTTTCACAGTATGTTCTATAATCTATATGTCTTAAAAATATGTATCTGCCCCAAGATTATGAATATTTGATTATGTATTTTCTTCTAGGAGCTTTATCATTTCAGTCTTTATGTTTGTGTCTACTATCCATTTCAAGTAACTTAAGTGTATAATATGAGATGAGGGTCTACTACTTTTCTTTTTCATATGAATACCCAGCAATTCCACCATCATTTGGTGAAAAGACAGTCTTTTCTCCTATTGAAATGTTTTAGCAACTCTGTTGAAAATCAGTTGAGCATATATATGTGGGTCTATTTCTGGAATTTCTTTTCGGTTTCATTTAATGATATGCTTACATCAATTCTATTATGCGTTGTCACTGTAGTTTTATAATAAGTCTTGAAATAAGGTATCATATGTCCTTCAATTTTGTTAATCTTTTCCAAAATTGTTTTGGCTATTCTAGGTCTTCTGCATTTTCATCTAAATTTTAGAATAGGCTTGTAAATGTTGGTGGGAAAAACCTGCTGTGATTTTGATTGAGACTGCATTGAATCAACGAGTCAATTTAGGAAGAATGGACATCATAAAAATATTGAGTTTCCTAATTCAGCATCACGGTAAATCCTCCCATTTATTTGAGTCTTAAAACTTCAGCAGTGTTGGCTCAAGCCTGTAATCCCAGCACTTTGGGAGGCCGAGGCGGGTGGATCACGAGGTCAAGAGATCGAGACCATCCTGGTCAACATGGTGAAACCCCGTCTCTACCAAAAATACAAAAATATTAGCTGGGCGTGGTGGCAAGTGCCTGTAATCCCAGCTACTTGGGAGGCTGAGGCAGGAGAATTGCCTGAACCCAGGAGGCGGAGGTTGCGGTGAGCCGAGATCGCGCCATTGCACTCCAGCCTGGGTAACAAGAGCGAAACTCCGTCCCAAAAAAAAAAAAAAAAAAAAACTTCAGCAGTGTTTTGTAGTTTTCATTGTATAGGTCTAGCACTTTAGTATTAAGTTTATTTCTATAGTATTTTAAGAAATGATTGTATTGCTTATTACCAGTATGTCAAAATGTAATTGGTTTTTGTACATTGAATATGTATCCTGCAATCTGGCTAGATTCACCTCTTAATTCTAGTACATTTCCAGAGATTAAAATTTTCTGCATCTGTGAACATGAACAGTTTACTTCTTTCTTTTCAGCCTTATGCCTTTTATATTCTAGATTTATTTTACTAACTAGCAGTTTCAGTACACTGTTGAATAAAAATGTTGAAAGTGATCCTGATCTCATGGAAAGGTATCCAGCTTTCTCGGTACAAGATTAGCTGTGGCTTTTCATAAATACCCTTTATTAGCTTGGGTATGTTTCTTTCTCTTCCTAGTTTGCTGGAAGGTTTTGCTATGAATGAGTGTCGAATTTCTCAAAGGTTTCTTTTCTATCTATAGTGATAGTTGTACCATTTTTCTTATTCATTCAAATTGTATCATAAATTAGGTTGACTAATTTTCAAATTATAAACCAATGTTGTGTTCTGGATATAAACCCCATTGGCCAGAATGCATTGCTCCTTTTGTTTATTGCTAGTATGGCTCTGTCCTCATCTGAATTCTAAAAGATTTTGTGTGGGAATGGTTCTATGTTCCTCAAACATTTGAAGAATTTGCTAATGAGGCCATCTGTGTCTGAAGTTTTCTTTGGAAAAAAGTTTATTATTATAAATTTAATATATTTAATCCATATTGAACTATTCAAGTTTTCCGTTTCTTCTATCAACTTTTTAAAGTTTTGCATTGCAAGAAATTTTCCTATACATATAAATTCTTGAATTTATTGGCATAATGCTATTTATAACATTTCTTTATTAACACTAACATCTGTAGTATCTATGGTGATGTCTCCTCTTTCCTTATTAATATTGGAATTTATGTCTTTTCCCCTTTTTTCTTGTTTAGTATAATTAGATGCTTATTAAAGTTTTATTGACCTTTTCCAAGAACATATTTTTGGTTTTATTGATTTTCTTTATTGTTGGGTTTCTATTTCATTGGTTTCTGCTCTTTTCTTTATTATTATTTTTTCTTTCAGTCAGAGTTTAATTTGCTCTTTTTAATAGCTTCTTCAGGTGGAGAGTTAATAATAAAGTTAACTGACTTTAGACTCTATTTTTCTCATATAACTATTTAAAGATGTATATTTCCCTTTAAGCACTGTTTTAGCTGCATACCACAAACCTGGTATGTTGTGTTATATGTTGTGTTTTCATTGAAAATAACTTCAAGTTATTTTCTAAAGTCACATTTTATTTTTTCTTTGACCTGTTTTAGTTGACATTTTCTAGATATTAAAAAAATTGATTTGTAACCTAATTTTCTTCATGATTAGAGAACAGAGAGCCTTGTTCTGTAGCTCAGCACAAGTTCTATTTTGGTGAAAGTTCCATGAGAACTTGGAATAAAGTGTATCTGCTGTTGTGGAGTGTTGAGTTTCACAAAACATCATTTCAAATTGGTTGATAGTATTGATAAAATCTTCTATATTCTACTGATTTTTTTTGTCTATCTTTTCAATTACTGAGAGAAGAAATGTTATAATTTCAGATTTTAAGGGGGTCTTGTTATTTTTCCTTTCAGTTCTTATTCAGTTTTTGCTTCATGCATTTTGAAGCTCAATTATTATATATTTTAAAATGTGATATCATTTTTATGCTTTCATGGTTATGAAAAATTAATATTTATTACTGGTAAAATTTATTGTTCCAAAGACTACTTTGTCTAAAATTAATATAATTTCTCTAGAATTTTTATGATTTGTGTATTCCAACCATTTACTTTTAACCTATCTGTGTCTTTATGTTGAAAGTGTGTTTCAACATCAACAGGAAGGATATCAAATCAGAGATCCCATCCAAAGGTCACTAACTTCAAAGACCAAGGTAGATAAATCCATGAAGATGGAAAGAAACCAGCATAAAAAGGTAGAAAATTTGAAAAAGCAGAATGCCTCTTCTCCAAGGGATCACAGCTCCTCACCAGCAAGATAACAAAACTGGATAGAGAATGAGTTTGATTGGGTTTGTTTCACCCAATCATGGGAGTCTTCACTGAAATCTCCCTCCTCTCACTGCTCAGAATTCAAGCTCATTTATACACTCTGGAATTGCTTGGCTTACAGCTTCCTAATAGTTCTTTGATCAGCTAAGTTGGCTTCCACCCTATGCATTCATAGGTTATCATATGCATATGATAGGCATATCATGATATCATACACATATGATATGATCATATGAATCTTAAGGATAATCATATATGTATTTCTGGAGCTTTTTGTCTGTATACCAATTTCTTCTTTGAAATTATGTCCTGCTACTTCTAGATGCTTCAGTTTCACTGAACTCTGATCATTCCCTCAGCTTTTCAGTCTGCCATCCCTGCTTGATATATACCTCCCTCTGCTGCAATCCAAAAGAGCCTCTATGCAGAAAGCAAGAGCAAGTGCAGTTTCACCTGTCTGTTGCTTTCTTATCAAGGATCATGTTCCCGAGCTGTCTATTGTTCAGTATCTTATATTAGCTATTTCTTGATTTTTTTCCCCCAGTTTTCTAGTTGCTTGCAACTCAAGGGTAAGTCTAGTAAGAGTTACTCTAACACATCTGGAGCATAAGTTCAGAATGACTTTCAAGATAAAGAGCTGTTCTTTAATTCAAAAAGATTCTATTTAGAATTCTAGTTCTTCCATTCACCATCTGTGATTGCTAGATGGATAAATAACTTCTTCTTGTATCAATTTACCCATTTGTAAAATTGTGATTATGAATCTTGTCATATGGGAGAGTTGTAATGACTGATCTAAAATTTATTCTGTCTAGCTTTTTCTCTTTCTTTTCATTCCTTTTCTGTCCTCCCTTCCTCCCTCCTTTCCTGAGTCCCTCTCTCCCTTCCCCGATTCTTTCCCTCCTTCCCTTAGTCATTCCCTCTCTTTCTTTCTTCTTTCCTTCCCTCCCTCCCTTTCTCCCTCCCTCCTTCATTCCACAGATATTCTACAGAACATGGCGAATCAGTAGCAAAGACCAAGGAAGTCCCTACCTACCTTGAGTCCACCTTCTAGTAAGGCTAAATATGGGAATTAATAAATGAAGAAGATATTTCAGATAACAAAAAATTCTATGAAGGAAATAAAATGGTGATGTAATCAGAGAGTAATGAGAAGACCAGACATGAATATGGCCATTCAGATAGTTTTCTCTAGGGGTTAACAGTTGAGCTAAGACCTGAGTAAGAAGGAATCAAGAATATAAAAAGAGAGCAGGAAAGCATTTCAGGCAGAAGGATCAGCAACTGCAAGCTGTGAGGTGAGAATGAGCACCTTTATTATAGAAACTGAAAGACCAATTTGACTGAAGTGAAATGAAGGATGGCATCAGTGGTATAAGATAAACTGGGAGAGGCAGCCAGGGACCACCAATTCTCAAGAGCCTCAGAGGCCAAATTTAAGGGTGAAGAGCCATGGAAAGAGTTATTATAGAGATTTTTTGTTTGTTTTATTTTGTTTTATAAGCAAAGGAGTGGTAATAAAATCTGATTTCTGGTTTTTCAAAATCATTCCATCTCCTCTATGAAAACTTCTAACAGTGTTATAATTTTAAAGGCCTGTTTGTACAATGTAAATTAAATTTCACCAATATTTATTGAGTGGATATGATATGCCATATGTTGTGGGGAGCAGAAATAGAGAGGATATTCTCTGACTGCCTACATCTGAAAATTTTCTTGGGAAGTCAGACATATGCCAAGTAACTGTGGCTGTTTCTTTACCATTATTGAGCAGAGTAAAAAAAAAATCTTTAGTGAGTTGAAAACTGATGCTAAGTCTGAAAACTTTCTACCCACAGACAGTTCCCCCATCATACTTTCCCTTTCCAGTTTATCCATGAATATCAGACTGTGTGCCATTCTCCATCAAGAAGAGAGGCCTGAGGCCACCAAATCCATTTTCTATTTTTCTTACCTGACAGTCTGCTCTCCACACCTTGCTTACCAATGACCAATCTTGAGGTAGGGGAATGATGCTTTAAGTTAAATTAAAAAGTTATACTTAATTAAATGGATTTTGAGCAGTTATATTATTCTCTGGAGGTTATGATCGGATTTCATGGCTCCAAACTGAGTATCCTATTATAAAGACCAAAACTAGAGCCATCAGGATTCTGAACACTTGGAGTTTCCATCTCTTAACGTTAAAAATATATGCACATTGTGTCAATCATGGGCCAGTTATATTTCTCATACATTTTTAACATGTTGATCTTGTGTGCCATTCTTAACTATACATAGCACAGGCATTTAAATTAAATATAAAGTTATCCTCAGGAGACAGCCAAAGTGAAAAAACAAGAAAAGTAATTGAAGTAGATTAGAAGAGAATTTGATAAATATTCGTCAAACTAAAACTGATTACTAAGTAGCATGGCCCTGTCAGAGAGGGCTGTTGTCTTGAATTCTTCGTGAAGCTTGAAACTTCTTCAGCAATTGATATATACAGGTTTCTTTACTATGCACTCAAATAAATGTAGTTTTCTATCTGGTAATATGTTATATATGTTCACTGTGTTAAAATATAGACAATTTTGAAATGTGGAAAATAAGAAAAAAATCCATATTTTGATATGTACAAAAATGTGCCCATATTTTAAAGTAGGAAAAGGAAAAACAATACCATATTCCTACTACCACCCATTTTAAACTTTTTCTTTCCTTTCTCCCTCACTTCCTTTGTCTTCTCCCTTCCTTTCCTCCCTTCCTTCCTCCCTCCCTTCATTCCATCCTTCCATCCTTCCTTCCTTCCCTTCTTTTTTTATTTGTTCAAAATCTCATTCTGTCACCCAGGCTGGAGTGCAATGGTGCAATCTCAGCACACTGCAACCTATGCCTCCCAGGTTCAAACAATGCTGCTGCCTCAGCTTCCCAAGTAGCTGGGATTACAGGCACCCTCCACCACACCTGGCTAATTTTTTGTATTTTTAGTAGAGACAGGGTTTCAGCATGTTGAACAGGCTAGTCTTGAATGCCTTAACTCAGGTAATCCACCTGCCTTGGCCTGGAATTACAGGTGTGAGCCACTGCACCTGATGTTTTGTAGTATTTCTTTCCAATCTTTTGTTCTACAATTATTTTATATATTTGGGATCATCCTATATATACGTTTTTTGTTGCCTAATTTTTCAATTTGCTTTATAATATGATTCCATAGTATTAGATTATTGTTACAGTTGAGCAGTTTTCTATTATATAAACTTTCTCCCATTGCTGGAATTTAAAAAGATGCTTCATTTAGGCTTTCATTTAAACTACTTGAAGAATCTGATATTATAGTTGATGAAATAAGATACAATGAAAGAAAGAACAACTCCCAGAAACCTTGTCTCTATTTCATGGGGGTGAGAGGCCAACCCAACAGTAGCTATTATTTAGAGACACCTATGTTATTCCTAGCATTTTTCTAAAAACTTTACCTACTTAATCTCTTAAACATCACACAAAAACCTAGAAGTGGAGTCATTCCCATTTTGCAGATGGAGAAACTGAAGTTCACAGAAAAGAAACAATCTAAGTAACACAGTTGTGTAAATAGCGGAGAGAAATTATGAACACAGGTCAAAATGATTCCAAAGTTTTCAAACAGATCTCGATATAGAATAGTTATCAAGCTAGGACTTTGCATGTGGTTAAAACCATTGAGAAAAAAAAAAAAAGCAAAACTATAGCAGGTAATTTGGTGCTGATTAAATTGGACAAATTCTTTACATTAAAAGTAATAGATAATTTGGTACCTTGAAGACAGTAAAACTGACCTGGATCTTTACATTTCTGGGGCAGGTTTATGATCCAAATGTCTTCAAGGCACAGTTTTCCATGACATCTGGGAAGGTTTAAGCAGATGATAGATCCAGAAGGGCAAACAACTAACTTTCAATATATTTTCAACACGTTAGGAGTTTGAAAACATTAACTCACTAATTCTACACACTGCAAAGTAGTGATAATAAAGCCTGTTTTATAGATGAGAAAATAGTCTGCAATGTTAATTTAGTTCATATCTCATAATGTAGGATTTTTACCACCTTGAGGTTATTAATCCAACTCCTACTCAAATAGCACTTAGGATAATTATTTTCTAGGCAGGCTCCTTTTCTTCAATGAGAATGAAACAAGCTTGAAGGCAGAGAATGGGTCTTGGAACTAGAGAATAAAACCTGGATCATTAAGTTCCAATCAACTCCATTAGTAACTGAAGTAGATTAGAAGAGAATTTGGTCCCAAATTCTCTTTACACTGGTCCCATGTTTTATAGATGAAGAATATGCACAAAGAGGACACATGACTCAGTCAAAGACACTCAGCTTTTTAAGTCTCACAACAACTAGACATTCATATCTGTGGCTTAAATCCTCACTGCCATTTTCTGTTGCGTATCGCTGATTTGTGATTTCCTATGCTACCCACGATGTCTTGATCTGTGCAAACACTCAATACATGTTTGGGAAATTAAATTGGCTAATTGCCCTAGATATTACATTATCATCTAAGCCAATATCATGCCATAACCCAAAATGCTCAATCAGCGTTTGTATCTTATAGAACCTCCTGTCTCTGTCTTGCTCGACATTAGTAAGTTGGCAAGGGTTTTTGTTTTGTTTTTTAGAAAGTAAAAGAGTTAAAAACAAAAGGTACTATCTTGGGTGCTTTTAAATTTTTCCTGGGTAAGCAGGTAATGTTTTGAAGCTACAAACATAGAATGCCTAATGTCACATTGCCACTCAATATCAGCAGCCACCGCTTTTTGAATGACGGTGATAATTGGGTGCATGTAACTAGAAGACATTGCAATAAATAGATTTATTTTAGTCTGAAGCTTGAAAACTGCCATCTGCAGTGGGGTTTAGAAACAATGTATGGGGATAGAAAGTATTCTGGACAACCAAAGAAAATCATTTTGCAGGAATGGGGCAAATAATTCCTTCTTTCTCTCCTTTCTTCATTTTTCTCTCCCTCTATCCCTCCCTCCCTTCCTTCCTTCCTTTCTTTCATTCTTTCTTTCCTTTCTTTCTTCCTTTTTCCTTTCTTCCTTCCTTCTCTTTCTTCTTTCTTTCTCTTTCTTTCTTTCTTTTTCTTTCTTTCTTTCTTTCCTTCTCTCTCTCTCTCTCTCCCCCCCTCCCTCCCTCCCTCCCTCCCTCCCTCCCTCTCCTTTCTTTCTCTTATTCAATTGTCCAGGCCCAGGCTGGAGTGCAGTGGCATGATCTTGGCTCACTGCAGCCTCGATCTCCCAGGCTCAAGGAATCATCTCTTCTCAGCCTCCTGAATAGCTGAAACTAGAGACATGTGCCACCACTCATGGCTAATTTTGTTGTTGTTGTTGTTTTGAAACAGAGGCTTACTCTGTTGCCAGGCTGGAGTGTAGTGGCACAATCTCGGCTCACTGCAACCTCTGACTCCCAGGTTCAAGCAATTACCCTGCCTCAGTTTTCTGAATAGCTGGGACTACAGGTACGTGCCAAGACACCCAGCTAATTTTTTGTATTTTCAGTAGAGACGGGTTTTCACCATGTTGACCAGGATGGTCTCGATCTCTTGACCTCATGATCTGCCTGCCTCGGCCTCACAAAATGTTGGGATTACAGGCATGAGCCACCATGCCAGGCCTAATTTTTTATTATTTGTAAAGATGGGGTTTCACCATCTTGACCAATGGCATCCAGAGCTCATGCCATCCCACCCAACTTGGTCTCCCAAAATGTGGGGATTATAGTTGTGTGCCTCTGTACCTGGCTGAAAATAGTTTTCAATGTCAGTCTGTGCATGATCTAAATATGCAGCAGTCCACTTTTATGACTTTTGAATTTCTCCTGCAAGCTTTTCTGCACGTATTCATTGTTCAGAAGGCATTCTATTTTTAAAATATTGATTTGCTTAATGTCCATTTTGGCAGCTCACTTTATTATGCACCACTTTATTGCCTTAGCAGATACTGCGTTTTTTACAAATTGAAGTTTTGTGGAAACCCTGTGCTAGGCAAGTCTATCAGTGCCATTTTTTCAACAGTATGTGGTCACTTCGTGTCTGTGTCCCATTTTGGTAATTCTTGCAATATTTCAAAGTTTTTCACTATTGTTATATCTGTTATGGTGATCTGTGATCGGTGATTTTGAAGTTAGTATTGTAATTGTTTTGGGGTACCACAAACTGCACCCAAATAAGAGCAACAACTTGATTGATAAACATTGTGTATGTTTTGACTGCTCCAGCAATTGCTCATCATTTGCCCATCTCTCTCCCTCTCTTCAAGCCTATTTCCCAAGATACAACAATATTGAAATTATGCCAACTAATAACCCTAGCAATGGCCTCTATGAGTTCAAGTGAAAGGAAGAGTCACATATTTCTCATCTTAAGTCAAAAATTAGAAATGGTTAAGCTTAGTGAGGAAGGTATGTCAAAAGCTGAAATAAGTGCAGCTTATCAGCCAGGCATAGCTTATCACGTCTGTAATCCCAGCAATTTGGGAGCTTGAGCTCAAGCTCAGGAACTCAAGACTAGTCTCAGCAAAATGGCAAGACCCTGTTTCTACCAAAAAATACAAAAATTAGCCAGGTATGGTTGGCATGCACTTGTGGTCTCAGCTACTCAGGAGTCTGAGGTCGGGGGATCACTTGAGCTTGGAAGGTGGAGGTTGCAGTGAGTCGAGATTGTGCCACTGAACTTAGTCCGGGTATTGAAGTAAGACCCTGTCTCAAAAAAAAAAGAAAGAAAGAAGAAGGACCTGTGATAGGTATCTTGTGCTAAACAGCCAAGTTATAAATGCCAAAAAAGAAAGGGTTCTTAAACAAAATTCAAAGTGCTACTCCAGTGAACATGTGAATGATAAAGCAGTGAAACGGACTTATTGCTAAGACAGAGGAAGGTTTCTTCTTTTCTATTATTATACTTTAAGTTCCGGGGTACATGTGCAGATCATGCAGGTTTGTAACATAGGTATACACATGCCATGGTTGTGGTTTGCTGCATCCAAGATGGAGAAAGTTTGAGGGTTCTGGATAAAACATCAAACCAGCTAAGCCAGTCCCTTAAGCCAAAGCATAATCCAGAGCAAGGCCCTGAACTCTTCAATTTCATGAAGGTTGAGAGAGGTGAAGAAGCTGCAGAAGAAAACTTGGAAGCTAGCAGAAGTTGGTTCATGAGGTTCAAGGAAAGAAGCATCTCCATAACATAAAAGTGCAAGCATCTCCGTAACAAAAAAAAAGCATCTCCAAAACAGAAAATTGCATCTCCATAATGTAGAAGTGCAAGGTGAAGCCACAGTTATCCGGAAGATGTAGCTCAGATCACTGATGAAAGTGGCTATGCTAGACCACAGATTTTCACTGAAGATAAAACGGCCTTCTATTGGAAGAAGATGCCATCTAGGACTTTCATAGCTAGACAAGAGAAGTTAATGCTTGGCTTTAAAGCTCCAAAAAATGGCTTACTTTTTTTCTGTTTGGGGCTAATGTAGCTGGATACTTTAAGTTGAAACCAATACTCATTTAATATTCTGAAAATTGTAGGCCCCTTCAGAATTATGCTAAATCTACTCTGTCTGTGCTCTAGAACTGGAGCAACAAAGTCTGGATGACAGTACATCTGTTTATAATATAATTTACTGAATATTTTAAGCCCACTGTTGGGACTCACTGCTCAAAAAAAAGATTCTTTTCAAAAAATTACTGCTCATGGACACACAGTCACCCAAGAACTCCGATGGTTATATGCAGGGAGATTAACATTATTTTCATGCCTATTAATGTAACAACCATTCTGCAGCCCATTGATCAAGGGGTTATTTTAACTTTCAAGTATTTAATAAATATAATTCATAAGGATATAGATGCCATAAGAATATTTCTGATGAATCTGTGCAAAGTGAATTGAAATCCTTCTGGAAAAAATTCATCATTCTTCATGCCATTGAAAACATTCCTATTCATAAGAGGAAGTCAAAATATCAACATTAGTAGGAGTTTGGAAGAAGCTGATTCCAGCCCTCATGGATGACTTTGACAAGGGGTTCAAGACTTCAGTGGAGGAAGAAACTGCAGATGTGGTGCAACTAGCAGTTGAACTGGAATTAGAAGTGGAGCCTGAAGATGTGACTGAATTTCTGTAACCTCATGATAAAACTAACAGATAAGGAGTGGCTTCTTATGAATGATCAAATGAAGTTCAAAAATCAAAATTCTTGAGATGAAATGTACTCCTGAAGATGCTGTGAACATTGCTGAAATGACAGCAAAGGATTTAGAATAGTACATAAACTTGATTGATAAAGCAGTAGCTGGGTTGGGGAGGATTGACTCCAATTTTGAAAGAAGTCTGTGGATAAAATGTTTCCAAACAGCATCAAATGCATATAAAAATCTTTCAAGAAAGGAAGAGTCAGATGATGCAGCAAACTTCATTGTTGTCTCATTTGAAGAAATTACTGCAGCTACCCTATTCTTTAGCAATTACTATCCTGATCAGTCAGCAGCTATCCAGATCAAAGCATGACTCTCCATCAGCAAAGATCACCAGTCCACTTACTGAGGTTCTGAGGATCACTCACAGTTTTTAGCAATAAAGTATTTTCTAATTAAGGTATTCCCACTGTCTTTTAAAGACATAATGCTTTTGCACACTTGATAGTCTACAATGTAGTATAAACATAACTTCAACATGCACTGGGAGCCAAAAAAATTCATGACTCTCCATACTGAGACATGAACTTCATCGCTGTGGTCTGGAACTGAACCGACAATAGCACTAAGGTATGCCTGTCTACGTCAAACAGTGCACTAGATGCTATTAATAGCTGCCATTAATAAGGGCTTTCTATGTGCCAGGCAATGTACACTGTCTTTTCAAGGCTTAATTTTAATTTAATCATCAACACAATCCTATTAATGCTGTTATTAACTCTAACTTATAAAAGTGGAGATAGAAAGTTATCAAAATTAGCTTACCCAAGATCATATAGCTAGTAAGAAATAATAAAAGCTAATATGTTTTGAGTTATTTCTATGTGCTTAACATTGCTTGACACTGTTCATTAAATCCCGTTAACAACCCTATGAGGTATGGACATTATTATGCACATTTAGCAGATGAAGAAACTGAACTCTGAAAAACCCAGGGTTAAAAATACAGTCAGTGGTAGATTGAGGCTTCAAACCCAGGCTGCCTAACTCTAGAATATAGGCTCTTAAAAACTATGTTGTGTTACTTTCTCAAACTGGTGGTGCTGGAGTTTAGAGATAGCTCTATCTGAGCAAAGTTTCCACCTTAACGACTGTGGAACGTGGCTGGATTCTGGGGAAAATTCTGTGAATAAAATAACAGTAAAAAAATGAAATGGGCATAAATCTAACAAAAAATGATGCAAATTTTTATGCTGTTACTATTAAAAGAATCAGCAAGAGAATTTAGAGAAGATCTAAATAAATGAAAAGATAAACTATATTAGTGGACTGGAAAACTCAATCAAAATTATAGCAGATATTTTTTAAAAAGAAATTGTCAGGCTAATTATAAAATGTATATAAATATTTAAATACCTAATATGGCCAAATCAATGTTGAAAAAGAACAAAGTTGAGGGACTTAGAATATTTTATTTCAAGACTTACCATGAAACTACAGTGATCAAGGCAGTGCAGACAGTAAAGCACTGTCATATAAATAGACAAATACATCAATGTAACAGAATAGTGTCCAAAATAGACCTGCACATATATAATCAATTGATTTTTTTAACCATGTACAATGGCAGTTTAATGGAGAGAGAATAGTCTTTTCATATAGCAGTGGAACAATTAGATGCCCATTTGCAAAGGAAAAAAACATGACAACCTCGCATCATATACAAAAGTTAATTAAAAGAGATCGCAGACATAAATGAAAAATCTGAGACTGTAAAACTTCTAGAAAGAAATATAGGAAAAATTCTTTGTAATCTCGAATTAGGCAAAAATGCTTTTATAGGACACAAAACATGAACCATAAAAGAAAAAGATACATTGAGTGTCACTAACATTAAAATCTTCAGCTTTTCAAAAGGAACTTATTAAGAATATTAAATGGCAAACTACAGCCTGGTAGAAAATAGTTATTTTCAAAACACGTATTTTTGAAGGACTTGTATCCAGAATACAAACAAACCTCTTAAAACTCAATAAGACAACACAATTTTTAAAATGAGAAAATGATTTAATATGTACTTTATCAAGAAAGAGATGAGAATACCAAATAAGCACATGAAAAAATACTCAGTATCATTCATTGTTATGGAAATATAAATGAAAACATAATTAAATACCACTAGACGCCTATTATAATGATTAAGTTTTAAAAAGAAAACAATTGTGACTATCAAGTGATAGAGAAAATATGGAGCAAGTGGAACTCTCAAATACTATTGGTGAAAAGTAAATGTTACAATCTCTTTGGAAAACTGTTTAGCAGTTTCCTATAAAACTAAATATATGCTTACCCAATAATTCAGCAATTCCACTCTTAGATATTTTTCCAGGGAAAATAAAAACACATGTCCACACAGAGACTTGTACATGAGTAACATTAATATTGATAGTAGTTGTATTTTTATTTCCCCAAACTGGAAACAATACAAGTGTCTAAACCTGATGAAAGGGTAAAAAATTTGGATACATTCATACAATGGGATACACTCAGCAATAAACAGGATTGTAAGAGTGATACCTGCAGCAACAATATGAATACCCTTAAAATCATTATGCTAAGTGAAAAAAGCCGGACACAAAAGGCTACGTGTTGTGTGATTACGTTTATATGACATCCTACCAAAGGCAAAACTGTAGGGACAGAAATCAGATTAGTGATTGCCAAGAACTGGAGGTCATGGAGAGCACTAACCACATAGAAGCATGGGAGAACTAACTTTTGGGGCAATGAAAATATTCTACATATTTCCCACCCATGCTTAAGTGAGAGAGTCTCTTTGCTCTGGGTGATCTCTAGAGTCAGGCAGACCTAGTGTGGATGCCAGCTCTGCCACTTCCTGTATGGAACTTAGGACAACTCACTTTTCCTTCTCTGAGCCAGATTTTTCTAACTACAAAGGGAGGAGGAGAAGTTTTACCTCATAGAGTACACATGTGTATATTGTATATAGATGTAAATGGTTGTTGATTGGGACTCTATCTTGCTTCAAAATTGGCAGCTGGAACTCAGTGTTTAGACAAAAGGATTCATATCTAAGAGCTGCCACCAAAAGCTGAGGTCAGACATTTCCCTTAGGACTTACTAAAGCAGCAAAACTGACTTTGCTGTCACCTCCATGCCCACAACTTCTCACAACTCCCCCCACCCTTCACTTAGACAAACAAAACAAAATAAAAATCTTGGAGAAGAGGGCTGAGGTGGAAGAAACTAAAGGCTTTGAAAGGGTTGAAAGCTTAATGCAGAGGCCTTTCCTTCACCTCCCTGAACCACCACCTGCCACCACCTGTCCGCAGGGAAAAGGAGAAGAGGTGCCAGGAAGATCCTCCCCGCTCACCTCCAACCCCTGCCACCAAGCAAGGGGTGCCTGTAAGGGAGAAGACCAGGTGTTCTCTCTGAGATATCTATTTATGCTGCAGACCAGCCAAGTTGCTTCTTGGGCCCATGCAAGAAGAGGTAGAAGGGAATTGGGAGAGATGGTAGGAAACAGAGGGTATGGCCCCAAATCAGCCTGTCTTCAACAGGTCAGGCTGATATAACAGAGTACCTTAGAGTTACACAACAAAAATGGGTGGCTTGAACAACAGAAATCTATTTCTCACAGTTGTGGAGGCTAGAAGTCCTAGATCAGTGTGCCAGCATGTTTGGGTTCTGTTGAGGACCTGCTTCATAGTTCTCTGTTTTCATCCTATGTTCTCACATGGCAGGGAGCAGAGAAAAGGGAAGCAGGTTCTCTGGTGTCTCTTCTTAGAAGGGCACCAACCTATCACAAAGACTTCACCCTTATGACCTGATTGCCTCCTAAAGGCCCCACCTCCAAATACCATCACGCTGGGGCTTAGGGTTTCAACACATGTATTTCGGTGGCACAAACATTCAATTAATAGCACAGTCCTCACTTACTCCTATGGTTTGATGTAGCAAGGATGAGTAATTATCTGTGGGTCAGATGTCACATAAGTCAGGTAGGTATGGGCTGTCTTGATATCTGACCAAGAACATTTCTTCCCAAGAAAGGAGTCTCAACAAGGAAGTTTTGCTGTGACTGGCCAAGGTGTAGCAAAGGCAGAGCAATGTACAGTGTACCACACTGAGCCCTGTCAAGAACCCCATATATACACCTTCCCAGGTCAGCATTTGGATATATGCCTAACAGAAAGCACCAACAGACCATAAAAGGGTCAGCCTCAGAAGCAGCAATAAGCCAAGAGAGTGGAACTGTTTTCATGAAGGTAGTATTTGCCCTTCCTGCTCTGTTGCCCTTCTGATATGGTTTGGCTGTGTCCCCACCCAAATCTCATCTCAAATTGTAGTTCCCATAACCCCCCACATGTCATGGGAGGGACCTAGCAGGAGGTAAGGAATTGAATCATGGGAGCAGTTACTTCCATGCTGTTCTCATGATAGCAAGGGAGTTCTCATGAGATTTGATAGTTTTATAAGGGGCTTTCCCCCAACCTTTGCTCTGCACTTCTCATTGCTGCTGCCATGTGAAGGACATGTTTTCTTCCCCTTGCACCATAACTGTAAATTTTCTAAGGCCTTCCAGCCCTGTGGAACTGTGAGTCAATTAAACCTCTTTCCTTTATAAATTACCCGATCTTGGGTATTTCTTCATAGCAGCATGAGAACAAACTAATACATACTCCAACTCCCAATCTCAGAGGAGACGAGTATGGGAAAGACAAGTAGAAGTATCCCAGAACCAGCCCAAAGCAACATTCTCCTGCTGTTCCTAAGTCACAGTTCTGGCCAGCCCAGAGGAGGGGCAGATAGGAAATTTGGTATGAGATGGGAGGTGTATATTGGATGAACTTTCAATACCAGAAAATGATTGAAAGATTGTAGATTATGCCCAAGATATCTATCGCTAACAAATCAGAAAAGGAGATTTTACCAGCATGTTGCAGTGAATGGGGAAAAACATCATGTTTATACATGTTTAAATTTGGGTTCCTCACTAAACTGGTTATACATGTCTGCAAAGCACCTGGTACACTGTTACACACACTCACATGCATGTGCACTCATATGTTTGTGTATTTTTAAACATGGTAGATAGCTATTAGGAATAATAAAATAATATTAATGACAATTGGGAAATACAACATTTTAATACTATTTAGACCTAATCTTAATTCATCTGCACTTGCCCGCATTCAATAAATTCACATTGAGTTCATTATGCTTAGAATTATGTGAAAAATACGAATTAATTAGGCAAATTTCTAACATCTGGTAGCATACAGCCTAATAAAGGAATTCAAACAGATAGAAAACTTACAAAGAAATACGATACAAGATGTCTAGAACCAGATAAGGATCCAGCAGTTTTCAATTCCCACTATGCCCTAAGCCCTAAGTTGGAACTTAACATGTATTATTTTGTTTCTCATAACAGCTCTTTGAGGTACATATTATGATCCTTTTACACATAGGTCTTTTCCTTCTCTTTCCGTTCCTACTCCTATTTTTACTAGCTACTATTATTTGAGCTCCTATCAGTTACTAGGCTTGACATACTCATTATGAAAATACAAAAGGATATGACTATTTCATATATGGCGTGAAGCGAGAAGTGCATATTTATAATCAGACAGTCTGGAGTTCAAATCCTAGGTCTTCTACTTACCATGTGAACTTGGGTAGGTTATTTAACATATCAAACCCTCAGCTTTCTGATGATAATAACCACCTTGCAGAGTAACATGAGAAATCAATGAGACAAGCCATGTGAAGCAACTATCACAGTGCCCAGCAGATAATTTCTTTTCAACACATACCAGTTTCCCACCTCCTGCATATCCAACAGCAATTGGATATTCATCCTGCATATTCATTGCAGGCCTGAGACCTGGGATCCCCACAACACTCCCCTTGTCCTCCCCACCGACAATCCAGAGATGCTTAGATGTTACGCAGTTTGGAATGCGCCTTTTCAGACACACTAGTTAATCACCCTAGGCTTGACCACCCTCTCAATCTCTGAGCACACTTACTTCTTAATCAACTTCCTCTTGTCTGGATTTACCTTTGTTTCTTCCAAGTGCTGCTCTCTCTCCTCTAAGAATTTATGCTCTCTTCTAGCATTTATTTTCCAACCTCTTCTGTTAACAGTCACTGAGGCAAAGACTTAATTTTTTAAAGAAATGCCTTTTCCTTGTCTATAAATTACACTGAGTGAGTCTCTGAGGCTCTGACAACCCTCCCACTGAAGACTTATTGAATGTGGACTTGAAAAACAGCTTATTTATCTCTGTCCTTACTGTTGTCTCCCTTGCTATTCTCCTCTTGACATCCCCTTATCAATTTGGTTTTGTCTCTTAAAATCACTCTAATCTTACCAGGGTTTTTGGATAGCTTGGACAATGTGCAGGTTCCTATTATTTTTCAATGCCTTTTCCTTTTATTTCCTCTTGCTCTTGTCAGACACATTTATTTATTTTTATGCCCATGATATTTATTGCTAGATAGCAGGCTGACATTCTAGGCATACGCCCCTTATTTTTGAGGACCTTATCTATTTAGCCTTTTCTATGATCTCTTTACAGCTCTTTTCCACTGGGCAGATCCTAAGACTCTATTTACTAAAGTTTTCTACTTTTAGATTCCAGAAGCAGTGAAGGTAAACTTAGGATGTCTTTTTCTAGAAGCTACCAAGGAGCAACTCATCATTGGTCAATTTCATCAACTCACACTTTAATTCTTCCTCCCAGCTGAGGTGTTGCCTTTGTTTTCAGCTTTCTTAGAAATCCTGGGCTTAGGTAGCAATTTTTCTCTCTGCTCTCCTGAAACCTGATTCATGTTTTCACTGTAACTTCTCTCATATCATGTTGGAATTTAAAAATGTATCTCTCTCCTTTAGTATACATCAATAGTTGTTTAGAGAGCTTGGTTTCTTTTTATTTAGGTACCACAAATGCCCAGAATATGGCCCTGCATGTAACAGGAGCTCAATAAATATTTTTAAACATTGATTTCTTTGAAAATAACACCTCACCAACTGGTGAAAATTATAGTTCTGAAACGTATTTGAACCTTAACCCTGTTATCTTCAATTTCATCATCTGTAAAATGGGTACAAATCACATTGTTACACATGATTTTAAAGATCACAAAGCTAATCTTTTCCTTTGGTAGATGAAGAACCTGAGGCTCTAAGTGGGGGAAAAGTCTTATCTAAAATGAACTTATCGGCTCAGATCTGAGCTAAGTGGTACTTAATAGAAATGTGCTGATGATTTATTAAGCAATTTTAGTAATCTAGACACGATATCTAGGCTAGAGCCCCAAGGTACAGAATAGAGTGCACAGCCTGTAGCAGTCAGAGAAAATGAAAGAACAGGACATTCTTCCTAGCTGGGGTATCCTGGAAGAATTTTCTCTATTACCTTGTAAACTAGTCCCCTTCACTTAGGTACTGGAATTAAAAGACTATAAATGACTGTTACCTCAGATGAATGGCTGGGTATTAAAGAGATAATTTTTTCATAATGTACAGTGTTTTTCCGAGGAAGGTGCCATAGGAATGTTGATTCTGACACATTTTGCATGGAAGTACCTAGAAAGTCATGAAGAAAAGACAGGTGGCCCTTGAATGGCAGTCAGCAGATAGAGTGGGCCATGGTTTACTTCATTTCTCTCTGCTGCTGGTACTGAGGAACTTCAAGGGAGTCCCAGCTCATCCTTAGGCCAATACTGACCAATGCTGATCAGTGTTCCATGGCAAGTGTGGCATGCTGGTTGAGCTGTGCCAGACATCAGAGACAGACCAGATTTTAAATTCTGGCTTGTCTACTAACTCCCAGTATATACTTGGGCAAGTCTCACTCCCAGTATATACTTGGGCAGGCCTCAAAAACTCAGCTTCCATTTCTGTAAAACAAGGATAGTGAAACCTCTTTCTAGGGTTGTTATGATGATAGCATGAGATAGTGGTTGTAAATCACTAGACTTTTAGTAAGAGGACTCAACCTCACAAGGAGGCAGCTTTCGGAATCAGTTCGCCAGTCCTCAGTGTGTCTCATCACTAGCAGCCCATTTCTGAATCCACAGGGTTTGCCTAGTTGATGGGGCATAGCACCTGTCCTAGTGTCCTGACTACTTTTGGATGTCCTGCCAGGAGTGAGACACAGCTTATATTTTGGCTGCTAGGCCGGGGTCCTGACACCCCTCATTGATGTTGCCCTATAGTGGTGGATCCTCCTTAAACCATAAATCCTACCTGTAGCTCAGAAGAATCCTGCTACTGTGTTCCAAATGCAAGACTGGTTCCCTTGGACTGGTTGAAACCTAGTTTCTCCTACCCTTAGGGACCCAGGATTTGGGTTGCTGGTTGCTTCTATCACAATCCAACTTTTAGTCAACATCAGTGGAGAAGGAGAAGAGTCAGAACAGCCTAGGAGGCCAGGCGCGGTGGCTCACGCCTGTAATCCCAGCACTTTGGGAGGCCGAGGTGGGTGGATCACAAGGTCGCAAGATCGAGACCATCCTGGTCAACATGGTGAAACCCCATCTCTACTAAAAATACAAAAAATTAGCTGGGCATGGTGGCACATGCCTGTAATCCCAGCTACTCAGGAGGCTGAGGCAGGAGAATTGCCTGAACCCAGGAGGCGGAGGTTGCGGTGAGCCGAGATCGCGCCATTGCACTCCAGCCTGGGTAACAAGAGCGAATCTCCATCTCAAAAAAAAAAAAAAAAAAGCCTAGGAAAATAGTAAACAGATTATTGTCATCAACAGGGTCAAGTCTAAACTCCTCAGCACGAGGCCTAAGGCTTATCACAATTTGGTTTCTGTGTATCTCTCTAGCATTATATTCTCCAACACATCCTTCAGTTTCTGTATTGCTTCCTGTTTTCTGACAGGGCCATGTTCTTTTAGAGGTCTCTACTTTGGTACATGTTCTTCTCTTTGCTTAGGATGCTCTACATTTTCAGCAGACAAAAGTCCAGCTCATCCTACAAGCCTCCGCCTTGGCACTCCCTCTTCTGTAAAGCTTTCTGTGATCTTTCTGGACAGACCTAGGCACTTCATGCCATGTGCCTCCATTGAACCTAAGCATACACCTCTTATGTAACATGACAGTCTTTTATCATTCTAGTTGCCATGTGCATTGTTTCCCAACTACCAGCCCCCTAGATTGTAAGGTCTGAGAAAATAGTGACAATGCGTTATTTATTTATTACTATAACCCTAGCTCACGGCACAATGTCTGGCTACTTGCAGGTGTTCAAAAATATTTGTTGTGTTAATGAATGAAATTAGTTTTCCTGGCACGCTTCTCATCTAGACCTAGTTTTACCCCAGAATGACCCATGGCTATAGATATCTGACTTATGGCAAGAAGTGCTCAAGCAGTAATCAGGATCTTAGGGGACTAAAGGCACTTGGCCTAATAGCAGTCCTCATGGGAAGATGGCACTGTTTGCTGGAACATGTAGCATCAGGCTGTAACCATCATCCACCCAGTCAGCTGAATCAACCTTAATGGTCAATGGAATGACCCATGTCATAGCCCGAACTCTCTCTCATCCATCAGAGTTACTGATTAAGGTGGCAGTGTTAACATGTGCTTTAAAGAACATGAACACGAATAATACAGGATACCACTAACCAAAATGGTTCCATGTTTATATAAGGTGGGAAATGCAACACATTTAATCTCCCTCTAGGAGTCATAAACCTACGTTATCACATCAAAGCATCTAAAAAAATTGTTAGCAAAGACATCTATTTAATATGCTTAACTTTGTGTTTTCTCAATTTATTTGACCATTAGAACTCTCTTTCTTGTTATACTTATTTACAGCCTATGGAACTAGCAGTCTGTAAAACATGGTTTGGGAAATACTGGATGAAGAAATTCCCTGGAGGATAAATGAAGCATCTTTGATGGGAGAAGATTTCCAGACAAAGGAATATAGAAATGGACACACAGGTAGAGGATAGCTCTAGAAAGTTCTCTACTACGAAAGAAGTGTAATTATTATACATTTTTCTACATCTTCATTTGTAGGACTCAGACTATTGGAGAGTCCTATACAAACATTTCTGAATGACTCGTCTCTTTATGTATAGTCTGAATGACTTTTTATTTATTTTACTTATACTCTTCAAAATATAACTATCCATGAAACATAATGCATATATATATATATATATATATATATATATATATATATATATAACATACACATGTATTTCAGCAACATGATATACTAGTTTTAGATTTAGAGGATAAATTTAAGTCCAATCCTTTCAATCACTTAAAACTATAATGCTAAAGAAATAATTAGTCCTCAGTTGTTTAGTCAGTATAGTGGGAAAAATAACTTATGTCCTGCCAAAATCTCAAAAATATTGTAAGAATCAAATGTCATTAATGTACAAAGCGCTTTTAAAACTATAAAGAGCTATATAAAACAAGGTATCATATAGATACATATATATGCACGCTGTGATAAATTTAACTCGCTCTAGAATTCATGTGTGCAGATAAAATGTAATTTATTTATTTTTCTCTAAGTCTAATCTGGGCTCCCTCTCAAGCTCTCGCATGATAGTTGGCAGGAAAAATAAAATCTAAGTGGAACTAAATGTTCAATTCACTTTAGGTTCATTCCAATTGCATAATTTAAGTCCCTTTAGGAGGTGCTCAGTGTATCTGATTTAAAAAATAATAATCCATTTCTTGGATGGTCTCTCTTCCCCTGCACCTGCCTTAATATAGTGTCCAGATGCACGAGGCGGAGGCCGTGGCTGACACCCACTGGAGAAAGCAAAGGGGAGCTGAGTCATTGGGTGTAGCAATCTCCACCTGCTTTGGGCTCTGGAGCCATCACCCTTGACTGCTTGGTTCTGCAGCCCTCCTCTCCCTGTGGCTGGAATGAGCCATAGTCTGGTCCCTCCCTCAGCTTGGTTTGATCCTGGGCACCTTTACTTTCTACTGGCTGCAGGCTCCCACATCTCTATCATATCCTGCATCTGGTTCACTGGCCAGTTGTTCCTCCTGTAGCCAATTGTGATGTTCTCTGCCTGGGGAGCCCAGTGGTTTGAATGCTGGCTTCCCCTTCTGTGTCTCTCTGCTTGATAACATTATGCCCCACTGCAGGTTCCTGTGGGGTAGTCACAAAGGTTTGCTCATTCTAGAGTCCTGAGGAATGAATGAAAATAAGAACGGGCTGCCATCAGTGTTTCTCATATTTCTCCAATGTAGCTCCAGGCTTTGGCCTAAAGAGGGGGATATCAGAACAAATCTGCCCACCTTGTTTCTCCTTTTCCTTTTTTCCAAACAACTCTCTGGGTTAGAAAGCGACTTTCTCCTGAATTAGATCCTCCTATCAATGAACAGCTACTCCTAGGTTTTCCTGTCATATGCTAAGAACTAGGTCCCTTAGGCTCAGCCCCAGACAGGGTAAAGGGGAGAATCAAGGCTTGGGAGTTTCTCTCTGAAGAAAATATTCCAGTTTACAAGCCTATTGCCTTCTTTATGATCCTACTTTGCAAGTCAGGAGATTAATAATACTTCCCCTCTTTCTCTTCACATTCCTCTATAACACATTTAATCTAATCTTGGCTAAAACAGATAGAGATGTCTTAGCCACTTAGAACACCACTCTGACCTTTAGTTGAAAACTCAAAGCATTTTTAGTGTTGTATAAAAGCAAATATGAGTAAACTTACAACTGCCAGAATGTGTTGAAGTTCAGAGATCCCTATTCTTCAGTGATAGTCATCAATGCTTACATGTGCTTTGTTCAGTCAATAACCTACCGTAATTATTTGTGTAGCCTTGGACTGGTTACTTATCGCATGTGGTTCTTAAATTTCTCATCTGAATTGGGAATAAGCCATACCTGTAATGTTGTTTGGGGTTTTCAGGAAGATTAAATGGGATTAATTTATATAGAAAGTTGTAACAAGCTATACAAATGATAGTTATTGCTGTATCAATTAGAGTCTCACAGAAGATGATAATTACTGTCAGCATTTATTATATGCTTAGCATGTGCTAGTAGTGTGATTAAAACCTTTATGGGGATTAGGTCACTAAATCCTTACAACACTATGGGAGAGAGTTACTGTTACTATTATTTCCATTTTGCAGTTGAGAAAAATCAAGGCATGAGGTGGCGAAATAGTGGCCCCAAGTCAGCAATGAGTGACAGAGCCAATATTCAAACCCAAATGGCTTGCTTTCATGGTTCAAGCTCTTTACCACCGACCAACCTGCAGTGCTCTCCACTCTGAAAAAAAGTGAAGGCCAAGGATATAAGGATGGTTATGCCAGAGACACAAAGCAGAACACTGCAGTGACCCGCTCAAAACAACACAACAAATTAAGGGCAAAGCCGTGTGCAGAATGAAGGTACGTAACTTCTGGCCTATGAACAACTTTCCACTGTACTGGTTGCCTGCTTTGACAGGGGTCAGGGTGCCAAAGACAGACAGCCTCAGGCATTTCGTCTGCTATGCTTGCTCTGCCATTAAGATCTTCTCAGAAGTCTCAAGGTCCAGAGGAGAGAGATGTAAGTGCCTCATACTTCCCCGACGTACATGCCGATTCAGCTTGAATTAGTCTTGTTATAAAGGAAGTTGGCCATTTCATGTCATGAAATATTACATTCATGTGGTCTCACCTCTCTGTGCTGGAAAACGAGGCAGCTAATTCATTTTAGCAGCTTCTCCCTTTCTGCCTAAAACGTGTCCTCTGGTGATGATAATGCAGGGAGATGGGAAATGTTTTAATATGATAAGTCCTTCACTGTGGATTAGTATACATTCAAAGCAGCATTTCTTCCATGTCTGGGCTCACTTTCAAGACTGTCTGTGTGGATTAGGGAACAGTATGATTTTGCAATTGTAAATAAGGTATCTTGTGTTCCTTCTGTTATCATCGAGTTTGACAGAAAGGGGAAATTTAACTTCGGGGGAAGGTATTACATATGCCTATACACATTCATGCACATAATGGAATGTTTATTTTTGTCAATTGAAGGAGCTTCTCTCAGAAGGTCACCAGCTGTCATGCAAGAAAATATTCAGTACGATAGTACGATGTAATGATTAAGAGGATGAGCTGCCTCATTCTTGATACCTGAATTCAGGTATTTAGTCCTGCTAAATACTAGCTGTGTGACCTTAGGCCAGTTCAGAACCTCTCTGTGAATGAGTTTCTTTGCCTGAAAAATGGGTATATATTTTTATCAAGTCTCTGTGAAGGTCAAATGAGATCTGATGAATGGAAAGCCTTTGGGGCAATGGAACAAGGTAGAGGGAGCAGTTACAGAGCAGCTATGGAAGGGTTTCCTCGGTATCCTCAGCCCCGCTGTTGTGAATGGGTTCCTTTGTACAGAGAAGCTGGGCTGCAGTACAACAACCCTTTTCATAAGCCTTTGGTGGCTTCCACTTCTTTTCATACTGAGTAACTCAATAAAGTCCATAAATTTTTGAACTTTTAAACATAAACATTTCACGTCGTTGGGGACGTGACATAAAAACCTGGGCAGACCCTGTTTGGGAATGACAAATGGAGAGCTTTGCCAGGGCCATGATTTCAAAGTGTTTCCAGGCCAGACTGATTAGTTTTTATTTTAGGTAATTTAGAGTCATTGAAGGTTTTGAGATGAGAAAAAAAAAAAAGTCTGAGGGGTCTTTCAGGAAGATTAAACTGGCCACAGAGGAGACAATGGATTAGAACCAGGGTCAACAAACTACAGCCCACACACCAAATCTGACTTGCCGTCTGTTTTTGTATGATATGCAAGCTAAGAATGGTTTTTACATATTTGAGTGGTTAAAAATAATCAAAAGAATAATTTTTTGTGACACATGAAAATTATATGAAATTCAAATTTCAGAGTTCCTAAAGCAAACTTTATTGGAGCTCAGCCACATTCACTTGTGTGCTTACTATATGTAGCCGCTTTTGCTTCAAGGGCAGAAATGAGTAGTGACAACAGAAACCACGAGGCCCACAAAGCCTAAATATTTACTATCTGGCCCTTTGCAGAAAATGTTTGCAGACCTCTGGATTGGAGTCATTGAATAATGGACAGGAGCCAGATTAGGATGCTAATGCTAATATAAACACTACAATCAATTGTGCATTTACGATCTGCCATGTGTTTTATCTGTATAATTATGTTAATACTCAGGACAACTCTATAGCATCTAAGCAACTTGGCCAAGGTTACATGGGGAGAGCGGGGCAGAGGCATAATTTCAAATCTACCAATGGACCATAGAATCTGTGCCCTTAATCATTATGCATACAACTTTCAACAGCCAAATTGAAAGATGGTAGGGAAAGGGAGAAAGGGGAGAATTCAAGAGGTGCCGGAAACACCATCAGCAGGACCCAGGGGCCTTTTGAAGGTGAAGGATCAGAATGAAGCTACAAAAGAAAAAAAACAACCCAAAGTCTAGATGTCTGGGACCAGTTAGAGCTTCACATTGCTTGCAAGAGTATGAGTAGGAACATCCTTAGTTAAAACTCAGTTTCACATGAACTCTTCGTGTTAATATTCTGCCATCACTCTTGATGTGGTAATTGTGCCACTTGGGCTCCCAAGCACTCAAATTAAATCTGGAAATTTGTCATACACCTTCCCCATGCGATGGTAACACAGAAGGTGGGAGCTCCAACAGTCAAAACGAATTACTCAGCAAGTTAATTTGTCACCAGAAGGTAATTGGGATTTAAGTTACAGTCTCAGGAAGAAATACATCACATCGCATGATTACTTGCATTAATGGCAACCTACATCTAATTTTCACCCCTTCCTCAACCCCCTTTCATCAGATCCAGTGACCTGTTAGCAGCATAATTTGGCTCTTTCCCTGCTGCCCACCTGAAATATCAAGCATCAGCTGAGATGAGAGCTACCCTTAAAGTAGAGCAATGGATGTGACTGCCTTAGCTCTGAGCTACTGGTATTAGGAATTTTTAAAAATTCATTTATTCATCCATAGACAAGCATTTACTGAAAACCTATTGTATGCCAAGTTTGAAATTGGTGCTAAAATTCCAAAGGAGAATAAATCATATCCCTACTGATAAAGTGGTGATTCTAGCATATGATTTTAAATAGGATAAGGAGATCTCACACGTTTAATCAAAACAAAACATCCAGACATAGCATTTCTCTTCACCCTCTACTCATTTGTGTCTAAATATGCTGTCATTTCTGATAGATGAATTTATAAGAAAGAGCCACACTGGACTGTAAGTAAAGGAGTGAGCAAGAAGACGGGCATCTATACCTGGATCTGATAGGGATTTGTTGAGAGACCTTGGACAAGTTACCTGTCTTATCTGGACCTTTGGCTTCCCACCCATAAGATGACAGACTGGGTTAGCTACAAGTATGTAAAGACATGAACATGAGGCCGGGTGCGGTGGCTCATGCCTATAATCCCAGCACTTTGGGAGGCCTCCTTGGCCAAGAGATCAAGACCATCCTGGTCAACAAGGTGAAAGCCCGTCTCTACTAAAAATACGAAAATTAGCTGGGCATGGTGGTACACGCCTGTAGTCCCAGCTACTCAGGAGTCTGAGGCAGGAGAATTGCTTGAACTCAAAAGGTGGAGGTTGCGGTGAGCCGAGATCGTGCCATTGCACTACAGTCTGGGTAACAACATCGAAACGCCGTCTCAATTAAAAAAAAAAAAAAAAAGACATGAACGTGAAGATGCTGGGTTCAACTGGGGAGAGGCAGGGAGAGTTGGGAAACACAGAGCCTCTTCTTTTTTCATGTTTTTTCCCTTCACAAAGAAATCTTATGGAATACCATTCAGTGGAATGAAAAAGAAATGGATGACTTACCTTTGAAATGCACTTTTAGAGAAGAAAATAAAATAAAATTATGAATGGTTACATCTTCCCTTTACCTATTACAACCACCATGCTAAGCAAGGCAAAGGAACTGTATCACCTAGATGTGAAAAGGTCCTCCTCCTCATCCTCCTCAGAATGGGCGGCCCAGGGATTTTTTTTTTTTTTTTTTTTTTTTTTTGAGACAGGGTCTTACTCTCTTTCCCAGGCTGGAGTGCAGTGGCACAATCACAGCTCACTGCAGCGTTGACTTCCTGGGTTCAAGAGATCCTCCTTCCTCAGTCCCCTGAGTACCTCAGAGTATAGATGTGTGCTAGCACACCTGGCTAATTTTTGTATTTTTGATAGAGATGGCATTTCACCATGTTGACCAGACTGGTCTCAAACTCCTAATCTCAAGCAATACAACCGCCTCGGCTTCCCAAAGTGCTGAGATTATAGGTGTGAGCCACTGCACCCGGCAGAATATTGTAAGAGCATTTCACACCAATGACGGGTAGAGACTGCTGTGCTGCACACTCTTCTAAGATCTGAATTGGAATAGGTTCCTTCAATTGCCCTTGAACACACTGGGGAGATTACGTTCCAACAGAAAGCAAGACATAGTGCCAAAAGAGTGAAAAAGCTAACGTTTGAACATTTATTTGGTGACATCCATTTCTAAGAGAGAGACTCCACGCTGAGAACAACTTTCTCTGCCTCAAGTTCAATAGTGGGGACTAGTGGATGAGGCTGCTACCCACTTTGCTGTTGTTCTTTTGGTAGAAAGACCAATATGGTGATATCTCTGGTGCTAAACTAGGCCTTTTGATAACTCTGTCAGTTTGTTACCTGTCACAGACTGAGGTCGCTGGAGGAAGCTGTAGAGATACAGTTGGGGTACCAGATTTTACACAGAAATCAATACCTAAAGAGGAAAAGGAAAGAGCAGGACTGGACAGAGGAAGAAGCTGAATTGGGAGGCAGACCCAACACAGCCTCTCCAGCCTGGTGGGGAGCTCTGGAATGAATATTGTCTGTGACGTGCTTTGGATTTGTGTCCCTGACCAAATCCCATGTTGAATCATAACCCCTAGTGTTGGAGGTGGGACCTGGTGGGAGGTAACTGGATCATGGGGGCAGACTGCCCCCTGATGTTCTCATGATAGTGAGTGAGTTCTCATGAGACCTGGTTGTTTAAAAGTGTATAGCACCTTCTCTCACTTCCTCCTGCTCTGGCCATGTAAGACATGACTGCTTCCCCTTCCACCATGATTGAAAGATTCCTGAGGCCTCCCCAGCCATGCTTCCTGTACAGCCTGCATAACTGAGAGCCAATTAAACCTCTTTTCTTTATAAATTGCCCAGTTTCTGATATTTTTTAATAGCAGTGTGAGTACAGATTAACACAGTCTGTCATGGTTATCCTGCATCTGGCATAAATAGCTTGGCCTTTCTAAGTCTACTAGTTTGTCCCACTCAGTCACCAGAAGAGGGCTGCCCAGGAAGAGCAGGACTCAGGCAAGGTGTGTCTCTGCAGCTGAGGCAGACCCTGAAAGAACTGACACTTGGAGGCTATTTACCTTCTGACCTCACTCCATGCATCTGGGTAACTTGTCTTTCCTTGAAAGGATGTGTAAGCTGTCTACCACAAGACCCAAAATGAAATTGATGGCAAAAATGGATGATTGAGGAGGATTCAGAGAAGGAACAATTTACAAGGAGGCCACATCATTACTTGCAAATTGTAGTGAACTGTACCCATTGATCTCAAGAGCAAAGGAAAGTTGCCATATCCTAGAATGGACATCAGCAGAGGCTATAACTACCAGGAGCTACCTTGAAGGGGATGTGACACAGGTTATCAACCCATAACCTGTTAGAGGGGGAGCTAAGAACATAGAGTTTCTGTGCTCTCTCATATACTCCTTTCCTCTGCCAGTGCCTACCACTGAGGAACCCATACAGAAGCCAGAAGAAAACAACCTGAGTTGATGCAGTCTCCCTGTCACAGAGCAGGAGGGAAGGGTACCTTATATATGTGGAGGGACAAACAGTAAATATCCATCAATCTTGTGCCAGATCTAAGATTTAAATGGTTGTTAGATGATCCAGGAAAGTTCAGGTCATAGAAATAGGGTCTGACCAAAATTAAGAGCCCACAGTGAAATCCTGTGACTCCTTCGATGTCAGTTTTAGTGCATTAGATTTTTCCTCTGGATCTAGGACTAGACCTGGAATAAAGCTACAGGAAGAAAGTCTGTTTTCTCTTGAGATAAGCTAGTCTAACTATGTGTCACTGATCTTTGAGACCATATGCTTGAGACCTCCTTTCTTTTTCCTAGCTCAGTGTTTTTCAAACTGTGCATTATAACTCATCAATGTAATTGTGATGGTTATCTTTTTTTTTTTAAAAAAAAAAAGGAATAGAAAAGATTATATCAGAATGTACTGCATGTAAAAAAGGTGATTACTATTCTATGTTTCAGCTATAAATATATGAACTGAGTGAAAATGTAAAATATATGTCTTATGTGGGTTCTAATAAAAAGTCTCGTTACTGGCATCATCAGTTTGAGGTCATAGATCATAACTATCAAAAATATGTATTACAGACATTCCCCCTTCTATTTCTACAATGGATCAAAAATGGGGACACAGGGCTGAAAATCAGGGTTAGTATGAGATTCATGGTTGGGAGGCGGTAAAGCTGGTATGGAACTTAACTGTTTTCTTAGGAATACAACATATTAAAATTGTCCAAAAGATTATCTCAAACTTCCTTCTTTTCTTATTTGATCCTTCTTACCACCAACCACTTCTAGGAACCATCTACACCAGGGGTGATTTGAAGACCTCCTTTGGAGCTCAGCAAATGGCTCAGTGGTCTGGATGGAGCTCTGGTCCTCTGCAAAGGGAAAATTAGATCTAGAAAGTAGCACACTGGGATGAGCCTGGGGTTCAATATTTCCTGAACTTCTACCCATTACCATTTGCAGATACATGACTTCCCTCTCCAAAAGAGATGTGTAAGAGTTCACAGAACTGCTTGTCAGTTTCTTCCTCCTAAGCTGCACCCTTATGTCTGGCTCCACTATTATAACTCTATTAACAATTCAGTGGGCTTTGGTGCATAAGTTAGAAATGCATGCATTTAATTGCTTTGGATGATTAAGAGTTAACACTGCTGACCTACCCAGAGGGAAATTGCAAGGAATATCCAATTAGAGGCAACCAGACTCTTTGAAAATATCCAGTGTGCTGGTAGTGCTTAATAATCATCATGACAATCATAATAATTCTAAATATATATATTTAAAGCTAAGAGCCATTTCTCACCCGTGGAAACTTTATTTGCTAGAAAGCAGATCCTTGCAATTATTCAAATTGGAGATTTGTATTTTTTTGTTGTTGTTGTTCCCCACAGCCTCTTGGGTGGAGGAAGGACAGAGAAAGCCATCCCAGAGGGGAACAGAATCAATCCAAGCTGCTCATTAAAAGGTAAACTGTCAATAATCTTTGTCAGGCCTTTTTATCTTGGGCTTTACTACATGATGATCCCTAAGGCAGCATGTGGTATTGAGATTTGGAATGGCTCCTGGTTTGCACAGCCCCACTGGCTCAGGATTAACCCTCTGCATGCTGCTACGGACTTTCTTGGAACCACTTCTAAACTCTTGATGGGCAGGGACTATGAAGCCGTTGTATCTGTCTACAAGAGGCATGGACTTGCCTTAGGAAATATATACGTATTTCAAGGTGCTTTGAAATGAAGCCCAGCCATTAGGAGAGATCAGCCAGAAACAGAAATTCACAGGTAGTCACCAAGGTGTCACTAAGTTAAAATTCAGCCCCTATAATGAGCATTTATTGAGAGACCTTTATATGAATCCCTAACACTTGGATCCTGCTTTGCAGGTTTCTGTGCTTTTCCCCAGGTTATTTTTTGTTGATTCTTACTTAATGCCATGAGGGAGGGGTATAAACTTTTATTTCGCATAGAAAAATTTATAGAAGTTAACTTACTGCTATAGATACCTCTGTGTTGTAAGTCTTCAAACATCATTAATGTATTGATGACTGTTTCTGGAAATACAGACTTGCACATCCAGCTGCGTTCTGACATCTCCATTTGAGTATCCAACAGGCATCTCACACTTAACGTGCCCGTGACTGAGTTCTTCATGTATTTCCTTAAACCTGGAGCTTATGGCAACTCCCACTTTCCATTGCTCAGGTCCTGAACCTTGAAATCATCCTTTATGCTTAGTCCCTCATCTGATTCATCAACTAATCCTTATACCCAGAATCTGACCATTTCTCACCAACTCTGCTGTTGTTACTCTGATCCAACCATCATTATTTCTCCTCTAAATTACTGAGGCACCTTCTCACTGTGTCCCTCCAGTTTCCTTTACTCTCTTTCAGTCTACTCCTAATAAGTAAGCTGAAGCAATCTTAGAAAAATAGAAGACAAGTGATGTCACTCCTGTGGCTCCAAACTCCGATGGCTTCCCATTTCACATGGGAAAAGCTGCCATTCTTCCCATAACCTGTTCTAGGCCCTGTCATCTCTATGAACTCGTCTCCATGTATTCTTTTCTTTGTTCACTCTACTTAGTCATGTGGCCTCCTTCCAGCTTCTTCTGTCTGATCTATTCATGCTTGGATGCCTGATATGGATTGAATTGTGTCCCTCCAAAAATACAACTTGGAGTCCTGACCCCCAGTATCTAGAATGAGACCGTATTTGGGGATAGGGCCATTATAGAGGTAATTACGTTAAAATGAAGTCATTAGGATAGGGCCTAATCCAATGAGACTGACATCCGTGTGAAAAGGGGGCATCTGGACACAGTGACATGCACACAGGGAAGCATGCTCTGTGAAGATGAAGGCAGAGATCAGGGTGATGTGTCTTCAAACCAAGGAATGCCAACGACTTGCTGCAAACCCCCAGAAGCTAGGGAGAAGTCCTGGAACAGATTCTCTCCTCACTGCCCTCCAAAGAAACCAGCCCTATTGACACTTTGATCTCAGAGTTCTAGCCTCCAGACCTGTGAGACAATACATTTCTGTTGTTTAAACTGCCCAGTTTGTGGTACTTTATTATGGCATCCCTAAAAAGTGAATATAAAACCTTTTTGCTTGTTCTTCCATCTACCTGGAATATTCTTCCCCCAGTAGCCACATGGCATATTTCCTTAACTCCTTTACTTCTTTATTCAGCAAACCATTCTTTGGGTACATTAGCAAAAATTAACACATTCCCTAATATGTCCCACCTCCCTTCTCATCATTGTTTTTATTCTTTAAAACACGTTTTATATACTTACTTTGTTTACTTTGTTTCCCCCACTACAATGTAAACTCCAGGAGGACAAGGATTTTGTTTGTCTGTGCTGAATTCTTTTTTTTTTTTTGAGACGGAGTTTTGCTCTTGTTACCTAGGCTGGAGTGCAATGGCGCGATCTCGGCTCACCGCAACCTCCGCCTCCTGGATTCAGGCAATTCTCCTGCCTCAGCCTCCTGAGTAGCTGGGATTACAGGCACACAGCACCATGCCCAGCTAATTTTTTGTATTTTTAGTAGAGACGGGGTTTCACCATGTGGACCAGGATGGTCTCGATCTGTTGACCTCGTGATCCACCCGCCTCGGCCTCCCAAAGTGCTGGGATTACTGCTTTTACCTCTTTAACAACATATACTGTTTTACACTTTACATTTCAGTTGTGAGGTTGTTTTGTTGGTTCTACTAGACCTTAATTTCCCTAAGATAAATGTGTATGTATTTTTACATAACTCCATGACTTGCACATATTAGTGACTTTAAAACAAATTTTTTTTTTGAGACAGTTCTCTCTCTGTTTTCCAGGCTAGAGTACAATGGCATGACGATCACTGCAGCCTCAAACTCCCAAGTTCCAGCCATCCTCCCACCTTAGCTTCCTGAGTAGCTGGGACCACAGGTGCACCACTATGCCTGGCTAATTTTTTAATTTTTTTTGTACTGACTGGGTGTTGATCAGAGACTGAGGGTGAGTGTGGGCGAGGCATCTCACTATCTTGCCAGGGCTGGTCTCGGACTCCCGGTCTCATGTTGCTGAATTCTTAGTGCAACTGCATGTAGCAATCACTCAGTAAATGTTTGTTGAATGAGTAAATGACCGAATGAACCTATTGTGCTCTCCTCCATTGCCATGATCATAGTCAAGGCTCTCAGTGATCCCCAGACGATGGCACTAGCTCCTAACTGGCCTTTCTGCAACTGCCTCCACCTTCCCCGATCCATTCTTCATGTTTACACTTCTCTAGTGGACTGTCTGAAAAATCATAGTTGCTAACAATTCCTTCCACCTCTGTATACTTTCTTTGCCCTTGTAGACCTTATTTCCCTTTACTTTGGACCTGGGAAGGCCCTATAACTTGGTTTGACAATCGAATAGGGCTGAAGTGATGTTCTTTGACAATGCAGCCTAGGCCAATATCACTTGAAGCAGAGGCGACTTTCCCCCAGGTCCCTGACCAAACTGAAGTAGCATGAGGAATTAAGTACTTTTTTTGTTGCTTTATGTCATCAAGATTTTGGGTAATCTGTTATGCAGCAATAGATAACTGAAATTTCTTCAGCTTCATCCCAAATACTGCCTCCATATATCCTGTCTTCTATGCTGAATTATTGCAGTCCTATATAGAGTTGACCTCTGAACAACATAAATTCAAATTGTGTGGATCCACTTATGCCCACAATTTATATTAAATTTTTTTCAACAAAAGTTATACTGAGTGTGCCCACCTCTCCCACTTTACCTTTACTTCTTTCATCTCTTATGCCTCTGCCACGCTTGGGACAGCAAAACCAACCCTCCTCTTTCTCCTCCTCCCTCAGCCTATTCAACGTGAAAATGAGGATGAAGATGTTTATAATAATCCATTTCCACTTAATAGTCAATATATTTTCTCTTCCTTATAACTTTCTTCATAACATTTTCTTTTTTCTAGGTTACTTGATTGTAAAAATACAGTTTGTAAAACATATAACACTCAAAAGATGTTATTAGCCTGTTTATAAGTGAGGCTTCTGGTCAAAAGTGGCTATTAGTAAAGTTTTGGGGAAGTCAAAAGATATATGATGTTTTTCAACTATGTGGGGATCAGTGCCCCTATTTCCTGCATTTCTCAAGGGTCAACTCAATTACATTCTCTCTCTCTCTCTCTCTCTCTCTCTCTCTCTCTCTCTCTCTCTCACACACACACACACACACACACACACTGATCATTTCCACATGCTGTTTTATCTCCTCAGAAAAAACTCCTCTTGTGTTCCCTAGTTAACTATAACTCTTCTTTAAATCCTAGTCCCCACTCTGTGCTCTCAGAGCCCCTGAGCTTGTCAGAGCACTCCGTGCCCTTTATCATAGTCAACCTTCGATTGATGGCTTCCTCCACCAGAGGGAAAGCTTAGCGAGGGTAGGAAAAGCATCTGATTCACCCAGTTGGCTACATTACTTAGCTCTGTGCTTGGCACATGGTAAGCATTCAGCAAATGGTTTTGAAATAATGAATTGTACTGAATGATTAAATGTTCATACCCAGAATTTGCTTGGGGTAGAATGGTAAGATTAAAATGTATGAAACAATTAGAGAACAAAGCAAAACAGTATAAAACTAAGTACCAAATGTTCACAACTTTAGAAATACTCTTATTTTGATAATTGGTCCATGCTATATTAGGTTCTCATATTAGTAGTAATTAGAATAATAATGATCCATTACAATGAAAACTTTAGTTTTCAAAATGCTTTCACATGCATTATCTCATTAGATTCTACTACAATTATTTAGGGACAAAGAAGTCATAGAATCACTTATGCCTCATCATATAACATGAGCAGGTTTTCATGTCATTTATCCTTTGCTGAACTCAGCTGCTTGTGAACCAGATTGCAACTCTGTTTCTGTGAGCTTTAGGAGAAGGTGTAACCTTTTTATTTTCCAGTGAATGTAATGGAACATAGTGTTCTCAAGTTCACAGACTTTGGAGGCTAGATAGAATCACAGAAACTCCTCAGAAAATATGAACCTACCAACAGAGAAGCATTTAATATATTTAACAAATGCAATTTAATGCCCTCGAATTTCATAGCTGTGATGAATATATTCCACATATAGATACCTGTCCATTTGCATATTGGCAATTGCATTTCCAAGTAAAACTTTCATACTCAAGAGCAGAAAAGCATCATTCAGAATCAGCAGGATGACTAACTGTGAATTTAGTTAAGCCAGGTCAGAATAACGCTTTGTTCATTATAGCATTCCTATCCTAGTAAGTACTATTTATTGAACAGCTACACTGAGCCAACTATTGTATCAGGCACTGTGCTAAATGCTTTATCATCACTATCTCTAACCTTAGCATTTCCAAGAGACAGGTATCATTATCCCATTTTATAGACAAGAAAACTGATGCTCAAAGAAGTAAAGTAAATGTTACATTAAAACATAGCTATTAAGTGGCTGGGATTTAAACTAAGATCTTTCTAATTTCAAAGTTAGTATTCCCTTTACCTTGAAAAGGTTTGCTAAGCAAAGTATACATATGTTAGGGTTCCCGGTAATCCTAAAAACCTATCATTTCAACTGTGTCTCATCATTGCTCCTAATGAAAGCATGAATAATTAATTGAGGACTGACAGTCGCCTCCTGATACAAAACACTATGAGTTGCAGATGTGTTCTCCCGACATGACACCATAGCAACCAGTTGAAAAATGTAAAACAAAAATCTATGATCACAGTTGTTGCCTTTTACTCTAGGTGGAAGGAAGGAGGGAGGAAGAGATAATTAACCTGACTTCTTATTCCTAGATGTCGAATACAACCAGAGCATCTGTGTTTCCTACTGTGCCTCTCCTCCTTGAAAGATCTGAAAGTATTCTAGCAGCAACCAAGACAAAACACCACCTGACCCAGAAGATCCAGCTAATCAGAAAGTATTATTAGGGCTTTCCAAATTTCCTGTGGCACAACACCTGTACCAAGGATCCTAACACAGCAGCCCACAGGGATTTGCTGGGAGACCATAAAACCTTCCCTGATTAGTTTCTAACCCAGCTGACACTGCTATAAGAGTCTCTCTGTTAAAACCTTCTCCTCTCCCCAAGCCTTTTAGATTCACAAAAGGAGAGGGAGAAACAGGCAGTAGCTGAAGCTGGCATTCAATTCTGCTCAGGGGTTTTTCTAAGACATCATCACATCATTTCTATGATTCAGAGCTGTATCAATAAGAAGGGGGGCTCCAAAGCTGGGCATGGTGGCTCCTACCTGTAATCCCAGTACTTTGGGAGGCCGAGACTGGCAGATCACAAGGCCAGGAGTTCAATATGGTGAAACCCATTTCTATTAAAAATACAAAAAAATAGCCAGGCATGGTGGCGTGCACCTGTAGTCCCAGCTACTTGGGAGGCTGAGGCAGGAGAATTGTTTGAACCTGGGAGGCAGAGGTTGCAGTGAGCGGAGATCACGCCACTGACTCCAGCTTGGGTGACAGAGCGAGACTCCATCTAAAAAAAAAAAAAAAAAGGAAAAAGAAAAAAAAGAAGAGGGGCTCCTTAAGAGAAGAGGGCCTATTGCTTGTTGATGAACTCTGCTTGGGAGGCAGCATGGGGCTGTAGAGGGAGGGTAGAGGAAGACTTTTCAATAGAGGGGACATGGGAGCAATCTTGAATAATGAATAAAAATTAGCCAAGTGAACAAATGAAGAAGTGTGAATATGTGAATTAACTGTGTGTGTGCATTTGTGTGGGAGTAGGTTGGGAGGGTAGGGAGGAAAAAGGAAAAGAAATTAGCAGATGAGAGGCATAAAGGTGTGAAGTGGTAAGGTATACTTTGTACATGAAGTTTGTTCTGCCTACAACCATCTGACCTGGACTTACCTCGTTCATTTGATTAACGACTCAGGCTCAGCTGTCAGGGTGCAGCTGAGATGTCACATCCTCCAAAAGGCCTTCACTAATGGCCCAATTCCAAGATATGTTTCCTCACTTTGTATCTTCCAAAAGTCCTGTACTTCCCTAAGAGTAGGGCTTCTCATACTGAAGTTGCCTATTTACAACGAGACCCTAAGGTCTCCATTAACTTCCTATTGCTGCTATAACAAATTATCACCATCTAGTGGCTTAAAGCAACAGAAAGTTACTCTTTCACAGTCCTGTAGGCCATAGGTCTGAACTGAGTCTCACAGGGCTAAAATCATAGTGTCAGTACCACTATTTCCTTTCGCAAGCTGCAGGGAGAATCTGGCTTTTGCTTCTTCCAGCTTCTAGCAGTTGCCAGCATTCCTTGGCTCTGGCCACATCACTCCAATCTCTCTTTCATGGTCATGTTGCCTTCTCCTTTTCTTCTATCAAATATCCCCTGTTTCTTGTTTGTAAGGACACTTGCTATTGCATTTAAGGCCCGATAATCCAGGATAATCTTCCTATGGTAAGATCCTTAACTTAATCGCATCTGCAAAGTCTCTTTTGCCCTGTTAGATAACTGATATGGTTTGGCTCTGTGTCCCCACCCAAATCTCATGTCAAATTGTAATCCCCAAAGTTGGAGGTGGGGCCTGGTGGGAGGTGATTAGATCATGGGAGTGGTTTCTCACAAATGGTTTAACACCATACCCCTTGGTGCTATTCTTGTGATAGTGAGTTCTCCTGAGATCTGGTTGTTTAAATGTGTGTAGCACCTCCCCACATTTCCTCTTCCTCCTGCTCCAGCCATGTGAAGTGCTAGCTTCCCCTTTCCCTTCTGCCATGATTATAAGTTTTCTGAGGCCTCCCAAAAAGCTGAGCAGATGCCAGCATCATGCTTCCTGTACAGCATGTGGAACCATGAGCCAATTAAACCTATTCTCTTTATAAGTTACCCAGTCTCAGGTTTTTCTTTATAGCAATGTGAGAATGGACGAATGCAGTAACATTCACAAGTTTTGGGGATTAAGAACTGACTATGTTCAAGAACTGTTCATTAGCCTACCACAAAGTCCTTGCTATCATGGGCATGATCTTGTTCCCTGCTCTGTCCCTAGTGCCCTACACAGTTGTTCAACCCACAGTATGTGCTCAAGGAACATGTTGAAAAGAATAAACAAAATTAGTGGATGGATGGAAAAATTGATACTCTAGGTAACCCAAGCCATGTGGGTGTGACTAAGGACAAGGCTGCACTCAGGGCAGCAATACAATATGTAGAGTTCGACAGGGACTAGTGAGGAGCTAAGCCTTTATGTGATGATCAGTAGGAAATCACCGAAGGACTTCAGGCAGAACATTTTGGGAGTCTTGTGTCACCACGTAAAGACTACTATTGATTTCCACCTAGCCTCTGAAGCCTACACTTCTCCTGCTTAAATTTAGGAAATAGGATTTCTTCTTCTGACGGGCAAAGGTATCGTGCTCTTAATTTTATTTGTTGACAGAATGGGACACATTCTATGATGTAACCTCATGGAGAAGCTGCCAGTATAAAAAGACAAAATCCCTGCATAAACTAAACTAAATATTAGTGTATTCCAAAGGGAAGAGTCCATGGTCATTCTCCTGGGAACAGCTCTCAAGAAGTCTTTCCATCTGCCTGGGTCCCTGAAAAGCCACACACCCTGGGATTCCTTGCCTAAAAAAAGGCAGGGGGAGACTCAGAGATAAAGAAGGGGCCACCCAACCTCTTAGAAATGACCCTAAAATGCAGAATTATATGCTTCCCTTAAGTGAAGATGTGTGCATGCATGCCTACAGTGGAAGCAAAGGAAGGGAAGGCTGCAGATAGAGGTCAGGGAAAGCAAGGGAACAGACCCCAAGGAATTTGACAAGTGGGCTCTGTAGCTGCCAAACAGGCAGGAGTCCATTCAGCAATGTCAACACTGCTCTCAAAACCACAGCCCTGCACCAGGAACCTCTGAAAGTGTGTGTGTTTTTTCATTCACATTCACAAATAGTAAATGGCATTGTTAAATGCAATCCTGTCATAAACATGGCTCGTTTAATATTTTCTAATTCTTTACATAGATTCAATCAGCAAAAGATTTTCTTACTCTAGCTCACTTAAGACTCATACTAACCTCTTAGAGGGAGGCTTGGCAGCTTTCACAATCCCTGCTTTACAGACGAAGAAACAGAGGTTCAGAGACAGTGTGAACTTTCCCTTGTGGCCACATACTTAATGAGTCTAGATGGATTGTTTCAACTGCTGTTGTGGCATGTGGTCTAGACTACCACCACATGCATAAACTCAATCTTCAGGCAGGTCTTTTAAAGGATCAAATCACATATTATATATGTGTTTGTATATGAATACACACATATATAAATATATACATTTATACATATGTATTTCATATATATCAGTATGTATTCTACACAAAGACATGCTTACATTCACCTATAATATCGATGTCCATCAGGGAAGCACTTGAGATAGGAATGAGAGAGTGCAAAGAGATAAGTACTATGTTCAGGTGAAATATGAAATAACACGGAAGCCTTTCGTTACCTCGAGTAACTAAAGGAATGGCAAAATGATCATCAATTCTTAAGAAACAGGAAAGAACACTTGCATGCTTTTTGGATTGCAAGGCTAGATTCTGATGAGGATATGTGTCCTACTCCTGAGCAAAGACTCACTCATTATCATCTTTTCAAAGATCTCAAACATCGAGATCCTTTTGTGTGGTAAACACTGTGCACTGTGTTGGGACACAAAGGCAAATTAAGACACAGTCCCTGCCTTCAAGGAGCTCACAGCAGAGGAACAGGCAGATGTGTACATGTAGCAATTATCTCACAATGTGGCAAGTACTTTCATTGCACTAACCCATGGGAACACAGAAGGGGGATGTCTAAGTCATGTTTAGTTCATAGGAGGCATTTCAGGTAGAGTTGGTGCTGAAGTGAGCATGCTGTGTAGGAGCCGTTAGATGAAAAGCATGGAATAAATATTTATTGAATGAAACAATGGAGTAACTAAATGAAGAGAAGACTACAGTGTCTTGCCACAAGCCTGATCCACTGCAGCTCTCCACCCTCCTCAGAGAGTCAAATATGGGAATTTATCGAGTCAAAGCCTTATGGATAATTCATAGACTGTTTAGGTAGCAGATGTCATGCTCAATAAACAATAAAGTCCACAACTTAGAAAAACGAAAGGACCAGCAGCCTCTCCCCATTGTCCAATGAAAGAAAATAAATATTTTTGTCTCTTTTCACTCTGGGCTGTCCCATTCTCTCACTTTCTTAGTGAACTTTTTGGATGTCCAATTATCAGGCAGCCTGGAAACAAGTTTCTCTTCTTAAGATAAACAGCCAATGACTAAAGCACAATTTATATCTATTATTTTTTCATCAGGCTCCCGTCTAAGAGTGGGCAAGGCTAAATAAGAAGAACTGTTAGAAAAATTGGAGGCGAGGACACAAATGAGTGTTTTACCTTTGGCATTTAGATGCGGAGCTGATCCTGAAACCCGTGTGTCTTTCTATGTGACATTTCCAGCGCTGAACTGGAAAATATGAATCTAAGTACAGATATAGTCTATAATGAATCCATCTGGCCACACATCAAGTTTTTAAATATTTACAATTATGGCCCTGGCCTTATTAAACTTGCAGGAAAACAGCAGCAGCAGGGTTTACATATGGGCTCAAGAAGCCTTCAGCCAGCACCATGATGGCAACTGCCTGAAATTTCTAGAAAAATATATATTCATTTGCCACTCTCTCAGGGTCAGGAAATGGCACAAAAACATCAGGAAAACGGCTTGTTGGGATTTCTTAAACTGCACACAGGGCACTGCAAAGAGCATGTATGAGCTATCGAGTTTGTATTGAAATCTGTTTCCTTCTTGGAAGGCTGTTCCATAGTCAGTGCCCAAGAGAAGACAATTCCAACAAATAGACGGAGACAAGAAGTAAATGCCAGGAAATTAAGAAATTTCTGTTATCAAGGGCAATGCAAAATCAAGATTTGCATCTGAATTGGAACCTGCTCCCATTAGTGCCTTCTAATCTGTCAGGACTGATAGGTTTCTTTGAAGAACCACATGGCCCAGGCACCTGGAGATTGTGTTTCCTTCCGGCCCACGCCTGCCATGCATTCACTGCATGAGTGTGAGTGAATCACTGAGGACCCTGAGAGTCTGTTCTTCTCATACTAAAATGGGAAGGGCAAGCACTGCCTATGTAGTTCACGGGGTTGTAGTTTGAGGCTACGATGCTGTTGTAGGGGTTTTCAAACTGTGATTCAGGAACAATTTGTGGGTCTGGAAATTAGTTTCATGGATTTAAACTACTTTTTTTTTTTTTTTTTTTTGAGATGGAGTCTTGTTCTGTCACTCAGGCTGTAGTACATTGGCATGATCTCGGCTCACTGCAACCTCTGCCTCCCAGGTTCAAATGATTCTCCTGCCTCAGCCTCAAAAGTAGCTGGGATTACAGGCAAGCACCACTGCTCCAGGTTAATTTTTGTATTTTTAGTAGAGATGGAGTTTCACCATGTTGGTCAGGCTGGTCTTGAACTCCTGATCTTGTGATCCGCCCACAGCCTCTCAAAGTGCTGGCATCACAGGCATGAGCCACTGCACTTGGCCAAAAGTACTATTTTCTAATCACTGGTCATTAGAGAAATGCAAATCAAAACTACATTGAGATACCATCTCACGCCAGTTAGAATGGCGATCATTAAAAAATCTGGAGACAACAGATGCTGGAGAGGATGTGGAGAAATAGGAACACTTTTACACTGTTGGTGGGAGTGTAAATTAGTTCAACCATTGTGGAAGACAGTGTGGCGATTTCTCAAGGACCTACAAATAGAAATTCCGTTTGACCCAGCAATTCCATTACTGGCTATATATCCAAAGGATTACAAGTCGTTCTACTATAAGGACACATGCACACAAATGTTCATTGCAGCACTGTTAACAATAGCAAAACCTGGAACCAACCCAAATGCCCATCAATGATAGACTGGAAAGGGAAATGTGGCACATATACACCATGGAATACTATGCAGCCATAAAAAACGATGAGTTTGTGTCCTTTGTAGAGACATGGATGAAACTGGAAACCATCATTCTCAGCAAATTGACACAAGAACAGAAAATCAAATACCACATGTTCTCACTCATAGGTGGGTGTTGAACAATGAGAACACATGGACACAGGGAGGGGAGCATCACACACTGGGGTCTGTTGGGGGGAAATTGGGGAGGAACAGCTGGGGTGGGGAGTTAGGGAGAGATAACATGGGGAGAAATGCCAGATATAGGTGATGGGGAGGTAGGCAGCAAATCACACTGCCATGTGTGTACCTATGCAACTATCTTGCATGTTCTTCACATGTACCCCCAAACCTAAAATGCAATAAAAACACAACAACAAAACAAAATAGAATTGAAGTGAAATCAAATAGAATGAACTGGATAGAATGGAATGGAATGGGAATTAGCTCACCCATAGTAAGTACAGTTTTATAAAATTCTTTTTTTACTTACATATCTGTATGTAGGTACTAAATTGTGATGCTAAATTCATTTGTTACTGTAATTAAAGCTTTGGTATATGAAAGAGCTTTGTAAAATGTAAAGAGAGGTACCCAGGGAAGCAAACTAGTTGTCCAGAAATCATAAATGTATTTTGTTTTCCTTCTCTGATGTTTTCAATTAAAAAAAAAAAAAAACAGAATGCACTCAGCAAACATGCATATTCTGTTTTTTCCATCTGCCGCCATGGCTTATTCCCAGCATTCTACCTGCTTAACCCCAAAAACATCTGAATTAGTGATGTCTGGGTAAACCATAATATGTGTATACCTCTAATTTTTTACTTTTTGCACTGAATCAAAATGATCTTTGCAACTGTCTCCAAGCATTAAGAACAGGAACATGATTTTTTTTTTTTTTTTTTTTTGAGACAAAGTCTTGCGTTTTGTTCTATTGTCAGGCTGGAGTGCAGTGGTGCAATCTTGGCTCACTGCAACCTCTACCTCCCAAGTAGCTGGGACTGGGCACATGCCTCAGCCTCCCAAGTAGCTGGGATTATAGGCACTGCCTCAGCCTCCCAAGTAGCTGGGACTATAGGCACATGCCACCATGCCCGGCTAATTTTTGTATTTTTAGTAGAGACGGGGTTTAATCATGTTGGCCAGGATGGTCTCGATCTCTTGACTTCATGATCTGCCCACCTCTGCCTCCCAAAGTGCTGGGATTACAGGCATGAGCCACTGCACCCAGCCAGGAACATGATCTTTTCATGTATCCTCAGGGCTGGCAGTGTCCTTTACATAGTAGCTGCTCAATAAATATTTCTCAAATAAAAGCAGAGTCAAGAATTCTGGATCCTTTTTGGGCTCAGATTTTGCCACTGGCCATCTGGATAATATTGAGGGTGCCAATGTTTCCCTCACTGGTAAAGTGAGAGTACTGAGCTCGAAGTAATGCTCTCCATGTATGTGTGTTCTCTGGGAGATTCATAAACAGTGAGAAGTCCTTGTCTGCCAAGTGGTGAAGACTTACACCACTAGAGGAGTCTATTTATTGCTTTGACCTGTTTTACTCATTTCTGTTCTGTGTTAAGATTTTTTTTTTTTTTTTTTTTTTTGACTAGGTGATCTCTAAGGTTCCATCTTACGACACCATTCAGACTTCCTGACTCCCAGTGAGGTGCTCTTGCAGGTGTACCCTAACACCTTCTTCCTCTAGTTATTGTGTTTTTTCTTCAAAGCCGGCTAAGTTACCAGTGACTGAAGCTACAGCTATTATGGATAGAATATTTGACAACACACAGATGGGATCTTCATTCATTATCTGGCTTTCAAACACAGTCCAGGCAAACAGTCCCATTTTCCTTTTGACTCCTGCAATTTTTGATGACTCACTGCATTCATCGGCTCTGATGTTGCTACTCCCATAGAGTTTGCTGAGAAGTTTCTGTTTTGAGGGTCTATTCGTCAACCAGTGTGGACTAGGAGGACGTTTAATGGAAAATTCATTATTATGAGAAATATGAGAGTTACAGTCATAAAATTTACTCCCACTTTTATAAAAGCCTTCATCACTCATCCACTTTTTATGAAAATGACCAATACTAGGCTGTCACTCCTATGTCTGGCCTATCACTCTGTTTTTCAAAATTTGCAATGTTAACACAAATACGTTATTTGATTCATTTCAACCTAGAGTTACCATATGCATATTATGTACCAGGTACTTTGCTAACTGTGAGCAGTAAACAAGTGTCCTTTACATATCTATGTCCTATGCAATGGCATGTCCTCGTCTCATTTTCTTCCTTATCCCTCAAGACAAAATTATCTCATAATTCTATTATGCCTTTTGTGAACCAAACTTCATAGGCTTGCTCATCTATACCTTAATTTCTCTCTAGTGATCACATATTTTACCTTGTGCCTCGTTTCCTTAACTTGTGGGGAAGATTGAATGAATAAAGAGAGGTGAAGCAATTAAATTGTGCCAGGCACATAATAGATATTAGACAAACATTAGTTATTATGATTATTATATTTCTCATTGCAATTGGCAGAAAGCAATAATTGGAGGGAGGTTGGCATTGAAATGGGTCATTCAAAGAGAGGAGGCGAAGACCCAAAGCATTGGTAATGTTGAGATTCCTTCCTGGACCAAGTGCATACAAGGAAGAAGATGGTTTTGGAATGAAAATAGATAATGCTAGAAGCATTCTTCTGATTGCTTCAGATGTCAGGTCCAGGCTATGATCTGCTGCCCATGAAGGATCAGACAAAATGAGCGTCCTCATCTCTCCATCCCCATCCCCCTGCAGCTCTGGAGGATAATTTCTGTTCTGGCCTTTTCGGAGGAGCTGCCTCAGGCTCTCAGCTCAGGCTGCCAACATTGAGTGAGCAGGTCACACTTCTTGGCAGCCAAGGGTGGAGGGCTCCTCAGGCAACATTCAATGTCAGGCAACACTGGCTCTTCTTCTGGCAGCCCCACTCAAAATTATTGATTTGAGTGTGTGAATTAGAAATGAGGGCTAGAACTGCAAAAAGGCTTGTTTCGTATACATAATAGAGCTGTTACAATGTGAGAGGTCCTTCATTCATACCTGTTCAGAGCATCTAAGTCTGTGCTTTCCTCAAGCCCAGAAAAATGTCACTCTTAACCCGAGGACAGAGCCCATATTCCAAAAGGTTTCAATGGCATATTCTTCTGCGTAGCTGCAAATTGGTCAGCTCAAAGTGTATAGGCAGCAATATTTACACATTATCACACAGTCTTCAATGGGGGGGACTTCAATGCTTCCTTAGAAATTTTTTTAAATAAGGATTTTTATTCATTAAAAAAAATTACGTTGTCTATATATTCACCCAACAAATTCTCACCTCCTAAACTCCCTGGAATAGTACTCAATATTTAGATGGGTAAGTTAAAAAAGAATCACATGTAATTTCTGCTTTCTATTGATCATAAGCTAACAGAGAAAGAGAGCTAGATAATACAATAGAGCGTGAGGAATGTTATAAAGATGGTCAGTACACACATGAAGACATGGGCAAGGCATTTGGAAATAAAAATATCAAAGCAATTGAGTAAGATATAAAAATGCTGCCTTAAAACACAAAGGAATATGTGCTATAGATATGCATTCCTCCACTGCCAAGTACCTCAGAAACTCTGAGTCTCACTATATTTCTAATACCCCATATCCCTAAACATTTCTCTACCTCTAAGGCCTCCCTAGAAGGGGCAACCATCGGAGACATGAATATACTTATTATGCCTTTCGCTTGTTAGTAAAACATGTTTCTTTATTTTATAAATGAAATAAAGTGGATGGGTCAAAATACTAGATAATATTGACAGTAATGCTAATAATTGTAATTGCTAATATTTACTGGATTCTTAGTATGTGTTACCCATTTGGCTAAGCACCTTACATACATTTCCTTATTTAATGTTTGTGAAATCCTATGTGTTAGGTTCTATTGCTCTTCATTTTACAGCAGTTGAAATGGAAGTCATGGAAGTTGCCCAGAGCCACCCAGCTAGTATGTGATGTAGCTTAAACTTGAATGCATATCTGACTACTAAATCAAGTCTACCCATCACTATATTATATGTGTGTTTGTGTGTGTGTGTATATATACATATATGTAATGTATAGTTATTTGTATATATTGTATATAATTATATAATATATAATATATTATATAAAATATATATGATTATATGTCACATATAATATATATAATTATATACATTATGTATATAATTACATATATAATGTATATTTATTTGTATGTAATATGTATATAATTATACATAATTATAAGTATAATTATAATTATACATAATTATATACATATAATTATATACATATATTATATATATATAACTGGGTTAACATATATATATAATTTTATATATTATATATTATATATATAATTGGTTAACAGGGCAATTAGGAAACCTTCACAGAAAAGCTGAATGCTGAAAGACAAACAGGAATTTTGAAATCTGTTAATTTTAACTAATCAACTACCCTCTTAATTATACAAGTCTATGAAGTTAATTTTACTTTAATTTTTTGACCTAATAGAAAGATAACAACTTGGTGCCCAAGTTTAGCAAGTATTTTTTTAACTCTAGTTATTATATTCTCTTGCCCTCCCTTCTGTTATCCGCATGAGCCTAGCATAGTGCTATATACATATTTGACTACATGACTGATGGAAATAGACAAAGTCTGAGATTTGGGGAATCTCCCAGATCATCTGTCATGAAGCAGGGCTTCAAGGTGACAGCAACATATCCCCAGCCAAAGTTTGTGTAGAAAGACTTTATTTCAAGGCGCAGTTGAAAGCATCTCCTTTGCTTTGCAAGTGTTGTTTCTAAAATATAAGAAAGTGCATCCAGACAGGGGTAGAAACATCCAGACCTTTTACTACTCATTTTTAAATACAGATTCTGTTCCTTTATGGAAGATACCCTGGTTAATCAAACAATATGTGCTCCTTTAATTTTTCTTGCCGGTTTCTGTCTCCATTCTTTCCTGTTGTTTCATAGTCATTTTTAGAGATTTAAGGAGTGGGTGGAGGAAATGGAAACAGCTTTAATATCAATAAACTAAGGATAGTAGCTAGAGCTAATTTTCCTTTATGCTTTTGGAAACAGAAAGAATCAAGAACAAGTTAAGAGAGAGCTTTCTTTGCTGGCAAATTCATTTTCTATAACAAGAGGTGGTCATCTTTCCTGAGGAGTCTGAAATTCTAAGATAAAGATGAAAAGATGATGCTTTACCATAATGACACGGATCTGCATCCCCATTTATTTTGTGCTCCCACAGCAAAATATACTGGGAACCGTCATGCTGCTTTGAAAAGTGGGAAAATATTTAGCCATTTAAATAATCCTCAAGTAAAAAGAGGCACCAAAGGGGAATAGCACAGAATAATAGCTTTATAGTTTCCCTAGGAGAAAAAAAACCTCAAATTGCTGACCCAGATTTCAGAATTTATAACTCATCTCCTAAACTCTGTCTGCAACTAGTGCTATTTAGAAAAGGGCATTTCTTTGGCAGTTCCTTCATAATAATAATCCTTTACCTCCCTATAGCACTTTAGGCTTCTTTCAAAGTATTTCCACATCCATTATCTCATTTGGTCTTCAGAGCAGCCGTGCAAAGTACACGGGGCCAAGACAATTACCTCCATTAACAGAAACTGGTGACTGTTCACAGGTGTCACACTAGCCCTGCTGTAGTTAAAAGAGCAGAAACCAGCCACTTGATGCTTGGTCCCAAAGACCAGATTCCTTCTCTCAGAAACCCACTGTTTCCTTGTTGAGAAGGTGCACGATTGTCAGTAGCTTCTCAAAGTTATACATTTCACCATCCTAAACACAATGTCAAGTGTTTTCTCTGAGCCAGCACTACTGAAAAGACAGCCCTGCTCTGAATAATACACATTGATTAAAACTTCCCCTTTTCCTTCTTTTTGCAGTTGGGTACAAGAAGATTTAAATTAACTTCTGGTGAAAAGCTTAGTCACTATAAAAATAAAATAAAATAAAATCCAGAGGCTACATTTGAGACTTTCATACTTTCTTTTACATCGTAACTATTTCAAAGTCCCATCATGTTGGTGCCTAGCTCTACCTTTATTTAAAATCTACAGCTAGGTTATATTTTCACCTTCTGGTTTAAATACATTTCGAATGTGTCAGTATCATTGCTTCTACTCCAGATTAATAGGATCAGCCAAAAGGATGGCTGACATTTTTGTTGCTATAGAAACTAGTCCTGATGTTACACAGCTTGCCTTTCCCCTATTTGCCATACATCTATCCAGCTACTGAACACAGACATCTTTTTGTTTCACAAGGAATTACATTAAAAAAATTAAACCATAATTTCATCCTGGTTTAGTCCCCTTTCTGTCAAAAAGAGTATTAAAGTAATATTAAGAGGCATCCAAAAGAAAGTGGGAATTGCTGATATTGCTCAATAGCTTATGAGCCTCCCAGACATAAAGAGAACATAAGTTCAGCAAATTATTCCACATCTTAAATCCATGTTCTTTTCTGCTCGAGTTAAGTACTTTACAGCTTTTCCTTAGCAAACCTCTAAGCCTAGCCAACGCTTTCCACATTAGTCTCTGGACAACCAAACCAAGCCAGTTCTTTCTCTTTTCCCTTCCACCCACCACCACCCACCAAAAAAGAAAAAAGTTTCTGTACAGCTGTTTCCTTACATATGCCATCAACATCCTCTAACATATCACCTTCATTGTATACTAAAGTTCTTTTTCTACAGATGCACCATCGCCCCCAGAGAAAACCTCTCACACAGAATTAAGATGTTAAGTTTCAGCACTTAATGATGCAGCTAGCACGTATGGCTGATGCCAGAAGGTACATTCGATAAGGAAGAGATAGAGGAAATAATAATAATAATAATAATAATAAACACCCTTTCCAAATGGCTGGGAAACACAGCTTCCCCAGCCCCTGTAATGACTAATGTTTATCAAAAGCAGAGCCAATGAGCAGCTCTGTAATTGGCAGGATCTACATTGTCAGTTGTCCATTTGTCACAGCTGATGGTAGTAGCAGCTTATGCATTAAGTGGAATTGCTCTCTTTCCCATTATAGGTTTAAATAAAACTTTCACAACCATTTGGGAGGCATAGATGACCCAAAGGAATAGATTTCTTAGGCAGCACCCTGGGTTATCAAGCTTATGTGGAGGTGTTATGGATACTATATTGACTAAGAGAATATTTAAGCAAGCCTTTCCTCACTTGATGGAATACGAAATGCACCCCACAGGTTAGATGCAGAGGACTCTAATAAGGCTGAGGCTACTTTGCAAAAAGAGCCAAGAAAGAGGCAGAAATGCCAGCAGCCTTTCTATAAGTTAAAAAACCAAAATCGTATGTCACCGTCTTCCATCTTTTTAGATAGTGAACTTGCCTTTAGGAAAGGGCAATAGAAAAAGTGTTAACTGAGCCCCTGCCTGTGCAGGGTACTCTAAGGAAGACTTAATTAATAACTATGATCTTATTAAATTTTCATGATTTCTGCGAGGTAGATAGAACTTATCCTTAAATCTCCTTGGAGGTGAAGAGGCTGAGGTTCAGCAAGGGCTATATTTTGTCTCTGTCCCTAGCCCACTAGGCTGCAAGCTTCCTTCAGGTGGCTGAACTGGGAAGTGGAATGGGCAACAGTAAGTGGAGTGTGTATTTGATCGTTTTTGCAGTTTACATATACAATGTACACAAAACTTACCATGAACAAATTAAAGGATAATGCCTGTGAATTCAACCTAGAATTATTTGCCAGATAAAAGCTTCAGAGTGTTGGACAGGAAGTGTCATGCTGTCTATAGTAATCATAAATGGAAGACTATTTTTAGTTGAGATTCCAAGTAGGAATGGTTTTTTCTATTTAAAGGGAGTGCTGACGGGGCAGGTAGGATGTGAAGAAGACCACTAGCTTCCTCAGGTGTGAGTACATAATTCATTTTTATATCTCCAGCACCTAGCAGAGTGTCTGGTGCAAAGAAGTAACTTCATCTCAATTGCTGGGTAGATGACTTGCCGGAAATTGATATGTAAAAGGAAACTGGCCCTGACATGAAGGGAGGGTAACTGCCATTTTTGGAGCCCCCTTTCTCTGGGAACTGCATGAGGCTTTTGTCATCTAATACAATAACACTGAGAGAGGGAATGCTAAGCCCACTTTATGGATGAGGAAGTGGAGACTCAAAGAGGTCAGACTTGCCTAAGGCCTTACTAGCCAGCAAACAGCAAAGCTGGGATTTGATCCTAGACCTGTCTGATTAGAAAGCCCATGTTCTTTCTACCACACCATGCTGTCCAGCCAGTTGGTGAATATCTTTTGAGAAGGATAGTAAGTGTAATAATGTGCAGCTGATTATAATAATTATGGCATATATATATATATATATATATATATATATATATATATATATACTGCTAAGTAGCCAGCACAGTTCTAAGCATTTATATCAATTCAATTAGTCCATTCAACCATCCCATGAGGTAGATGTTATTATGATCTCCATGTTATAGAATGAGCTGAAGGCAGGAAGTTTAAGGCACACGTCGAAAATCACACAGCCAGTGAGTGGCCAAGCTGGGATTTGAAGCTTGGTGGTTTGGCTCCACAGTCCACTGCATTCGCTCACCCACAAGTGCTTATCATGGGTGGGGGTGAGGGTTCATATTCCATGCTGTGAATGTGGTCTGGTCACACTGTAGGGTAACAGCCAGAGATTTGCCCAGCACACAGAAGTATTGTATTTTGTTCTTGGGATGTGAATGATGGCTGATTGCTTTTGAGATTTGACTAATTCTTCTTCCAGGGTATGATTTAAAGAAATAGGGTATCTAAGATATGTACCTCTAAATGTGTTTAGAAGAGAGCCTGAGAGCTTCATTAATGACCAGAGTATAACACAGCACAGACATTCTCAGCACAGGATTTATATTTGACCTAACCAACAATGTGTACAGAGTCTGATATGTATCACATTTTCAGGAGCAACTTTGCCCAAAGCCAACAGTGAGATATGCCTCTTAGCCAACACCATAGTGTAGCCTCTCAGGGAAAACAAATATTTATTCCCTGTGTCAGTCATTCATCGCCTGCAGCTAATATTTATGGCATTCACCCAGAGCACTAGCCAGCAGAGAGTCTGCTTTGTCGAGCTTCAGAGATTCCAGCAGCAGCTGGGCACAGGAGCACTAAAGTTTCCTGGAGAGATTCACAACCCCACAGTTGGGAGAAAGAGCTGACAAGTGACCTGCATGGAGAAAGATATGAATGATCCCAAACTGCAATGATGAGTGGCCTTGGGGGAGTGCTTCCCATGAGGGTACTGGATACTAATCTGGATAAACTGGGAAAGGCCTAGACTGGGTTTTAGTGCCCATGTAGTGATTTAATGTCATGACTTCAGACAAGTCACTTCATATTCTAAGTCTCAGCTTTCTCAGAAGTCTCATGAAAAGTTTGATCCAGTTTCATTCAAGATCCTTACAATTTTATTCTAACATAGTCAACTTCATTCCCACTCTGAAACAAAGCCCTGGCTCCTGGTAACCCCACCCAGACTGAGTCAGAGTTTAGGGCCCCTAGCTTTTTCAGAAGGAAAGCTCTGACATCTCTACCATCTTTGAAGATGATCATCCAGTTTGAAACAGCAGATATTGGATGTCCAAGAGGAACTTATTTTATAAGCCCTCAAATTCAAGAATATGACCCATCAGGACAGTTACTTTCCAGAAGAGAACAAGTAAGTGAGAACATCAGAGGAGGCAGGACTGTACAGAGGAAGACACATAGGGCTATAGAAGGAACTGAAGCCAGATTGTCAAAGCTTCTGAATGCCTCACCGAGTTTAGATCTCTGGACTTTATTCTATAAAAAATGAAGGATCATCTCAGGTGTTAAGGGCAGGAAGAAGGTGGTTTGAATGGGTTTGAGAATAGTAGATCTGGTAGCAGAGCAGAAATTGGACTGAAGAGTGGACAGACCCTTTATTCATTCACTCATTTACTCTACAAATAATTGTTGAGGTCCTCAATGAACATTTGTTGATTGAATAAATGACTATATGATCTTAAATAAGACAAATTTTCTTATTAGGCATTTTGCTCCTGGGACCTGGTATATAATAAAGGTATAATCCCCCTTCACTGAGTTAATGTGTGAATGTTGTTCAGGTCAGGTCCCACAAGCGGATGACATCAAGAGGAAAGGGTAATGAAACACCATTTGGGGAAACTTGGTACCATTTCTATCTCCTGAGTCTGATTCCCTCTCAGAATAATTTTGCATGCCCACTGCATCAGCATGTTGAGTTATACAAGGTAGCAACTGTCACACTGTAATAGGCGTGGCGTATCATTCCATTGGTGCATGAAATTAAAAAGATGTGGTTTGCTAGGGTACAGCAGATAAACCAAACTTGCTTCTCAGTCCATCTACTTTTATTCACATGTAAAAATCTCAGAAGAAGAAAACAGAGAACCAATTGGTCTGATTAACTATCCTTAGATTAGTGCCAATAACCAGTTTTATGCTAGCCACTGCCAAGGAAGTAGAGTGTTTGATGTTCACTGAGTTCCTACTGTGTGCTTGGCATACTAGGAGATGTGATATATGTATATAGATAGTTATCTCTAGTAGCTCACACATAATGATGAGCAGGATATCAGTACCTCCTTGTGACACAGCGTGAGCACTGCTGCGGAAAAGGAATAAACAGGACCTGTAGAATATCAGAAGAGCCTCATCCAAGCTGAGAACATTAGGGAAGGCTTCTTGGTAGAGGTAAAACCTGACCTGAATCTTGCAGGCAAACTAGGAATTAGCCACGAGGAAGAGAGGGAGAAAGCAGCAGCAGGTATGCAGAGATAGCGGGGAGGGGCAGCAAGTTGCCCCACTCTGTGCACCACGGATGAAACATCTGCTGCCGACACTGCCTCCCAGGGCTCCAACATGGACAGCGGATTCCTGCCAGAAGGTGAAGAGATACAGCAAACAGACATCAGAGCAGATGTGGCAAGTGCACAGGGTTAATCAAGCATTCTGCAGCCAGCAAGAGAAATAAATGCCCCCAGAGCAATATTGGCAGCAGCTGGCAGGAGATGGCACTGACTCAAGCTTTGTCCTCCTGGAATAGGAGGTGCTCTGCCACTCTGAGGACTGGAGGCACTTGCCGTGTGCTCCTCTCCCATTCCTTCTTATTCACATAAAGGGCAAGAGACATAGGGAAGGGAAAAATATTAGTAATAGTGTCACTGACCTACAATAAAGAAAGTAATCAATAATCATTCTACGAAGGAAAAAGAGATGAAGAAGATGGGTATTTGGTAATTTGATGGTTTCTATTTGCCTCTCTGGCTTTGATTTTACGGTTGGAAAGGATGTGAATGTTATTACATGGCAATGAGGTTGCTATGGTAACTCTTTATTGTTTAATATAAAACGAGCTAAATCTTAGATAAGTTACTGGGAGAAAAATTAATGCTGCCAAAGGCCAGATCCAGCTTTTGATTCCCTTTTTTTATTTAACATTTATGCCTGTTTCCCCTTTGTAACCTGCCCTTCTCTTTTTTTTTTTTAATTTTTCCAGCTTATTTTATTGTAAACATACCATATATAATACACATAACCTAAAAATAAATATTAATTGAATATTTATGTTACTCTAAAGCTTCTAGTCAAAGGAAGCTATTAGCAGTTAAGTTTTGGGGCAGTCAAAAGGTTTTTTTTTTAACATTTATATTATGTTCATGGTTACATGTGTGGGTTTGTTATATAGGTAATATTATATCACAGGATTTGTTATACAGATTGTTTCATCACCCAGGTGCTAAGTCTAGTGCCCCAGTGATTGTTTTCCTCTGATCCTCTGCCTCCTCCCACCCTCCGCCCTCCAGTAGGCCTTAGTGTCTGTTATTCCTTTAATTGTTTCCACAATTAACAATCATTTTACATTAGCATAACATACAACTTTAATGAGATAAAGGCAATATTTGACATGAAAATTCTTAGGAAAAATAAAGACTTAAATAGTTGAATAGCAGTATGTACAAAGCTTAAGAATACATTAATAAATTTAAATATCAGATCCAGGAACATGTCAAGATATGAAGCATACATAAGAACAAAACTATATAAAAGAAAAAAATGAACAGATATAGAAGATATAAATAAAAATGTCAATACGTGTCAGTATGTTTTGCAGAAGAAAAAGGGGAAATTTACTTAATAAATAGAAATAAATAGAAGAAAAAAGAGACCAGTACATTTAAATAAACAAAGATTTTATTTTTCTTCTTTTTTTTTTTTTTGAGGAATGTATTGAGTAGAGGTGAGGAACTAGGATGTTGAAAAGTAAAAAAAGGAGAGAAGGAGAGGAAGAAAGAGGAAGAAAAAGAGGGAGAGAGAACAGGAATATTGCTTCATTCTAAAAATGGGTATTAATAATGGCCGATCAATATTTTGTGTATTTAAAATGGAGAACTCTATAAATATTTATTGAGTTTACTTGTTCCGGATCTGAGTTGAAGTCCTGGATATCCTTATTAATTTTCTGTCTCGTTGAGTCTAAATCTCGTTATGGGTCTTATGTAACCTGCCCTTCTCTTACAGGACATCAAACGCATATCAAAATGAAGAATGGTTCAGCTATTGTTAAAGGGATCCTGTACTATAGCAAATCAACTAGGACCCATTGGTCAGGAAGAAAGAAGTCAATAGCACATATTAGTGTCTGAGCCTAAGATAACTCAAAAGGTGGCTCAATTCCAGCTTTGCAGTCAACATTCCTTTTCTGCAATTCCCGCTTTACTACTTAGCCATTCTGTGACCTTGGCCAATTAAACTTTCTGGACCTATTTCTTAATATTCAAGATGAGAATGATAATGACATCCACCTCATCAAGTTTTGTGGGGAAAAATAAATTATAGATGGTGAAGAATTTAACACAGTGCCAGGAGTGCCAGGCAATATTTAGTAGTCAATAATTAGTAGTTGTTCTTTTTTCCTCCTCCTATAATGATAGTGGGGAGGATGACTATTATTTTATTAGTTTTTCAAGGTCCAGTTCAAGAGCCATGTCTTCCACCTTTCATGACTTCTCAGGAACACATAAAGGCTACTTCCTTCTGAACTCCCTTTGGCCTACCTATAGGTATCATAAAGGCAGCACTAGGATGGAGGCAAGGAAAGAGCAGAAAAGCTCCTGTACCACTGACAATCCCTGAGACCTTATCTTGCTCCAGGTCCTATGCCAGGCCCCTCACTTACATTACCTGATCATTTGTTAAAACACTCCAATGATGCTGACATGATCATCCCCGTCTTACAGAGGAGAACACTGAGTTTCAGAGAGGTTTAAAACTTTTCTGGAGTTCTTACTGCTCATAAATGGTAAATCTGTGGACACCTGATTTTAAAACTCCTGCTTCTGCCACAGCACCATAGAGTTTTCCTTTTGACACATTTTTATCTTATCTCCCACCCCACCTCCTGCCCAAGTAATCTTGGGGGCTGAGAGTGGGCTTTCATTTTGTTTTTCTTTGTGTTCTGCCTCTTCCCCAATTCCAGTGATACTACATATTATATGCTCAACAAAAGCCTGTTGATTGAAGTATTGGAATCAAGTCAAGGAAACAAAATGAGACAAGAAAAATGGATGCAGTCATGTATGCATGCAGAGACTGACTTGGCTAATGTATTGAGTCTTAGATTTCAATTGACAGCAAGGACAGACAAAAAGAAAAATGTATCCTACTTTTGACATAAATGACAATCCAGAAACAAGGAGGATGGGCTAAGAAAACTGTGGTTAAAATAAAGCAGGTGGAATCTGAGAAAAACTAATTAACTTTCTAATTATATCAGAAGTTGTAAATTATAAGTTTTTTGCACCACTAGAAAAAAAAGGCTGAGAGGAAAAGATGACAAGCCAGTGATTTCAATATCACCTAAGAATACATAAGTTTCCCTTAATCGCCAGCTCTTGTGGTAATATTATAAAAAGCATACTGGCATCCTCAAATTCCCTCTTATTGAATGGCTTCTCAATTCAATAATTTTATTTCAGTTAATCTATCACCTTGAAAGTACATTTTAAGGAAGCCTAGTAGAGCACTCTTCTAGATAATTCAATAAATGTTTAATTTTTCCAACCCCCTCCCCTCAAGCATTCACCTTGTTTGGGTTATAGCCTTAACTGACAGGCAGAGGTTTGCTTACGGCATCTGAACTGAGGCTGATTCTTCTCTTGCCAAGGTGCATTATGAAAAATTTAATAGTGAATTATGAGACAGTATCTGATTATTAACAACTGTATTAAAAATTTAAGAAGCTCGCTTAAGAAAAATGAAGTATAGAAGCAATAAAACAATTTTAGTATTAGGTAGTCAAAAGTATTTTGTGGTTTTGGAGCCTCACAGAACACAGCTACGATTCTGGCGGTTTCTTATTTGTTTTCTGATCTCCAGCTCACAGGGCTTCAGTTTTCTCATCTGCATAAGATGGGAAGAATGCTGCCTACCTTACCAAACTGCTATTTTTCTGTAAAGACATAATGCACAATATGCTTGGTAGATAGTAAGCATTCAGTAAATGATTTCTTTAAAGTAATAATACTTCCAGTTGCTAGGATTCATTTAGCTTCTTGTTAGGTGACAAGCACTGTGCCAGATGCCAGGGACACAATATGGTAGACAGTCTCTGGGTCTGGGTAACAGTCTGGTAGAGGCACAGCTCTTTCTCTGCCACCTCTTTGCTCAGCCTGCCCCTTTCCACCTAAAGATTCCCATTCCAGCTGTAGGTTCATAAGTACTCAGCAACATTTATTTAAAGTACAACTACAGTCCTAAATTGCTTTTGTCTGATAATAAAATAATTCCTTGCATGCATACCAACAGACCATTCTTACGTGCATTATCTCATGTGAGCATTACTGCAGTGCTGGTAATAATAGCAGTCAGTACTTAAGAAGTATGATACTATGTTGATATGTTCAGCGTACAGGTTGGAAGACTAAGGTACAGAGAGACTAGTGCTTGTCCAGTTATATCTGACTCCATAAGCCATACACTTCCCCATAATACTCTACACTCTCTCCTGCTCTGCTGTGAGAATTGGCCAGACAAGGACTGCTATCTTGTGAAGATGAGGAAACAGGCTAGGGAGAGGAATTAACTTGCCCAAGATTATTCTGTAAGTGACTGACAGAGTCAGGATTAGAACTCAGGCATCTTATCACTTACAGATTCATTCAGTTGCTCAATTTAGATATGCTGAGCAAATAAAGACAATGAAACTTCTGGAATCCTCTGAATAATAATGAGAAAAATAATGGTAACGCTGTTTATCCGTTAACATGTTCTTACTCCCTATGAAGAACTGTTGAATGAGTGCTTGATCTTTTTCAATCTTAGCAATAATACTATGAGGTAGGCCTACTGCTTTTCCTATTTTTAACACATGACTAAATAGCAGAGAGGTTATGAAACTTGTCCAAGGCAACACAGCAAGTAGTACAGGCAGGATTTAAGCCCAGGCAGCTTGACCTCAAAGTTGGCCTTCTCAAACACTTCTCTGAACAGCATGTGTCACACAGTTGTAGGCTAATGTATATACATGTATGTGAGTATGTATGTCTCCTTAATACATAGGGAAAATATATATATAGTTTTCTGTTCAAGAAAGACTTGACACACAGGCCTGAGGCACACCTTTTGAAGGGCCTGGCTACAAGACTGGTCCTTTGCTGATGTCTGGGAACTCGGCTCCTTAGTCTCTAATGGATAAGACTGATTCACTACACCTAGACTGCTTATGCAAATAAGGCAGTTTATACAGAAAACCTCCTTTTCATCTGGGAGTCTAGAATTTTAGTAGTTGCTAGTTCGAGAGTGCATACCTGACTAGCTCCCAACAAAAATCTTGAGTACTAAGTCCCAAGTGAGCTCCTTTAGGCCAGAAATGTCACACAATGTCACTGTATTTTGCAGCTGGGTGTAGGGCACATTCTGTATGACCCTTCCTAGGAGGGAGATTAGGAAACATAAATATGAATTCCTCCAGACTCTACTGTTTTCCCTTACTTGTCCAGCTGTATATCTTTGTTGTTCTTCCGTAATAAATCTTAGCCTTGATTGTTACTATATGTTAAGATGTTGAGTCCTGTGAATCCTTCAAGGGAGTCACAGAAAGCATGAGTAGTCTTAGATACCCCCACCGAATACTGTCTCATTCATAAACCATGAAAAAAAATTATATTAAAAACCAAATAATACATATTTATTTTCTTTCTTTCCTTCTCTCTCTCTCTCTCTCTTTTTTTTTTTTTTTTTTTTTTTTTTTTTTTTTTTTTTTTTTGAGAAAGGGTCTTACACCCTGTTGCCCAGGCTGGACTGCAGTGACATGATTGTGGTTCACTGCAGCCTTGACTTCCTGGGGAACAGGATCCTCCCAGCTCAGCTTCCTGAATAGCCGAGACTACAGGTATGTGTCACTGTGTCTGGCTAATTCTTTGTAGAGACAGGGTCTCAGTTGTTGCCCAGGCTGGTCTCAAATTCCTGGGTTCAAGTAACCCTTCTCCCTCAGCCTCCCAAAGTTCTAGGAATACAAGCGTGAGTCACCATACCTGTTCTCTTTTATTTTCCAATGATTCATTGAATAAACACTCATCAAGAACATTCTGTGCCACAGAGACTATGCCCTGTTCTGTGGAAACAAAGGTGAACAGACAGACAGGCTCTTCCTCATATAAAACTTATATTTTGGTGAAGACATATGTTAAACAATAGAACAAACATGTAATAATTAAATCATATGTACATGCATAATGAAATCATATATTCGTGCATATGTATATATAAGATCCACTGTGATCTGAGGCATGAAGAGCAGTGCAAAGAGCCATGCCAGTGTCACAGAGAGTATCCTTGAGAAAATGACATCTGGGCTGATGTCTGAAGGACAAGTCAAGCTAACTAGATGAAGCAAGAGGGTAGGGAACAGAAGAATAAGACTTTGGGTGATACTTCCTATCTCTTCCAAGCTTTAAACCTGGGCCAATAAATGAAAAGAAAAAAAGTGACAATCATACCACTGGATAGCCATTCTTGTCTTAAGGACAATTGTAAGAGCATAAATGGGACCCTACTGAGGTGTACAGAGAGTGGAATCTTCAAGGATGCAGGAGTTTAGGTGGTACAGATTGTGGTCTCTAACACATTGAACAACCTCTGAAAATGGTACACCCCTGTACTCTCCATTGCTGTGAGATTTTTAGCCAGATCCTTCTTTCTTGCCTTGCTGACAAAGGATGGTCACGCCTGGGTCATCTCAACCAGCCCCAATTTTCCACAGTAAAAATCAGGGCATGCAGTCATTGAATAATTGCAGCTTGCCTACTGAAATGCAGATGTGCAGTCAATGGAGAAGATTCAATTCCTGGAGGGCAAAGGAGGAGAAGACAGAGGAAGTCAAAGTCGCTGCAGTCTTTCTATTTGTGCTCTCCTGAGTCTTTGGTTACTCAAAGGACTGAAGTGGATTTGTTTGTCTCCAAGGGAACTGGGCTCAGATGCCTGGGCATTTTTATAGGAGTGGGGTTGTGCTATATGGTCTATCCAAAACTGGCCTTAGGGAGTTATTGTGGGCTTGGAAGACAGGGATGGAGAGCTGTGAAGATCCTCTTCTTCTTTCCCTTCCTCATCACAAATTCTAACACATATACGAACCTACACTGATGCCACTCAGGCTGTGAATAAGGAAGCTCTGTAATCGTGGGACAAAGGGAAATGAGTGAGCCTGGGAAGGACTGAAACTGAAAAAAAAAATTTCCTGTGTTTATAGTACTTTTCTAGGATACTTGTAAGTCAGAAATTTACAAATTTCCTCCCAATGTGTTTACTTGGTTGTTGTGATTGCCTATTATGGGTAGTGAATCCTACTATTTTTCTTTAGAAAACAGAACAGATTAAACTTTATTATATTCCAGGCACTGAGAATAAACCTGTAGAGAGGTGTTTAGTTCCTATTTTATAGATTTGGAAATAGGTTCATACATGTATTTCTTTTCTATGAATATTAACTGTTGCATGTTTCACATCATACCAAGTACTTTATTTCATTTAATTCTTAATGAATTATTTCATTTAATTCTTACAAGGAAGGCATCTTCACTATAAACAACAAAACTCACATCCATTCTTCCCGTTCTTGTATGTTCAGCCTCTTTAAGAGCCAGGCACCATCCTTGGTTCCAGTTAAGCTGGCTGCCCAGGTCCACACAGCTTATGCCTCAGGGCAGTGTGGGAAAACCAGAAGATAAATTCCAGGAGCATTAATAAAGCAAGATGTAGAGTTGAATAAATAAATGAATGACCGAGTGAGTTTGGTGAATTAATAAATAAATAAAAATAGTTGGTGAATTGAGAAGTAGCTAAGTGTAGAAACAGTAATGTTGTCTCATAAGGAGAGCTGAATATTTTCAAAATCATTTCTAGCCTAGCCTACCCGTATGATACTCAAAACATCATTTGGCATGGATGACAAAACGTCGTCAAACTAGGAGAGACCAGTAAGATGAGGAAAGAAACTCGTTTTGTTCAGACTTGTTTTAGCTATGGTTTAACATAGTTTAGGACCATGGCCATAAAGCCCTCAGGAACAGTCTAATGTGCTTGAAAGTATCATATTAAATTACATTTCATTACATTTTGCCCAAACAGCATAGCAATATCTGTGTACAATATTTGTAACAGAATGCAAAAATGAGGCTTGTATTTGCATCCTATTAACCTATTTAAAATCTCAAACAGGAGAAGATGAATTGAAATATTTTGCAGTCTAATGCATTAGAATATAAAATATGGAAATATAAAGTGGAATTAAGCAACTACAAATATAATAATAAGCACCATATTAGTGATGCAGTGATTTTAGATTGCAGTAAATTCATAGTTTGGTCCACAACACCACACTGAGATAAGGAATGGCTGGTTTGAAGTACAAAATGAAGCTTAAAAGAAATATAAATTTTGCTGCCATACTCCCACCATTCTACTAAAATGAATCAATTAGTTTTGTCTTGAAAATAAAATAAAATATACAGAGGCTGAATAATATAAGGAGAAAACTTACATTGACTGCTTTTTTGAACACAGTGGATACTCAATGAATAATTATTTGGAACTAGATACATATTTCCTTTATTCTCTGAACATTTCATTAGTACCTACTATATACCAGGCACCAGGTTATGTATACAAAAGCAAAAGGGGATTCAGCAGTCATTGCCGCCTCATTAAATGTTTCAGTCTGTGGAGGGAATATATATATATATAACCATGTGCATATATGTATGTGTATGTGCATATACATATGTGTGTGTATATATATGTACAACTAGATATGACTGTATATGGTTTAAATATATATATATATATACACACACACACACATAAAATATGATAAAAGCTATAATTAGAGGTGTAAAAGATGCCGGAGAGCAGAGGAAGTGAAAAGGCTGAGGCCAACCTTGTCTTCCTATGCAGTCAACTGAAGTGAATTTCAGGGAACAGGATCACCCAGGCCCTCCTTCCCAAGTCTATTTTCCCCACCTTTTGTTAAACTTGAGAGGTCTGGGTTTAATTTCACTGAATGAGTCATCCATTCTCCTTACAGAGGGTTCAAAGTTTCATGAAAGAAGATTTGGGCTCAATCTTAAAGAATGATGAAGGAGGATTCTTTGGCTGATGGATTGGCATGTGCAAAAAGCACCTACGAGAAACTAATGTGGCTAGAATGCAGTGTGGGAATAATAGACATCTCATGCTTGATAATAATAATTGTCAACATGATTTTAGATTCTATGCTTAGACTAAAGAACATTGGCTTTATGATTCAGTGTTGATATCAGGCAACATATGATCTAGGGGCAGAAAAGCATCTGACATTTTCTGACAGCTTGTTATCCAGGAAACCATGTCTAGAACTTCAAAATCAGCATCACTGTCAACTTTCATAGCCACTCTTTATGTTAGCCATCATCAACCCTGTTTTCAGATGAGGAAACTGACTCATTGAAAACTTGAACACTTTTTCAATGTCATATATCAAAGAAGACTTCTGTCATTAATTCTAACTATTCCCAAGCAGAAATTGTCATTACAAACCATGGAATGCCTCTGGGAGCTTTCAAATCAGGAAACAGGGGCCCAGAGAGTCCAAGTGACTTGGTGAAGGTCACCCAGCAAGTTGTTGGCAAAGCCTGGACACGAGCCCAATACTCTGGAGTTCTCTCCTAGTCTTCCACCATTATTGTCTCGTCAGACTCTCACTTACCCAGCTACAACCTGTGCAAACAAGGAGACAGTGCAGTGATAGATCGTGCCTAAGAGCTATTTTAATAGCCCTGCTGTTTTGCTGCAGAAACACAGATGTTGTGATTTGCTCCCCCCGAAGCCTGCAGCCGGGTTACTACTCAAACAGCCACCAGATGCTGCTGTTTCCAAAAGACACCTGAATGCAGCCAAGCTCCTGGAACACACAAGGAAGACTGCCTAGGTCACTAACGCCCCTGACGTTTCATTAGTAGCTGCCTTGATCCTTTGCAAACACAGACACTCTACCCATTTGGGTCAAGGTCCCGAGGGAAATGAAGGATTAGTGATTCCAGATATCAGAACTCCTTGCCTTCACTGAGGCTCACTTAAAACCCAACTCAAGGCCAGTCATACTTCATGGACAAGTTTAACTCCATAAAGTGTGGAAAGAAAAGAATGGGAGGGAAATAGGAAGGTATTCATATTTACTACCTTACCACTACTGCACTTGATGTCTAATGAATATTTTCTCATTTAATCATTACAACACTCTGTGTTATTATGATCCCTATAACAGGAGAGAAATGGAAGTGAGAAAGGTGATGAAATTCATCAAAATGTAATACAGTTAATCTGGAGTAAAGAAGAGTTTTGACCATTTGTCTTAAGTGTTCCATACCTATACAGTTTCCAGGAAAATGGCAGCAAAGATGATTTTCAATACCTGGCATGTCAAGTAAAATAACTGACTCTAGAATCCCTCGGGTAGCCACTCCTCATCCTGTCTCCTTTCTGGTGGCACTCTTATTTTCAGAATGGCTCTCTGCCTCCAATAACTCTGGTTCAAAAGCTTCTCTGTTTACTCTTTTGGGGATGAGGGAAGGAGAGATGGAGGGAGCCAGGGGCTGAGACTCATTCAGAATCCATTTTCATAAATGTTAACCTTTTTTGCAGTGAAATAAATTTCCCACCTATGGTATCTCTGCATCTCATTCAGCATCCCCTATCTCTTGATTATCACTGTGGGTTGTAATGTACACTCTATTAAATGGGCAATAAACACAGCAAGGGTTATTGCCACACATAATAGCTAACAGAGATCTTGTCTTTTTCCTATTTCAGAGCTTTCCACACCTTTCTCCTGACACACTTCCTATCTCCCTATTAAAAAAGAAAAGCCAGAAATATGCCTTGATCTGTGGCCTATAGTCTCTTCATTTATTCAACAAACCAAGCACTGCCTCATGGCCCCTAGACATGCTTTCCTCTCAGCGTCTTTGTCTTAGAGAATGCATCGACATCCTTCTGACTGCTCAAACCAGAAACCTAGGAGTGATCCTTGGCTCTGCTCTTTCCTTCACTGCTCCTTTCTAATCCATCACAGAACCCAAACCGACTTTCTGAATGTGTTTTTCTTGGGCTACAATGGTAGTCTCATAATGGTTCTCTCTCTCCTCGCTGATTTTCTATCCCTTTCCCCATTCTCTAGGCATTAACCAGAATGATCTTTTTAAAAAACAAATCTGATTATGCCACTTTCCTTTTCTTAAAACTATTCAGCAGGTGCTAAGTGTGTTTAATTATTGGTTTATTTCCCCAGATCTCCTTTTTGCTAGTGAAACATCTCCAGTACACTCATGTTTCCACCCTTGCTGCATGCTTTATAGTCCTTTCACCATTCTACTTCTCCCAGGTAACATCCAGGTTGTGTTCCTTTGGCCTGCAACATGGTTATTCTTTGCTCCAAATCATATCTGACCTTGTACATATGAAGAGTGGGTGGATGACAAGATAGTGATATTTGAAGGATTCCTGTCCTAAAATATCTTGCCTACTCCAAATTAGACCACATCACTTCCCTGCTTGAGACCCTCTTCTGTTCTCCCTTCCCATATCCTCCAGGAAAATGGCCCAACTTACTAAGATTATGTACAAAATCCTCATTATCCTGATATCTGCACAGTCTTGTGATTTCTCCCATACACATACTTCATTCATCTTTCTGGCATTTAACACTGGAGCAGTCTCATCTACTATCACCACCATCCCTACCACCTCCACCACCTCCACCACCTTCACCACCGCCACCTCCACCACCATCTCCATGACTACTACCTCCACCCCCAACACCATTGCTACCACCATCTCCACCATTTCTGCTCCCAACTCCACCCCCACCACCTCCACTGCTTCCATCCTTACTATCACTATCACTTCCATCACCCCAATCCCCAATATCAACAACCATCTCCATATTGCTACTCCCACCATTTCCCCCACTGTTACCACCAGTGTATATTTACTGATGTTTACTCTGCTATAGGCACTCTGCTAGGCCTCTATATATTTTGTCACATATCTGGATTTGAACCAAGGCACTGTGACTCCAGAATCCACACTCTTAACTATTTTTCCCTTTTTCTATTACTTGGAGCTCCCTGAATTTCCTAGACTGCTGTATCCCTGTGCCCATGGAATATCACAGACTTGCCAAATGACATTTTTCAGAGAACATGCAATAATATCAAATAATGGTGTTTTCAAAAAGTTTGGCTATTGAGAGGTCATAAATACAATCCCAATATTTTGTTACATTTACACGGAAAAAGTTCTTAAGAAAAATGCAACAGAAATTTGAGAATGATTTACTTGGGTGGTATAAATATGGATAATTCTAATTTTCATCTTGGGTTTTAAAAATTAGAGTTTAAAATTTAGGTAATGAGTACATATTACATACAAGAAGAGAAAAAAGTAACTGGTGTGATTGAATGATGTGGAAAGTACAGAAAGATACTCTTCCAAACCATTGGACAGAAAAAAAATCCCTCTTCTGAATCCCATAAAGCATTGATAAAAATATCATACAATTTGGTGAAAAGAGCATGGGTGTTGGAGTCCCAGTAGCTGACTGTGGCTCTGCCACATAGACCTGAGACCAAACACTTTCTCTCTGTGTCTCAGTCTTCTCATTCAAAGAATGAGACAGACTGGCTCATTGCAGAGACTTACTTAGGTGAATATAATTCTTTCATTCTTCCCTCCCTCCTTCCTTTCTTCCTTTCCTTTCCTTTTCTCTCCCCTCCCTTCCCCTCTCCCCCCTCCCCTGCCCTCCCTTCCATTCCCTCCCTCCCTCCTTCCCTTCCCTTTCCTTCCTTTTCTCAAGGTCTCTCTCTATCACCCAAGCTAGACTGCAGTGGCACAATCAAGGCTCACTATAGCCTTGCGGTCCTGGGCTCAAGCAATTCTCCCGCCTCAGCCTCCCAAGTAGCTGGGATTACAGGAGCATGCTAACATGCTCGGCTAATGTATTTATTTATTTATTTATTGTAAAGAATGGGTCTCACTATGTTGTTCAGGCTGTTCTCAAACTCCTGGCCTCATGTGAGCCTCCCATCTAGGCCTCCCTAAATCCTAGGGTTACAGGCATGAGCCCTTGTACCCAGCCAAATTCTTTCTCTTAAGCCCCAGCCCTTCTTTTCAAGATTCTCTAGATGATTTCTCTAGCAATTCTCCTAAATGCAAACGAAGCACTAGAAACCATAGGCCTAGAAAATAAATCAGTTAAAAAAATAGAATAAAATAACCACCCATCTAAGTGGGTGACTTAGGCCTTAGACTCCGGCTCCATCCTTTAAAAATGGAAATGAAACCCAGCATTTCACTAAGTGACTCTGACAGTCCTCAGCAATGATGCCAGGGAAAGAGTTCATTGTCCATGTCACCATTCCCGATGACCTGAAGTGCCCTGGATCTCTCCTATCCTTGTCTGATTCTTCACCTCTATTGGCAGATACATGAAACAACTATATTTGTAATTAGTATTTTTTGTCATTTAATGTTCACCAGATTTGTAGTCAATTATTGGCTGAAAAACATTTATTATTTGCAATATATTATTAGTTTATTATGGCTCATTGCTCTAAAATACTTCGTTTAATCCTTTGCAGGTCCTTAAACACAAATATGGCAGCTATTAGCAACCTCTTCAGTCAGGCATAAAATTGTACCCAGAGGCCTCATAAACAATAGAGTGCTTTGCAAAGATTAAATCAGTGTACACAGCTGTGAAGGAGGCCATTAGGAAATGCATTATCATTCTGTTTTACTGTTACTTTGTGTGCTACTCTGCTCTTGTCAATCCATCAGCTAGCCCTGCCTCTGCCCTGTAAGTGGAAAAGCCTTTGCATTTTACCAGGCAAGGGACAGCCACCGGGAAAAGTAGATTCCCAGCCTTTCTGTGTAAGGTTAAGGGGACTTGGGTGTCATCGTACGGGGTCAGGTTGGAAAAAGCCAGTGTCACAGTGCTTACCTCTTTCGATAAGAAACAGGCAGGGAGGGAGCCTTCCATGCTACAAGACTTCCTGGAAGATGCAACTTTCAAATAAAATTGTTTTTTCCTTGATCTTTGAGTCTTTATTCAAAACGCTGCCTCCAGAAAGAAAAGAAATAGAAGATTATTATTGATAAGGCACCTGTTATGCCACAGGCTTTCTCTGATATGCATTTATTTAGTCATCAGGATGCATTTTGTGGGTGATGCTGAAGCCACCTAGAAATGTTGGAAGGGATCTCACTGTCTGGTGAGAGGTAAACAAGTAAGGTCTATCTAATACTATGTAGCCAGTGTAAGTCTTCCTAGCAGAAGAAATATCCAAGCTAAAGTTAAAAGGATATTAAAAAAAAGTATAAGCAACAAGAGCTATGGGGAGTTGTGGAGATGGGACAGACTGTATTCCAGAATGTGGGATCAGTATATGCAAAGGCATAGAAGTGTGAAACAAGAGGGTACTGATGCTCCTGAACTCAGGATATATGTTGAAAATATTATATAAGTTAAAAAATGCATTTAATACAACTAACCTACCTAATATCACATCTTAGACTAGGGTATTAGTCCATTTTTTCACAGCTATGAAGAACTACTGGAAACTGGGTAAATTTATGAAGAGAAGAGGTTTAGTTGACTCACAGTTCCACATGGCTGGAGAAGCCTCAGAAAACTTACAATCATGATGGAGGCAAAGGGGAAGCAAGAACCTTCTTCCCATGGCAGCAAGAGAGAGAGTGAGCAAGTGGGGGCAAGTGCCACACTTTAAAACCACCAGGTCTCATAGAACTCACTATCATGAGAACAGCATGGGGGAAATCCACCCCCATGATCCAATCACCTCCCACCAAGTCCCTCTCTCCACACATGGGGATTACAATTCAAGATGAGACTTGGGTGGGGACATAGAATGAAACCATGTCATTTCACCCCTGGCCCCTCCTAAATCTCATGTCTTTCTCACATTTAAAAACCAATCATGCCTTCCCAACAGTTCCCCAAAGTCTTAACTCATTCCAGCATTAACGCAAAAGTCCAAGTGCAAAGTCTCATCTGAGAAAGGCAAGTTTTTTCTGCCTATGAGCCTGAAAAATCGAGAGCAAGTTAGTTACTTCCAAGATACAATGGGGATACAGGCATTGGGTAGATGGGAGAAATTGGCCAAAACAAAGGGGCTACAGGCCCCATGCAAGTTTAAAACCCAACAGGGTAGTCATTACATCTTAAAACTTCAAAATAATCTCCTTTGACCCCATGTCTCACATCCAGGACAAACTGATGCAAGAAGTAGGCTCCCGTGGCCTTGGACACCTCTGCCCCTGTGGCTCTGCAGGGTTCAGCCCCTGTAGCTGCTTTCATGGGCTGGCATTGAGTGCCTGTGGCTTTTCCAGGTGTACAGTACAAGCTGTTGGTGGCTCTACCAGTCTGGGCTCTGGAGGATAGCAGCTCTCTTCTCACAGCTCCACTGGGCAGTGCCCCAGAGTGGACTCTGTATGGGGGCTCCAACCCCACATTTCCCCTCTGCATTGACCTAGTGTAGTTCTTCATGAGGTTTCTGCCTCAGCAGCAGACTTCTACCTGGACATCTTGGCATTCCATACATCCTTTGAAATCTAGGCAAAGGTTCCCAAAGCTCAACTCTTGTCTTCTGCACACCTGCAAGCCCAGCATCACATGGAGACCACCAAGGCTTGGAGCTTGTGCCCTCTGAAGCAATGGCATGTGCTGTACGTTGGCCCCTTTTAGCCACAACTGGAGCTGGAGTGACTAGAATGCAGGGTGCCATGTCCTGAGGCTGCACAGACCTGGGCCTGGTCCCCAAAATCATTTTTTCCTCTTAGGTCTCTCGGTTTGTGAGGCAAGGGGCTGCTGTGAGGATCCCTGAAATGCCTTGGAGGCATTTTCCTCATTGTCTTGGCAATTAACATTTGGCTCCTTATTACTTATGTAAATTTCTGCAGCCAGCTTAAATTTCTCCCCAGAAGATGGGTTTTTCTTTTCTACTGCATGTCAGGCTGCAAATTTTCAAACTTTTATGCTTTGCCTCTGTTTCAAACATAAGTTCCAATTTTGCACTAACTCTTCATCAGCACATGTGGCCGTATGCTGTTAAGAGCATCTAAACTTGAACACTTTGCTGCTTTGAAGTTTCTTCTAGCAGATACCATAAATCATCTCTCTCAAGTTCAAAGTTCCACAGATCTCTAGGGCAGGGGCAAAATGCGGCAAGTCTCTTTGCTAACACGTAGCAAGAGTGATCTTTACTAGTTCCCAGTAAGTCCCTCATGTCCATCTAAGACCACTTCAGCCTGGACTTCATTGTCCATATCACTATCAGTATTTCAGTCAAAACCATTCAACAAGTCTCTAAGAAGTTCCAAACATTCCCACATCATCCTCTCTTTGAGCCCTCCAAACCAAACTGTTCCAACATCTGTCCATTATCCAGTACCAAATTCTCTTCCACATTTTCAGGTATCTTTATAGCAATGCCCCACTTCTCTCAGTACCAATATTCTGTACTAGTCCATTTTTACACACCGCTCTAAAGAACTATCTGAGACTGGGTATTTTATGAATAAAAAAGGTCTAATTGACTCACAGTTCTGAATGGCTGAGGAGGCCTCAGGAAACTTACAGTCATGGCAGACGGCAAAAGCTAGGCAAGAACCTTCTTCACATGTCGGCAGGAAAGAGAACAAGCCAGAGGGGGGATGTGCCATACTTTTAAAACCATCAGATCTTGTTAGAACTCACTCACTATCATAAGAACAGCATGGGGGAAATCCACTGGCATGATCCAATCACCTCCCACCAGGTTCTTCCCTCCACACATGAGGATTACTATTCTAGATGCGATTTAGGTGGGGACACAGAGCCAAACCGTACCACCTAGTGTACTTTAGTATGCTCAGGACACTTATATTAGTGTACAGCTGGGCAAAATCCTGCAGCTTAAAATCTATTTTATAATCAGGCATTAAATATCTCATGTGACTTGTTGAATCCAGTATATTATAGAGCACAGTATGGGTTGTCTGTCCTCGTGATGGCCTGGCTGAATGGGACCTGCAGCTCACTGCTACTGCCCAGCATCATAAGAGAGTATCATACCACATATCACTAGACTGAAAAAATATAAACATTTAAAATCCAAAGTATGGTTTCTACTGACTGTGTATCACTTTTGCACCGTCGTAAAGTTTAAAAATTGTAAGTTAGGAACCATTCGCATCTTATTTCACTAAGTCCTGCCAGCATCCATTTACAGAATAAAAGGTTTCTTTCTTTTGTCTACCCTTGACTGTGTGCATCTTACATGGTTCTTCGGAGGCAAACATAACACAATAGAAAGAAGGTAGGTTTTAGATTCATGCCCAGTCAAGTTTGAATTCTCCTTTGTTTATTATCTAGTTGGGTGATTCTGGAGAAGTCACTTCTCTGAGCTTCAGTTTCCTATCTGCAAAATGGGACTAATGGTACCTATCTCATAGGGTTACATGAGACTTATGGGAAATAACATAACAAAAGCACCTGCTATATTATCTGGTCACATAGTAGAGAGTCAAAATTTGCTGGTTTCCTTCCTTCTATCCTTAGACATTAGCCAAAGTGTCTCTTCCAGGAAGCCTTCTCAGATTCACCAATTTAGAGATTACCTAAGGCTAAGGACATATCCTATGTTGGAATTTTCCCAAAAATATTTGAATATAGAAGGCTTTGGAGAAACATCAGCTGAAATAAATTACCCTGGGCTTGCCGCATGGACAACTAGAAGCTTCCCCAATGTACCCTCGGGCTCTTTTCCTCCTACAGCTGCATACCCTGGGCTCTGGGATCTCTTTTCCTTTGCTTTTTCTAAGAAGGCAGTGGGAAGAAAAGGCAGGAACAGCAATACCTGACCTCTTTGGAAACATTTGCTCAAGATGTGGTATACAGAAAGAAGCAAGGATTTCACCAGGTTTGACCCATTATGGAAGTTCTCTAGCCTAATGACCCACTGTAAAATCTGTGCCTGATGTTTCAGCCATGATTACTTTCTGGCTGTTCCTTGAACACACCATCTCTTTCAATCTTCTGTAACTTGGCATTTGCCATGCCATCTTCCAGGAATGGTCCTGCCTTTGTCTACCACAGTAAAACTCTGCATCCCTTAAGACCCCAAATCTTCTTTTGTAATTCTTACAGGGAGGAATACTCGCCCTACCTGAGATCCCTTAGACCAGTATTCATAATTTTATGTTATTTTTAACACACTGAAATAACTGACGCGTGTATCTGTTTCCCTTAGTATATTGTGATGGGCTGCAGGACAGCAGTCCTGCTTTTTCCTCTTTTTATTATCAGTATTTAGAATAAAGTATGATGTATAGTAAACCTATATGCATGAATGAATATGAATCTTATCCAGAAAAATTCCTCCAAGAGACTCAGACATATTGAGACCAGCAAGGCGTTTGGCAGGGGCTGCAGTGTGAATGGCAGCTGACTCAAAAAGAAATCATTACAGAATTTTCTAACCCCTTCCTTTCTGAAGGTTGGGCCCAGAGAAGCAGGAAGAGGTTCTGGCACAGAGATTCACAATGGGTTTTCCCTCTCAGTTCTGCCCACCATATCACTTATCCAATCTTCCCAAATGAGTTGGTTATTTTCTCTTTGGTCCCTTCTCTGACCTGCTCTAAGTTCTATGGACAGCTTCATGGCGCTCCATTGCATTCTGTTTCCTGGCTGGGTTCTGTCCAAGGGAAGCTCAGAGAGGTCAAGGGACAGGAAGAGAGAGATACTGGGGCCCTTCTTTTCTCCCTTCCTGACTTAGTGCCCCTTCTTCAGTAGCTGTATCCATCCAGGAATGTAGGTCCCTGGCAGCCCTTCTTTCACAGCTCCCACCTGCCCAGATAACAGTTTCCTCACCCCTCCACCAGTTCCTTCAGCCCTGGAAATGTCCATAACTTCCAACTATTGACAGCCTTGAATGCTTTACCACCTCTTACTTGATGCTTCAACCCTGTCTGGAGCTCTGTAAGAGGTAGTTTCATTAAAGTCTCTTCCCAGAACTATCTGAGATTAATTATGCTTCCTGATGGGACCCTGGTTGGTACATCCTCTCACAGATAGCATCAGGCAAGAGCTACCCTTCTCTTTCAGGTCCCATTCATGATATGGCCTTTAGCAAACCTCTAAGTTAAATCTGAATAAGGAATCCACTTACATATGAGGCTGTGCGAGGGAGGAAGTGTCCCTGTGATGAGCAATGCTTTGGAGAAGTGGTCTGACAACATTCACAATCTGATGACTAAACTGTGAAGCATTTAATTTTGTACTGTGTGTTGGGGCTTGTTTGGGAGTTGGCAAGGATGGGATAGAGAGATAGGAGGGAGGTAAGAGAGAAAAATTATGGGGAAAAAGTGAACTGATGGATTTTTCAGTCTTGTATCCAATTTCTGGTATTGTTGCAGATATGATCCTCTATCTGTTTTGGTAGACAGCATAGTCAAGTGGAAAGAGAATGAATTCTCCATAAAACAGAGATTTGAGCTTAAGCCAGACTCAATCACATGCTAGCTATTATTCAGCCTGGGCAAGTAACAAGCTTTTGGAGCCTCAGTTTTTGCTACCTGCATAATGGGGGATAATAAGCTTTCTTACACATTAAAGAAAAGTGCATGATATCAAAGTATGTGGGAGAGTCTATCACAGTGTCCCAGATAGAGCAAGAGCACTATAAAGGGTCATTCTCTCTTCTCTGGTTCCAATTGAGGAATACATGTCAAATGATTAAGTGACTAAATCCTCTTTCAAAAACCCTTTTGATATATCTTAAGTTGAGCTAAAATCCAGCTTCCTATAGCTTTCACCCATTGGACTTAGCCCTGCCATCCAAAGCCAAACAGAATAAATCAACTTACTCTTCTAAATGAAAACCCTTCAAATACTCCTGTTTAATAAATTGAATAAATAGAGTCCACTTTAATAAATTTGCCCTAGGCCTGTGGGCCTTTGCAAGGAAGGCCAATATAAATGAAGATGTTGTCTGCAGACGAAATGCTTTGTGGATCACAGGACTGCCACTCTGCCCCAGAGACAGAGGGGAGAGTGTAGGGGAGGCTTATTGAAAATGAGCGGGCAGTAGTGGTCAGAAATACAAGCTTTAGTCTTCCTAAGGCACATCATCTCAGAACTTTTTTTAATTAAAAAAAATCAATGTTTCCTCTGCTCCCTCCTATATTTCTTTCCTCCTTTGTTCACTTATTCAAAATAAATTGAATACCTACTCTGTGCTGTTTACTCTGCTAAGCTCTTTCCATGTTGACCTCATTATTTAATTTAGTCCTTATCCTAAGGGAGAAATATTATTATTCCCATTGTACCAATGAGAAAACTTTGGTTCCATGTCAATTTTTTTTTCCAGGGCATCTAGAACTACAAGTAACAGAGCTGGAACTCAAAACCAGTCAGGTTTGTCCAGTGAGTACTATTGCATAATTCTATCTATGGAAGAATTCACACTAAGAGAATCACACACACACACACACACACACACACACACACACACAATCTGCATTAGGTCTTGAAGAATTTTTCCAGGCAAAGAGGAAACAGTCTGAACTACAGTGTGGAGATGCCTACTTAAGAATCTGTCTGGTTTGGGAAATGGCTGGTAGTGTGACATGCCTGAAGCACATGGTACTTAACTAAGTCTTATTGGAGATGGGGCTAGATAAGCAGGCTGGGACCCACATGTGAAGCACAGAAATATGATGCAGAGCCGTGGAGCTTGTGCTTTATACAGCTGCGATAAGGTGGCTCAGGTTACAGCTATCACTATTCCTCTGAGGTTTAAGACCGATTTTATTGACTTCCACACTCGGGCCTGGCTGCCTACCTACCATTACACTTCTGTCACTATATAAACTCACGGATGATTTTTAAGTTCTACCCAAGACTGGCTAAAAACAGACATTCAGCTTTTAAATCACAGAAAGAAAAAAAACCATCACTACCACCACAACAAAGATAAGATAGCCTATATAGAAAAGAAAAAAAAAAAAAAAAAAAGGAAAGCAAAGGAAGGAAGCCACAAGAAAGCATAAAGAAGAGAAAGCATAAAACAAAACGACAGGAATAAGACCAAACACATCAGTTCTGACAGTAAATGTAAGTGGTTTAAGTTCTTCTAATAAAAAATAAAGTCTTTCAGATTGGGTTAAAAGCAAAACTCTTATATGCTGCTTAGATAAGTCAAACAGTAAAAGAAAAATGGGAGAGAAAAGGGGAATTGGGGAAAGCTAGGCAAATATTTATCAAGCATAGAAAATAAACGAACAGAAAGAAGTGATTGGCCACATATCAAAGTAGAATTCAGGGTAAAAGCATTGTGTGAGACCAAAGGTTACTTCTACATTGATAGAAACGATAAGAAATGAGCTGTTACCTAATGTGAAAATATATCAAGCAAAAACCCTTAGAAATGTAAAGAGATCATGATAGAAATAACCTTCTTGATATTGAATTAACAGTAAAAAAGACAAAAATAGAATATTATTATTAGTAAGTTATTTATACATCTCTTAAAAATTACTAAAAGCTAATTTAATTGAGTGTTGACAGTGCTCCAGGCATCCTTCCAAATATTTACTACTTCCTCATTTAATGTTGGATAAAGGCCATTATGAGGTAGAGATTATTATCCCTATATAAAGATAAGAAAACTGAATAACAAGGAGACTAATTTTCCTGAGATATTTACACAGTGGCACTGTCACTGTTAGAGTAAGCCTGGTTTGAAACTAAGGGAGGAATCCCCAGAGCCTGCCCTTTCAACTATTAGGTTAAACAGCCTTCAAGAAAGAATGCATATCCTTTCAAGACAGGCATTCTGAAACACTGACCATCCAACGTGATCATATAGGATACAAAGAAAACTTTAAAAGAAACGGGATCGACAAAAGGTATAGTCTATATGATCTGAACACAATGCAGTAAATCTAGGCACTAATGACACCTGAATCTAACCAAGATGGCACACAGGTGCACATGCACACTCATACACACACACCATATAAACCAATCATAAAAGTGTGATACAATTCTAAATCAAATATATGAAAACCTATTTTATACTTTATTTAAAGAATGATCATGATCAATGGGGATTTATCCTGGACTACACAGGTAAATATAGCAATGTAATACAATTCTTATCAGTAACTCAAAGAAGAAAACACCTGGACATCTTGATGCATCACTTCTACTGAATCACAGCCTTGTGAAGTTAGGGATGGGGATGGTTGTGTTAAGAAGAGGTCTAGGCTAGACAGAAGTAGCTGTTATATCACGTGAGTTACCAAGAGTAATGACTCAAACACAAGCAATGATACAGAAGGAATTGGGAGCGTCCAAGACAAACCAGGAGCAAAAGGACCTAAGGCTGAAGAAACCTAAGTTGATTCTGAACCGCTCCAAACCCAGGGTAGTCTAGAGCTGGAGCTACCTGTGGTGGTCATTAGCAGGATGGTGGTAGGTGTGTGTTTAGTCATGGGGAGTAGCTACACGATTCCTGTTTTTCAAAGGGGTTGCCGATAAGATTAGACACTTAATAGGGCCTGAAATTCCCATCACTCCAGGATGTAATCCTCACATCCGAAAGAAGAAAATGCTACATCAAGATTGAAGGTCATGTCTTAAGATATTTGTGTAAAGGTAAATATTACTTCAAGGGAATCTTTAAAACAGGGCTTCTGTTTCTGTAATATTCTAAGTTGGGGCTGTTTGTTGTTCTCTTGAAAATATGCCTCTCTCGCAGTTAAAACTTGGGACAGGATGCTTGAGATAGGGAAATTTACATTTCTGCAAGGTGTTCACTCTCAAATACCAGCCCCAGATCACTTTGTTCCCTGGAATGTTCACAAAAGGTCACAGAAGCACCAGAAGGGCCAGAGTAGCACTGAGTCAGGTATGAGGGCCTCACTGCTACATCAAATGCATGAAGAAGGCATTGCGCATCTGCTCCTTGGCCTCTGTCTCTGCCTGCCTTTCTTATTCTCCAGCTGAATCTTTTAGCCTCTTCTTATTGCTCACAGTAACTCCATACCAAGACCCTTGTAAATGAAGATACAAACCAGGAAGTGAGAAATAACAAAATAAAGCAGAAAGAGGCCACTGTCTAATGAAGGCTCTCCAGTCCTTGAGCATTTCTGAATTTCAGCTCCAGTAAGATCTGATAGCTGAAGGCATGATTCAGAGTCTCGGGATGCAGGAGGCAAGGAGAATTTGAGAAACCTTCTCACTTATGGAAACAAAAAATGACCCTCCTTAGGGACAGGGCTTGAGGCACTAAGGAGCAGGTTGAAACCCAGGTTAATGGACTTCCTAGCCTAGTGCACACAGCATTTTAAAAATCATGTTTATCTTTACCAGTGAAACATAATACATCCTTTGTGGACAGTTTGAAAAATCCCAACAATGCCCAGAATTAACATCTGGACACACTTCGGCTTTTTTCCTGATGTCATTTCTTTTCCCTTTGTGTAGAGACGTGTATGTATGCATATGCACATAATCATAAAAATAAAATGGAAAGCATAATTCAACTTTTGTATCCTGGTTTATTCATATCATTATTCCATTGTCACAGATGTGTAAGGGAGATATCCTATGTGGGAAGTGAGCATTGACAGTCCTGAGAAAGTAAGATACAGACAGCAAAGATGATGATGGACTCAACAGCCAGGTCTCTGTTGACATAGGTGGGGACACCTGCTGGGACAGGAGAAAATGGGAGGGGAGGAAGTGGAGACAGCACCTATGGACAGTAACTCAAGAAGCTGCTCTGAGGAGAAGAGAACCAGGGCAGAGGGGTTGAGGGGCTAACAGCAGCAAAAACCTTTAATGGAAAAAACATAGGCTTGGAACAAAGCCTTTTGATTTGCACCTCAGCTCAACCATTTACGAATCACAGGACCACACAGGAACATGAAGTAGGGATTAATCAGTACCAAAGTGGCTTGGTGCCTTTCTACCTTCACATTAGATTCGATCTGTACTCTGACCAGTAAAGAAAGTGAGGCTTAGAGAGGCAAAGCAATCTGCCCAAGGACATGCTGTAAAAAGCTGAGCTGAGATTTAATTTCAGGATTGCCTAGCTTCAGATAATGTAGTTTTTTTTTTTTAATGGAGAAAATGAAACCATTTATTATTATAACTTGATAGCTTACATAATTAATGCCTAATAAATAAAAGACAAGACACACCCCACAAGGGAAATCCTTTACTCCTGACCATTAATCTCTGTGGCACCTCCCCATATCCTGCAGAGTGGCCTGCGGCCTCTGTAGGGAGCCCCTTGGCCTGGCCTGCAAGTACTGGGCTGGACCCCGTCCATCTTACGTGACGGCACATTCAATGTGATACACTCTGACACTCAGATGCCTGCTTCCCCCTCCATATCTCACATAATCTTGCCTTCCAACATCATTTTTTTCTCCCATTTGACTGAGTGGTCTGACCTAGAACAGCTGTGCGTGACTTGAAATTTAAGCATTCCTCTTTCAACTCTCTGATAAGAATCTTTCCCCTTTAATAATGCTCCCAGTGGCTCCTCGTCCATTCCTTTTCATTTTGGTTAGGTACTTTTAAGTTCAGTTTTCCTTCCACCCCCTGCAAGCCCCCCAAGGCTTAGCTTCAGAGACAAGGCTCTCTCAAGACCCAATCAACTGCAACATTCAGTTAAGCTAATTAATTTCAGGTTGCCATCAATATATTTCTTAATTATTGCTTAAACATAGGTAAAACCTAGAATTGTGCATCAACAGCCCGTAGCCTCAGCTGAATGCTAGCATCTACCATTAAGAATTCCCATGGGTCAAATCGAGGCTCTGACAATTGTTAGAAAGACCACATGTGTATTTGCATAAGATTTGCATATATCTACATAGGTTAGTCTCTTTGCAGTATATTTCCAATTAAATGTTATTATTTTGGCCTTGAAGTTGTTTCCTGATTCTTAGTCTCTAGTACCATTAGTAACACCTGTTCACTTTGACGTTGATTTCTGCCTAGAGGACAATAGGACAATGATGACAAAGGACGCAAATCAGCTTTGAAAGCCCCACATACTAGAGCACACCTCTGAGGTGGGCTGATTCTTGCAGTTGCGAGGTTTTGTCTGGTGGAGAGAAGACCCCAAGCTATCTGACGAGGCTTGGCATAGTTGCTGGGCTGCTGAGCAGAAGAGTATTGGGACTGTGCTGGATGGCTGGGTGGGTCTCCACCTCTCCTTCCCTACTCCCCTCTACCCTTGCTCCTGGAATAAGCATTTCTATTCTTCCCGTGTGTCATTGTGCCTGAAAAACATAGATATTAGAAGAGTCTTTCTGAAGATCTGGACATTTCATTCTCTGGCCTCTGATGTTCTCCCAGTGGTGATGGTGTGAAAGCTGCATTCCCAGCATGACATGCAAATTCCTTCATGAGAGTAGCTTACGTTTTTCTGGTTGGATCTCTTGATTTCACTTTGTATCCTACGTTCCTGCTCCTTTTGGCCAGCAGAATGCATTTTGCCTTGTCATCTGCAAATGGTTAACTCCTATGCTGTCTCCTACTCTGAGGAGTCTTTCCTAATTGCCTCTTCCCCATCTCTTTGCTCCACTGAGGCTCAGAACTCAGTATCTCAAAGCATAGTGCCTTGGCATGCTGAGGACTTCAAACTGAAGGAGACTGAGAGGGTCTCAGGCACAAGGTCCTTCTGACTTTCCCTGGCCCTTCTGTCTCTTTTTCTTCTTTCTTCCCTGAGGTGGGTCATAGAAATCAGAATTTCTCTTTCAAAGCATAAACCCTAGAAGGGCCATTCTCTGACCTTTTCCTTTTTCCCCTGAAGACCCTCATGGGACAAGTGTCCTGCCCTGTACCTAGAGGAAAGGAATGTTACACAGAGAGGCCAAAAAGAACCTGGACATGCAGGCCTTGCTTGGTTCTCCCTCAGTTTATTACCATTTTTATACCCCTTTTGTCCAGGGACATTTTTACACAACTGTCTATTCTTCATAGCACCTAAGCATAAAAGTACAAAATTTTCCTATACTCCAAAAACTCATCTGTATTTCTACAGCTCCATGTATTTCCTCCCTCCCTCCGATGGGAAAATTCAGAAGGAATCCCAGGAGCTCTAGAATACAGAGAGAAGCATCGTGGTGAATGAACACATACCACTGGCAGAAGAACAGAGATGACCAACCATGGACCTCACTTCTCCCCTCCTCATCACCTCATTATCTCACCACTGCCATCTTTCTTGAGGCCCTCAGGAATAACGTCACATGTACAAATAAGCCCAGGAATCCAGGCCAACCCTCAGCCCCAGATTTTAATCATTGCATGACTTTATGGGCAATGAGGTAACCCGACTTCTCCTCCTGCCTCAGCATCCATTCCTGTTTTATGTTTCTCTTTTAAATTCATTATTATCTGTCACACTTATACTTATTATCGATTTATTTTTCTTTTGAGACAAAGTTTTGCTCTTGTTGCCCAGGCTGGAATGCAATGGCACGGTCTTGGCTCACCACAACTTCTGCCTCCCAGGTTCAAGCGATTTTCCTACCTCAGCCTCCTGAGTAGTGGGATTACAGGCATGTGCCACCATGCTTGGGTAATTCTGTATTTGTAGTTGAGATGAGGTTTCTCCATGTTGGTCAGGTTGGTTTTGAACTCCTGACCTCAGGAGCTCTAGGTGATCCACCCACGTCAGCCTTCCAAAGTGCTGGGATTACAGGTGTGAGCCACCACGCCCAGCCTATCTATTAATTTTTCTATCAGTCTATCTCCCTCCTGCGGAATGGAATCTCTATGAGGGTAGAGAATGCTGTTTTGTTTGTGACAGTAGTATCTTCAGTACCGAGAAAAGTGATTTACACATAATTTGTGTTCAATAAATACTTTTCAAATGAGTGTATTCAAATATTTATTACACTATACTAAGTGTGATAATTAACTATTAGAGGGCTGGGACCACAGCTTATTCTTTTTTTTTTTTTTTTGTCAAATATAATTTAAAATGTGTAATTAATTATAATGTATTTGTCACATAGGGTTAAAAATAACACATAATTAATTACAATCTCTTTCTTCCCACTCATTGTAAGAAGGGCAGGCCACCAGGAAGAACTTTTGTGTGGTTAGGATGACGCACTAAGTAGAAGGTTAGAAAAGGGTTATTAGATCAAAACATATAGGAAAGGGTTTGGGGCTATCTTTTTTAAAAAAGCCATTGAGGAGGAGAATAAGCAGAGAAAGAAAGGTAGAGAACCAGCTGGCTAACATGAGGAAGTGGTTAGCTAAGTTGGCGATGTATTGAATAGGTCCAAGAGACTCAATATTTGGAAAGCACATTTTAAGAAATTATTGCTGTATATTTTGTGATGTGATTCTCCCTTTTCTCAAGAAAACCTTCAGTATAAATCTACATTGATCTTCAGTGCATGACACCATAAGAAGAAATGCCTTTAAAACAAAAAAGAAAGGTATATGCTAAGAGTGAAATTTCAGGCAGGACCCAGAATCAATGCTCAACATGTGTTTAAAATGAAGAAAATGAATGAATGAATGAGGTGAACTATAATCAATGGATCAATTTTGTCTCAATATGAAACATTTCTTTAAGCTTCAAATTGTCCAGAAGTAGAATGAGTTTTTCCCTTTACTGATTCTTTTTCCCCAAGGAACAACAAGATAACAATTTCATCAAAAATCCAGTAGAAAAAAAAAATGTCTGCAATAGGAATGGTATTAGGCCAGATTAATGGTACCCAGACTGTGGTACAAGAAGCGACAAGGTTCTGGTTGTCACATTTCAAAGATTATTTTCTGGGTTGACAGACAGCCCAACACACAGGCTTCTGAGACTTTCACATCTGTTTTTACCAGAGAAGTTCTGTTTTTGCTTGTATTATGCATTTATTCATTCATTACTTCATTTATTTTTTCATTCAACACATACATAGAGTAAATATTAAATGCCTCTCTTTTGCAAATACTGCACTGTTTCTGTAAAATAGTTCTTTTAAAATAGTTTTTAAGTTAAAAAAATTTCATATTATACCGGAATTCTTGAGACTTTAAGACTGTGACACTTTCACAAACTGAGTAAATAATTATTGCTCAGTGTACTACTGTGCCTAAAACTTAATGGTAATTACATTTTCTTGACTTTTTTCTTTTCATTTTAGCTCAAATGAATAAATATCTTGGCCTTGCTAAAACAGAAGAACAGTATATTTCAGAATGAATGAGCCTGAGAAGAAGAATGGGGTGTCTTCAACATCTTATTACTGGGCCTCTGGGTCTGTTTCTGCAAAAAGGTGGAGTATGAATGTCACCATTGTCAGAGGAAGAGCCCAACATAATAAGGGGGTGAGACTTGCATTTGTCAAATCTCAGAGCAACACATTTTTGAGTGATCCTTCATTCTAATCTTCATAACAACCCTGAGGAAGATAGTTCACAGATGATAAAACAGAGGGCCCCAGACAGTAAGCAATTTGTCCAAGAACATGAACATGATAATCTTGGATTTGAACCCAAGTCTCTGCTGCCAATGCCCTTCTTTTTCCACCACACTTGGGAATAGTCGGATGTTTGCAAGCTGGTGGACTGGTTGCTTCTCAGCCTCTAATATGCCGACTTAACATGGCATAGGAATGAATGTGCTGAGCTCCATTAATGGGTGAGAGCAGAAGATTTATGTGTTAGGAGATCTGGGGAAGATTTGGCTAGGGTGGTTATGATGCCAGAGGCAGAGAATTTAAAACAAGACCCTGAATAGGGCCTTTTATGTGACTTCTTCATGAGGGTTATTTCTGCTTCAGCCTTGGATACAAATCTCCAAATACAAGATGAAATGAAAGAAAAACTAACAACATATCAACTCATTGCAAAATGTAATGGTCACTACATTTTCTGTAGTTTTTCTTTTCAACTCACAGGAAAAAATACCCAGGCCTTGTTAACACAGAAGGATGGTGTATTTTAGAATGAATGAGCTTGAGAAAAGGAATAGCAGGAGACGAGATTTTGATTAATTTCTCATCTGAAAGAAAGAAGGTGATGAGGACTTCTGTGAGTAAACAGCACCTTCTGTAGGGCTAGCGGAGGCTGAGAGGGCATGGGGAAGGGTGCCGTGAGGTAGTGGTAGCAAGAAGTAACCAATTCTCAAACTCAACACTTCATGCTTGGTGTTTTCCAAATATGATCTTATTTAATCCTCATTCATTCATTTACTCATTTAAAAAATACTTGTCGAGGGCCCACTCTAGGCTATATCCCCCTGAGGACATAGAAGTGAACAAAGCTGACAACATCTCTGCCCCCATGGAGCTGGCATTCTAGGTGAGGGTCATTTCATAAACAAATTAATTAACAACTATTATAATGGATGGAAAAGGCAGATGTTATGAAGAGTATTAAAGAAGGTGAGTTTGTAGAACACAGTGAAGGTGCTACTTCAGGTTGGGGTAGTAGAAAAGGGGTCTTTGATATAGGAACATAGTGGCAGAGACTGAAATGAAATGAAGAGTGGGTCATAACAATACCTGGGGGCGCAAAGAAATGGAGGAAGAGGGAAAAGGTCTTCACATCTGAGGTGGCACATTTGAAGATGAATATGGAAATCAGTAGTTCACATTGAGCAAGAAGAAAAGTGGTAGGTGGCAGCCAGATCATGATGTCCTTGTAGGGCCTGCACATCACAGGAGGTCAAGAAGGGGTGTGACATGATCTGACCTTTAGTCTGAAATTATTACTTTGACTGCTCTGTAGAGGACCAACTGCAAGTTGACAAGGATGGATAAACAGAGACCTAGGAGGCTGCTGAAAAGGTCCTAGAAGGCAAGACACTGGCTTGGATGAGAGTAGATAGGATGTCAGTAGAAAAGAATCAGAATACAGCGTAATGATGGGAGTTGGCAGGATTTACTATCAGATAAACATATGATGTGAAAGAGAGAGAGGAATAGAGAATATTACCAAGACTTGGGTCTGAGCTGTGACTGCTTGAGAATCATCAGCAGAGAGTCAGTATCCATAGCCTTGGAAGTGGCTGAGGCCCCTGGAGAGCACATGTAGCTAGAGAAGAGAAGAAGCTGGAGGGTTGCTTCACAAGAGTCTGAGGAGGTGAGGAAGATCATGCCCACCTTATAGATTAAGAAATGTAACCTCAGAGCAGGATGCTTCTTTTCAGCCGGTATGCCTCTATTAGAGTCCTTAGCATGGTGGGCTGCAATCCTTGTTTAGATCTGCTCCCTAAGAGAGGAAGAGCTATTCAAGGACAACAAGCATGCCGCATACAGCCTTTTATTTCTAGCATCTAGTACTTGCCAATAAAAGTAGTTACTGTACATATGAAAAGTTTACATACAAAAAGTGATGATTGGGCTGGGCATAGTGGCTCATGCTTGTAATCCCAGCACTTTGAGGGGGCTGAGGTGGTCAGATCATCTTAGGTTAGGAGCTTGAGACCAGCCTGGCTAACATGGTAAAATCCTGTCTCTACTAAAAATATAAAAATTAGCCAGGTGTGGTGGTACATGCCTGTAATCCCAACTACTCAGGAGGCTGAGGGATGAGAATCACTTGAACTTGGGAGATAGAGGCTGCAGTGAACTGACATCACACCACTACACTCCAGCCTGGGTGGCAGAGTGAGCCTCCATCTCAAAAAAAAAAAAAAGGTAATTATTATACCTCTAATGTAAGGGTCTCAATGAGGATGTGTTCAACTGATGGTTGGACATATGGGGATCTGAATGATATACTTGGGGTCTGAAATTATTAGTCAGCACCTCAAATAGAGCCTGGCATATATAAGATGATCAATAAGTACACTTTCACTGATTAAAATGATGTCCCATGATGATCGTGACCTGTGCAGATACTGATGAGAGCCCCACTCAGCTGAAACCCAAGCATCTTTGGAAAATGTTCATTGGTATCACTAGTGGTGTCTCTCAAAAATGAGAAGACGCAATGAAGGGCTTTGTTCAAGCCAAAGAGAGAAGCTGGTAAGAGTATAGAAGAAGTTAGACACTTGAAAGTAAAGTAACTATGTGATACTGTAGTTTGAAATAGTTTGAGAGAAAGAAAAAAGGCAGTGGGCATTGTTAGACAAGAAAAAACTCACTTCCCAAAGTACTGAGAAAAAAGTGCTAGGTTTGATTTTCAAAGTGATGAAAGAGGATTATCCACCAAAAATGAAAGGAAGTTCCTCTGAGATATAGACTAACTGAACAGAACAGAGGCCTTGGAAGGAACGCCACACATCTACAACCATCTGATCTTTTACAAACCTGACAAAAACAAGCAATGGTGAAAGGATTCCCTGTTTAATAAATGGTGCTGGGAAAACTGGCTAGCCATATGGAGAAAGCTGAAACTGGACCCCTTCCTGACACCTCACATTAAAATTAACTCCAGATGGATTAAATATTTACTTTTTTTCTGAAATTTCAAAATATTTATTGAACAAAAGAATAAACATAAACCCCCCAAAAATATGACAAAGTTTATACGCAAAATGTAATTTTAAATATTTAAATATTTAAACATAAGACCTAACACCACAAAAACCCTAGAAGAAAACCTAGGCAAAACCATTCAAGACATAGGCACAGGCAAGGACTTCATGTCTAAAACACCAAAAGCAATAGCAACAAAAGCCAAAATAGACAAACGGGATCCAATTAAATGTAAGAGCTTCTGCACAGCAAAAGAAACAATCATTAGAGTGAACTGGCAACTAATAGAATGGGAAAAATTTTTTGCAAGCTACCCATCTGACAAAGGGCTAATAATTCAGAATCTACAAAGAACTAAAACAAATACACAAGTAAAAAATCAAACAACCCCATCAAAAAGTGGGCAAAGGATATGAACAGACATTTCTCAAAAGAAGACATTTATGTGGCCAATAAGCATATGAAAATATGTTCATCATCACTGGTCATTAGAGAAATACAAATCAAAACCACATTGAGATACCATCTTATGCCAGTTAGAATGGTGATCATTAGAAAATCGGGAGACAACAGATGCTGGAGAGGATGTGGAGAAACAGGAACACTTTCACACTGTTGGTGGAAGTGTAAATTAATTCAATCATTGTGGAAGACAGTGCAGTGATTCCTCATGGATCTAGAAATAGAAATTCCATTTGATCCAGCAATCCCATTACTGGGTATATACACAAAAGATTATAAATTGTTCTATCATAAAGACACATGCACACGTATGTTCATTGTGGCACTGTTTACAATAGCAAAGACTTGGAACCAAGCCAAATGCCCATCAATGATAGATTGGATAAAGAAAATGTGGCACATATACACCCTGAAATACTTTGCAGCCATAAAAAAGGATGAGTTCATGTCCTTTGCAGGGACAAGGACGAATCAGGAAACCATTATTCTCAGCAAACTGACACAAGAACAGGAAAGCAAACACCACATGTTCTCACTCATAAGTGGGAGTTTAACAATGAGAACACATGGACGATCACACACTGGGGTCTGTTGGGGGTTGAGGGACCAGGGGAGGGATAGCAGGGTTGGGGAGATTGGGGAGGGAGGAGACTGGGGAGGGATAACATTAGGAGAAATACCTCACATAGGTGATGGCGGAATGGAGGCAGCAAACCACCATGGCATGTGTATACGTATGTAACAATTCTGCAAGATCTGTACATGTACTGCAAAACTTAAAGTAAAATTTAAAAAAAAAAAGAAAAGAAGTGAAAGGAAGTAATCTCTGAATGACTAAATGACACTAGAATCTAGAGAAGATTCTGAAGACAATGTACATGCATGAAGAATAATAAAGTAGAGATGATGGTAATGGTGGTGATGATGATGGTGGGGATGGGGGTGATAGCTAAGACTTAAAAAGAGCTTTCTGTGTGCCAGGCCCTATTGTAGATACTTTACATGTAATAACTCATTTTACCCATGTAACAACTCTATGATAGGTACTATTATTACCTCTATTTTATAGATGATGAATCTGAGCTATAGACATGAAGCAATTTGGCAATGATCACACAGTTAGAAAGTTGCCACAAGTGGCAAATATAAGATGGATGTAGGCAGGAGTTATCCATTCCACCATTTACCATTTACTAAGTACTAGCTGTGAATCAGGTACTATGTTAGAGGTTAGACTTAGGCTTTATAGAGAAATGTTTAGGATGTAATAAAGTTAAGATTGTAATCTTTTTAAAGTACTTTTATAAAACACTGCAGTTTTGTCAGTATGGAATCATAGAATGTTCATGCATAAAAAGATCTTAGAAGTGATCTGGTCTAAGATTCTTATTTTTAAAATTAAAAAATAAAATAAAATAAAATAAACCCTGAAGCCCAGAGAGGGAAGGTGACTTACCCATAGACACATAGCAAATAGTGAGAGAACAAGATCAAGATCCTAGGTCTAGTAACTCTTAATTATGTTACTTTTCAAAAAGCAGTCAGGCCACACAAAACATACTGTGTTACTCAGGAGCTGAACCTGGCTTCCTTTTGTGGAAGTGTCAAGATCTACCACTGTATCACCCATTCAATTCTAGTTGGCAACTATTTCACTTGGCAGAGTACTATTTTTTTTAGAATCTAAGAGAACCTTAGTAATTATCTGTTTACCTCCTTATTTAAACTATTGGGAGATTATGGCTCCATATGATAAAATAACATGCCCTAGGTTTCCTGGTAGGTTAAAGAATGTCCTTTGCCATCATAAATTCAAAACCTTCCTGCCTTGATGGCAGGGAAAAGACAACTGTTTGTACAGATGAATGTTGCACCACTTTTCTTAGAGCCAACTATTGCAAAGTAAGGCACCCATATGCAGTATTGGTCTTAGTCTGCTCCGAGATTTCCCTAAACTCTGTGATGTGGACAGATGATAATTAGTAAAAAGATTTAACAGGAAAACAAAAGCCATTCTCATTGATATTAATAACAGACACAGAACTCCACCTCTGAACTCTGCCAGGCCAGGTGCTTCTTAGGGGGTGGCTGTGGCAGCCAGCATAGTCAGCAAGCAGGGAAGCATCCCCACCATAGGTCTGGTTGACAACTGACTGCCTGAATTCATCTCAAACTCTCTCTTTGCTTCCAGCAACTCCTTCAAATTGGGCTCCCTGAGGTAAAAAGTCAGTGAGACAATGGCCAAAAGGCATTCTAGATGTGCTGAGATTTTACCTGATTATGAAGAAACTGAAGTTGGGGAAACAGTTCACTCCGCTGACCTGAGGGGTACTTAGTCACATGGGCAACTCTTAAGGGAAATCCCACTCTCTGACTTTCAAGAGTTGCGATTCCAAGTGTGGACTGCAGGCTTGTCATTGGTCAGAACCCTGTGCCCAGAGCATCCCGGCCGCCCCTCTTGCTAACAACCTATTTTCCATCAGGCACTTCTGCAGGGGATTGTCATTTGAGTCCTGAAGGAGAAAGCGGTAGCCTGTAAAAACAAAGGCATGAGAACAGAACTTCCCTAAGTGGCCAAGATGGCTGTTCTGGTCTGTACCTTTCAGCTGTGGCTCCAAAATCTAAACCTATTGCCTAACCTAGACTCCAAATTATCGTTTCTCATCTCCCTGCCTCTTGACCTTTTGCATTTACTTCCTATTAGTGATTCATATTTTCTGCTGAGACCAAACATTTGGAACCTTTCTTCTTGTTTGGGCTCTGTATCCCTCTGACTATTTGTTATTATTATTGCTATTATTAATATTTTATTTGATATATATCTTACATTGTGGATAGTCTATGTGCCAGACACCTTAATAGGCACTTTATATTCACTTGTACCCCCATCCTTTCAATAACCTTGCAAAAATAAATCATAACACATGCCCATCTTACAGATGAGAAGGCTGAGGCTTAACAAGTCCTTAGAGCTAGAAAGTGGTAGACCAGGGTGACTTGAACTTATCTTTACTTCACTTCAAAACCTGAGAAATTTGTGCTGCCTAATTCTCATTCATCTCTTGGGTAATTCTGCCCTTAATTTTTTCAGACTAACTAGTTTAACTACATCCCCTGAAACCCTTTCATCTTCCCTGATAATGGGCTCTCTTGGTATCTGAGATGGAATACATTTCCAGAAATAACAGAGAGATTGAAGTGAAAAAAATAAGGGAGTGAGGAGCACATGGATTTCAATGTATTTCAAATATCTCTCACATTAATACGAATACCAGGACTGTACCTGGATGAAGGTAAAAGCTACTATTCAACAAAGACCTCCAGCAAGCCTCCCAGTGTTACTGACTTCCTCTCAAGAGGAAATACTACCAGCAATATATTTAGGTCACCTCTTGCATTTGTATTCTGGTCTTCAGAGCTTTTTCAAATCCCTAATTTCATGTGGGCTCCTGAACAACACTTATTATTATTCCCATGGTGTAGATGAGGAAAATAAACCAAGAGAGGTTAAGAAACCTCCTTAAGGACACAATGAATTACTAATATAGGATATGGATAACTGGATCCTGGTCTTTCAGAGGCTTGGGTTTGTGTCTTTCACAAATGTAGCACACAGGACAAAACTGTATTTTGAAGGAAACTAACATTTGTTGAATACTTACTTGATATGAAAGACTATCCTTTCTATAATATATTACATTTGATATAATGTAATATGCATTACTTCCTGTGAAGTAGGTACTGTTATTGTTCTCCATTTCCTAGGTTAGGCAACTGAGGCTCAGAAAGTTATGTAACTTGCTCAAGATCACAGTAGTCACTGAAAGTCAGGACTGCACAAGGGTGTGCCTGACTCCAAAGTCATTCTCTTAAGGCTCCCTCATGGTGTGCTTTTAGTCTCCATTGTGTCCAGGATGCTTAAGGAATTCCACACAGTGTGTAGAACACAAGGATGAATCCTGATGGCTCCCGCTGGTTGCTAGGTAACGTCTGTTTGGCACAATCTGGTATATAATCATGGTTCTTTTGCCAACAGGAGCTGGATATCAGGATGGCAGTAAGGCAGGCACTTGCTTGCAGAAAAGCAGGCCTAGATTTTTTAGAAGCAACAAAAGCATCTTTGGATGATTAGGATCTAAGAGGCCAACAGCTTTGCAATGACAGCATAAATATTGTGGGCTGGATGGACAGGCACCAAATGGGGACATTCCATCCTGCTGTGTGATGAGGAAGCTGCCACTTTTGAGGGCTTCCAAAACAAATAAACAATCCATATGCCAGAAGGAAAAAACAAGGAAAGACCTATTTCAATTGGAGCTGGTGAATGTCATTTCTTCAAGAAGCTGAGATCCAGCTGGTAGTACCAGGTGGAGAGTGAGTTGGGTGGCTGACCTCAAGCATGGCAGCCTTGGTCTTTGGCCACTTCATGGGGTAACCTGTTGAGCCAACAGTAGTGGAATTCTGCAGCTGTGGACCAAGACCTAAGTACTCATTCCTAGTGACTTAGAGACATGCTACAGCTGAGGGTGTGGGAAATGGGAGAATATGGAGACACAGTTGTTGGAGAAATGTTTGTTTCAGCAGCACTTGCCCATAGCCTACAAGTAAGCAGGGGCTCAGTGGCCACAGAGCACCTGGGCTGCAAGCATGAACTTAAACAGATGTTGTCTTAGTTTATGGCATTTTCTTGCTTTCTATAACAAAGTACCATAAACTGTTTGGCTTATATACAACAGAAATTTATTTTTTATAGTTCAGGAAGCTGGAAGCCTGAGATCAGGGTGCCAGCATGGTCAGAGTCTGATGAAGGCCCTCTTCTGGGTTACAGAGCAGCTAGCTGTCTAGTCTCTTTTTACAATGGTGCTAACCCCAGTCATGAGGGCTCCACCCTCGTGACCTAATTACCTGGCGAAGGCCCCACCTCTAAATGCCATCACACTGGGATTAAGATTTCAGTAGATGAATTCTATCTACAAGGACGGAAACATTCAGTCCATTGCCACCCTGCATTCAAGGCCCTCCTTTTCCAGGCCATGTACTATTAGGGAAGCTATCTAACACCTCTGAACTCATTTTCTAATCTATTAAATAGAACTAATATTGACCTGTATCTCAAGGGGTCGTTATGATTAAATAATAGAACAGTTTTTAAGTGCTCCACACAATACTATAACTTCTGTAATTAATCACTAGTATTATGTATAACATTTTATAATATGTATTATATATACTATAATATATATTTATTAAATATGAAGATATGCCCTTGTCATCCTTATCTCCTACCAGGAAGCAAACCATTTTTAGGAACAGGAGACACATGAGAAGTCCAGTATTTCTCTCAAGGTACCACTGATCTCTTCCATAACCTGCTCAAATGGTTATGCTTTCTCTGCTTAAATGCTCCTAGTGATGGAGAGCCCAGCAGCTTCTATGGGTGCCTTATTTTATTTCATTAATTGGACTGCAATGAAAAATAATTCACTAAATTCAAACAATCTGAATCTTTAAGATTTCTACCCTTTGGTCTCACTTCTGTTCCCTAAGATCACAGAATAAAATAGAGCTAATACTTACTGAAACCTTACTATATGCCAAGCATGGGTCTGGGTATTTTATTCATTATTACTCATCCTGACAACAGCCTCATGCAATGGACAGTATTATCTTGATTTAGCAGATCAGTAAATTGAGGAAACAAAGTCATCTTTCACAATAACCTCATAAAATAGTATTATCTTGATTTTTCAGAGAGGTAAATTGAGGAAACAAAGTCACCTTTCATGTGCTTGGCTATGAAATATTTAAATTTAGAACTTTTTTCCTCATTGAACTGAAATTACATAACATTTTCAGTGTTAAAAATTGCTGTGTTCTTGTTTCTAGGAGTAGGAAGGGAGAATGAAAAACAACGGCTCCACTCTGGAAACTTGGAAAAGAAATTGAAAAGGCAAGGCACAGACTGGAAGAAAATATTTGCAAAAGATTTATCTGACAAAGAACTTCTTTCTAAATACAAAATATTTTTAGATATTCTTACAACTCTAAAATAAGATAACTCCTTAAAAATGAGTATTCTACCAAAGAAGAGATAAAGATGACAAACACATTCAAAATGCTGAAAATCATTTATTTATTATTAGGAAGTTACAAGCTAAAAGCATAGTGATATACCACTACAACCTACCAAACTGACTAAAATTAATCAGACTAACCAGATATTGGCAAGAAGCAGGGACGCTGGGACTCTCACACTGCTAGAAGGAATGTAAAATGCTAAAACTGCTTTGAAAATGAGTTCAGTAATTTCTTAAAAAGTTAAAAATAGATCTGTCACGAAATCCAGCAATCCCACCTCTAGGTATTTATCCAAGGAAAATGACAACATAGGCCCACACAAAGACTTGTGCGCGAATGACCGTGGCAGCTTTGTGGAAATTGCTAAAACCTAGAAACTTGCCAAGCATTCAACAGGTGAATGGACAAACTCACTCTGGTATATCCATATAATTAAGTACTCAACTGCAATAAAAAGGAACTATTAATACATTTGACAATATAAATGTAAATCATAATAATTATGCTGACAGAAAGAACCCAAAGATTTTATACTGTGTGATTGAATTTCTATCAAGTGTGAGAAAATGAAAACTAACTGGAGTGATAGAAAGTAAACCAGTGGTGGCCTGGGCATGGAGATGTGTGTATATGGGGGGCTGTGTAAGGAGGATTAGATCATAAAGGAACATAAGAAAACTCTGGGGTATGATGGAAATATTTGTTATCTTAAATGTGATGATGGTTTCCCAGGTGTATACATGTATCAATACTCATCAAATTATATACTTTAAATATATACAGTGTATTATACGTCAAATATACCACAACAGAATTTTTAAATCTTGGTGAAAGTATGTGATCATATAGCAAGATGATCCCGTAGTCCAGTCAAGTTTACTGGGAGGTAATTGTAACCTGTAGGCTTTGACAACTTGGGTGGTGTGAAAGTGTTTGTGTTCTACAGTGTTGGTGATGAATGCCACAGGGAACGTCTGGGCACTGAAGCCAGGGCCCATCACCCATTCTGGGAATGCTACGGATCTCTTGTCTCAGCAACAGAGGTGTTATGGAAGCGTATTAGGAACAAGAAATCTTGTAGGTGGGGTGGGTAGCATTTAAAGAGAAGAAAAAGAATAAAATTTGCACATAAGCTTTGGATTGACAAATGATCCACTAGGGCACCAGGACAGAAAAAGAAGCAGCAAGAACTGAAGTTAATATAGAACCCGGAACATAGCTCACATGTGCTACGATCATCATTTACTCCTTTATTCGTTCATCAAATGTATATTGGGCTCCTTCTTTGTGCCAGACACTCTTCTAGATGCCAGAGATACCACTCTGAATGGGAGATAAATTCCCTGCTGTCAAAGTGCTCTGATTTTGGTGGAATGAGATGGGACATTAATACATGAAAACGCTAAAATATCAGAAAGTGATGTGTGCTAGGAAGAAAGAGGAGAGCAGAGTAAAGAGGCGGTGGCAAGGCAGAGGCCCATTTGACATTGGGTAATCTGTGAAGACCCTCTGAAGAGCAATTTGAGTAGAAACCTGAGTGAACCAAGCATGAGCCATGTGGATGTTGGGGAAGATGACTCCCTTGTGGAGAAGTATAAGGGCTGGTAGGAAATGGGGGGTAGTGGTGGGAGTCTATGGTAAGTCTTTCCATAATGGTATAGTGATAACAATAACATGACTTCTTCCTCTTATTAAACCTTCTCTATGCACCATGATCTTGACTAAGAGCTTTAATACTTACAGCAACCCCGTTAGACAAGTGCTAGTGCCATTCTCATCTTACAGCTAAGGAAATTGAGACAAACTATGTAAGTTGCTGAAAAGTCACAGCCAATGATTAGGTGAGGAAGAGACTCAAATCTGCCAGAACTGTGTGACTTTTGATCCTGAGCTCATACGCATCCAGTGGGCAAGTGAGGGTGTATGGGTTTGTGAAGACTCCAGCAGTATGATTGGGGGTATGTTACTAAACCTCACAGTTACATGCACTGTATCTAATCCCTTCCTTTTCTAAAAAATTTTCATTTATTCATTTATATCATAGGCATAGGGTCTCAGTATGTTGCCTAGGCTGGTATCGAATTCCTGGGTTCAAGGGATTCTCCTGCCTCAGCCTCCCCAAATGCTGGGATTACAGGTATAAACCACTCCACCTGCTCCTTCGTTGCTTATTTGTAATGAAAAAATGCTTTGTAAACCACGAAAGTACTACATAGAGATCTTTAAAATACCAAAGAAGTCCCTGTAACTAGATATCCTAATGCTAGCTACTCTAACAAATAAACCTCAGAATGACAGCAGTTTACCTCGGTAGAAGATTACTTCTTGTTCACAAATAAATCCCATGCACATGGAGGTGTGTGCCAAACGGTGACTCAGGGAACCAGGCGGGCTCCTTTTACCTTGTGGCTTGGTCATCACCTAGGAGCTCACAGATGTCTCCTTCCAGGGAGTAGAAATGTAAAAAGAAACCAGAAAATGCATATCTGACTCTTGGAACAATATATATCACTTCCATTCACATTCCTTGGCAAGAAATAATCATGTGCACACACTTGGGAAAGAAGGGAGGAGCCAGAAAAGGCAGTCCTTGTTGAGACAGCTGCCCCCTAGGCATAACCCCACTTAGCAGAATGAACACCACAACTTTTTGGTGGTTAATTCACTGTTTCTGGCATAGCCCCTCCCCCTCTTGCTTAAGGTCCATATAGTGAAATTTAACATAGCCCACTGGACTCTATATATGTTAGTCTCCCTGACCCACACACCCAAGTTCAAATCATCCTTCCTGGTCTCCATACTCCAGCAACACCAGCCTTTGTGTCTCAAACATGGTGTGCTCTTCAGGTTTACTGGGCATGATAAACTCTTCCACCTCTTTATTTTTTGGCTTCTTCCTCTTGCCCCAGGGCTGCACTAGTCCCTTCTGTTCTAAATGCTCATCATCACCTCACTGTCCCCATCTGCTCTCTGCCATGTTCTCAGGAAATCTCAACGCATTTGTAATTATTTGTTTGGTGTTTTAAAAGCACAAGCCAGAGTTAGACTGTGTGGATTCAGAGCATAGATGCACTACCTACGGCTGTTAACACTTGGTCAGGTTGTTTAAGCCCCCTTATTCCTTATGGGCTGCCGTAACAAAATGTCATACACCGGGTGGCTGATAAACTGCAGAATCTTATTTTTTCCTAATTCTGGGGTCTGGGAAATCCAAAATTAAGGTGTCTGGTGACATCTTTCTGATTCAAAGATGGTGCCTTTCAGCAGTGTTCTCACATGGTGGAGGGAGCCAGCTAGATTCCTGTGGTCTCTTTTATAGGGGCACTAATCCCATTCATGAGAGCAGAGGATTTCAACATATAAATTTTGTGGGGACACAAACTTTTCTTGCCACTATTTCTTCATTTATAAAATGCGGATAATTATGACTCATTCTTCATTGATTATGAAGACTAAACACAATAATGTATACAAAATAGTTAGTATAGTATTCACTATATATTAATGGCAAAAACCATAATTACTTTTGCGCCAACCTAATAGCAGCTGTCACTGTTGTTAGTGTTACTGCTCCTCTTCACAGACACAAGGAGAGCTCCGAGACCATCTCTCCTATTCACTTATATCCTCAAAACTTAGCATGATGTCTGACCATAGTGGACTTTCCATAGTAACTATGGGGTAAATTAACGCTCTCCCTTTCCTCTTGGGTGGTGGGTTTTCTTAAAGGCCATATATCTGTAGTTTGTCATTGTTTTTGTGCTGGTCCCTGTTCTTCTATGGAGACAGAATTGCAGTATAGCAGCTTAGTGAAGAGTACAATTCCAGGGCAGGACTGTGAGTCTCATCATAGCTATTTTCCAGCTATCTAATCCAGAGGAAGTTACTTTTCTTCTTGACACCTCAGTTTCCCTGACTGTAAAGTAGAGATGATACGGGCATGCCTTACAGAGCTCTTATGGGGGCAGTACAGAGCCTGCATAGAGAAAGCACTCCACAAATGACAGGTGTTATTTTTTAAAGATTAGTTTTGAGGGCTTTCTTTAATAGTAGAAAATGAGCACAGAATTTTGTTTAACATGCTGTGCCCTTCGTTCTTTCCCTTGAATGGACCTTAAAGCCATTGTGGTTATGAACTCCCTGGGCTGCATGTCCCCTTGAAAGAAGGTAGCTGAGAGCAGGAGAAAGCTCTTGGGCCAGATTTATTTGAGGCCGTGAAATAGCACTGGACATGGTCACTGTCTATTTCCTCTTGGGCTGTCTTAGCCTTTGCCTTTCTGTTGGATGTCAGGTGGAGGCACAGGGGTACTAATGCAGGAATCACCACGCCTACTCAGAAAGAAGGCATTTACCTAATTGCAAAGGAACACATCCTGCCTGCAGACAATAAATGGTATGTGATGCTTCCATGAAGTGAGATGGATGGAGCTCTCGGTTGCTAACCGGCCCGTAACCATAGTCATTAATCACACACGGCACGCCCATTGCCAGTAATGGACTTCACCCCAGAAAACTCCAATGCGTGGTGCCAACGGGTTAAAGGGAAGGCCTCGCCTCTTATGGAAATACGGGTCTCCCCTTGGGATTAACCCTGGCGTTTGCCACCCCTCATTCTCTGAAAAGCCCTTTTAATTGATTTTTCTTTCTATTCCCTCCAATCTGTCAAGAGCTCACTTGCCAGCCTCTGCCTGGACCGAGAGACATCGCCTGAACTGTATGAATTGCTAAGAAGCTGCTAGTCTACAAGGAATTTCCCTTTTCTTTTTTCTTAATAGACACAAAAGTAACTAAACCGCAATAGCAGATCCTCATTTTTTGCCACAGCTCACATCTCTGCAGCCAGATCTGGGTGGGAAAACTACCCAACTTCATTATCTACAATTCACTGAGTGCTTGCTTTGGGCCAGGTGTGGCCACATTGCCTCACCAAAATTAATCTGAATAATTCCATGGCTCTCCATTTTTCTAGATAAAGACACTGAGGTTCAGAGAGGTTAAGTGAATGGCTTGGCCAAGTTTGCACAGCTCAGGATAGAAGTGATGTCCAAACAAGCAAGTCAGATTGCAAATCCAGTGCCCTTTCTGTGATGCTACAGAGTGCCCTGGTCATTCTCTTTTCTTTGTTGGACTGGCATCCGAAGTCTTCTCACAGCCACAAATGAATCCCTGTTTTCCTCTTAACCAGCATTAGAAAAGCAGAACGGCACCAGGTGTGCTTGAGATAATCATGAAAAGTGGACTTGCATTTTCAAATGCAGTTAAGATCCACCACAGTGATACAAGCTAGATCCAGTAAATACTGCTTTACTTAATAGATAGGCTCTGGCCCAGCTGTGGTACACTGAAATGCTCAGGATGTAAAGGGCTAGGCACGGTTCAGTCTATTTACTTTTCATGGGAGAACCAAACGATTAGGTAATTTGTAATAAATTCCTCAGCTGTGCAGAATTTCTGCAGAGACACTATTAATTTGATTAATTAGGAAGAAGCCATCTGACATTTCCTTTTGTGGGGGCCATATATTCTCATAAGCTCTGTGTGGTTTTGAACCAGGGGTGGTAGAAGAGCATTTTTAGGATGTCCCAGGCCTGTACCAAAATTGCTCAAGCAGCTAGACTGATTTCTTTTGTGATAGGAGGTCATTTGCAACGGAAAGATATTCCTGTTGTCCCTTCCACTGCCTTGGTTGCCAGAGGCCATCTGATCTGAAAAAGGCATGCGCAATTCCTCAGCCTGGTCTACAAAATTCCCCATGAGCTGTCCTGGTCCTGGCATTCCATTGGAGTTACTGACCTTTTAGGACAGATAATTATGTGTTGTGGAGAGCCGTCTTGTGTATTTTAGGATATTTTGCAGCACAACCAAAACTATCTCTAGATGTTTCCAAAGGTCATCTGGGGGTCAAAATTACCCCCAGTTGACAACCACTGCAGTAGTGTACTGAGTTCCTTGAGGATGTGGACTCTATATTGTTCTCAGTGTTATTCCCAGAGGCTATCCCTGTGCCTGACACATAGCAGGTACTCTATGCCCTTTGCATGAATGTAGCATAGAGCCCAGGCTCACGTTCTGCTAGGCTCCCTCTGAACAACACACTCTTCCTTATCTGTGCCCAGTGCTTTCCTTCCTTACCTCTGTGTCTTCACTTTTCCACCTAAACTATTTTTCTCCTTCCATCCTCATGTTTTCAGAAGGCATCTTGATGCCTTCAAGATTTTTTTCTTTCAAGATTCTGTTCAAACACCATCTTAACCAAAGCCATCCCTGATCACCCAGATGGAATACATCTCATCATCCCCTGGCCTCCCTAATACTTGTTATCGCTATTTCTTTTATAATATCCAACTCTTTCTGAGCAAGGTAAAATAATCTAGCAGATAAAAGATCAGACTGTGAATTGGAATTATTTTCCATCCTTTACTGCCAGCAACACTAAGGAAAAGTGACTTATCCTTTCTCTCTGAGAGTATTTCCTCGGGGGCAAAATGCGGGTAACAATAATTACCTGCAGGGATTAAATGAGATCATGTATTTAATGGGCATGGCTAAGTTCCTGGCATGTAGGAATGAGTAGCTGTTACTATTTTTCTCACTTTGGGATGGAAGTTCCCTACAGACAAAAAACAAGTTCATGTTCATCCTTGTATCACCAGTTTGAAGGTCAATGCCTGATAAATAGTAAATACTCAACAACTCTATGCATGCACAAAGTTGGTACTTTAAGTTGGAAAATTCTCCAGGACAGTAGAGTCATGGATTCTTCCTGTGCAAGACGAGAAGGAGCCTAGTCTAAGCTCCTCATTTTACATAAGAAAAAAATAGAGGCCAGGGTAAAAATGGCTCGTCCACAGCCACACAAGTCAACAGATGTCAAAGTCACATGCCAGCTAGGCCTGCTGCCCTTCTAATCACCACAGATCACATTCCTTAGAAGTCCAGTGGAGCCTCCCTCTCTCCTGTTTGCAAAGTGGTGACAAGAGAAACTTGCTTTAGCATGTGGGAAAGCTAATTAGAGCTAATTTATTATCTTCTCTCAGAACTAGGATACCGGGTAGAATCTGCTGGAATTCTGTGCTGCAAAGAGAAATGTTTTTGATTATATTTACACATCTGATTTTGAGAAGTACATGGAAACCTAATCATAACTATTATAACCTGCTCACGGGCTCTCAGTATACTTATCCTGGCTACATGAGAAGTTTTCCAGAGTACAGCTTTGGGTTGCATCTTTTTCAATGAAGTTCTTCCCAGGCTATCTTCTGTGGGATTCAAACCCTCTCTGAAGCTGTCTGGAGGGCTAGACAATGTGCGGGTGTCAGGCAAACTGGAAGAGTTTTGGAAAACTATCATCTCTGAGCCTCTGTTTCCCCCTCTGCATAATGGAATAATCATACCTACCTTGCAGGTTTGATAGGAGGAGGAAATGTAATACTATACCTATGTGGCATACACAAGGTCAGGTACATACAGGGAGCATACATTAAATATTAGGTGCCTCAGTAAATGTTACCCTAGGCCTATGAGTATGCCTAGGTGTTTGCTGTAGAAAACTCTGGTCCTGCCCATGAGTGCCAACACATCTTCAGCCTCATTCTAGGCTCTGCACTTGGGGCTAGACAGAGTTATGGGGCCAGCATAATGGGGAGAGATGGCAGGAGTACAATTGAGAAGCCATTTTATTGGAGAATGATGGAGGAACTGTCATGATGTGATTGGTGGAAAGACAGTGGACTTCAGCATTATGTAGACTTGTATTTGAATCTCAGCTCTAGCACTTTCCACTACAGGATCTTGAGAAATTCACTTAACCTCTCTGAGCTTAGTTTTCTCAACTGCGATATGGGAAGGAGTAATTAACTCACATAGCTGTTGTAAAAAGCAAATTTATATTATACGTATAATAATGAACAGTACATAATAAGAACAAAATAACTGAGTATGACAAGGCAGAGGCTGGTCCCAGATCCTGTTAGGCATACCATATATACAGTAAATGTGCTAAATGATTTGGATAAAATTTACTATAATCTGGAATGAATGGGGAATGGAAAAAGGACACTGTACTAGGAGGCAGGACCATATTGGTTTGTATCCCAACTTTGCCAATCAGATAAACACAAACATAAATTCAACAAACATAAAAGTGTAGGGTATCCAGTCACACTCTGCTATTTATGAGGCTGTGGCATGGAGCAGGTATTGTATAGTCTCTAAGACTCAGCTGCCTCATCTGTAAAATGGAGTTAACAATAGTACATATGATGATCTACATCCTAAGAGTCTTATGATGATAAAACAAAATAAATAAGAGGCCTATCAGAATGCCTGATCCAGATGGCAATCAAAAACTTTAAAAGTTATTCTTATTAATAAATAATACAATAGAAGTCTAGCACTCCTATGATCTGAATGTGTATGCACCCCCCAAACTCATAGGTTAAAATCTAATTTCCAATGTGATGACGTTAAGAGGCAGGGACTTTGGGACATAATTTGCTCATGGGAGTGGGACCCTTATGAATAGAATTAGTTCCCTTGTAAAAGAGGCCCCAGAGAGACCCCTCATTCCTTCTGACATGTGAGGACACAGTGAGAAGCTGACATCTATGAGCCAGGAAGTAGACACACATCAGACACCAAATCTGCTGAAACCTTGATCTTGGAACTCCCAGCCTTTAGAACTGTGAGAAATAAATTTCTGTTTTCTATAAGCTATTAAGTTTTGGTATTTGTTATAGTAACCCAAATGGACTAAGATAACTACCTACTAGTCACTATGCTGAGTTCTTTGAATTCAGCAAGAAAAAGGTCCCATTCCTCATCTTCAAGGGGTCCATAGTCCCCATTGGGAGAACAACATGTAATGGACAGCTGGCCTTGGGTTTGGAGGTAATGCTGTAACAGAGGGTATGGCCAATGTTGTGAAGCCCAGAAGGCTAAACAAATTCCTTACTGATGGGAGTGTGAATAAGATGGTTTGGGATGTTCCATAGAGAAGGGACGTTTGAACCCAGACTTGATGTTTGGAAAGAGTTTGGAAAAGAATATGAAATGAGAAATATGGAAAGGGAATTTCAAGTAGAGAAAAAGGCTGAGCCAAAGCATGGTGGTGTGGTTGGGCCTGGATAGTTTCCAGTGAGTAAACATTTTCTGGGAGACCAAGTCTTGAGTGGATGACTAGAGAACAGAGGCAAGCACTAAACCCCCTGTTCTGATTTACATATGATAGGACTCTAGAGTGTTCAGTCTGCAGATGGAGACTGCAGAGGAATCTGAGATAAGATTCCTAAGTAATCTAAGGTCAGATCATGAAGGGTCTTAGGTATCAAGCTAAGGAGGTGATCTTTATCATATAAATAGGCAGGAGGAAAAACCCCTAATATCTGTTGATCAATAAATTGATAGACAAACTTAGAGATATATAAATATTACTGATATATTAATATTTATATGCATAAAGCTATCTCTGTCTATATTTTGTTGTCTTGTTCTTTTGCTAAAAGTGGGTAGGGTAAGAACAGGGGAACGGGGTCGACTTGCTCTTTATTCATCATCATTGCCGCAGCACTTAGCATGTGACACTGAAAGAACTTGAAAAGGTACTGGAATGGGTGAACAAATAAGCTTAATCACTATCTTCTGATGTTTGTGGAAGGAACCAATGAATTTACATCTTGAATGTAGAGGAAGGCAAGTAGTTTCATAAGGCAGGTGGCATTTAATATTGGCATTGTAGATGGGTACAATTTAGCCTTGCAGAAGTGAACTGGTGGTGGGAACACATGTGCAGAGAACAATCTCACTGCCCAATGTATAGTAAAGGGTTGAAGAGCATAAATTCTGGAGCCACAGTTCAAGTTCTAGCTCTGCCATTTAATAGCTGGGGCTTGACAGCATTTCTTAGCTTTATGTGCCTCAGTTTTCTCATCTGTACAATGGGGACAATAAGAGTACTCATCTTAAAGGATTATTGTAGAGATGTAAAGTGCTTATCACAATAAGCTATACATTATAGTGCTGTATATAAATACTGTGTATAATAGTATTTGCTATTATTAATAGTGTTATTGCTGGGCTCTGAATGCCATATGAAGACTGAACACTCTAGAGTCCTATCACACATAAATCAGTTCTTTCTTCATATATTATATCTGAGCAGTCTATATGAGTCTCTTTGACACAGGTCTCTTTGGCACAGATGAAGACCAGAGAGCTTGGGAGTCACTTCTGAAGAGAAGAATGACTGACTAAACAAAGGTGGATGAGGAAAACAAAGAACATATGGAATGCCAGGATTCCAATGGGACTGCTGCATGGTATCAATGAGCAGAGAGATCTGGAGAAACCATGTCAAAGCTTTCCGAGAAAGACCGAGAACAATACCTGGGGAACACCAAAAAGAGAGACGATAAAGAAGGGATGACAGGTCCCTGCAGGCCTGGACCAAGTGCAACACAGAACAAGCAACAAGACCAGAAGAAAGCAGTGTGTCTTGTTATGTTCCTTTTCTAGGCTTTTAATCAGCAGTGGCTTCCCAGCAGGATGAGGCAGGGCTCCAACCATTACAGGTTACCCAGAAGCCACCAGAGAAAAATGGAGAAGGAAAGCCTTGAAGAATGAGCATCGTCCCAGATGTGATGTGGTTGCCATAGAGACCACTCCAGACAGTAGCCAGGAAGGGCAGTGCCTGTCCTCAGAGCAGTTAACAAGCTATTAGACCAAACATGAAGGTGCCAGCAGGTGAGTAGAATGAAGCTGCTACATCACAGCTGTCTGTTTGCTAAGATCAAACAGAGGAAGAAACAGCCATAAATCAGCCAGGCCACTGCAGCCATTGAGTCAAGTTCAGGGGAGCATGACAAGATTTCTTACCTGTAAGTCAAAGCCCTGGGACCACGTCCCAGAGGTAGATGCTCAGAAGAGTGATGGTCACGTTTTCCCAGACTGGCTTGAGGGTTCAAACAAGGTTAAAGCAGAACAAAACTGCACCACTAGCAAACATACAGACAGTAACTAAGAATGTGGGAGAGTGCAGGAAGGCAATAAATACAAGAAGATTTCACAACATGCTCCCAGCATTCAGACAGAACTGAAGACACAACAGGGCTTTGTAGCAGGCAGGAGGATACACACCTCTGGAAACATCCACTGCTTAGTTTTAAGATGGCGAACTGGATTTGAAACTTTCTCAGAGCAAGTGCTTTGGTTCTACTGGACTGCCTCTTCAGGAAAGTGTTCAGAGAAGGGAAGCACAACTACCTACTAAATCTCACACTAAGCACTGAAGATAATGAGCCATTATCTCAGTGAGCCATTTATTGTGTGGTTATGCCTGCCCTCTGAAGAGGTACCGGCTCCTTGGGTCTGCTCTGCCATCTACAAGTACGTCTCTTTGCACAAGTAGATGGTGATGTAATGCCCAAGTTGTTTATGTCTGATTCTTGACTACCTGGAGCCCGACCTCCTGCTTCCTTCCCCTCACACCTGAGCTATATTTAAAATATCACACCTTGCTGTCAAACATGATACTATAGCTCATTTTCTAGCTTAGTCAATTTCCACCTTGCTCTGTGACTCAGCTCCAGGGCTGTCTCATGCATTCATTCATCCACTCATTCATTCTTTCAACAAGAGCTAAATGCTTCCCAAGTACCTGATACCTTCTGGGAGTTCTTCCTCTCTGCTTACCTGTATATCTGCCCTTCCTGCTAATGAAACATATTGCTCTGGGCCAGGATTGTTTATTAATGCTTCTGCTAGCTCACTAGATTTTAGAGTCCTTGAGGGCAGATTGTGTCTTGCTCACAGACTAGCATAGTTTTTAGAATTCAGCACATAGCAGATGCTCAATAAATAATTATTAAAGGATGAGTAAAAGAATATATGAATAAACTGCATTTCAAATTCTATCCAGGTTGCTGTATTCTGAAGGGAATTCTCCAAGCCATCAAGTTGGCCTGGGATGAAATGTTCTCGTGTGCATTACTTAATAAAAAGAGCTCTGGGTCAAATGAAAAATTTAAAGTCAATATGAAATTGATCCTCATCAGCACTTTCTCTTCCAAACATATAGACAAAAGGACATTTCTGAAACATATGTATTAGTGTTGCATTTTCTGCTCTATAGACTCAGCGATCGTTGTCACTGCTAAGTCCAGCTCTCATTAATTTATGGGGCATCCAGCATAATCAGCAACAGGCTTCTTGGCAGCATAAATCAGTGGCCAGCCTAGAATTTGGGAGAGTCTCTAGGCTGCAAACAGAACAATTTTCTTTCATGCTCTTTTCTGTTACAAGTCACTGAGCATTATTTAAATTAAGCTCAAGACCTTTAGGGTAAATCTTCAAGGACCTACCAAGATCATCAGCCAACCTGTCTTCCTCAACTATGCAGGGAAAGAGGATATAGTCAACCATAATAACACATCTGAATAGTACCTTCTTAGGAACTCCTGTCGCACCTTTACACAGTTTAGTAGCCATATAAATAAAGATATGCCCAGAAGGAGAAAAAAGGAGGCAGCAGAGAAGAAAACCAAAATTCTTCTCACTGGAAGAAACACAATGCAATGAAAGAGCCCAATGTACCAGGTGTGACAATCTTGTGCACAGTACCTGGTACTCATCCGTGTTCATCACTTGGCGTGATTGTTGTGATGAGCTGCTGAGGCTGGCTTCAGATAGAACCGAGAAAAAGATTCACGACCTCATGTTTAAGCAGCAGGATGTGAAGTCACGGCATTTCTGGCTGCATTTCCTTTTTCAGATTCTGTAGCACTGTACAGTGTCACAGCCTGAGTGCTCTCCTAGCCAGACACATCTAATGATACCCTATAATCCCTTTGCCTTCTATTATTTTGCTAGGGTATTTGTCTTAGAACATTTGGTTTAGAATGTTTCACCTTTCTCCTAGTTGAGACATAGAGTGGGCCTCAATTGCTTAGAAACCAAGCTGAACTCACAAAGAAAAGAAGATGGGAGAAACTTCCCAAGAGGAATATCTCCAAACTGCAGGTGAAGGTCACAGGGAAGACATGCCTCTGTGTTAAAACTTCAGGTGGTCCTAGTAATGGTACTATGGGAATGAAGCATGGAGAGGATTGTGAAAAGCTGCAGTGAGGAAGGAGCTTTCTCTCAAAGTGCAACCCTCCAAGGTTAGTGGGAAGGGTCTAGGCCATGTGTGTATATCTGTGTGCATGTGAATATGTGTGTGTGTGTGTGTGTGTGTGTGTGTGTTAAGAACTTGAAAATATGATCACAGCAATACTATAAATAAGGTATTATTTCTTTTACAAATGAGCTTCAGAGTGGTTAAGACACATGCCCAAAGCCACAGAGCTGGTTATTAGAAGAGCCAGGATTTGAACCCATCACCCCAGTTTTGAATTTTTTAATCAGTTCAGTTGCCTACTTTTGAAAGCCAACTAAAATTGAGATATGTACCCTCTGGCCTAGCTGAGGAAATTGTCGTGAGCTCCCTGAATTTGCATAAGTCTTGATCACTGTGATCTACTCTGTTCTCCACCCTGTGGCTCCTCCTCTGGACGTGACACAATTCTAGGACATTCTTGCACACACCCTTTGGCTGGTCCCACCTAAGGTACTTGGAATAATTCTCTTTATCCTGAGCCAGTCCTAGTCCAAAGCCATTCTTCATTCTGCTTCATTTTCTTAAAATCTCCATTGATTTATTTTTTATATTTACAAAAGTTACTCATACTCATTGCATCAGATTGAGAAGAGAAAAATAAAAGCCCTTATTATACTGCTGTGTAGAGAAGTTCACTCTTAATAACTTAATGCATTATCTTTAGTCTTTTTAGGTGTCTATAATTACACACCTAAACATATGTTAGGAACAAAATTGGAATCCTGTTGTATATAAAGTTCTGAAGCCTACCTTCATGTCCATATGTATATAATAACACGAAAAATTCTTTAGAAATATATTTTATATGACTGCATTATTCAAGTGTGAAAACTTTAGTAAAGCCTTTTTCTTATTTTTGGAAATTTAGGTTGTTGGCCTTTTGTCAAAATTGCAAGTAATGTGGAAATAAATTTTTTGTCCACAAATTTTTGTTATTTCTATTTTTAGGATTAAATATCATAAGAAGAATTCTGGACTGAAGAGTTACGATGTCATTTTAGAAACTTCCAGATAATTTGTATTAATTAAATTCTCACCAGTTGAGTTCCATTCTACACGAGAAGATCATTTCTTCTGGGAGTGCTCCTCAAAATGGTAATAAATGGTAATTCTTTTAGATGGTCTTCAATTTGTTTGAATGGGAACTGAGTTTAATGAAACATGTTAGGGCAAGACTATGTCTGTTTCATTTTCTAAAAATTATTTTTAAAGAACACAATAATTGTATATATTTATGGGGTACAGAGTGGTATTTTGATACATGTATACAATGTGTAATGATCTAATTAAGGTATTTAGCATATTTCTCACCTCAAACATTTATTAATTTGTGTTGGGAATGTTCAAAATCCTTTCCATTTGAAATTATGCAATAAACTATATCTATAGCCACCCTACAGTGCTATAGAACTCTAGAACTTTTTTCTCCTATCTAGCTATAATTTTGTATTCATTAACCAGATTCACTATTCCCTCCTCCTTCCATCCTTCCCAGCCTCTAGTAACCACAGTTCTTCTGTCTACTTCTATAAAATAAACTTTTTTGGCCCCCACATATGAGTGAGAACATGGGGTGTTTGTCTTCCTGTGCCCGGATTATTTCACTTAATGTAATGTCCCCCAGGCTTATTCCTTTTCCTGTGAATGACAAGATTTTGTTCTTTCTTCATGGCAGAATACTATTCCATTTTGTATCTGTATCTCATTTTTTAAAAATCCATTCATCCGTTGATGAAAACTTAGGTTGATTCTGTCTTGACTAAAGTGAACAGCACCAAAATAAACATGGAGTGCAGACATCTCTTCATCTATGTCATTTTTGTCCTGAGCATATAGCTAAGCTACATTTACATTCCTCTAACAATTAAATTGGTCCATATAACTGAATTCTGGCCAATGGAATATGGATGGAAGGTCTGTCTGCCATTTCCAGAAATGGTCCCTAAACATCTCCAAAGTATGATCTTCCTCTGTCTTTCTCCATCTTCAGAGACCTTAGAGGCCACATGTTGAAGATGATGGTGACACAAATAAGAGGGGGAAACCTAGCTTTCTGAATGGTTGTATTAAGTATCATAATGCACTTTTTAAAATTATGTTGTTGGTTAAGGCAGCTAGCACTGTTCATCCTAACAAATACAGTGAGTGTCTGATTTACTCAATGGTCCCCAAACTAAAAAGCCTCGGATGGCTCTTTGTGTATCTAGTCATTAATCTGCTGTTGGCCAGCATGTGCTTTCACAGAGACCTGTGGGGATCTGTAGCTCCAAAAAGTCAAGCCTAGTGTTCAGCATACAGTTGGGTTTATGTAGGTGTGGGCTTACATGTATTTATGAAATGAATGAAACCTTACAAGAGCCCAGTGACTGTACCTGGCTGACACCTAAGCAAGACTCACTCTGCCATTTGAAGAGGATCATCCACTGGCCTCTGCCTGCTGCTGCTGTTAAGAGCTTTATACCCAGAACAAGCCCATTGCAACTATACAAGGCAACTTACACTGCTTCCCCATAACAAAAGCCCAAATACAGGGAAGAGCCCTTCGGAATAGAGGCTGTTGTGCAGAGGAAAGTGGGGTTTCCCAATATAGTCATTTCTCTTCTCTTGCTAATGCTAATTACAGTTTGCTAAATGTAAACTGGGGAACATCTCGCCCATCCAACAGTTCTAGAAATGGGCCCATTGTCTTCACAGTAACCTAAGAAGAGAAAGCCGTTCCTCCTTCTAAGTCCTTTGTCTGTTTCCCCCTCCAGAACTTTTGGCAAACACAGAGAGATATGCTCAAAGAAGAGGTGAGTTTGGAACTGCAAATCTTCCCAGCCTCAGGACTTCTATTATGGTTGCTTGCTGTGCTACAAAGCTGGAGGTCTAAAGTGGAGGCATGCAGAAGATGCCGTCTGGCTTATAAAGGGTCTAATTACATGTGTGTGCAGCCCTATGTGGCAGTCTGGGAAGCCAATGATACAACTAACTATACTGAAACAACAAACGTGAGCTTCCACTAAGGGCCCCCGCCTATAGAGCCATCATGTTGTCATGTCATTTTCATACATTGTCATTCCTTTCTTTTGTTCTAGCTTCACTTGTTGACTTTTCTCCCCCTATTAAAATCCTCCTCCTTTCAGGACACCATCAAGAGTCACCTCCTCAGGGAAGCCTTCCATGGTTTTATACCACCCATCCCTATCTGAATGAATGTATCTTTGTTCTCTGTTAACCCAATATTTGCTGGGCTTTATCACACTACTTTCAATGCCTACACCTCAGTCATCAAATCCGAAAAACAAGAGTCATCAGTCTCTAAGGTCCTTGCAAGCTTCAAAACTTCATATTTTTGTCAATTAGAACCTAATAAAGCTGAAAAAACTTACCATATGTGGATACTTACAAAACTTTAAAAAATAGTGTTTGCAAAAGACTTCAAATCAATGTATTAAATTGAAATCCAGTATCAAAACAGCCAGTATAGTGCTCTTTTGAAATTGTACATTTTATATCAATAAAATTTCAAAATGTAAAAACCTCTTTATTTTATTTTTTAAATTCTTAGGAATAATAACCAAATCATTTTAAAGTATTAGTAGAAAGATTGTGGCTTTGGAATAAGAAGATTGGAGTGGAGCATAATAAGTTCCTTCTAGCTGAATGACCCAGGCATGATTTAGCATGTCTTTGTACCTCAGTTTCCCATCTGTAAAACGGCAGTAGTGCTGACTTTACTTCGCTAAGTTGTTGAGTAGAATAAATTAGTGCACATGAAACCACTTTATAAATAAAATACAGTATTTGTATTAGTTATAGCAACCAAAAGCCCCAGGTGAGTCTCTCCCTACGCTGAGGACTGCTACCACCACTGCTGGGTTAGACATCTTAAAACACACATCTCAGATTCCCAGAATCATGCTCAACAATATTCACTGTCTCTCTGCCTATAGAATAATGATCTTTCAATAAAAATTTCTTTGATGAGTCTTTGATGCTAACAGTCACAATAACTTTAGCAACTCGTTAGTGGGTACCTACCTTCTGCTAAACATTTGCTAGGCATTGGCCACATAAACAGAAGAAAAGAATTAGCCAGGCTTAGGGTCAAGTCCCACATTTGCAAATAAATATTTGTGTGATCTTGAGAAAATTGCTTCACTTTCAAATCTTAGTTTCCTTATCTATAAATCAGATATGACAATACCTATTATAAAGGATTGTTTTGAAAATTAAAATGTGAACACCTACATAAAGCATGCAGACGCATTACATAACATAGCAGGTACTCAACAAATATTAGCCTCTTTCCCTTTGAGCACCAAGATTCTACAATTCCACAATATAAAGCTTTCATATAAATAGATGTGTGGGAGATGATGGGTGGCTTCTAGCAAGGTGATGTCCGGGAAAGATTTAACCAGAATCTCCATTGCAATATAGCATTGGGCCCCTGCATGCATCTTTCACCCACTGTGCTCATCACCACAATATTTTACAGTGAACATTTAATTCGTTCTATAAAAAGAAAGATTATTCTCAATGATGCATGTGATAAATATGCTGGCTTTAAACCTTTTAGAAATATTAAAGGTTTTACAGCTCAATGTTTGACAGACTTGATTAATCCCTTCCCCACAGAAATATTCAGGAAGATAGCTGTGGTTGGGCTGTAAAGCTCCAAGAGCGTTCTTTGATAACGGTAAAGAAAACATAAAGAACCTTTAAAAAGAGAGATTCTTGTGCCACACAGAATAGACAAAGAATAGGAAGACCCAGAATGCTGCACACTATGATAGTTAGAAGTCAGTGTGGGGGTGGGGAGCGGGGAAACAGTGCTTTAAAACCTCTCTCCTTTGGAGGAGTTTTTAAATGAAAGGCACACATCCAGCCTGTCCACAGGACATTAGTCTAAGAGTTTTCTTCTCTGCTGGATTTCAAAATGGACGATGTGGGAGGGGGCACAGGGCAGAGCAAGGACAGTACGAACTTCAGAGAGGAATGAAATGGAATGCACCGTGGCCCCTTCTCAGACTCCCAGACTATGCAACAGCCTCCTACGTGCTTGTTCAGCCACCAGAGCTATTTCTTGCACAGACCTCTTCAATCCCCACTGAATTTTGAGCTCCTCTAAAGAAAAGGAAATATGTTTTGGCTATTTTTCCCCTCAGCACCTAGCCTAGCTTTCGTACATAATAGGTGCCTCATGGGTCTTAAGCAGATAGAGTTGGCCTTTCATAAACCGGTTATGAAATTGTCTAATAACACAAGCAGTGAAAAAACTCCTACTTAAGAACGATGCTTACATCATTACTAACAGATTCTACCTTCTTTCATCCCATGCAACAAAAGGAAACAGAGACTAAACCATGGAGACTTACTAATAAAACCTCACTCAGCAAATGCCTATCGAGCACTATTACTATCCTAGCTGAGCTGGACATGGTTTCCAGCCTCATTGCCTTGTGAAGAAAACCCTGTCAGCATTGTGGTAGCTACTATAATGGAGGCATGTTTAGAAAACCATGCAAGACAAAGGAAGGTACACCAAACCTAGTGTTTTAGTCCACGAGAGATGTCAGAAAAAGCTTAGAGAACGAATGCCAGGCACTGAAGCCGAATGTTAAGGACAATGCAATGAGAGATTAGGGAAGGATGCACGCTATATCATGCGCAGTTTTGATCTGTGAACTTCCATTGCAACTCCAAATAGAACGCTTGTTCTGTTAACCAACCTCCCTCACAAAATCTCAGAGTGTCAGCCCACTTTGCTCTGAGGTTTTCTTTAATATCCAGGTCAATCTCTAATGCCAACCCCTATTCTATTTTTCTGGAAGCATTTCCCAACAAGAAACACCAACATATTTGCCACAAGATATTATGGGGGCAAAGGTGTAATTCAATTACGTGACTTAATCAATTCAAATGGCTAATGTACAAGAATCTCAGGATGTCATCCAGCCTTCAACTGAGGGCGAATAATTGTTCCATAATTTCTTAATTCTCCCACAAGACAGTTTAAATTAAAGGATGTCAATTTGCAAAGCCAGACTGCATTGTGTTCTTAAATTGGGCCTGAAATAGCCACACGATGAAGGGTAATAAGGCAGATAGCGCAGCCCAGAGTGCCTGGTGCTGTGCAAAATTGTTTAATATGGTCAGACCCTTTAATCTTCGTATCTATTGATGCAGAAAGCAGCATATTTCTGTCACTTATGATAAGAAACATTACTTTTTAAATTCCTTGGTGAGACCTGCAGATCTTAGGCAGTCAAGATAGCAGGACTCTCTATTTCTGTTTCTGTGAACATTTCTTTTTTCCCTCAAATTGGTTTTATTCTAATCCATTTAGTCTCCAATCTAAGTCAGAGACAAGTAACCCTGAATGGAACCACACGGGAGGAGGATAAAGGCATGCACCTTTCAGTTCTCAGATTCTGCTGGCTACCACCTCATTGAATAAGTCAGTGATTAAATAAATAATGAACCTTGGGGTATTAACTACAGGACAGGCAGTTCCAGAAAGGAAGAGTATTGGAGCCTCTTCTGAAAGAAACAAAATCCTGCTCAAAAGTGGAGGACAAGGTATTGGGAAGGGATGATTGGAACTGTTTTCATGAAGTAGCCAAGCACTTTACTCACCAGTGTCCTAGAAAACAGCTCAGTCAATGTGTCCAGGATGGGTGGGGGTGATGCTGGGGAAAGGGGGAGCCCAGGGTCTGGATTGGAGAAACTGGATGATGTCTTCCCAAGATTGCCAGGGCCACAAGGCAGGAATCGTCATGGAGAGAAGCCAAGGAAGTAGCTGTAATGAAAAAACGATGTCAGTTTTGAAGGCAAATCAAAGGAGAAAAAAGAAAAAGTACAACATGGCCATCACAATGGGGCTTGAAGCGAGTGGATCGGGGTGAAGTGTCTTATTCGAAAGTGTGTGTGGTACATGTAGGGGAGGTGGTCACGGGGCACAGAGAGTCATAGGACATGTGCTGGGCTAAACAACAGGGAACTTGTCAGGGTCTCTGTGCCTAGTACTGTGCTGGACTATGGGAAGGATATGAATAAAAGCAAACATGTTCATTCATCTTTATTATAACCTAGTCCAAAATGTTGGACTAGGTTATACGTACACAGGCTAAAATTTCAAAGGTACAAATTGTATATTTTTCACTTGTATGAATCTGCCTGTATGATAAATACCTTAAAGCAGGATTATTGGATAAAGAAAATATGTATTTTAAATTTTGATAGATATTATCAAATTACCATTCACAGGGTTTGTACAATTTTACATGCTCTTCAGCAAATGTATGAAGAGATACCTTTTCCATATCTTCATTGCTATAGTTTGGATGTTTGTCTCCCAAACCTCATGTTGAAATTTGATACCCAGTTTTGAAGGAGAGGCCTAATGGCGGGTGTTTGGGTCACAGGGGTGGAGCCCTCATGAAGAGCATGATACTATTCCCACAGTAATAAGTGAGTTCCTGCTCTGTTAGTTCTTATGAGAGCTGGTTGTTAAAAGCAGCATGGCGCCTCCCTCCCCTCTATCTCTTGTTTCCCCTCTTGCCCTGGGATCCTTGCACATGCTGGCTCCCCTTCCCCTTCCACCATAAGGGAAGTAGTCAGAGGCCCTTCTGAGAAGCAGATGTTGGCACCATGCTTTTGGCACAGCCTGCAGAACTGTGAGTCAAACAAATCTTTTCTGTTTATAAATTACCCAGTCTCAAATATTCCTTCATAAAGACACAAGCAGATTAAGGACAGAGCTAGTCACAGAAATTTATCTCAATAGATGTTAGATTATAAACCATAATGATGCTGACATTAAATGAATTATCATAGCATTTTAAGCATAATTTTTTAGTTTTTATATGTACTAATTCATTTATCCCTAACAGCAAACCACTGATATAGGTACTATTATAATTGTCGTTAAACAGATAAACAGAAGTATGCAGAATGTAGGAAACTTGCTTATGACCACTGCTGTGAAGGGCAGAGCCAGGATTCTACCTTGGTACCTGGCAGTCTTTCAAACCCCAAACTCTTAACTGTTAGCTCGTTTCAGGAAATGGTATGTTATTGATGGTATATGTTAGAACAGATACACACAAATAGGAAACCTGAGGGGGGTGTGTGTATGTATATGGGAAATCAAAAAGAGACCAGTTTTTTCAATTTTAATGAAAGCAGACACAGGCTATTAACTGGGGAAATGTTGGGCTATAGTGATTGATAAGCAGACCTCTAAGAAAAAAACATTAACAAAATATGTTCTCACTTTTTTTCTACCCCTTTCACTAGAAAAAATAATTCTATGAATATTGATGATGTGTTAGAAAGATCAGAGCTGCAAAAACAAAAGTACAATGTGGCCAAAAGCACATGGCACTTTAAGTAACACAGGCCTGGGTTCAAGTTCAAATTTAACCACTCTTGCTGGATGACCTTAGAAATGTTACATTAACTATATGAGCCTCATTTTCTGCAAAAGGAAAAAAATGAGTCTATAAACCCAGGAAAACGTTATGATGGCTAAAACCAAAATATAAAAAGTACCAATCACTCAACAAATAGAATTAATTATAAGCAATTTCTACCCTCCTGTTTAATCTTACTCTTTCTTCTTTTTTTTAAAGACCTTCAGCTTTAATCAAATTAGTTTATTTACTTTTCTTAAACATAATGAAATTTTCCAGTCTGCTTTCATCTCTGCATTCTGCTTTCTCTTGCTGAAATAATCCATTAAGTGGCCCAGGTCTACATCAAATGCCACCAACTCCAAATTTCTAAGTAGTGTTATATTCTACCTCTTCTTTTTTTTTTTTGAGATGGAGTCTCACTCTGTCACCCAGGCTGGAGTGCAGTAGTGCATTCTCGGCTCACTGCAACCTCCACCTCCCAGGTTCAAGCAGTTCTCCTGCCTCAGCCTCTGGAGTAACTGGGATTACAGGTGTGCACCACTATGCCCAGCTAATTTTTCTATTTTTAGTAGAGATTCAGTTTCACCATGTTGGCCAGGCTGGTCTTGAACTCCTGACCTCGTGATCATCCACCTCAGCCTCCCAAAGTGATGAGAGTACAGGCGTGAGCCATCGCACCCAGCCTCTTCTACTACTCTTAACACATTAATCATCATAACACCAGCAGTTAACAAATTCTTTACTATGTACCAGGCACTGTTCTAAGCACTTCATATACTTCGGCATATCTCATTTAACACTCTTTAGAAGTCATTGCTGCTGCTGTTATTCCCCCTTAGACACTGTCATGAATGGCAGTCACTATTTGCATGCCTTTTCTGAACAACTGGACTAAAGGATCTAACTAGCAAAGATGCCATGTTACACTGAAATATTAGTGCAATATTTAAACTTGTAGGCGTTGGACTCAGAAAACCTGAGTTCTAGTCTTGGTCCTGATCCTAGCAGCTCTGTAATATTTGGCCAACATCAGAATTTGAAACACTGGTTGGCAAATGGTAAGTTTGGAAAATGTCAGCTTTTAAAATTATTATTTTTAAATGTACAGAAGGTTTTCAACAGAAGGTGTTCATCACTACTTTATTTTTTTTTAATCACCACTTTGCATATGCGATTCCCTCTGCCTTTACTGCCTTCTCCCACCCTCACACATCATTCTACTGCCAACTTGAAGAACTCAGGGTCTAGGGCTTCAAGATCTAGCTCTAGTATCTGCAAAGCCAAAGTCTTCCTTGATAATCTTCTTTCCAGGAAGAGCTTCTTCCATTGCACCCTCTATTACCCTATATTACCCTTCATACCCAGTTTTTTTGTACCACTCATCTCATTGAGCTGATGCTGCAATACTTTATGGCAATTCCTGCTCAGAACTGTGGGCTCCCTGAACATGGGGACTGTCTTAGTCCCCAGTACTTAGCACACTATTGAAATAAGGCAGCTACTCACTAAGTATCTATTAAATGAATAAATTGATGAATTAAGTGTAAATACCCGAATGATAACAGAAGTCACCAATTCTTAATTCATTCCTGTATAATTTCCTGAAAAGTCTTTCAATCTCCCAGTCAAAGCATAGAAAAGACACTGTACTAAAACTAAATGTTTTATAAATATAGATGAGAGAGTTATGTAAGGAACTAGTTGCTTTTCTATCAGTCACATATTCACTCACCACACTGCCAAGCTATTGATGCTTTAGTGACAGACATTACAAAATGATAGAATCACTAGTAATCTATAAACTCAAGACATTAACAGACTCTGTTTGCCAGTCTGATATAAGCAGAGCATTATGGAGGGAAGATAAGAATTAACTCATAAGGAGAGGGGCAAGTAAACATTCTATTAAAAGGAGAAAAATCTCAAATGAATATAATCTCCTTCCATTACATTATAAGCATTAAAATTAATGGTGTTGGTTTTTCTGTGGCTTGGTTAGTCATTGTATTTAACAAGCTGAAGTTAACTTCATAGGGAAAAAAATAAATTAAATGTGCAGGTGTCTCAGGAAACTTCATTTTCTGAATGAATAGCCAAGTTGATGCACATCACCAGAATGTCTGACAATCAGTTTTCCATACTTGTGTGTTCTAAATAGGAAAAGAAACCAACTCTTCATTTACATTATATTGCAAATCACTTCTTGCCTGCTGAACGGCATTCAGCTTCAGTAGGTGGCTTTCACCGCAGGGCCCCGACCACGGCATTGGATGATTAATGCTAATTTGAAATGTTTTCTTTGTGGGGGGATGGGCACACTATCTTGGTTTATATGAGGCTGAGGAAATTTTATGGTGGGTGACTGACTCAAAGGCCAACAGCATGTTTGCCATCAGATAAAAATTCACATTCACAAACATACCGAGACAAGTCAATTATTCCCTGATTCACCATTCCCTGGGTCCCTTTGTGTAAAGAAACCTATTTATACTCCCCATCAGATGAATATACAGAATCATAGTAAACAAGCCCTTGATTCCACTATTCTATATTGTATTTCCCAGGGCACCTTCCATCATGGAAGTCATTAGTTTTGGTCTTTTTGTTCCCGATTTATCAAAACAGACATTTTTGCTAGTGACTTCAGTTTTACTCCTAGACACCAAATTGTTAGAAGACACAATTTCGGGCCATTTGAAAAAAGAAACAAAATGTGCTTTGTAATCTTTTGGTGAGGGTGACTAAGAATTTATTCTTCTCTAACTTGATGACTAATAGATAAATACAAAATCAGTGCCCAAAGCTTATTATTCTTTCCCCCTTTCTTACTTCAATCATTCAAAGAAACAAACCCATCCTTGTGTTTTATCATCAATACAATAGACTTAGATGATGTACAAATGAGGAAATTAATCTGAATCAACATCTGAAAAAAATATAAATTAAATTAACATGTACATTATATTTTACTTGTCAAATTAGTAATACTCTCTAAAAAGTAAATAATATTTGGTGTGGGCAAGAGTTCTGGGAACAGTTTCTCCTACACTCCTCTGTGGGTAGCCCTGTTCCTAGGTGCCTGCTCCTCAGGCAGTGCCTGAGCTCAGACCAGCTGGAATGGAATCCTGCCTCTAGCACATTTTCCTGTATTACCCTGGGTGAGTTTCCTTCCTTTTCTGAGCTTGAGTCTCTTATTTTTCTGTTTTTTTTTTTGTGAGTATTTGAGGTAAACCAACTTGCAGCATGGTGCCTGTTATAAAGTAGGCACTCTAGGCTCTCTATAATCGAGAGCTATAATGAAATGAAAGCTGCTTCTGTGCTTTCAGTGTTTTCCTACTATGCTGGGCGTGATCATCAGTGAGTACTTGAGATATACTAACAGACTAACGTATATATGCATAAATATCCAACGTGCATAGGACCATATTTTCTGTTATATATGTATAAGTCAATGTGTTTCAATAGGTGAAAGCTAATTTCCACATGGGTCTTGACCTTTAAAATTATTGAATATGCTGCTTAAGTGACAGGATTCTTTCTATACCTGACAGTGATTTGCAAAATTAGGTATCTAGAAGGCTAAAACATATTTTTATGAACAAAACAATGGTGTAACAAGCCTGGGAATATGTTACTAAGCCTGACTACAGCAAAATCTTGGTGGCTATCAAGGGACCATGCTTCTCCCCGCATGCTCCCAGAACAGCTAGGGAACTTTATGCAGGGAAGCTATGGACAGGCATCTGAGAAGAGTCCAAAGACCCAGTGAGTATGAGGCACTCTGCACATAGATTGGAGAACTGGTTTTTAGACTGGCTGCATATTGGAGTCCCCTGGGGAACTTTATATATTAATGAAGTGCTGGCTCCACCCCAACCTAGTGCATCACAGTCTATGTGGGTGAGCTTGCACATAGAAAATTTTCTATAAGCACCTCAGATTTGCAGATGGTAGCTCAAACTGGGGTGGGGTTGGGGGGAAGAAAGAAATCACTAAAGTAGAGGAATGTTTTGATTGTTTTGACTGGCTGATGATCATTCAAAGTGGTGATCTTTCAGAAGGCTGAAAAGTGGAGAAGAAATAAGAGGAAACAGAATACAAGAAAGAGACAGAAAGCAGGAAGAGTGGCATGGAGACCATGGTTATGAGGGGTAAGTGGTAATTAAACCAGGGTGATGGGTGCTTCCCTGAGGACTCTGGAGGATCTTAGAGGTATGAGTGACTGGAGTTGGGGGACTGGAGCCATAGCAGGTCTGTAGACTAGAAATGAGAGGGTGGACAGCAGCCACAAACATACATACCATTTCTCCAGTCTTTGAGGGGGTAATGCCACACCTGGGGAATGAAATGGGGATAATGGGGAAAGTGTGTGTGGATAAAGTGAGGAAAGAGAGTCACTTCTGCCACTGGGTCTGTGACTGCAACTTTTCACCTCATCCCTTTCATACCTCCTTGTCGTCCTATTTTCTTTTCTTTCTTCTTCTTCTTTTTTTTTTTTTTCTTGAGATGGTGTCTTCCTCTGTTGCCTAGGCTGAAGAGCAGTGGCACAATCATGGCTCACTGTAGTCTTCAACTCCTAGGACCAAGTGATCCTCTTCCCTCAGCCTCCCAAATAGCTGGGACCCCAGACATGCACTACTATGCCTGGCTAATTTTTAAATTTTTGTAGAAACAAGGTGTCCCTGTGTTGTTCAGGACAGTCTCAAACTCCTGGCCTCAAGGGATCTGCCCAATGCTCTAGGATTACAGGTATGAGTCACCATGCTCAGCCAATGTCTTTCTGTTTTCTGTTTTTTCACCTGAAAAGCTATTTTCTCCATCACCATGCAAAGACCATCAAATATTACCCCTTGTGTAAAATCTTTTCTAATCTCCTCTGGCACAATGAACTGTATCTCTATTCAGTAAATAAGCATTTCTCTCTGAATACACTGCACATTCCCACAGTCACAACTCATCACATTGTATTAATCTGTGGCTTAAACATATGCCCTTGCCAAAGGCTTCATGACTAAAACACCAAAAGCAATGGCAACAAAAGCCAAAATTGACAAATGAGATCTAATTAAACTAAAGAGCTTCTGTGCAGTAAAAGAAACTATAATCAGAGTGAATAGGCAACCTTCAGAATGGGAAAAAATTTTTGCAATCTACCCATCTGACAAAGGACTAATGTCCAGAATCTACAAAGAACTTAAACAAATTTACAAGAAAAAAGCAAACAACCCCATCCAAAAGTGGGCTAAGGATATTAACAGACACTTTTCAAAAGAAGACATTTATGCAGCCAACAAACGTGAAAAAAAGCTCATCATCACTGGTTATTAGAGAAATGCAACTCAAAACCAAAATGAGATGCTATCTCATGCCAGTTAGAATGGAGATAATTAATAGTCAGGAAACAACAGATTCGGAGAGGATGTGGAGAAACAGGAATGCTTTTACACTGTCAGTGAGAGTGTAAATTAGTTCAATCATTATGGAAGACAGTGTGGAGACTTCTCAAGGATCTAGAACTAGAAATACCATTTGACCCAGCAATCGCATTACTGAGTATACTCCCAAAGGATTATAAATCATTCTACTATAAAGACACATCCACACATAATGTTTATTACAGCACTGTTCCCAACAGCAAAGACTTGGAACCAACCCAAATGCCCATCAGTGATAGACTGGATAAAGAAAATGTGGCACATATACACCACAGAATACTATGCAGCCAAAAAAAAGGATGAGTTCATGTCCTTTGCAGGGATATGGATGAAGCTGGAAACCACCATTCTCAGCAAACTAACACAGGAACAGAAAACCAAACACTGCTCATAAGTGAGAGTTGAACAATGAGAACACACGGACATAGGGAGGGAACTGCCATACACCTGGGCCTGTCAGGAGGTAGGGGGCTAGGGAAGGGGTAGCATTAGAATAAATACCTAATGTAGATAACAGGTTGATAGGTGCAGCAAACCACCATGGTACGTGTATACCTATGTAACAAACCTGCATGTTCTACACATGTATCCTATAACTTAAAGTATAATAAAAAATAATAATTTAAAAACATGTGCTTTTGCACCTGCATTCTCAATCCTGAGTGTTTTTCTGTTATCCTTGGTCTCTGCCACAGCACCCAGCACACAGTATAAATTTGATGTATATATATATAAGAGCCTACAGCACTGTAGTAGACATTTATGAGGCTAGTCTGAACAACATCCTTTTTGTAGTTTGGAGAATTGTCCCGCCTAGCTCAACCTATGGGATTCTGGAGGAACTGTCAATCATAGTGACTTTGAGTAGCAACTTTCTAAACTTGAGTCAGCTATCCAAACCTTCCCAGAAGAACCTCCTCACTCATCCCATGGAATTAGGCACATCTGATAATCTTTGCTTACAATCAAATGATAATGATAATAACAATTAATGCTTCTTGAACACTTATGATGACCCAGGCACTGTTCTAAGTGCTTTACATTTATTAATTCATTTAATCAGCACAACAACACATGAAGTAGGTCACTGTTAATATAATTTTCAAGCAAAGAAACTGAAGCACAGGGAGGTTAAGTAACTTATCTAGGGTCACTCAACTGGCAAATAGTGGAGTTTGGCTTAAACTCAAGCAAGTTGTCTCTGAAGTCTGTTCCTTTTTACCTTTACCTTATTCTACTCTCAAAGATTCTCACCTGATAGTCCCTTTGTGCTTCTTTAGCTATTTTTGTTTTCTTCTCTTCTAACGCATACAAAACAGTGCAATAGAATGTTTACTTGCCAGTCTTTCACCACTAGACCATGAATTCCTTGAGAATGAGACCCTGTCTGATGTCTCTGAATCCCAGGAACCCTGAACAATTCCTGACAGAGAGTAGATATAAATCATGCATTTCCAAACAGTTGAAACTGCAGAAACATTCATAGAAATTAGCAAATTTTCCAACTTTCTCTGAAACAATTACTTTATTGCAATGGTTCTTCAACTTTAATTGGCATCAGACTCATCTAAAGGGCTTTGTTAAAACATGATTGTTGGGCTCCACACCTAGAGTTTTTGCTTCAGTAAGTCTAGGGTGGCACCTGAAAATGTGCATTTCTAGCAAGTTTCTAGGTGCTGCTGCTGCTGCTGCTGCTGGTCTAAGAGAATATTGCAGAGAGATTCATAAAGGTGAACGCCCTGCTTTATTCAATCCTCACAGTCATCTTTCTCAAAACATACTAAGGTACTCAAGAGAATATTATATTTTGGGGTAGATATGAAAAGCTCTGAGACTAAAGGGAATTTTAGCCTTTCCTGTAGAGGAGCCTGAAAGAAGTATATAGTACATATTATAGTCATTCACTAACAACCCAGTCGGAGGCTGGCTTTATTTTCTAGGGGAGAAAAATACAGAAATCATGTAAGTTAGCAAATGACATTTATAGCAGAAGCCAAAATCAAATGGTGTATGTTTTGTTCTAGATACTCCAGAGGCAACTAAACCAACTGTTAGTGTACTGTGTACTTTTCACTGGAATTCTCTGTGCCTGGCACTCAGGATACAGTGAGAAGCCAAGCAACCCTGGTCCCTGCCCTCAGGAAGCATACAGTCTATCAAGAAAGGACAGCAAGAGACAAGCAAACATATAAGGAAATAAAATAATTGAGATCAGGAAATGCTGTAACAAGGAAATAAACAGTGTGCTAAAATAAAGAATATGGGGTGGCAGGGGTGTGATACCAAGTAGCTAGTCAGACATAAACCGGGCAGAAAAGGTCCCTGTCACCCCCAAGAAAGTCAGGGGACCATCAGGTGATAGTCAGGAGATTGTTAACTGTTGCCCTAAAATAATAATTGGTTACAGCCAGTGCGTTGGAAAGGCAGGCTCTCTATAGATAGGAAAATCCTGAAACTGGTGATCAGTAGCTTCCTGGTAAGATTTCAGGAGTTGGGTAAGAGGGCTCACACATGAGCACTAAGAGGCAAAATGGCAGGGTTTAACTTGTATATGGCTTCCTAGGGCAGAACGCCTCAAGTGAGCATGCATACAACTCAGTAAACACACTGCACACGCTCCCGAGGCACTAGCAGGCTCCTGCGCGTGTAGACAGCCAACCCCAAGGGAAGAATTAGGGGAGAAGGGACACCTGACCCTGGAAGTATGCCAACGTACGAGACCCCAGGCCAAAGGGTCAAACCCCGCACTTCTCCTTCAAGTCACCCACTTGGGCCTCTTCCAAGTGTACTTACCTTTCTTTTTTTTTTTTTTTTTTTTGAGACGAAGTTTCACTCTTGCTACCCAGGCTGGAGTGCAATGGCGCGATCTCGGCTCACTGCAACCTCCGCCTCCTGGGTTCAGGCAATTCTCCGGCCTCAGCCTCCGGAGTAGCTGGGATTACAGGCACACACCACCATGCCCAGCTAATTTTTTATATTTTTAGTAGAGACAGGGTTTCACCGTGTTGACCAGGGTGGTCTCGATTTCTTGACCTCGTGATCCACCCGCCTCGGCCTCCCAAAGTGCTGGGATTACAGGCTTGAGCCACCGCGCCCGGCCCGTGTACTTTCCTTTCTTTTGTTCCTGCTCTAAAGCTTTTTAATGAACGTTCACTCCTGCTCTAAAATTTGCCTCTGTCTCTCCTGTTTTCTGTCCCTCCTTCAAATTATTTCTTCTAAGGAGGCAAGATTGCTGCAGACCTGTATGGATTTGCCACTAACAGTGGGAGGTATGGTATGTGCTCATTTTAGGTAGGGAGGTTAGGGGAGGCCTCTTTAAAAAAGTGATATCTTAAATTGATCCCACAAAGATGAGAAAATGCCAACCTCCTGAATCGCCAGGAGAGAATATTGAAGAGGGATTCATAAAGGTGAACACCCTGGTCTTAGAAGGAGCTTGGCATGCTTTAGAAACCTAAAGGAAGCTGATGTGCTTGACACATGGTGTGAGGTGAGCCTTGTACTTCACAGGGAAGAGTCTGGATTGGATTCTTAGTGCAATGGGAAAAAACTAGAAAGGTTTAAGCAGAAGTATCATATCTGATTTGCATTTGAAAAGATCATTCTGGCTGCCCCGTGGAGAAAGGTTTGTAAGGGGCAACAGCAAAAGGGAACGGATCAGTCAGGAGTTAATTTCGTCATGCGCTGTGAAATATGAAACACGCAACGGCTTGCAGGGAGTGGGAGAGGGAAGAGGTTTATCAGATGCACCAATTAAAACTTTACAGCCCTTTCAAATAGTCCGCTCACATCACACAATTTAAAGACAACATACATAAACTGATCTGAGCAAATGGTAGCAAATCGCTACAATGTAGACGTACAGTTCCCCATGAAAGTTTGTGAAAGGCTTTCAGTGCTCATACCTGTAATGGCTGTGTATAATCCTGAAAAGGGAAGATTAAAATGTACAGTAACCCTTTGAAAGCTGAAGAAAAAAGTAGGTAGTGAAGGACTGGTTTTCTTAAAAAGTAAGTCCTTTTCAAATTATAAATGATATTCAAGTATAATGGGTAACTATGAGTGACAATGGCCAACCCTTACATAGTGCCTGTGCGCCAAACCCTGTTGCCCAAGGCTGTGATGCATATTTACTAATTTAATCCCCAGGACAGACCTATGGGGGTAAACATTATAATTTCATTCTCCTAATATGATAGATGAAGAAGCTCAGAGGCCAAGTAATTTGCCCGAGGCCACACAGCTATTTAATGTTGGAATTAAGGCTTGAAACCAGGTAGTCTGGCTACAGAGTTGTGGCCTTAACCATCAGACTATTGCATCTAGATATTCCAGAAACAGCTAAATCAACCATTAGTGTATTGTATAATTTTCACTGGGATCTCTGTACCAGGCACTCAGGATACAGTGAGGACCCAGACAGCTCTAGTTCCTGCCCTCAGGAAGCAAACAGTCTAGCAAGAGAGGTCGGCATATTCATAAAATAAGAAGTAACTACTCATTGAGAAAGAGACTCCCACATTTAAACTTTTTCATATTCCTAGGAATAATTCCTGGCCCAGTAACCTAGTTTGGACAATAGGCTAATACTGAATACAGAGCTTCACTGCCTGCCATCATGGAGTAAAGAATAGAATCAAAATCAGAGAACGGTACTGATTTCCGAGATAATGTCCTCATACCAATGGTGTATGCAAACATAAATATGCACACTGCTGTTTTTAAAAATCTCTGCAGAATTTTAACAAAATGTTATATAACTTTAGAGCCTGTGAAAGAGCTATCAAAACCCAGTTCTCCTAAAATAAAAGAGAGACTAGTATAGAGGAAAGCATGCATATGGCTATACCAATGACTAACCCCCAAACCTGGTGAATGTGTGAATCAGCCAAGCCCCAGGCTAGCAGACGGGATGAGGCTTGATTCACTTTGGTACTGACAGAGCCAAGGAAAGTGCCTGGCACACAATACGTGGGCTAAACCTGGCTGAGTGGGACTGGCACTTGCCTCAATACCCCTGCTTTACAACCTGTTAGCTGTGTGACCCTAGTTATGTCACACCAGCCTCTGGGTCTCAGTTCCTCACATAAACTAAGGATGATATTATCTATCCTGCATCACTATCATGTACATTAGAAGGGAGGGGAAGACGGAAAAGTCCTAAATCAGTGCTTAGCCGAGGGTATATACTCACTGAGTGGTACTACTACTCTTATTATTATTAATGCTACTATTACTATTATTATTACATGCTTGTCAACTTAAAAATGAACATTAAGACCAAACAAATTAGAAAAAAAAAAAAGCTTGAACGGAAAGCATGGTTGTAGTCAGCTCTTTTATATAAATATTTTATAGGAAATATGTTCTTTGCCAGTTAACGGAAAACACTGGACCAAAATGGCTTGATAGAGAAATCTGAGAGAGACTTCAGTGGAGGCGTAAGGGAACAGTCTCTGACCAAACCCCAGCTTCACCACCTATTAGCTGTGTGATCATGGGCAAGTTTCCTAATATCTCTGGGCTTAAGGCCTCTTATCTATAAGCTCTCCCATCTCTATAATGTGAGCATTAACAGTAACCTTCCTCATGGAATTGTTAAGAGTATTAAATGAGACAGTATACATAAAGTATTTAGAAATATGCCCCGAGCACTTAATAAGTGTCAGCCATTGTGATTATTATTTTATTGTTTCCACTGTGCATGTGTGTAAGGCAAAATCAGAAAACTAGAGAAACCATGAAGCACTGGGCTCCGGGTTTGTGTCTGCATGCAGCAAAAAATAAAACCTACTCCAGAGAAAAGAGAGATGTCAACACTCCCATTATTATAGCATTGGGGCAATTCAAAGATGCTGTCTGGCCATCCTAATAGCTACAAGCTGGCTGTTTAATGACTTACAAAAACAACAAGAAAAAGCAACCATGGTTTGATCTCTTAAAGTACAGAAATGAAAGAGAAGGTCTGCATGTGTAAAAAAGTATTGTTCTATTTCTCAAGGCAATTAGCGCAGTCAGGATGGATAGAGCAGAGCACACTGGCAGATCCAGGAACTCCTTTCTCTGTTCTATCAAAGGATAATATATATTTTCACCTTCAGAAAGGTTAGGTAATTATAAATGTATTCTCCTTACTCATAATATTTTAAGCCAAGTAATTGTTGCCCGTGGGACAATGTTTAATTATTTCTGATGAACAGTTGTGGCACAGGAACAAGAGAACAAGACAGGCAGAGTGTGGAAACTATGGCCCGATTCTTAATTGTGTGGGAATCTTGTCTTTTCTTTGTGGAAAAAAAAATCCCATATTGATTTTTCTCTCAATTGATTTCACAAAATTTTCAGTTTAGCAACACCGAGTCATTCCAATTACCACATCTTCTCAATTCCCTTGGTTAGAACCTGCTTCATGCCTTCATGATGGAGACCTCATCATTTTAGGGTTGGGCAGTCCAGCTCATGCCTTTTCTCTAACACTACAGTCTTAGAATTGTATCTCTCTCATCCACTGGGGCCAATATTTTTGAAGGGATGGGAAAATGGCAAAGAAATGCAGCTTTGGGATGACACAAAGATGGATGGAAGAGGAGGCATTTCTCATTCCTTGTAGGGAATGCAGGAATGTTAGAGGAGGAGAAGCTTTGGACGCCTCGGAGTGACAGTACAGCCACTTCATGTTACAGATGGGAAAGCTCATACCCAGCTGGGGAAGTGGCTGCCAACAGCTACACAGCAAAACCAGGATTTAAACTGAGATCATCTGACTCCAAATCCAGTTTATTGGAGAAGGGAAAGAGAACATGTTGAACTGAAGAGAGCAGATGTTTCAGTCCCCATGAAGTTGACGTGACAATCTGAGAGTGGGTCCTGCAGGATGTAATGGGTTCCAGGGAAACTGGTAGAAGGAAGGGGTTAAAGAATTACCTGGCAGCAGATGACAGGCAAACCCCAGTAAACTCTCTCCCCTGCAGCTGGTCCCTACCACCCCTCTACTCAGGGTGACATAGGGAGGCTGTGAGCACCTTTGGACTCTAACAAACTTACCTTTTCCTAACAATGTAATGAAGCAGATACCACTATCCCATTGTATGTATTTAGGTAACTGAGACAAGTTAAGGGGTTTCCCCCTAGACAGAGGGTGACTGGGACTTTGACCTACCTCATTGTTGAGCAACCAACGGCTGGGATTTTTCCATATTTCTTTACATTCGCAAAGTGATTTTATCTCTAAAATTAGTTGCGTATATTTTAAACTTTGATTCACTTGTGCTTTAGAAAACCACTTATAGATAGGCATCATGCTCATCAACTATTTTAGTTGAAATTTTTATTGAGATAATTACAGATCTACATGAAGTTGTAAGAAATAATAGTGAGGTCCCATGTACACAACAGGCATGTTTCTGATGAAGATTTTGTATGAAATATAGAAGACTTTGGACTAAGGGAACCTAATAAAAAAGTAATGTCAGGGAGCAAATACAGTGGTTAAGTCCACAGACACCTAAGCTCTATTGCCTGCGTTCCAACCCCAGTACATCACTCCTCGGCTTACGATCCTTGGTGAGTTACTTGGCCTCTCTGTCCCCACTTGGTGACAAAAAGGATAATCATAGTCACCAGGCTAATAGGATTGTGGTGGAATTAAATAAAGACTCACAAAGTGCTAGGACATATAACCCGCTGATCTTTGATATCTCTGGCATGTATCCACATTGTGTGCATGCGTGTTCATGTACTAAATCAGGAAACACATTCAATCTTTCTCCATATCACTTGCCATTTAGAGGTAAGCTGGGGGTAGTGATGTGGTGGGGGTAGGGATTGGTTAGTTCCAGAGACTGGGAATAAGCATGCAGCTTTTTCTTTTTTTTAACCTAAAGAACATTTACTTTATGATTTTAGTTCACCTGTATCATCAATGTGTTTTGTCATGTGTAGAAAATTCAACTTTTTCAAAACCAGATTCTCCTGCTTATGGGAGATATTCAAAGACACCAGCAGTTTCTTGCAAAAATGTGAGTTTTCTTTCCTTTTTTTCTTTTGTGGCGTTTTGAATAGAGAGCAGATGATTTTTTAAAAATTTCCTCATGAAATAGAAGCTGTCTCCTAATTTCATCGACGTGTGAAGCTTACAGTTCTAAACCAATAGGGATGGGAATTGCTTCAGATCCTGGAGGCAAAATGAAAAGTGTGTGATCTGATACCATTATTAGATGTGGAAGCCCTTAGAAAATTCTCTCATTCTGTCCTATTCAGGAACTCTGGCTCTAAAACCACAAAGAATGATTATACCCACTTTATACACTGGTAAATAATTAGGGCACACAGCAGTTTAACAGAAGAAAGGTCAAAGCAGTTGAACATACCTTAGGTGTTACTGGATTCAACTCGTTCTACCCCAGTTGCTATGCCCTACCCCGAGACCACAAACATGCACAATCACCTCTGCTGCCACTCTCAGAAAAAGTCAGACCCCATAAAATGATAAGGATTCCTTGTTTTCCACAAACCTACCCAAGGAGAGAATGGTAAACAAAAAAACTGGTACTTTAGAAGCCTCGTGATACTTTCATTCACCTTTCTTTTAACTCGGCACAATGCATAGCAGTTGTGATCCCGCTCCCCTACTCGACTAGAGGTACTTTTACCTTGGAATGCTCCAGGCCCAGCACTGAGCTTATCTCTCAGCGACTGCTCAGGAAACTCATGCTCGGTGGAAATAAACACAGACCTCTTGTCTCCCTGCCAGAAGTCCTGTTGATCTTTTTCTCTTTCTTTTCCTTTCTTCTTTTTTAGAGACAGGGTCTCACTTTGTCACTCAGGCTGGAGTGCAGTGAGTGATCATAGTTATCTGCAGCCTCTGACTCCTAGGCTTAAAGAGCCCTCCCGCTTTGGCCTCCCAAAGTGTTGAGATTCCATATATGAGCCAGGGTGCCCAGCCCAAAAATCCTGTTTTTTTTTGAGGGGGTGGGGGGGTGGTTATAAAAAGGGATGTTTTATAGAAAAGGACTAGGATTGAGGATAAACACCACAAGTGCTATTGGGTACAGTTTCATAGCATTGGTATTAGGGGAAATTTTCAGGCACTGGGAGAGTGGAATGGACACAGTCTCCCATGGAGAGAGGTGTTCTTGGGGGTGAGCAAGATTGCACACACTGGGGGGTATTGGACTGATCCAGGAGAGAGTCCTCCCCTGCTGCCTGCTTTATTTGGGAGAAAGCAAGAATAACTTGACCACTTTGGGGGAGTCAGCCTAACAAGAATAAGGAATACCCTGTTCTAGGATGCTACCTAGTCCCCAGGGAGTTTGCATGGCAGAAGTCTTGCAGCCCTGATGGCTGACTAGCTCAAGGCTAGGCTACCTGAGCAAGCAAGATTAAAGGGGTCATTCTGAGGACACACTGGCTTCTCTTTCCTCAACTGGGAAATCTAAGTCGATTCATCCTTCACAGGTTTTTAGACCTTTGTTCATGTGGCCAACCAAGGTCAGCATTTATATCTCTGACCCTACTGTGTAGGGGAGAATAGTAGTATTTTTGTTTATGATGGCTCCCCCTTGATGATATCACTTCCTTCAGGGGGCCTTCTCCGGCTTCCCAGCTCTGCCTGTTGTGTGCTTCTAACAGCAGCCAGCACAGCTCTATCCATTTGTAAATACTTGGTGAATGTTCTTTCTTGCTAGATTACTGATTCTATGGGAGCAGGGACTATATTTTCCAGTTCACTACCATATTCCTCAAACCTCGCACAGAGCCTGGAACACAGTAGGTGCTTCATAAACACTTATTGGATAACTTTTTCTGGACGAAAAATAAGGTATGGTACAAGAATGCTTAAAAGGACTTTTTACATATGTTAACTATGTCATTTAGTTCTCATGATGTCCATATAAAAGAAAAATTATTATTCTAATTTTTACAAAAGAGGAAAACAAAGGCTAAAAGAAGTTAAGCTGTTCAGTAGCAGGGCTGAGAGTTGGAGCAAGTCTGTCCAGCTCTCCTGTTATGCTATTAAATGACCTTCCTTCTTGCTTTTTACATTCTCTTTATATTGGCCTAACTCCCAAAGATAAACTTAGAATCACAAGTGCCTTCCATCCCCCACACCTGCTGCAGGTTCCCAATTAATAACTGAAGAAAGCATTTGCTATTGTTCTGAGGAGCTGGGAAATCAATGTGTTCATTAGCGAGCTCCCCCTCCCTGCAATCAGCTAGGAAGACGAGGTGCTGGGGCCTGTTCTCTGTATTTCTCTTCAACCATCTGTGACTAAAAATGTTCTTTGAAATGTACTGTACCCCATCTCTCACAATTATAATTTTATCTCATCTCTACCTCCCCTCCCTACTCTAATAACACTCCCTCTCACCCCTGCAAACAAATATCCCAGCACCCCAAACCACCCTAATGACCTGCTGTTGGCCTTTCTTTTCTCAGAGCCTCCCTGGCCAGCAGGAAAGGAGCCTAGATACAAGAGGTGGTTTTAAGTCTGATTTTGTGTTTAAAAGGAAAGCAGGCTTTACTCCCCAATGGTTCCCAGTCTGTCAGGCACTGAATTCATGGCTTGTTAGTTCAGATACTGCAAAGAGAAGGCAGATGATGTAAGGTTCAGACAGAGACTGAATCTGAACCTGCAGAACCCAACTCCACCATTCCTTCTGTCACAGCCAACCCCACTGCAAATCCCAAATGATAGGAGATTGGTGAACCCATTGTGTATTCTGAACTTGGTCTTACAAATCAGCTACCAGGGCTTGTAAAACATTCTTTGTATTAAAAAACAAACAAACAAACAAAAACCTCAGCTTGGGCAACATGGCAAAACATCTACAAAAAATATAAAATTAGCTGGGCATGGTAGCACACATCTGTGTTGTCTCGGCTATTTGGGAGGCTGAGGTAGGAGGATCACTTGAGTTCAGGAGGTGGCAGTTACAGTGAGCCAAGATCACAACACTGCTCTCCAGCCTGATCAACAGAGTGAGGCCCTGTCTCAAAGAAAAAGAAAAGAAAGAAACTATTAAAAAGCTTTAATTATAGCATGAAGAATACCTGAGTACTCTTTACTAGATTCACCAAATGTTAATAGTTGCCACATGTATCTTATCTTTTTCTCTACATACTTTTTCTATATATTTTTTTCTGAAACTATTAGAGAATAGCTTGGCAATATCTCTAGTTTGGGAGTAAAAATTAGCCTGTTTACTCCCAAATTCGTTAGCATGTATCTTCTAAGAATAAGAACAATTTTCTGGGTAACCATGAACCTATGATCTCACTCGGTACATTAAAGAATTATTACCTAACATACAGTCCATATTCAGATGTCCCTAATTGTCTGAATAATGTCCTTTCAGCATTTCTTTCCCATTTAGAATCCAATCAAGGACCATGTTTTGCATTTAATTGTCATTTCTTGTTAGCTTTTAATGTGAAGCTAGTCCTTTTTTTCCCATGACACACACAGTTTTGAGTAGTCTAAGCCAGCTGTTTTACAGAATAATTCTCAATTTGAGTGGCATGGTTTCAGTTAGCTCTGTCACTGGTGACATTAAATTTATCATCTGGTGTTCACCATATTTCTTCATTGTAAAGGCACCTTTTCCCTGTGTAATCCTTCAGTTTTCTGTGGGATGCTATTTGAGACTACATTTAAGACCATATGAGTATCCTTTTCCCAAATAACTTTTAATACAATGATGTAAGGCATCTGTATTAGTCCACTCTCACACTGCTAATAAAGACACACCTGAGACTGGGTAATTTATAAAGGAAAGAGGTTTAATGAACTCACAGTTCCACGTGGTTGGGGAGGCCTCACAAGCAGGGTGGAAAGCAAAGGAAAAGCAAAGGCCCATCTTCCATGATGGCAGTCAGGAGAGTATGTGTGCAGGGGAACTCCCCTTTATAAAACCATCCAATCTCATGAGATGTATTCACTATTATGAGAACAGAACAGGAAAGACCCACACCCATAATTCAATTACCTCCCACCAGGTCCCTCCCATGACATGTGGTAATTATGGGAGCTACAATTCCAGGTGAGATTTGGGTGGGAACACAGCCAAACCCTATCAGCATCTGTTGCTAATACTTACCCAATTCAGTTATTGTAACCATGGTTGCAACATAGTAGTTTTCTAATTCTATCATTCCTCTGAGTTAGTTGGCTCCTAAGCTCTTCTAAAAAGAGCTTTTCCTCTCCCTTTTCAATTTTTAGTATCACTCTAGACATGTAGATTCATTTTTGTGTTATTCAGTGTGTTTTAATTCATTGCTATCCTTATTCTTTTGGTTGAGTATTGTGAAGAAACTGGAGTTGTACATCTCCCTTTGTACATTATCCTCTGGCAATAATGGTTATTTCCAGTTCCCCAAATATACAACTCCACTGCTTCTCAAGGAGTCACTGGATGTCTTCTTAAAATGCAGATTCTGATTTGGTGGATTGCAGGCCTCAGCCTGAGGTTCCGCATTCCTAACAAGTTCCCAGGTGCTGATGCTGCTGGTATTAGGGCCACACCATGCTTTTTATAGGTGGGCATTACAGTGTGTCAGATCTGCATGCATTGGCAAATGATGTTTCCTTTGCCACAAATCCTTGCCTCTCCCCGAGCATCTGGAAAATTCCTATTTATTCTTCATAACCTTGCTCGAGGGTCATCTTCTCTTTCATTCACCAGCTGGTTTGTGAGCACCTACTATGTCCCACTACTGTTTAAGGTCCTGGGATCTGTGGTTGTACACAACAAGTGAGGTCTGTGTTCTCACATATTGAAGTACAGAGAGACTATAGACTAAGCAAACAAACCAGTAAGAAAGCTAAAGATGGTGATAAACACCGTGGAAAATAAAGAGGTAGAGTAATCAGCCCAAGGCTACCCCTTGAGGTACATGGTCAGATGGGGCTTTTTGGAGCAGGAAATAACTGAACTGAAAGCTAAAAAATGGGAAGAAACTAATCCTATGAACAGCTGGAGTGAGGGCAGAGCATTTCAGGCAGAGGGAAGAACAAGTATGCAGTCCTCAAAAGAAGCAAAGAGCTTGAAATGTTAAAGGATCTAAAATAAAGATAGCACAGCTTAAGGATGGCGAGTGATGGGGGAGAAAGCTGTAAGGATGGGAGGAGTCAAAGGCTAGAAATGTAGAGCCTTAAGCCATCATAATGTGTGAGAATTTTGTTGTAACTGAAATGACATGGGAACTCACTGGAAAATGATAGAACTGAATTTATAGTTCTTAAAAGATTACTCCAACTGCTCCATGAAAAATGTATGGTAATAATAGCTAATGATAATAGCTAACATTTATTGATTACACTTATTATATACTAGGCATTGCCATAAGTGCTTAGGTATACTAACTTATTTAATGCCACAATCACCACATGAAATACGTACCATCATTATGTTCATTTTATGGACGAAGAAACTGAGGCAAAGAAACCTGCCCAAGTCACACAGCTAGTAAGTATTGGGGTTAAGATTTGAACCCACACAGATTTAAACCCTCTAGAGTCCTTACATTAAACCCCTCTTCTCTGCTACAGAATAAAGAGTGAAGGTCTTCCTCCTTCCATACTTTCTTCTGTAGCAGAGCAGAGCAGAGGGGTTTAGTGAAGGAGAGGGTATCACAGCAGTTAAGGTGAGGAGGGTTGCTGGTTTGGACTAGAGCAGTACCTGTTGAGGGGAAAGAGGTAGATAGATTTGAGAATCATTTGGAAATTGCAGTGGAATGAGGGATTAAATGATAAGGAAGCATCACAGATGGTTTCTAAATATTGGTGAGCTATCACCAATGGATGGTGGTGGATTGGTGGTGCATTAATGTGCCAAGATGGAGACAGGGAGGAGAGAAACATGTTTGGTGGCAAATAAAGAGCTGTATTTCAGAACTGCACATTTTTTTTTTGAGATGGAGTTTCGCTGTTATTACCCAGGCTGGAGTGCAATGGCACGATCTCGGCTCACCGCAACCTCTGCCTTCTGGATTCAAGCAATTCTCCTGCCTCAGCCTCCCGAGTAGCTGGGACTACAGGCGCGCACCACCATGCCCAGCTAAGTTTTGTACTTTTAGTAGAGACAGGGTTTCACCTTGGTGACTAGGATGGTCTCAATCTCTTGACCTCGTGATCCACCCACCTCGGCCTCCCAAAGTGCTGGGATTATAGGTGTGAGCCACTGCGCCCGGCCAGAACTGTACATTTAAAGATGGCTATTTGATACAGCAATGGAGATAAGTAGGTATGAGTCTGAAGCTCAGGGAAGAAGTCTGGGCTAGAGATGTAAACTTTGGAGTCATCAGCATGTGTAGGGTATTCACCACCACGAAGTGAGTGTAGGTGGAGAAAAGTGGAAGATTCAGTATTAACACTGGGGCTCACTAAGATACAGAGATTGAAAAGAAGAAGAGAAACCAGAAAAAAAGACATGAAAAGACAGAGGCCAGGGAAGTAGGAAGAAAAACCTGGGGACTGTGGTATTAGAGAGGTCAAAACAGACAGAAATATGTAAAGGAGTAAGGAGGATGAATGAATGCTCCTGGTCAGTTTGGTAACAGAAAGGCAGAGAATAATTCATTACTTGTAGCCAAAGTTTGTAACAGAGTCTGCCAATGCTTAAAACATCCCATTCTTCCTTCTTCCTCAGTGTTTCGACTGGGGCACAATACTACTTGAAATAGTGATCTCATTTCTCAGTCTCTCTTAAAGCTAAGTATGCCCATGAAAGCAGGTTCTCCCAATAGAAGTTGTGAGAACCCTCTGGAACAGATTCTCAAAAAGCAGAAGCCCCCTTGCCATTCCTGCTTCCTGGAATTTGACATGGATGGCTGGAGCCCCAGTAGCCATTGTGTATGTAAAAGAATTTGCTTAGCAATATAGAGTGTAAGATAACCGTAATGAACCAATAGCAATATAATATCAGGCACTGCTCTAAATGCCTCACATATTTGAATTCTTTAATCCTCAAAACATCCCTATAAGATAAAACCTATTACCTTTATTGAACATGAGGAAAATAAAGCACTGAGAGGTGAAGTAACTTGCCTATGGTCCCACAGCTAGAACATGGTAGAACCATTATACAAACCCAGGCAATATGGCTTAGCTCTTAACCAAGCTGCCATACTCTCTGAGATGAAGGTGTGGGGTCATGAGATATAATCAGGCTGCCTAACTGTGGGGTTTTAATCCCACAAATGGCAGCTGCTCTGGTGTCAGGCAGACGGGCATAGTGAGGCTCCCCAGAATTGTGGTCTTGCCAGCCTAGCAGGATGGAAGGGGAAAGGGAGGCTCATTATTAGAGTGATTATACTGATGAACCATGGAAAGACGGTACCTAAGTGAAGGTGAGGGAAGTGGGTACCTGAGAGGAGAGAAAGTTTTGTTATGTTAAGATCCCAGGTTTCTCTTCCCTAAACTGAGAACCCTGAATAGAATGACTGGCCTAAGTCCCTTCTCGTTCTAAAATGCTGCACTTCTCTTGGTGCTCAATAAATATTTGTAGAATGAATAAATGAATAGATGTGTATGCACATAGGCAATACACATTTTCTTAGCAAATGCACATATAAAAATAAGAATATAATATGTATATATATAGATTTCCTAAGCAAATGAACGTTGTAAGCTATGTTCATTTACGTTAGCTTCAGAGAACCGAATATAAAAACACTTACACACATTAATAACATTGTTTTATAATAATGTCACATGCCAATTAAGCAAAAACACAACTGCTCCATATCATTGGTTATTCTGTGTCCAAATTATTGAGGCCTTGCAATATATCTTAAAATGCTTTATCAGGACATAAGCAGGGCTCTTGGTGCCCTTAGCACCGCTTCACCAAGCACGCAGGCACAGTACACCTATAGAGGAGGCTGCACACAGCACAAGTATCTGGTGGCCATGATTCATTCACATCTTTCTCACATGCCAAAAAGGTGGAAGAGGGGTGATAAAGAGAGAACTGACCATGAGGTAATCAGAAACCAATAGGTCTCCTGACCTGACTGTAAAGATGCTCCATGGTCTGCATGAAATTCTACTGAAATTTACTAGCACACAAGCATCCAAGTGCCTTGTGTGTTACATATTTTAACCTAATTCATAGTATTTAATAAATGCTCCTACTTCAGAACAGTAATTATATACTAAGCATCGTATATGCATTAGCTCTCAACAACCCTATGAGATAGATGCTCTTTCTCACCTCATCGTAGTGATGAGAAATCTGAAGCTGAGAGAAGTTAATCCCCTGCCCCAGGTTATAGCAATTAGTTGGCAGCACCAATAGTAGTATCCCAGTCTGTGTGAAGTCTGAGCCCTCTATCCTCCCCACCATCTGTTGGCATGTGGCTCACAGATTAAAGTCATGAGTCACTTAACAATGGGGATATATGCTCTGAGAAATGCATTGTTAGATGATTTTGTCATTGTGCAAACATCACAGTGTACAACACAAACCTAGAAGGTATGTATTTTTATTTATATATATATATATCACATGGAAACCAAATTACCCAGCACCATTACTGAATATCAGTCCTTTCCCCTACTTGATCTACAATAATAACATTAAGTGGCATACATCAAGTATCTATACATGCTCCATTATAATCTTATGGGACCACTGTCCTAGAGGCAATCCATCATTGCCTGAAAAGTCATTATGCAGAGCATCACTATTTTCTTCTTCCTTTAACAGAATTGCCCCCCCCAAAAATAGATTTCTTGTTTAGTATATAATCACTGTTTTTAAATAGGAGAATTTATTAAATACTACGAATTAGGTTAAAATAGGTAACACATCAGGCACTTGGTGTTTGTGTGCTTGAAGCCTCTCTCTGGCAGCTCAGGGCCCAGGTCCCCAGAAGTGTGTCTTTGAGTCCTCTGCTCCGATGACTCTCAGAGACTTCCACCCTCCTGTCTTTGGCTATGATGCCTGATCAGGGTTACTCATCCTTATGCCCATACATTAGCTAAACCCATTAACCTGACAGGACTTCACTGATGTCCTTTTCAACAAGCAGCCCAACAGCCGATTTAACCAATATAGATTTATTGCTTAACGCTAGAGAGAAGGGAGCCAGGGAGGGAGGAAAGATGGAGATCACTAGCAACCCCTCCTCCCACATCCCGATGGACAGCCAGCTATCCTCTCCTCCAGCAATTACTGACACTAATTAGCGGCTTACTGCAGATCTGAGTGAAGAGACTGACACAGGCGCAATCCTGCGTACCATATTCCAAGTGTAGTCAGAGTCCTCAGGAAAGGCCCCTGTCAAGGGCCTGTCTAGGAAGAACTTGGCAGCTCAGAAACTAAGCAGATTGGAAGGGGTGGAGGGAAGATCTATAAAATGGCCTCATAACCAGGGTCCATTCTGCTTCCTGCTCCCAGCTCCGGTCTGGCTGCAGCTTTTCTCAGCTGAGGCCCTGGGCTTCCATGGTGAACAGCACTCAGCTGGCTGCAAATCATGGAGGCATATGGCTCAGATTTGTGATGCCAAGTCATTAGCCCTCTGACCCAATTATAGGAATTATCACAAAGAACAAAGCAATTGGGATTCAGCCATTGCGCTGCTCTTCACTTTAAAGGAACTGTCTTGGGAACCAGGTCTATTCTCCTTCAAATAAAAAAAAAAAGTGCCTATTTTACATGATACAGAGGCATTTCCAAGCTTACAAGACATCATCAGAGAGTGGAGGACGCTCCTTTAGGGTAGAGGGCAGATGTTTTTCAAGGAGCATGATAGAATAGTACATAGCAACAGCAGCTAGAATAGTACAAAACAAGTATGGCTAGTTAAGGGTCGTGGGTTCTAGTCTTGGTTCAGGCTCCAGTGTGTTGTATGAATGTGGGTGAGTCACATTTCTACTCTGAGACTCGGTGGCCTTTTTTATAAAGTAAGGAATCACTTTAATGACCTTTAAGGTCTCTCCTAGCATGCCCATTCCCAACTGATCATGCCCCAGAGTTACATCATCCTTTATGGTGAAAAACTTAGTGAAAGAAGCTCATAAAATAATATTACTTTCTAAAATAAGCTGTAATTTTATAGCAGATTTCTGTGCAGGAGAATATGAATGTGCTTTCTTTGTTACATTTTTAATGTGAAATTGAGCTTAGAAAAATACCTGATATACCTGAATTTAAAAAGTGAACAGAATCAACTTTTATATCCTCTGGTTAGAGAAATAATTTTTAATAAAGAAACTATGAATTGTAATTGCCCATTGCTGCTATCTACTGGGTAATAAATGTTGCTGATTCTGTGTCATTTAGCAAAAAATACTGCAAAGAAAAAAATATTGCAGGTTTAGTATCTTAATTATGTAGATTTTACATTCAATGAACTCTTGCCAAAATAAATTGCGTATATTATCCGAAAAGCAAATGTTAATTAAAACTGTATCTTGATAGCATGCTTGGTTCACAAGACATTCTGAGCATATGAGATTATACGGCACGCATTAGCTACAATCAACTCAGACTGAAGGTCTGGGTCATTTCAGTGATTCATGTTAAGCCAGACAGTGCTGACTGGTACTGGCGTCTGACAACAGCACCTCACGTATTTATATAGAAGATGCAGCTTGATCCCAACTTATTTTTTCCAGATGAGTGAAGTGTCTCCGTCTGCTCCAGAGTCTCATAAATAGGACAGCTGACTTGAGTTCCCATTAATTAGCTGTTTAACACAAAGTGACCCAGTGATCACTGCATCAGAGGTACAAAAATAAAATCCCCAGCAAGGAAATGAGATTGGGGTACAGGCAGAGAGGACCAGAGGCCACCATATTCATCATTTGTCTCTTTCCTTCTGTACCCTGGGCTTGGATGCCCCCAAGATCAGACCATCATCCATTCACCCTGATAGGTGGGTAATTACATTCTTGAGCCACAGCATCTGGTGTTTTTTGAACATCTTCACTGCTGAGTAGTGTATACAAAGAACAAGATCCAAATACTGCAGAATTGATTCTTCCACCCTCTCCAAGAGGCACGGCTCCAAAGCTAGTTTAATTATAGGTGTTTAGACGTACTGAAATGAATACCTTGGGAACAGCCGTTCCACAGCACCGCTCTGGCAAACACATACTTTCTTTTCTTTTTTTTTTCCCCACTCTCTATTTTAACAAACAGTCAACTGTGTGCTGCATGTAAGTGATCTGTAATCAACGGAACACTAAAATGCCAAGTGTTAGGAAAAGGTCGGGGGGAGTTTTTAGACAGGAGCCTGGAGCCACGTTGTGGCCTGGAATGGCAAGGCTGTCATTTCCACTGGACTTCCAGGGTCAGTTCATTTCCAAGCTATTACCAATATACCCTAATAGATGCTCATGTATGTCTAACTAAGTCACTTTCCAGCTGCCTCTAAGAATCTGTCAAGAATGGCCTTTAAATGTTGGCCTATATTATTGATGTTTCTAAAGGTATAGCAGGAATGAAGGACAACAGACCTGGGTTTGGATCTTCTCATTACTTAGGAGGTGTGTGATGATGAACAAGTCACTACAACCCTTTGAGCTACAGTCTCATCATCAAACAGGAATGATACTGCCTACCTATAGGGGCAGATATGAGGCTTAAATGTAAGAAGGAATGTAGAACAGTACCAGATACTTAGCAATATGTAGGAGCAGCTATGAGTTATTCATTCATCATTCATCCATCTGTCATCTGTACATACAATAGACATTTAAAGAGTGTTGACTTTGATAATTCAGAGTTAGGTTTATGCACAAAGACATTTAGGGAAAAAAAGAATTTTATAAAGACAAGTGGAGCCACGGAATGGACAACCACTGAGCAGGTCTAATCTCTCCAGGTGTAGCACAAGGCAGGAGAGGACAGGAGACAGGTATGAGGATGTTTCCTTTTTCTGTGTGCTAGTCATCGGCCTGTATATTCTCAGGCCTCATTTCTGCCTGTCCCTGCCTGGGACATGAAAATCCACATTTCCCATATTCCCCTGCATGATGGGTTCTGCTTAGGCTTTGTTGATAGGGAAATCTGGTAGAATCTGGTAGGGCAAAAGGAAGAGATTTCTTGTTTTCAGGTTCTGTATTTTTTCAGTGTCCTTTTAGCTGCCAAGGACAGCTAGGACCTCCAGCATCATTTATCAGTTTTCTACTCTTCCTTGATCTCAGGACTCTTCCTTAATCCCAGGCCCACAGTTTACCAGCCACTCCCAATTTCAGCATCAGCCAAGTGGCACCTCATCGGACCTCAGCATCAGTCATACAGAGTCCACTCGGCATTCTCATCACCAGCCACCAGTACTCCTCAGATGTCATGGCTCATGGCCCAGCACCCCGGAGGTCCCAGCACAAGCCGTGCAGTGCCTATTCTCTGACTCCAACATCAGCCTTTGCAGTCCCTTCTCGCTGATTCCAGCACAGGCTGGTCAGCATCCCCAGTCCCTCGGTAGTGCAGCTTAGCAAGAGGGGACTGGTGGGCTCTAGAAACACCATAGCTTTCCGATTTCCTCAGCACTAGGTGGGGAGCTGCTTCCTACACTTACTGATCTCTGCTTCACTTCACCTTTCTCGTTTGCTCTTTCAACCCATCAAACTATTTTATAACTAATCCCCTGCATTAAACCCCCTCCATGTGAAATACCAAATGTGGTTTGTCTTTTCCCGACTGGACCCTGACTGATATACACACTGCACATTTGAATGTGGACACTAAAGCCTGAGGGGGAGGGGAGATTAAAAAGGTGGTTTTAAAAGTTAATACCCTTTAATCCAATAATTCTACTTCCGCAAATCTTAAAAGTGATGTCTGCTAACTCCTATTCTTCCTTCAAGCTTCACCTATATGTCACTTACTCACACAGGCTTTCTGAATCTAAATTATTTGGCTCCCCCAGAGCAGTCTGAAGCTTTCCTTCACAGCATTCACCACCATTTGCAACAATATAATTTTGTGATCCTGTTTGTCTTTCTCTCCATTAAGCAAAAGCAGGAACTGGGTCTGTCTTGTCACTGGCCTCTCCAACACCTGGAAAAAAGGCTTACCTTACACGGGTGCTCAAAAATCTCTGTTGAATGAATGAACAGATGAATAACTAAAAATGTTCATTGTAGCAATGTTTTTACTCAATGAATGACTGTAAATAACCTATATATCTTGTATAACAGAAATGGATGAATTAGTAAAAAATCCACTCAATGGATTATATAAACATTATATTCAGCCTGCCATAAATGATTCCCAAAGTATGGTTTATGAACTGCATGCCTCAAAATTGCCAAAAAGCTGATTCCCAGGCACCCCCCGAGAATTTTCATATGCTCTTAAAATGATTTTATGTACCATCATAGGAATCCCTGGTCTACCATGAAAATTGCAGAGATTTGTAGTAACTTGAAAAATGTGTCTTACTATGCTAATTGGAAAATCAAAAATAAAACTAATCAAGCAAATAACCCAAAGCAAAGGCAATCATAGAACTAAATAAGACAAATAGATAAATAGATATGTAGGAAGGCAAACAGACAAACAATTATTCTTTAAATCATAAAAAAAAGAACTGGAAGGAAATACCCCTGGAAGGAAAAAAAGAACAGGAAGGAAATGTGTTTCTTTGGGGAATGGAATGGCAAAACTATTACTTTGTTTTTCTCTTTCCGATTCTTCGTATTTTTGGAGTTTCTGATAATAAGCATGTATTTTACAATGAAAAATACCAAACCAAATTATCTTTAAAAATATAGCGAGAAAGTGATATTTCTTAGACCACCTAGGCCAGTTGAACACTCCTGGTCAGAATCTCCAACCTCTCCTGTCCTGGGTTCCTTGGACTGCTCCTCCATCATTACTTGTCTCCCGTGGGACACGGATGTCATCATTTCCTTAAATCTTACTCCAGCTGCACTAAAATCTGAGCTTGGCAGCTGGTAAGCCATTGAAATTTCATACTTAAGACATCAAAGCTGACAGCCTTGTTTTCAATTCCCCCCAGCTCATCTTCTTAGGAGAAACATTTCTCGAAAGAACTTGATCCCTTGAAGTTATTGGCCACCACATTTAGACAAAGCCCCACTAAGGTTAGAAAAGCAAAGTCAGAGAAAGCCCATGCACAGTATATGAAAGGCTTGGATATGTGTGTGATGTAGAGGGGGAAAGGGGCCCAAACAGCCCATCAGCTCAGACCCTCTTCAGTCCAGTTCCCAGGAGACTATGCAACTGTCTGGGAAAAAGAGGGACAATCACAGTATGGCAAAAGCTTATCTCGGGAAGAACTCTCTTTGCAGCCAAGCCTGCCATCCACCAGAAACAGCATAATGGCACTCTGTTAGGTTATCTCCAAGAGAAGAATTTTAGGTGAGTGCTTCAATGTCCTTAAAATAGGGCCCAACTCCACTGGGCTGTTTGTTGACATTGCTGCTTCCAGCCTGCTTCCAGTTCTTGAGCTGGACTCTCTGTGCCAAGACCCCAGGTCTTCTTTCTCTTTACCAAGGTGCTTCATAAAGATAGTCACTCTCCCTGGTGGATGAAGGAAAATGATCCCTATTTCGTATAAACTAATAGGCAAAACTGTTCCCTGACAGTGAAATCTGGGCTGTAACAGCGAAACCACCACCTCAGAGCAGGCGATTTGACAGACACTGACAGAGATCCAGTGCAGTCAGCAGCGGCCAGACCTCCTCTCTCCCAGACAATGAAATTACCATAAAAAACTTGGCAGCTGCACCTTCACTGGTCTCTTGACTCCCGTTTCCTACTACTTTAATCCATTCTAACATAGGCAAACCTTCCCAAAACTCCGATTTCTTCATGTTCAAAAACCAAGAGCAATAGAACCAAGGGTAAGTTTATAGCCTGACATTTAAATCTTTCCAAATTCTAGTTGCAACACTATTGCTGAATGTGTAATAAGAGCAGCCAACATGGCTGGAGTGCTCACTACATATTAGGCACTATTCTTAAGAGCTTTATTAAAATTAGTTGAGTTTGGTCGGGCATGGTGGCTCATGCATGTAATCCCAGCCCTTTGGGAGGCCAAGATGGACAGATTATGAGGTCAGGAGTTCAAGTGAGCCTGGCCAACATGGTGAAACCCTGTGTCTACTAAAAATACAAAAATTAGCCAGGCATGATGGCACTCGCCTGTAATCCCAGCTACTTGGGAGGCTGAGGCAGGAGAATCACTTGAACCTGGGAAGTGAAGGTTGAAGTGAGCCAAGATTGTGCCACCGCACTGCAGCTTGGGTGACAGAGTGAGACTTCGTCTCAAAGAAAGAAAAAATTAGTTGAGTTCTCAAAATACCCTATGAGAAAACAATGAGTCCCATTTTACAGTTGAGGAAACTAAGGCACAGATAAGTTAAAAAGATTAAATGAGCCAGGTGTGGTGGTTCACCCCTGTAATCCCAGCACTTTGGGAGGCCAAGGCGGGCGGATCACCTGAAGTCAGTTCAAGAACAGCCTGGCTAACATGGTGAAACCCCTCCTCTACTAATAATACAAAAATATTAGCCAGGCATGGTGGCACACACCTGTAGTCCCAGCTACTTGGGAGGCTAAGGCAAGAGAATTGCTTGAATCTGGGAGGCAGAGGTTTCAGTGAGCCGAGATTGCACCATTGCACTCCAGCCTAGGTGACAAGAGAGAAAAGAAAAAAAGGTTAATGAATCACCTAAGGTTATACAGAAGGTAAATGGGAGAAACAGAATTGGAACTAAGGCTATGTGACTCCCCAGCCCTCATGTGAACATTTCTAACCCCTGCGTTCTCTGCCTCCTAGTTGTACCTAGAAGGAATGGCCTCTCTCTACACATTCCCTTAATTGTGCCTGCCTTACTCCTGACTTTCCTCTCCTGTGTTCCCCTTTCCTCCCCATGAGTAAGCATGTGCTCCAGGTCCATTGCCAGATATGAAATCCTAGAGCATGTGCCATGGTCCTTATTCCTTCTCTGCCGGGTAGGGAGGTCTTGAGTTGAGGTGTTCCTAAAAGATCCCAGGGAGTCCCAGTATCAGCCAACTGTACTTTAAGGATGTGGGCTTGGAGTTTAATGAATCTTGAAAGAGGAAGGTTCATTTAGGTTCCTCATCTGTAAAATAGGGAGAATAATCCTGCCCCATATAGTTTTAATGAAGGTTAAGTGAGAGAACCACACGAAGGGCTTTGAAAACTTCCAGAATCACAACTTCCTTTGGACTCACACAGTATGTTTTACTAATATTTCTTCTCCCTTTACTATAGCCATTGACATTCTTGTTTTCCCACCATCCCCGCTGTCCTCAGCTGTGCATTAAAGAGGCATGTACCTCGAAAGGTGGATTACTTGGGTATAGTTTATTTTACAAAGAACAAGGATTGAGTGCACTAAAATCATCTATCCATATACTTTGAGGAACCCATTTGCTGTTTCCTTAAAGTTTTTAAAGTAAAATGCTAAGTCAGGAGTTAACTGTAAAAAGCCCACCCTCTTTTCTCCCTTTTTAACAACTTCGCTCCCCTCTTCAGCACTGCCCATTCTCACATTGATGCTACTTCATTTTTGAGACAGTGGTAGAGACACAGTCTTCCACGTACCTCTTGTCCTGTAATAATGGGATATCATTTTCTAAAAATGTGATTTCCTAGCCAAGCATGGTGGTGGGAGCCTGTAATCCCAGCTACACAGGAGGTTGAGGCAGAAGAATCGTATGAACCCGGGAGGCGGAGGTTGCAGTGAGCCAAGATTGTGCCGCTGCACTCCAACCTGGGCAACAGAGTGAGACTCCATCTCAATAAATAAATAAATAAGAAATAAAAATGTGATTTACCCTTTAAATGAGTGAACTGTATACTATATAAACATATCTCAAAAAAGCTCTTTAAGTCAAAAAGAAAGAAGTCATAGACAATGTATAAGCAAATAGGCATGGCTGTAATCCAATAAAACTTTTCTTACTGTCTTAGTCCATTTTGTTTTGCTTTAACAGAATATCTGAGACTGGGTATTTTATAAAGAGGTTTATTTAGCTGATGATTCTTCAGGCTAAAATGTTCAAGGGCATGGTGCTGGCTTCTGGCAAGAGCTTTCATCCTGTGTGGACACTTCCAAGGAGAAAATACATGAGGGGTGTCCTGCCTTTATAGCAACCCACTCTTGTAGGCACTAATCCATTCTTGCCATAGTGAGAACTCACTCACTACCAGGAGAAAGGCACTATAGAATCTGCCCCTATGACACAAACAGCTCCAGGAGGCCCCACCTCCCAATACCACTACATTGGGGATCACGTTTCCATGTGAGTTTTTGTCAGGACAAACTGTATTCAAATTATAGCATTTACCAAAAAAAAAGTGGGTTTCATACTTCATGCTATCCTCATTGGGGTGGGGTGGTGCAATATATTTGTAATAGCCCAGGCTTTGGAGTAAGACAGATCTCAATTTGAATCTTGAGTTGTCCCAGTCACTATGTGACCCTGGAATATGCCCCCTGAGTCTCCATTTCCTCCACTGGGAAATTGTAGTGTAACAACGTGTTTTTGTTGGGAGGGTTAAGGAGAAGGCAGTCATAACACTCCTAACACAGACACTCAAAAACTGGAAGTTCCTTTTGTTACCCCAGCACTGTGGCTTAGACCCTGTGTTAATAGCTGAGAATGCAGAAATAAAGACGACATCATCCCTACCCTCAAGGAACTCCACAGTTTACTGGAGCATATGGACATGTAAGTTTCTATATATACGTATACAGGATCATAGGACAGGTAAACAGGTGCTTGTGAAGCATGTAAAAGGGCTTCCAAACACAGCCTGGGATTGGAGGCAGTCAGGCATGACTTTCCAGAGTCCAGAAGTAAAGGTTAAGGTAAGCCTTGGAAGAAGAAAGGCCATAGACTCTATGTCAGACCACCTGGGTTCCTATCCCCACTCTGCCATGTACATTTTTTGTGACCCTAAGAGACAAGCTTCATCTTTTGGGGCTCTGTTGAATTGTCTTCATTTGAAAAAGGAAGTGATAAACAATGCATAACCAGCAGGATTGTTGTGAAGCTTACAGGAGATAATAAACAAAGGTATTGTGATGGCTAAGCTTAGGGTGAGTTTACGGACAAAGCTAGGTGTTAGATAAGGGGGAGCCTAATTCAACATCAAATCATATAATCTGTGAATCCTAACATGCTGTACATGGATTTTACAAAGTAGTTCTGCATGTGTGCACATGTGTGTACTTGGATTTACATTGAAAACAAATCTACTTAAGGAAACTATTCCAAATAAAGGCCTAGGGGAGGTCAGGTGGACACAGCCATCCTCTTCTCCAGCTTAACCTGGATATATAGAGTTTAGTTTTCCTAAATTGCTCTAAGTGCTTCAGGTATACTATCTGATTTACCTTTATGACATTCCAATGTAGTTAGAAGCAGGCGGTATTATTGTCATTTTATCAATGTGGCTAACGAAGGCAGAGAGGTGAGCTAGCTCAAGTTTGTGGAATTGTAAGGCAGAAAGGGACTTTGAAGGTCATTTAGTCTAAACGCCACCCCGCTTTGGAGCTATAAAGCCCTAAACAATATTCTTGCCAAGGCCTTATCCAGTAAATGTTTGAGTACCTCCAGGAACAAGAAGCCTACTCTATAAGAGAGACAGCAGTCTAAGTGTGGGCTTGGAAAATCTCCCCCTTTTATTGAAACAGTGACTCACTCTGTTGCCTGGTCTGGAGTGCAGTGGTGTGAACGTGGGTCATTGAAGCCTTGACCTCCTGGGCCCAAACAAACCTCTTGTCTCAGCCTCCCAGGTAGCTGGGGACTACACGTGTGCACCACCACATCTGACTAATGTTTTGATTTTTTCTTTTTGAGACAGGATCTCACCACGTTGCCCAGGCTAGTCTGGGACTCCTGGGTTCAAGCAGTCCTCAAGCAAGCTGACTTGGAGTCAGGCTTTGTCATCTTGGAGACTTAGGTGCTAATCCCAGATCCACCACTTAGCAGCTGGACCAATTATTATTCTCTCCAAGGCACCACACCCTCATGTACAAAACTACTTCCTAAAGCTGTTTTGGAGACTAAATAAAATAATAGTCATTTTGGTATTTATAAAGCACTGCTACGTCTAAGCCATCATTTGTATCACGGTTATCACAGAGGCTTTCTCCTTGGCAAGTACCGCTATGTATTATTGCTGGAACTATAAATTGACACAATATTTTTGATGGATACAATGGCCCTGTCTATCAACATTTTAAACATACCCATCCCCTTCAAGCCACAAATTCTACCTCTAGGTATTTATTCTACACATCTACTTCCAAGTGTGTATAATACATATGTTCCAAAATATTTTCATTACCACAACATTAGTAATTTAAGAATACTGGCAATGACTTTAATGATGTTCATTGGGAATTAATTAAATACATTATAATATGGTGATAGAATGGAATACACTATTACATTATTAGGAAAATGAAGTATTTCTATATGTACTGGTATGGTCTGATCTCTAAGATATATTACTTAGTGGAAAAGGTGAGCTGCAGTATAGGGCATATAGACTGGACCACTGTACTAAAAAAGTGAATACAATATGTAAACCCATACACATGTATATTCTCAGACTGTGGCTGGAAAAGTATGGAAGAGATTGGAACAGTATTTGCCTCTTGGGAAGGAAATCAGTCAAGTAACTTTCTACTGCATGCATTTTTCTATTATTTTAATTGTTTTTACCAGGAAGATGTGTTCCTGTTATAGCCACAGAAATACTAGCACTGTCAAGATACTGACTCCCTAACTAGACATTAAGTTCCAGGGGAGCAGAAGCACATCCCTCTCCTTGTCTAAATAAATGGCAGCCTATGCCACAAGGCCAATCCTCAGAGCTATCTTCATCTCCTCTTTCTCTCTGCCTAATAACCAGCAAATACAATCTTCTGTACTTTTCACATAGATCTAGATCACTTCTTTCCACCTCTGCTGCCACCATCCTGGGCTGAACCACTGTTATCTCTCAGGGCACCTCTCTACCAGACTTCCCACTGGTTTCTTCCCTACCGAGGAAAAAGCACCCCAAACAAACTTTTTAAAAACCTAAGTCAGAGCAGGAACACCTCTGCTCAAAACTGCCCAGTAGCTTTTTATCTTAGGCAGTAACAAAGCAAAATTCCCACAAGGGCCTTTAAGGACCCCCATGGCTGTGGCCGCAGCCATCCCCTCTCCTAACTTCTTCTTTCTTGATTTTTCTGCTCCCGCCACACCAGCCCCCTGTGGTGTTCCTTGAGCTCTCCCTCACCTTCGTATTCACTCTTTCCTCAGTCTGAAAGGAACTTCCCACCTAAAATCATGTGGCTGGCTCTCAGTTCCTTAAATATCACCCTATCTTTTTCTCCTCATCTTTACACAATAGTACCCCATTTCTCTTCATTCTCTCATCTTGCCTCATTCTTCTAAATGGTAATATTCCCTTCCTGATCGTCTTTGTTCATCTGAGTCACTTTATCGCCCATCGTTAGAAAGCAAACCACAATACCACTATCAGTGCAAAGAACAGTGGTAGGTACACAGAGTCACTAAATTCACATTGGGTGGACCACCTACTCATGTAATAAATGAGGACTGAACAAGAAAAATAGAGACCTGACATCTTCTCGCTCAGTTATACCCCATGATATCAAGCCAGTCTTTTATATTATCTGAGCCTCAAGTGGTAAGAATAGCTTCTAGTCCAGTGTTTCCAGGACCGTGGTAGTTTCTACAGGTTTTAAAGGTGCATCATTTTTGATATTTCAGTGTTAGAAAGGTTTTCTTAAAGTGTGTTCTATAGGATGCTAATGTGTATTCTTAAAAAAATAAAGAGCTCCAAGGCAAAACAAACAAACAAAACACATCATTTTAATGTGTCAGTGGGCCTATTTTTCAAATGCAGTTTTGCTCAGAACTTGTGTTTATGTGCATGTGTTTGTATGTATGCATGTGGGTACATGTGTGTATGTATGTGGTTAATTTCACAAGGCTAGTATTCAACTGAATACTTGTTAGAAAATGCTGTACTCAGTGAACTCACAGAAAAGACAAGGGACATAGAGTAATAGTTATTTCCTCATGTTGACTAAAGGCAGTTAGAAAAGCTTTTGATTTATGAAACATGAAGAATAGAATTAATGGTGGATTCAGACACGCAGGCCCTCGCTCTCACATCATCACCGCTCTTCCACTCAATCCACACCCTGCACTATATTCTCTAGCCAAAATTGAGCTTCCCAAATATTTCACACTGCTTTTGACCCATGGCTTTGCACTTTTTATTTCTATAGTGGAAATGAAGTTCCTTTCATTTTCTCTCCATACTCTTTGCTCATGTCTTAAGATTTAGCTCAAAAATGACTTTCTCTTGACCCCTTCTTACCTATTCCTTCTTTATAGTTTCACTGTTCCCCACACGCCCCTCTAGTATTACAGCCAAAATAATGTGTATTATATATTACTTACACTTCTGTCACCCTCTTTTGACTGTGAATTCTTCAAAGTTGTGGGCCCAGTTTCAATTATTAGTCTCTGCAGCAGCTAAGACAGGCCTTCCAGTAAGTAGGTAGAAAATGAGGGGAAGAAAAATGAAGGGAGGGAAAGGAAGGGAAGGAAAAGGAAGAAATGAAGGACAGATGTATAGAAGGAAGAAAGGAAGAAAAGAGGGGAAGCAAGAAGGGAGGAAGTTTAGGAATCATCGTACAAGAGAGAAAAATAAATTAAAATGGAGGAAAAGGAAGCTGAATGGAGTATACAACCTGGGAGCCTAGGTAGTATGTGGAGTAGCTTTGCCTTAAAGAACCTCCACTCTACGAGATGTTCCTGTTTGTTCCCCGAAAAAATGTTCCCTGAGTTAGCTGGGAGATGCACAAATGGTAAGTCCTTATGAAAGTAAAAGATTCTAGAAGCATAATAAAAGATTTGAAAAGTTTTAAAGACCCTATTTATCTTTATAGTCTCAATCTCTTTTTGATTACAGCTCTTTCTTTTCTATTTCTTTCTTCTCTTCTCTCCTCCCTGCCTCCCTTCCTCCCTCTCTCCCTCCTCCTTTTCCTTCCTTCCTTCTGTCTTTCTGGACAGAAAGGGGGAAGAAAATTTAGAGACTGGAAACTGAGACTGGAGACTCAGGCTAAAACCCTAGAAATAACCCCATGTCAAGTAAGTCACCATCCTGAAGCTGACACTTTTGTCTATAAAGAAATGGAACAGGAAAGGAGGTCTATAGGCTTCTCGCAGTTTCATATAAAAGCGCTGAACCAGGAATTTCCTGCTGATATCAAACACAGATGGGAAATGAATTTGTTTGAAAATAAGAATGGAGTGAGAAAGTATGTATCCTAGACACATGTTTTATGTATATTATCTAAATAGATTGACCATATCTGATCGAATGCTCAGGAGCCAGCGTGTACGAAGTGTGGGACCACCAAATTGATTGCATCAGTATGGCAGGGCACACCTCTCTATGTCAGTGTCTATGACCTGGGGATATCAACAGTGGCAAACATTAGGCTGCAGTTAGGGTTGTAGTCCTGTATCTATTACTGGCAATTTGAAATTTGTTACACAAGTTAAAAATTGCTCCCTTACTTAACTCTAAGTTGTCCTCCACAAAATCCCTTTAGGGCAGAGAATAGGTCTGGCTTGAATAACATGTTGGAAACTGTTACAGTTCCTGAAACAGGCTGAATGAATGAAGGAAGGAAGGAACAAAGTAGGAAATGAGTCTATGTCTCAATGTGGTCTTGGATACAACAGGGCTAAAACATGAATCTCAAAAGGGTTTTATGAAGACTTTGTAGGTTGTTAACTGTTACACACTTCGGTTTCTCCTTCTACCATAAATAATAGCATTCATAATAAATGCCTCCTGAACATGAAATATAATATTAGTAGAAATGAAGAAAGTGCAAACACAGGCTGTAATTTTCACTTCCAAATTTCATGCAAATGCAACTCAAACACAATCCAAGCGAAGTGTGAAGAATTAGAAAGAAACACTTATAACAGACAAACATTTGGGCATTAAAGTCGTTGGACTAACAATAGCCTTTTTTACTGTGTTCACCTTACAGGTTCACAATGTGTTAAACGAGGCTGAATACAAATTTTAAACATCAAAAAACAAAGTAAATAACCTTTGTACAGCACTTTGACTCCTCATAAAACAGTTCCTTATTAATTCATGTACATATTCAGCAAACAGTTAATGAGCACTGTTTACGAATCAGCCTCTTTGAAGGACATCCATATGAACCATGCGCCTCAAGGAGCTGACTATGTGATTGAAGAGACAAACAACTTGAAACTTATAACATCTGACTTGCGTTAACTACCCAATAAGAATGATGAGATACGATGATCTCAATTTTATAAGTGAATAAACTGAGGAACAGAATTTTACAGATTAAGAACTCCAATTCCAGAGTCAGACAGACAGACATGAAGGTGAACCCCAGGATCTGCTGGCTTCACACTGGGAGACCTGGATGAGTTAAATTTTACTTATCAATTTATTTTTGAGACAGTCTTGCTCAGTCTCCCAGGCTGGAGTGTAGTGGTATCAGCTTGACTCACTGTAACCTCTGTCTCCCAGGTTCAAGCAATTCTCCTGCCTCAGCCTCCCAAGTAGCTGGGATGACAGGCCTTTTTTTTTTATATATATACTAGAGATGGGGTTTCACCATGTTGGCCAGGCTGGTTTCGAACTCCTGACCTCAAGTGATCCATTGGCCTCAGCCTCCCAAAGTGCTAGGATTACAGTGGCAGAGCCACTACACCCAGCTGAGTTACATTTCCTGTGTATCAGTTTACTAGTCTGAAGGATATTAATAACTGATCATCCTTCAAATGAATTAAATGAGTTAATGTAAGGTTTAAAAAAAAGTTAACAAAATACATATACAGTCTTTCAGTAAATGCCAGTAATTATTATTATCACCATAAATTTTATTAGTTGTTATTAATAGTATTAGAATTGGATTTACTTAAAGTCACTTGATGAATAAGTTTCAGAGTAGAATTCACAGCACTATCTTCTAAGACAAATATCTGTGCACTTTCCACATAAAAATCAGGTTGATAAATACAGAGTAATGGGCTCAAAAGGAAACTCAAGCCATCAAGTTCAGCAGTCATTCTGCCTCTTAGCAAGGTCTTTACTCCCTACTGCAAAAATTAACCTATGAAGTGCCTATCTCCATTAGAAAAGTGTTTTTTGAGTTTCACCATTACTCTCTAACTTTGTACCTCAGTCACTGTTCAGACCTCTGGGGTAACAGAGAAAAAGCCTTGGCCTTCTATGTCATGAGAACCTTTTCAAGCCACTGATTATATTCTGACAGGTCTCTAAAATGATTAACAACCAGCATTTCCAGCATGAAATGGGTCACACTTGAAATACATGCACGCTTCATACAGAATTTATGGTAACATTGCTCATCCTAAGCAAAGGGGCTGTGCCATTTTTATTCACTCTCTCAACATTTATCAAGCCACATTTACATGTCAGAAACTAAACTCTAGATACTGGGGCCACTGAGAACAGAGCACAGACCTTGCTCTCACAGAGTTTCAGACTAGAAAATATAAGTTCTCTTCATAAGGATTTTCCTCTTTCATAGTTATAAAGAATATCCATTATCTGGTCCAATTCTGCCATTTTACAGAGAAGTAAACTGAGGCCTAACGACGGAAAATGACTCAACCAAAGACACAAACTAAGCTACTGGCAGGCTAGACTACCCTTTGTCATGCTCCCAAGACTATTAGGCAAAGGTATGATTGTGGAGGAGGAGAAGGGAGGAGGCGACATTCCACAAGATTACTACAGCATAGATTAAAAATATAAATGCTCACAGGCTGATGAGCAAAGGCTTGATTTAAACAGGTCTGGGGTTTCTCTTGGACCTACCCCGATTTCCTTTTGTCCTTGGACAGGGGCTAGTTGAAGAGTCTCAAGGCTGTCGTATGGGAGGTCCATTTCTGCTTCTCAACAAGAGCTCTTTTGGGTATTTAAAAATATATTACACGATGTGATAGCTGGACCATGTTCCCATGGATGGTTACCCAAGAGTCAGTTCCATTCCTTGCTCTGCCACTGAGACTGTGTGATTGACAGCCTGGGTACCAGTGACCCTGGGCCAAATTACTCAATGTTCTTTCCTTCTCCACAGAATGGTGAGGACAATGGGAGTTCCCAGGCACACTGGTCCATTGTGAGGATGGATTGTTTCCTGACATCCATAAAACTCTCTGAGTTCCACTGAGAAAGGACCGATTATTATGATACCCTTGAGAGTTCCCTTCCCTTTGTAACAGAAGTGAAATTATACTTTATCTCATTAGCTACACATTATGTATTGGTCATCTACCAAGAACTTGAAGGTTTTACATGTAAATTAACCTGGACTTAGGGGCCTGAAGCCAAAATGGGGGGAAAAAAGCAGGTGAGGTGTGAACCATGTTAAACAAGGTGTCAAGGGCCTTGGATTCTCAATATGTCTCTGTCCCTCACCCAACTCTGTGATCTTAGGCAAACTTCTGGATCTCTCACTCTCAATCTCCCTGGCATTTATCAAGTGGAATAATTTGTTTTTCCTGTCGCAGGATGGCTGTAGACTCAAATAAGAATACAGGTACATTTTGCAAATAGCAAAGCCACATTTACAAGCGTCAGATATGACCATTACAGATGACCTCTACTTACAAAACCTTGTCTAACAAGTTTGGAGCCATGGGCTAAGATCATGAGACACTGAATCTCCTCAAAATAATGTTATCCCAAAAGGTTAGATTCCCAGGAAAACTTCCCACTTAGCTCCAAATTACAAAGTTACAGGTGTAAAGACATACTTTCCATAGTAGTCAATTATCTTTGATAATACAGTTTCTCAGGAAAAAAGCATTCTGGATTCTAAACCCCTTATAAGACATTTCTCTTCCTAGCAGCCTTAAGTGACAGGAGGTTATGAACTTGGGAACAAGGCAAGCTAGGTTCAAGTCCCACCTCTGTTACTTCCTAGTTCTGTGACTACAGGCAAATAAATTAACTTTTCTGATCATCAGTCTCCTTATCTGTCAAATATGATTGATGACGACCACCTTATGACGACAAATGAAGCTCATAGTAAGCATTATACCCACGACAGTTTCCTTCTTGTACATAAAGACCTTGCTAATTCTCTTCATTTCATAAGGAAGACACCTATCTGCAGCTCTACAGCAATCTTCCCTGGGGGGTTTGAGATTTCAGGATAGAGAACAGCTGCCTCCTTGAGTGAGAGCTCCTGTCTAAGTCTCCCTCACTGACTCTGCAGATGGGTAAGTAAACCATACAATTAGGCTTAAAAGAACCAACCATTCGAGGGGGAGCCCAAGATGGCCAGATAAAAGGCAGCACAAGGTGGCACAGTGCAGTGTTGTTGGAAAATAGTTATTCAGCACTTTCAGTGAGCAGGATGGGCACAGAGAAATGTCCCATGTGATAGAATGGCCTGTGCTGACACTGGAGTCACACATCACTGTGTTCTAGTCAGCACTGCCCCTCTGTAGGTTTCTCTTTGTGGGTTTGTCTTTTTGTAAAGAATTGTTCACTTAGTGCAGAAAGAAAAAAAAAAAAAAAAAAAAAAGAGGCAGCTCTGGAAAGCAGCTCTCAGCAAGAGAGATTCAGAAGCCCAGTTGTCTCCACAATTCCAAACGAGGTACCAGGTTCATTTTGTGGGTCTGGTTGGACAGTGGGTATAAACCAGATAAGGCAAGTTGAGACAAGGTGGGGCAGTGCCCCACCCAGGAGGTGCATACAACCAACCAGAGGACCAGGGAATCTCCCCCCCCCGGGACTTCAGTTCGGATATAGCGCTCCAATGAAGCCCTCTACAACCCACAGAACCGGAGATCTGTGCTGGGCTGAAAAGCCTCAGTGAGCTGCCTAAACAGGACAGAAGAGCAACTTTGGCCTGCACTGGGGCTGTCAGCATAGATCTAGGCAGAAGCACTGGCTGATGTGAAAGCCAGAAAGCCAGCTGGATGGCTTTCTTTCCAGCCACCCCCTAGAAAGAAGGGGAACTGAGAACAGGGAAAGAACCCTTACGGCAGGACAGGTCCCCGCTGCACAAACCCAGCAGGCTAAAAAACTCTCACTCCAGAGTTTCACACCCAGAATATCAGTTAGAGAGTGACCAGGAACAAATGCGCTCGGTGGGAGGAAGGGAAGCCACATTGCAGAAGCCAGCCTAATTTTCCTGAGGAAAAAAAAAAAAAAAAAAAAAAACTCCACTGAATCTATGGCAGCCCAGCAGCACCTCTGTAGGCAGACAAAGGAAAGGCCACCTCCCTAAGCAGCTACCTGAGATCAAAACTATATAAATCCAAGGAGATGAGAAGAAACCAGCACAAGAAGAATGAAACAATCAGAAACCAGAATGCCACTCCCCCACAATGAGATCACAATTCCTCACCAGCAAGGGAACAAAGCTGGACAGAGAATGAATTTGATGAATTGAAAGAAGCAGGCTTCGGAAGGTGGGAAATAACAAACTTCTCTGAGTTAAAGGAACATGGTCTATCCCAATGCAAAGAAACTAAAAATCTTGAAAAAAAGGTTAGAAGAAATGTTAACTAGAATAACCAGCTTAGAGAAGAACATAAATGACTTGATAGAGCTGAAAAATACAGCACAAGAACTTAGAGAAGCATACATAAGTTTCAATAGCCAAATAGATCAAGCAGAAGAAAGGATATCAGAGCTTGAAGATCAATTCAATGAAATAAATGAGAAGGCAAGAAAAGAGAACAAAGAGTGAAAAGAAATGAACAAAGCCTTCAAGAAATATGGGATTATGTGAAAAGTCCTAATCTATGCTTGATATGTATACCAGAAGATGACAAGGAGAATGAATCCAAGCTGGAAAACAGTCTTCAGGATATTATCCAGGAGAACATCCCCAACCTAGCAAGGCAGGCCAGCATTCAAATATAAGAAATACAGAAAACACCACATCAATACTCCTCTATAAGAGCAACCCAAAGGCACATAATCATCAGGTTCACCAGGGTTGAAACAAAGGAAAAAATACTAAGGGCAGCCAGAGAGAAAGGTCGGATCACCCACAAAGGAAGCATATCAGATTCACAGCAGAACTCTTGGCAGAAACCCTACAAGACAGAGGAGAGTGGGGTGCCAATTTTCAACATCCTAAAGGAAAGAACTTTCAACTCCGAATTTCATATCCAGCCAAACTAAGCTTCGTAAGTGATGGAGAAATAAAATCCTTTATGCACGAGCAATTGCTGAGAGATTTTGTCACTACCAGACCTGCCCTACGAGAGCTCCTGAAGGAAGCACTAAACACAGAAAGAAAAAACCAGTACCAGCCACTGCAAAAAAGAACCAAATGGTAAAGACCAACAATGCAATGAAGAAAGTATGACAACCAAAGGGCAAAACAACCAACCAGTAATAAAATGGCAGGATCAAATTCATACATAACAACATTAACATTAAACATAAATGGCTAAATGCCCCAATCAAAAGACACAGACTGGCAAATTGGATAAAAAGCCAAGAACCATTGGTGTGCTGTATTCAGGAGACCCATCTCTCATGCAAAGACACACACAGACTGAAAATAAAGGGATGGAAGATTTACCCAGCAAATTGAGAGGAAATAAAAGCAGGGGTGGCAATCCTAGTCTCTGAAAAATGGACTTTAAACCAACAAAAACCAAAAGAGACAAGAGCATTACCTAATGGTAAAAGGATCAATACAACAAGAACAGCTAACAATTCTAAATATATATGCACCCAATACAGGAGCACCTAGATACATAAAGCAAGTCTTTCATGACCTACAAAGAGACTTAGAGTCCCACACAATAATAGTGGGACACTTTAACACTCCACTGTCAATATTAGACAGATCAATGAGACAGAAAATCAACAAGGAAATCCAGGACCTGAACACGGATCTGTATTGAGCAAACTTAATAGACATTTACAGAACTCTCAACCCCCAACCCACAGAATATACATTCTTCTCAGCACCACATCACACGTACTCTAAAACTGACCACATAATTGGAAGTAAATCATTCCTCAGCAAATGCAAAAGAATGGAAATCAGAACAAACAGTCTCTCAGACCACAGTGCAATCAGATTAGAACTCAGGATTAAGAAACTAACTCAAAACTGCATAATTTCATGAAAAATGAACAACTGGCTCCTGAATGTTGACTGGATAAAAAATGAAATGAAGGCAGAAATAAAGACATTCTTCAAAACCAATGAGAACAAAGATACAACATACCAGAATCGCTGGGACACATTTAAAGCAGTGTCTAGAGGGAAATTCATAGCAATGAATGCCCACATGAGGAGCAAGAAAAGGTCTAAAATCGACACCCTATCATCAAAATTGAAAGAGTTAGAGGTGCAAGATCAAAAAAACTCAAAAGCTAGCAAAAGACAAGAAATAACCAAGATCAGAGCAGAACTGAAGGAGACAGAGACACAAAAAACCCTTCAAAAAATCAACTCCAGGAGCTGGTTTTTTGAAAATATCAATAAAATACATAGTTCACTAGCCAGATTAATAAAAAAGAAAAGAGAGAAGAATCAAATAGATGAAATAAAAAACAATAAAGGGGGCATCACCACTGATTCCACAAAATACAAACTACCATCGGAGATTACTACAAACAACTATGCACACAAACCAGTAAATCTGGAAGAAATTGATAAATTCCTGGACACTTGCACTCTCCCAAGACTAAAGAGGCAGAAGTTGAAACCCTGAATAGACCAATAACAAAGGCTGAAGTTGAGGCAGCAATTAATAGCCTACCAACTTAAAAAAGTCCACGTCCAGATGGGTTTACAGCTGAATTCTACCAGATGTACAAAGAGGAGCTGTTCTGAAACTATTCCAAACAATACAAAAAGAGGGAATCTTCCCCAACTCATTTGATGAGACCAACATCATCCTAATACCAAAACAGGGCAGAGACACAACAAAAAAAGAAAACTTCAGGCCAATATCCATGATGAACATCTATGCAAAAATCTTCGATAAAATACTGGCAAACAGAATGCAACAGCGAATCAAAAAATCTTATTCATCATGATCAAGTAGGCTTCATCCCAGGGATGCAAGGCTGGTTCAACATACACAAGTCTGTAAACATAATCCATGACATAAACAGAACCAAAGACAAAAACCATGATTATCTCAATAGACGCAGAGAAGGCCTTTGACAAAATTCAACAGCACTTTATGCTAAAAACTCTCAATAAGCTAGGTATTGATGGAACATATCACAAAATAATAAAAGCTATTTATGATGAGCCAACAACCAATATCATACTGAATGGGCAAGAACTGGAAGCATTCCCTTTGAAATCTGTCACAAGACAAGGATGCCCTCTCTCACCACTCCAATTCATTATAGTATTGGAAGTTCTAGCCAGAGCAATCAGGCAAGAAAAAGAAATAAAGGGTATTCAATCAGGAAAAGAGGAATCCAAATTGTCTCTATTTGCAGATGACATGATTGAATATTTAGAAGACCCCATCATCTCAGTCCAAATCTCCTGAAATTGATAAGTAACTTCAGCAAAGTCCCAGGATACAAATTCAATGTGCAGAAATCACAAGCATTTCTATACACCAATAACAGACTTAAAGAGAGCCAAATCAAAAATGAACTCCAATTCACAGTTGCTACTAAGAGAATAAAATACCTAGGAATACAACTAACAAAGGATGTAAAGGACCTCTTCAAGGAGAGCTACAAACCACTGCTCAACAAAATAAGAGAGGACACAAATAGATGGAAAAACATTCCATGCTCATGGCTGGGAAGAATCAACATCATGAAAATGGCATACTGCCCAAAGTAATTTACAGATTCACTGCTATCCCCATTGAGCTACTACTGATCTTCTGCACAGAACCTGAAAAAAAAAAAACACTTCAAACTTCATATGGAACCAAAAGTGACCCCACATAGTCAAAACAATTCTAAGCAAAAAGAACAAAGCTGGAGGCATCATGCTGCCTGACTTTAAACTATACTACAAGGCCACAGTGCTCAAAACAGCATGGTACTGGTACCAAACAGAGACATAGACCAATGGAACAGAACAGAGGCCTCAGAAGCAACACCACACATCTACAATCATCTGATCTTTGACAAACCTGAGAAAAACAAGAAACGGGGAAAGGATTCCCTGTTTAATAAATGGTGTTGGGAAAACTGGCTAGCAATATGCAAAAAGCAGAAACTAGACCCCTTCCTGACACCTTACACTAAAATTAACTCCAGATGGATTAAAGATCTAAACATAAGACCTAACGCCATAAAAATCCTAGAAGAAAACCTAGGCAAAACCAGTCAGGACATAGGCATAGGCAAGGACTTCATGTCTAAAACACCAAAAGCTATGGCAACAAAAGCCAAAATAGACAAATGGGACCTAAGTAAACTCTAGAGCTTCTGTACAGCAAAGGAAACAATCATTAGAGTGAACTAGTAACCAACAGAATGGGAAAAAAATGTTTGCAAATCCATCTGACAAAGGGTTAATGTCCAGAATCTACAAAAAACTAATACAGATTTACAAGAAAAAAACAACCCATTCAAAAGTGGGCAAAAGATATGAAAAGATACTTTACAAAAGAAGACATATATGAGGCCAACAAACATACAAAAAAATGTGCATCATCACTGGTTATTAGAGAAATGCAAATCAAAATCAAATTGAGATACCATCTCACACCAGTTAGAATGGTGATCATTAAAAAGTCTGAAGACAACAGATGCTGGAGAGAATGTGGGGAAATAGGAACACTTTTACACTGTTGATGGGAGTGCAAATTAGTGCAACCATTGTGGAAGACAGTGTGGCAATTCCTCAAGGACCTAGAAATAGAAATACCATTTGACCCAGCAATCCCATTACTGGGTATATAACCAAAGAATTATAAATTGTTCTATTATAAAAACACATGCACATATATGTTCATTGAGGCACTGTTTACAATAGCAAAGACCTAGAACCAACCCAAATGTCCATCAACAATAGTCTGGATAAAGAAAATGCGGCACATATACACCATGGAATACTATGCAGTCATAAAAAATGATGAGTTCATGTCCTTCACAGGGACATGGATAAATCTGGAAACCATCATTCTCAGCAAACTGACACAAGAACAGAAAACCAAACACTGCATGTTATCACTCATAGGCAAGTGTTGAACAATTAGAACATGTGAATACAGGGAGGGGAGCATCACACACTGCAGTCAGTTGGCAGGGGTTAGGGGAGAGACAGTGAGGGGTGGGGAGGGTGAGAAGGGAAGGGACAATGAGGGGAGAAATAGCAGATATAGGTGATGGGGGGATGAAGGCAGCAAACCAACTTGCCATGTATGTACCTATGCAACAATCCTGCATGATCTGCATATGTACCCTAGAACCTAAAGTACAATACAAAAAAAAAAAAAAAAAACTCAGAAAAAAAGTTAAAGGTACTAAGCTATCATAATACAAAAAAAAAAAAAAAAAAAAGAACCAATCATTCAACTACTTGGAAGGCCGAGGAGGGAGGATCACCTAAGCTTCTAGGGAAGTCCAAGTTGCACAGGTTGTAGTGAGCAATGATGGCACCACTGCACTCCAGCCTGGAAACAGAGCAAGACCCTGTCTCAATTAAAACAAAACAAAACAAAAAGCCAACCATTCATGCAATGGAGCAAATCAGTGGCAATAGCTTCTCTAGCGGCATTAGAAAGCATGATTGTGAACTGCCGTTCTTTCACTAAATCATGTTGCATTCTGATTTTAAGTGACTTGTTAAGTCAGGGTTTACAAACTTAAGACCTAATAACAAACCTGAAAGTACATTCCTTAAAACGATTTATACATTTTAGGCTTCCAATATGACCACTATAATTATCTATTTATTTAGAAGGCCAGTAAGTATTTAAGGAACTCTTTTTTTTACCCCCAACATGATAAAAACTTTCAAGTACATAGAAGAATATTTTCATGAACACATCTTCACTCACTACTAAAAATTTTACAATTTTTATTTTACCTTATGTGTATTCATCTCTCCAACCTCTATTGCCATCCACCAATTTATCTAATTTTTTAATGCACTCTAAATTAAATGCAGACATCTGTCCACTTCTAAACATCTCAGTATGAATATTGTTAACCAGAGTTCAACATTTGTTTCCAATTATTTTTTCTTTTGATGTAAAACTTATATACAATGAAATGCACAAAATCTATGTGAACATTCTTGCTGGGATTTTACAAATGCATATACATACAGTATTTGCATAATCAAAGTCCTTATCAAGGTCTTAAACATTACTATCAGCCCGAAAGTTCCTCAAGCACATGCCCATTCAGACTGTATCCTCTGAGAGGAAACTGCTATTTTATTTCTTTAATAGACTTTATTTTTTTAGAGCAGTTTGGTTTGAAACAAAATTGAGAGAAAGATACAGAGATTTCCCATATACTCTCCACCCCCACACATGTAGAGCCACCCCCATTATCAATATCTCCCACCAGAGAAGTACATTTGTTATAATCCATGAACCTGTACTGATACATCACCATCACTCAAAGACTATGGTTTACAGTAGGGTTCATTTTTTGTGCTGTACATTTATGAGTTTTGACAAATGAATAAGGACTTGTATCTACCAGTACAGTTTCATACAAAGTAGTTTCACTGCTATGAATATGTGGAGCATAATCCTCTGTGCTCTGCGTATTCAACCATACCTACTACCAACCTCTGATAGTTTTACTGTTCCTATAGTTTTGCCTTTTCCACAATGCCATATATTTGAAATCACAAAGTACATAGCCTTTTCACATTGCCTCCTTTCATTTAGTAATATACATGTAAGTTTCCGCCATATCTTTTTGTAGCTTAAGAGCTCACTTTTTAATGCTAAATAATATTTCATTATCTAGATGTAACACAGTTTGTGTATTCATTCACCTACTGAAGAACATCTTGACTGCAATTAGGAATAAAGCAACTATGAACATCCATGTGCAAGTTTTTGTGTGAATGTGTGTTTTCAACTAATTTGAGTAAATGTCAAGGAGCACCATTGCTGGGTCAAATGCTAAGAGTATGTTTCGTTTTGTAAAAAACTGCCAAGCAGGCTTCCAAAGTGGCTGTACCATGTTGCAGTCTCTAGGAATAAATGAGAGTTTCTGATGCTCCACATCCTCTCCAGCATTTAGTAGTGCCTGCGTTCTGAATTTGACCATGCTAATAGGTGTGCAGTGGTATCTCATTATTTTGATTTGTATTCCCCTTTGTTAAATGATGTGGACCATCTTTACATATGTTTATTTGCCATTTGTGTATCTTCTTTGGTGAGATGTATGTAAAGGTCTTTGACTCACATTTAACTGGGTTATCTGTGATCTTATTGTTGAGCTTTAAGACTGCTTGCATATTTTGGATAACAAATGTGTTTTCAAATATGTTCATAAATGGTATGTCTTTTGCAAATATTTTCTTTCAGTCAATGTTCTGTTCTTGTTCTTCTGACAGTGTCTTTCACAGAGTAGAAATTGTTATTTTAGTAAAGTTGAACCCATGAATTCTTTCTATTGTAAACCATGCCCTTGTTGTCACAGCTAAAATGTCATTGCCAAACCCAAGGTCATCTATATTTTTTCCTATGCTATCTTCTATGAGTGTTTTGGTCCGTTTTATGTTACTATAAAGGAATATCTGAACCTGGGTAATTTTAAAAGAGGTTTATTTTGCCGGTGGTTCTGCAGGTCATACAGGAAAGATGGTGTGGGCAACTGCTTGGCTTCTGGTGAGGGCTTTTGTGTTGCATCAAAACATGGCAGAAAAGGTCAAAAAGGAAGCAGGCAGGTACAAAGAGACATCATGTCTGATGCACACCCTGACTTTATAACAACCCACTCTCCCAGGAACTAAAGCATACACCCAGATGCAGTTTGGTTTGCAAGAGTGAGAACTCACTACCATAAGAATGGCATGAAACCATTGATCAGGGATCTATCTCCATAACCCAACCACGTCCCACGAGGCCCACTTACCAACACTGTTACACTGGGGACTAAATTTCAACTTGAGGCTTGGAGGAAACAAACATTTAAACCATAACATGAAGCTTTCTAGTTGTGAATTTTACTTTTAGGTCTGTATCCATTTTGAGTTAAATTTTTGTGAAGAGTATAAAGTCTGGGTCTAGATTCACTTTTTTGCATGTAGACATCCAGTTGTTCCAGCATCTTTTGTCAGAAAGACTATCTTTTCTCCATTGTTTTGCCTTTTCCAAATATCAGTTGACCATATTTATGTGGGTTCATTTCTGGGTTTTCTATTCTGTTTTGTTGATCTGTCTGATCTTTTGCCGATACCCTACTCTCTCGATTACTGTAACACTATAGTAAGACTGGAAGTTGAGAAGTGTCAGTACTTCAACTTTGTTCTTCTATGTTGGCTATTCTGGGTCTTTTGCCTTACCTTATAAATGTTAGAATTAGTTTGTCAATATCCACAAAATAACTTGCTGGGATTTTTATTGGGATTGCATTGAATCTGTATATCATATTAAGAAGATCTGATATCTTGACAGCATTGAGCCTTCCTAGCCATGAACATAAAATATCTCTCCGTTTATTTACTCTTTGATTTCTTTCATCAGAGTTTTATAGTTTTTTTCTGGTACAGATTTTATTATATTTTTGTCAGATTTATACCTAAGTATTTCTTAGGTGTGCTAAATGATATTGTGTTTTTAATTTCAAATTCTACTTGTTCATTGTTGGTATATAGGAAAGCAATTCACTTGGTATATTAACTTAGATCCTGCCACATGGCTATCATTGTTTCTTACAGGAGAACTTTTGTCAATTCTTTTGGATTTTCCAAATAGATTACTACATCCTCTCCAAACAAAGACATTTATTTCTTTCTTCCCAATAAGTGTACCTTTTGTTGTTTTTCTTTTCTTATTGTACTAGCTAGGACTTCTAGTATGATATTGAAAGAGAGTGGTGAAAAGGGACACCCTTGTCTTGTTCCTGATCTTAATGAGAAGGCTTCTAGATTTTCAACATTAAGTATGATGTTAGCTGTTAAGTTTTTCATGGATATTCTTTCTCAAATTGAGGAAGTTTCTCTCTACTCCTAGCTAACTGAGAGTTTTTATCCTTAATAGATGTTGAATTTTGTCAAATGCTTTCTCTGAATCTATTAATATGATCATGTAATTTTTTTCTTTAGTCAGCTGATGTGATGGATGATGTTATTTGATTTTAGAATTTAAATCAGCTCTGTACATTTAGGATAAATCTTACTTGATTGTGGCATATGATTCTTTTTAAATGTTGTTGGGTGATGTTTGCTAATATTTTACTGAGGATTTTTGCATCTCATTATGTTCATGAGTGATATTTGTCTATAGTTTTCTTTTCTTATAATCTCATTGTCTGATTTTGGTGTTGGGGTAATGCTGACTTTATAAAATGAGTTGGGAAGTATACCTCTGCTTCTATATTCTGACAAAGCTTGTAGAGGAAGTGATATAATTTATTCCTTAAACTGTAGAACTCACCAGTGAATCCATCTGGACCTGGTTCCTTCTGTTTTGAAAGGTTATTAATTGTTGATTAAATTTCTTTAACAAATATAGGCCTATTTGGATTGACTGTGTTTTCTTGTGCAAGTTTCGGCAAATTGTGTCTTTCATGGAATTTGCAGCCATTTCATCCAGGCTATCAAATTTGTAGGCACAGAATTCTTCCTGGTATTCTGTTGTTACCGTTTTAATGTCCACGGGATTGTACTGATGTCTCCTCTTTTATTTCTTATATTTGTAATTGGTGCCCTTTGTCTTTTTTCCTTAGGCCGGTTATAGGCTTTCAATCTTATTGATCTTTAGAAAAAAAGTTTTTGGTTTGATTGATTTTCTCTATTAATTTCCAGTTTTCTATTCCATGGATTTCTGTTCTTATTATTTCCTTTCTTCTGCTTAATTCGGCTTTGTTTTCCCTTTTCTGTTTCCCTAAAGTGGAAGCTTTTATTAATTTTAGGTCTTTCTTCTTTTCTAACATTGCATTCAATGCTACAAATTTCCCTCTAAGCACTACTTTAACTGCAACCCACACATTTTGATAAGTTGTGTTTTTATTTTTATTTAGTTGAAAATATTTTTAAAATTCTCAACTTTTTTGACTCATCTTATTTAGAAATGTGTTGTTTACCTGCCACATATTTTCAGATTTTCCTGCTATCTTTCCATTATTGATTTCTAGTTTAATTCTACTGTGCTCCAAGAACAGATGATGATTATATGATTTTCAATCTTTTAAATTTGTTAGTTTGTTTTATGGACATTTGGTAAATGTTTTATATGAAACTGACAAGAATGTATATTCTGCTGTTGTTAGTTAAAGTAGTCAATGTGTGTCAATTATATTCAGTTGATTGATGGCATTTTTTACTTTAATGATGTTCTTACTAATTTTTTGCCTGCTAGATCTGTTTATTTCTAATAGAAGGGTATTAAAGACACCAATTATAAAAGTGGATTCATGTATTTTTATTTGAAGTTCTATCAATGTTTGTCTTATGTAGTTTGATACTCTATTGTTGAGTGCCTGAACATTAAGGATCATTATGTCTTCTTGGAGAATTTATCTCTTTACTATTATGTAATGACCCACTTTATCCCTGATAACTTTCCTTGCTCTAAAATCTGCTCTGCCCAAAATTAATAGATCAATTTCCACTTTCCTTTGATTAGAGTAAGCATGGTTTGCCTTTCTACATTCATTTACTTTTAATCTATTTGTATCTTTATAGGTAAAATGGATTTCTTATAGACAAAAATATAGCTGAGGATTGAAATTGAGTATTTTCCTTTCCCCAGTTCAGTTAGGCTCTCATAAAACCACGTGTTAGGCTCTGGTTAGGACTTCTGAGGACAGATCTTATTGGGAAGAACAGAATCCCCTGGCATTTTTCAAAATGGCTCCTTTTCTCCTCTCTCTGATAAAAGCACTAGGAGGTTTTCCTCCAACATACACTATTAAAACCAGATAGAGCTATTAGAGGTAAAACCCACAAAAGTGTGTGGAGGCTCCCTTTGAATGGTACCCCGTAGGGTTTATAATTCTCAGAGTTGTCCACACTCAACCTCCAACAATTTATCAATTAAGTCAGGATTTCCTATGCTTGCACTGGTTCCAGTGGAGCTTTCTGCTTCTGTAAGTTGCAATTGTCTGCATTTACCTATCTGTGTTTCCAATTTGGGGGGCAGCAGCCTTACTTCTCTTATGAATGTAAGAAGAGTTGCTGATTTTTTCAGTTTGTTCAGCTTTTTACTTGTTGTTAGGATGAATTGGCATCTTCTAAGCTTCTCACATACCAGTAAAAACACAGATAGGTTTTACCTTTTCTAGAACTTCATATAAATGGAATAATTTTGTATATACTCTTCTGTGTAATGCTTCCTTCACTCCACATATTTTTTGAGATTTATCCATATATTGCACACATCAATGATTTATTCCTTTGTAATATTGATAACTATTCATTTATATAAATATACCCTAGTTTGCTTACCCTCTTACTAATGAACACATTATCTGTTTCTAGCTTTTGCTAGAATGAACATGTCTGCTATATTCTTGTAAAAGTCTTTTACAGACATGTTTTCCTTTTCTTTGGTAAATGGCAAGTTGCAGAACTGCTGGGTCATTGGGTAGGTAAAGGCTCAGTTTTATAAGAAACTAACAGGTTTTTTTTCAAAGAAGTTGTACCATTTTATACACCATCTACGAAGTATGAGAGTAACAGTCCCTATCCTTGAACATATTTGATGTTGTCAGTCTTTTTCATTCTAGCCATTTTGGCGGGTGGGTAGTGGTAGCTCATTGTGAGAAAATGGATTTTGAAAAGACTTAAAGTTATCTGAAAATAATTTAAGTGGAACATCTATGAGCCATAGATTTTTTTCAGGGAGTTATATTTCTAAGTTGTATTATTTTTAGAGGTGTGCTAAATGAGACAGGAGAAAGAGAAAGAAAAGTTGTGTCCTGCCGATGTCGATAGCACTAAGGTAATAATAAGCACTGCTGTTATAGTATGCTTATGTGACAAGGATTCTTTCAAACCCTTTACGTGTATTAACCCCAGGAACTAGCATGTATTTGATAATCACTATGTGCTAAATACCTAGCATTCAACTTGCTCTATTATAGTTTAATATTCTCTAAAACTCTGTTGACTCAGTATTGAGGAAATTTTTCATAGATAAAACATCTGACTTGCCCAAGACCAGGATCTGATGAAGCCGGGATCTGAACCCAAGTCACTCTACCTCTGAGGCTCATAGTCTGAAGCTGTGCCACAGCACTTCCTCAGCGTGCAGCAGGGTCACACTGCCATGGGAGACATTGTGCCATGGATCTTTCTCTCTGCATTTGCCTCAAATTTGGAAGACTCTCTAAAGTTTGCTTCTGAGGGAACTATAAGGCAGAGGTACGATTTCTGCTGGCTCAGCATTCTGCCAAGGAGAAGAAACAAAATTTCTGTGACCTGGGAAGCAATGAGTCTGTCTCCCCTAAGGTAAGTCATTTCTGGCTGTTTCAATTTCATTCACTTAGCAACTTCTAAGACTCAATCTCTTGTTCCTTCTCTGGAAGTTAAACTCAAAGCCTAATGGAGATATACATCTCCTGCCACCAGTTTAAGCCCTGATGCTGACTAACACCTGCCAGAGGATAATTAGCAAGGCAACCTGGCACGTGTAACCTGCAGCTCGTCTTGCCATGAGAAGAAGGAGGGTTTAGTAGTTAGGGGCATCTGCTCTAAAAGTGGATGGACTGAATTTGACGCTTGGATCTATCACTTTCCAGCTTTGTAGCCTCTGTTAAGTTGTTTGATCCCAGTAAACCCCTCTTTCTGCATCTGTAAAATGGGGATAATAGTCTTAACAGATACCTCCTGGAGATTTTGTGAGAATTAATTGAGGTAACAACCATAAAATATTTATCACAGTTCATAACCTGGTGTTCAATAAATGTCAAGTAGTATTATGGTAATTGCTCAATGGTGTCTGTCTTTATTTGAGATTATCAAATGAAAACGATGTTACTGCTGGGTAGTAAATGTCTGCAGGTCAGTGTTAGGAGAAGGAGAAAAGAGGAAATACCATTCATTCAATGCCAACCTAATTCTGGATTCACCACATTAATATTTATGATGATTCTGGGAGAAGGCAGTAGGATTCCCATTTTACAGATGAGGAAAGCAAATTACAAAGTGGTTTAGTAACATTACTAAGGTCAGTTGAGGGATCAGAGCCAGGAATCACCATCAGGAAAAAACAAAAAAAGAGTGCATAAAAAGCTGCCCTAGATATCCTAGAGAGATTTTTCTTGGAAACTCCCTGCTGGATGAGGCTGTCCATGGCTGCAGGAAGTGCTGGGAACAACTCTGCTTGAGTAGGCAAGCGGAGGAGGAAACTTAAAGCAGATCTTAATTTTTGCAATGGCCTAATGTTAAAGAAAGACATAGAAAAGCATGGGCTCAGTTGTCAGATGACCTGCTTTTCATCACAGGCTTCATATCTTCCCTGAATAGTGACATTAGGACGGTCACTTAATCATCCTGAACCTTGGTTTTCTCACCTAGAAAATAGGCACATTGTTGGGATCACAAAGGCAGCTGCTCTGTGAAATATAAAGCCCTACAGGCAGGTTATTCCAAGGAAAACAGGAGTCCTTAAATAAATAATCAGCCTTGAGAATGGAAGACTCACACAGCCGTAACTCACATGTTTGCTAATTGATTTTCCTTCTGTGATCCTCGGCTGAAGCCCAGGCCTCAGCCACATTTAACTCAGGCTATTTTCTGAATTGATCCATTCATCTGCCTCTCTCAGTCCAAGACACCATCAGTTCTTGTGTGATGGTTGCAAACTGTCTTCCTGGTCCTCTTCTGTCTCTTCATTGCACTGCAATCCATGTTACCTTTTTTTTTTTTGAGACAGCGTCTCGCTCTATCACCCAGGCTGGAGTGCAGTGGTGCAATCTCAGCTCATTGCAACCTCCGCCTCCTGGGTTCAAGCAACTTCAGCCTCCCAAGCAGCTGGGATTACAGGTGGCCACCAACACACCCAGCTTTTCTTTTTTTGGAATTTTTAGTAGAGATGGGGTTTTGCCATGTTGGCCTGGCTGGTCTTGACCTCCTGACCTCAGGTGATCCACCCACCTCAACCTCCCAAAGTACTGGGATCATGTTACTTTTTAAAATAGAAATAAATACTTCGATCATGTCACCCCCAACTACTCAGACCCATTAGCAGTTTCCAATTACTCTTACAATTAAATGCAAACTTTCTGGGAGAGTCTAAAACACCATCACATTGGCTGAGCCATCCAGTCTCTTCGGACACTCTTCATTCTGCTACCAGGTGTCTTTGCTCTAGCCACACTGGCCTCCCTTCTCTTCTGTGACACAGCCAGGCTTGTTCTCACCTCAGGGCCTTTGTACCAACTCTTCCCTTTGTCTGTGATGCCCTCCCCCTAAGTTTTCACATGGCGGCCCATACCTGTTTTTTGTCTTGGCCCAAATTACTTCTTGTATTGCTAATTAGCTCCCTTCCTGCACCAGTTGCTCTTTACGCTATCACCCTTTTTAAATATTTTCATGGTCACTATTGGATATTTGGGCAGTGGGGGTTGTCTTTATTTTTCTAACTGCTGGTTGCTTATCTGCCTGATTATAGCATAAGCTCTAGGAGAGTAGAGGCCTTGCCTTGTTTATCTCTGTATTCCTGTGCTTTAAATTGGGTCTGGCGCATACTTGGTGTTTGATAAATATTTGTAAAAGGCACAAATAAATATTACTGATCTTGGGACTATGTGATAAAGTCTGTGGGGTGTAGCCATGGAGGGAAAGAGCCCAACATTACTACTCCTAAATGTTTGCTGGGTGAAGAGCAGTGGGAGTAGCCTGAAATTGATCTGATCAGTTTCAATTTCCCTGCCCAAACAGTCCAGCCTAGAATCTCTTACCTGGCATTCCACATTTTGTACCAGACAATGATAAGCAAAACTATGCTCATGAGAGAAGGCAAAGCTGAGCTAGAGTTGCATTTCTGTAACAGGCCATGGGAGTCTAGAGCAACTATGGTGGTCCCTGGGAACCCAGGTACCAAGGGAGATGAGTGAGGACACCAATAGGCCGGGAGCAAGAGAAAATGGAGGGAGGGAGTCGGAAAGTGGTCTGGAGACAGTCTAGGAACAGAGTCAGTACTAAGAGACAAAGTTTTTATAAAGCCCCTGACCACTTAAAGTGCTCCAGGTAAAATAGCATCCCCAGCTGAAAAAAGTAACAGCTTCAAAATCTGTTGCTGCACTTGCAAAATACCCAAGCTAGGTCAGCAGGCTGAACAACTCAGATATTCCTTTTTGCTCCTCACTTGCCCTTTCTTACTAGTCTCTTGAGGAGCTGATGTCATGGAGCAGGTCCTGCCATTCCCCTGCCTGATGTGCTGTTTCAGGCGGAGGAGGACACTAGGGCCCTAGCTGCTGGCATGCCTCTTGGCCAGCTCATTCAGTATCCTTGGAACCTGTGCATGAAGTTGCCTTTAGTAAGGGACAGGCTCTTGTTCAGATGGCCCAACAGGGAGGCCTGCTGACTGAGCCACGTTCAGAGACCATTCTGGTCTCTGCCTATGACTTGCGCTAAGCAGGAATAATCACATCTTCCTGTCGTGGGAATTCCTTTTCACATGATACTCTGGATTTAGAGTTAGAGACATCTGGGGACTGGCCCTTGCTAGGTGTGTAACTCTGGGCAAGGCACGGGGCCTCTATGAACTTTAGCAGCTTCTTCTGTACAATAGGGATACTGGTACTTGGATCAATACTCAGTACAGGGTTTTAAAATAATGTGAAATGCAGTTACAACCAGGACTGATTTCTAGGCAGTGTGTTGGTAGAATCACATTATTCCCTGTTACACGGTTTGGCTGTGTCACTACCCAAATCTAATCTTGAATGGCAATCCCCACGATCCCCATGTATCTAGGGAGACCTGATGGGAGCTGATTGGATCATGGGGGCAGTTTCTTCCATGCTGTTCTCATGATAGTGAGTGAGTTCTCATGAAATCTGATGGTTTTATAAGGGGTTCTTACCCCTTCACTTGTTCGCTCTCTCTCACCTGCTGCCATGTAAGATGCGCCTTTGCTTCTGTCTCACCTTCTGCCCTGATTGTAAGTTTCCTAAGGCTCCCCAACCATGCAGAACTGTGAGTCAATAAACCTCTTTTCTTTTTTAGTTACCCAGTCTCAGGTGTGTCTTCATAGCAGTATGAAAACAGACTAATACACCCTACAGTACTGAAATATTTTCATCCTGTTGGTCAATACCCACTTAACCCCTACCCTAGCCCCCAGAGGTACCCTACAGCCACTGTCCTTCCCTCAGAACCACTTTGCCTTTAGCAACCAAAGGGCTGCCATCTGCCTCTTCGGGGGACCCCAGGACTCTCCTCTTGCACCAGCAGGTTCCCTTCTGCTTGCTCAACACCAAGCCAAACAAGTTGTTTTAAATATATTCAATGTCCCCTGGTTAGTCGTTACTTTCCAATGTTATTCAAACAAATTTCTAATAAAGTGAATGTCTTAGTTTGGACTGCTATAGCAGAACATCATAGACAGGGTAGCTTTTGAGTAACAAACATTTATTTTTCACAGTTCTGGAGGCTGAAAGTCTGAGCCAGCATGGCCAGGTTCTTGGTGAGGGACCTCTATCTGGTTCACAGATGACCTTCTTCCCTCATATTCTCTCATGGTGGGGGGCAGCGGGGGATGTGCTCTGGTGTCTCCATCCCCTTATGAGGGCACTAATCCCATTTGTGCAGGCTCCACCCTCATGACCCAATTATGTCCCAAAAGTCCCACCTCCAAGTATCATCACCTGGAGATATAGGCTTCAATATAGCAATGTGGGTTGGGGAGACAAACATTCATTCTTTACCAGTGAATGTCTCATAAGAACTCTCTGAGATGAGCTAGATGTATATTTAGGTTTACTCAGCTTATCTCAACCACCATGCTCTCTCTCATCTTCAAACCTTTTAGATGCTGTTCATTGTTTCAGAAATAAATTTCCTTTCTATTTCATGTGTCCTCTGTTCTTGCTTCCATCTAACCAACTCTTCCCTGTCCTTAAGGTCTCAGCCTGGAGGTAACTTCTTCCAGGAAATCTCAACACCCCAAGTTGGGGGAGGCAGACTTCATGGCCTAGCCCAAACCCAGACTAATCTTGTCACTAGGCTGCAAGCTTCTTGAGGATGGTGAGCAAATATGTATGATTTGATGTACATTTTCCACAAAGCAATTTTATCCCCTTTTACAGAGGTATAAAGTAAGACCACATGTAGCCAAGGAACACACACCAGCATGTATTCAGTAAAGAATGAGACCAGCTTTCTCACTGAAGTTTCAGCTGGGGCCAAGCCCGTATTCTTGCCATTGCTCTGTCTCACACATCTGCAACTGCATCTAAAGAGAACATTAAGGCCTAAATAAATGCTGCATGAACAAGCAGCTTCCCAAAAATTTTAAAGAAATTTTGTCTACCTGGTGTGACTCTAACACAGCACTATAAAGGGTGGGAATATAACTGCTATTTTTACAGAAGGCCAGACCTACGGAAGTAATCATGAGCACAAATATTGAAATGAACAGAAGGAAGTGAACTCCAGGAAAGGCTAAATGTGTACCCTTCTCTGATTCTACACCTGGAGGTTCTCTTGCATAAAGTTTAGATATTTTGGGTTTGGTTTCAGTGAGGGACACAGGTCCTCCCAAGCCCAGGACAACACATTTCAGGGGTGAGGGCCATGATGCCTGCTGTATATTGACAATAAATAATGTATTGGAGTCACTGTTTCAAAAGGAAAGCAAATTAGAAATTTCAAGGAAGATACAGTTTTTGCTGATATTTGATGCATCCAAATTGTGAGCAAACCACCTCCCTGAGAACAAACTTAGAACTTCCAATGTCTGCACCTTACCTTCTCACTTTATAAAAGGCAGTTACAGAGGTTCAGAGAAGTTAAGTGCTTTGTCCACAGCCACACAGCCAGTGAAGAGCAGACCAGAGGATAAGATCATTTCCAGTCTTCTAGCCTAATGAATCTCAAATTTAATGTGCAAAAGAATGAGCTGGGGAATCTTGTGAATAGGCAGAATTCTGGTTCTGAGAGTCTGGGGCAGAGCCTGAGATTCTGCCTTTCCAAAAAACTCCCAGGTAATATCAGTGCCACTGCTCCAGGGACACCATTTGAGTAGCAAAGACCTATCACCAGCAATGCTTTTCCCCACACTAGGCACCTCTACTGTTAAAACCAGAGGTGACTGAAGAATCAAAGGATGGAAACCCTGCAATGCCCAGCTCAAGAAGCCCTTGGCAAAGTGTGCGAGGCTCCCTAGAAACAGATGCTTACCAAGCTTCCAGTAAATAAATGGTAGCTTTTCATTTCTCCAGTGTTATGTTTAGGCACTGTGGAATCCCTACGTGATCGGGAGAAAAAAGCCCTAGCAGAGATACCTAATACATGCTTATGATCCATCCACTTACTGGCTATAAGGTTTGAGAGCAACGTAGGGAGCATCTGATCATAGTGAATGAAGGAAAATGCAGTTTGTGGTTTAGCATTGCAATGAATATCCATGAGGTGGAGAAATCTCCTCCTTTAGGACTCTTAGGCATGATATAGGACAGTGTCCCCTCAACACCTCAGGATTATCAAGTGGCTATAATGAAAATATACTGCAGGATTCCCAAGTTGTGGACTCGAGTGCAGATTTGGGTCTCACAGCCATAACACATTAATAATAGTGCCAGGCACTGGAGATGGTCCACAGTTTATAAGGTGCTTTGGTATTTATCATTTCATCTGCACAGTAGTGGCCCAGCAGGATTGAGACACACATAATTGACTTTAGGTTCTAGCATCTCACTTTTTGGTAGAAAATATTTTATCACTTCTTTGGACTTCTGTTTTCTGTCTGTTAAAAAGGCATATTAAAAACAATCCTATCTTCAACAGCTGTTATAAGGGTTAAATGAGATTATGACTATGAAACATAGCAGAAATTATAAAAAGCAAAACATTTACTATTGTTGTCATTGTTTTTATCTGTTTTAAGAAATCCAGTTTGGAAAACTGAATAATGATCTCAGTGATGCAATAACTCTTTAGGTTCCTTTGAGCGAGTTATTTAATAACTTAGAACCTCAGACCTCAGTTTTTCATCTGTAAAATGGAATAGATCAAGCGCTTCAATATTTTTTCTGTATTTTCTCAGTAGACGGTGCAAGAAAGTAGACCAGATGTTAACCAAAAGCTTAATACATGGCGAGTAATGGAGAAATTGCCTGGCTCCCACAATGCTCTGAGCCAGCTTTGATCTAAGTGAGGAGTGGACCCATGTTCCTGTCAAGGCACAATCTTACATCACTGCTCACAGGCTTTGCTGTAGGCTGACTTAGCATCCAGCCCAGGCACACTGTAGTCTATCAGTTGGTCAGTCAACAAACACTGAGTAGCTGCAGTGCATCAGCTCCTATGCTAACCTCTCAGGAGGATATTCAAAAAGAAGTAAGATCCAAACCCGTGAGAAGCTCTTGATCTACAGAGGAGATAAAGCAGTTGTATTTGAAACCACAATTAACTATATGATAGCATTCAGTCTTTGGGTAGAATTAAAACTAATTTATAAATGTAAATGTTGGTAAGTATGTGAGACAGGCAGTGTTAATCAGATCCTACATTCCTTTTTCTCTTCTTGTATTTATGAATCTGACCTCCCAAGGTTTCAGCTGGGCATGTGGCCACTCAACAGAGTGGAGTGAGCATCTTTCAGGTCTCACTCTTTTTAAAAAGCTGCTTGCTGTCTACTTTCTCTTTCCATCTTTCCAATGAACTACAAAGTGAATGTGGTAGTGATGAGACAATTTGGCCATTCAGAAGAGAACACTACCCTACAGAAACAGCAGAGCAACAAGAGAGAAGGAACAAAGGCCCTGGATGGCATAGAACAGAGCAACCTACCTGTCTTGAACTGCCTGCCGGTCCACTCTGGTTAGGAGACAGTGAAATGTCTGCCCTGCTGAGTCATTGTGTTTTGGGCTTAGTGGTACACTAACGCGATTTGTTAGGTGTTATATTAAGCTATAAACAACTTGCAGTTATGGCCTATTCATTCATTCATTCATTCATTATTTACTCATCAATACTTACAAAGTGTCTGGTACCATGCATGGCACTTTAGCATGTATTATCACAATTAACTTTGTAACAATGCTAAGCTAAAGATTACTACCATTCTTATTATACAGAAAAGGAGATAATAATTCAGAAGTATATGTAACTTGTTGGAGGTCATCCAGCTTATAAAAGAATCATTAGGGATCAGCATGAAAACCTGCTGCCTTGCCTGCCTATTACGCTCTTTCTGTCTGCATAGGACTAAGTAAGAGCTGGAAATATTCAATTATAAGACATTGTCTTCAGCATGAGAATTAATACTTGATTAAGAATCAAGAAACAATAAATGTATAATGCAAGAATAAACCCAATTGTACACTCAATTATGTGGTAAAAAAAATCAACACAGGCTGTTATTAATTGAGCAGTTACAGCTGAGCCATTCATAGTAGGCTGATGTGTGTTGCATGGCAAAGGGTTCCTGAGGCCCAATTGGATGTGGCCCCTGTTCCACTGGAAGAGAGGCGTAGACTCCACCCCGGCCTCCCATTGGCCTTGTTCTCTGTATAAGACAGCATGATAAATTGGCTCTCATCATTCCACATGCCTGTGTTTCTTATGTATATATGAGTACAGCATATAGGAATAATAGTCATTTACCATCAGGAATATTCACCAGAGGAAAAGCACATAATTTATAGGCAATGACTCTAAGAACCCTCCCCATCATCCAGAATGGCCATAAATTCAGAATGAGATACACAGATAACAATTCTTAAGACATGAGAAAGCCAAGAGCAGTTTTATGTTATGTAATTACCTAAATCACCCTCTACCATACTCATATCCAAGATTTACGGTAACAAGAAAGCCATGCTGAGACCTGGGGCATTCTCTCCTGATTTATGAGGAGATGCACAGAATGGGAGAAAGGGCCAGGGAGAGTTCTGCTATGGAAAGAATAAGGCCTTAAGGACCCAGCCTACTCCTGCCTGGGAAGAGGGAAGAGAGAGACAGGAGTCATATTTGACCCTGTTGCCCACAACTCTATGTTAAGAATTAGAAAGTAGTTCTCTCCAAAACACAAATTAACTATGTCAGACAAATGCTGTCCACCATCACATGGTTTCTATTGATTCAGATTAAAGCTCATATTGAAGCCCGGGCACTCAAAGTTCTTCATAATCCCTTCCCACTGACTCCACCAGTCTCATCACATCCCACAGCCACCCCACATACTCAACACACTGGCTTTAGCTTTCTACAAACCAAGAGCATGTCCTGCTTGGTGGCCTGGTACCCTCTTTCTTGAGGCTGGAATCCCCTATTCCACCTTCCTCGCTTCCCATCCTTTTTGTTTTCTAAGCATTCTTCAAAGTTGAGCCCAACATTAGCTCCTCAAGCAAGTCTTCTGGAACTGGCTTGCTCTTCAGCACTTACTTAGTCCACCCCATGTTACTGCGCTATCCACATGCTGAGCTTTCTTCACATGCATATGTCCCACAAGATACTATAGACATCTTAAGGGCAGAGATTTCTGTCACATATGTGCTTAATACCTGATGAATTCATAAGTCCAAAACCTGCTTTTTGGGATTTCTTAAGTAAAGATATTTGAAAGATACTACTTATCATTGGCTCCAGTCTTTAGAATGCAGGGGACCTCCAAAAACAAAAAGTTCCATGGTTCCCAGCCTTGGTCAGAGTTAAGACAATCAAGCTGATTTGTAAGTGTCTAATATTGCCTCCTCGTGTTAGTGGAAACAGCTCTTTCACATGCACACATACATGAGCCCAGCAAGCTGCTCCAAGAAGTGCCATCTCATCTTTCTCTCTGAGTCTGGTCCACTCCTTGGTTTTTAGGCATTTCGTTCATGTGATCATGCCACCTCACACAAGAAGCAGAGCAAGCAGATGTACATATAAGCACACACCTTTTTTCTCTACCGTGGTCACCACCACCTTGACACTCCCCTGGCGACATGGTGAAGCCTGAAAGCTGAAAGAGGTCTTATAGGTACTTGCTCCAATACAGTATGCCCTGTAAGTAATCTTTTAGAATCTTCTTGAATGTGTTGGTTCCTCCCAGTCACCATTCTGACAACTCTGGAAAGTTAGTTATTGAACGAAACTGATAACCTTTGCCTGCAACATCTCTTCTCTAGCCCAAATGCTTCCATGCAGGGCCACAGAACTTTCCAATCATGCTCTCTCTGAATACTGTCTGCTTATTATTATTATCATCATCATCATTATTAGAGTCAAGGTCTCTGTTGCCCAAGCTGGAGTGTAGTGGTTTGATCATAGCTCACTGTGGCCTGAAACTCAGGGGCTCAAGCCATCCTCCTACCTCAGCCTCTCAAGTAGCTGAGACTACAGGCATACCAGCACCACACTTGCTAATTACTATTGTTATTTTCAGAGGTGGTTCTCACTATGTCACCTAGGGGGTCTCAAACTCATGGCTTCAAGCAATCCTCCCATCTTGGCCTCCCAAAGTGCTGAAATTGAAGGCATGAGGCACCACACTCGGCATGTTTTATTTTTGATAGCTGTTCTACTGAATCAGAGATTGATAAGCTTTCACTCTCAGAATTCTCCTCTAAAACCTCTCTCTCAATGATTCGCATCTTGGAGAAACTAATGAAATCTTTCCTGAAGAAGGCATATACATACCTGCATATATGCTAACTTCTGCATTCTATTTTAAGGGAGTTGTGGAATTTCCAAAGCCTCCCTATCAATCCCAGAATAGAAACTTATTCGGAACCATGATTTCCTTAAAGTTAGGGATCTCAGTTGGATCATAATGACTTTACTTAAAGGCCCAGCACATGGTTGACACTCAATAACTGATGATAAGATAAATGTTAGATAAATGAAACCTGGTTAGTGAGCACCACACGCTGCCAAGTACTGGACTACATTCCTTCGAGTATATCTAATCCACACAACAGGTCTGTAAACCACAGGCTGCTACTCCATTTCACAGGTGAAGAAACTGAGTCCCGGAGATAGCAAAGCCAGTAAGTGACAGATACAGAACTGGGACCCAGATCATCAGGGTTCCACCAAACCATGCTGCCTCCCAAACCAGCCTCCACCATTTTCCATCTCCCAGCTTGGAGAGTCCCTACACTTTCTCTTTCTTGAGACATTCAGTATTCAAAGAAGTCACAGATGGCTTTATCAGAACAGAACTGTATTTCCCCTTGAGTCTGCAGGGCAAGATGCACTCAGAGTGGGGCAGACACCTGTATGTGGAGCCCTCTCTCTCTTTAGCAACGAGCTAAAGTATTAACATCTTGAATCTGATAGCAAGTCATGGTGCCCAAACCCCTGACTGCTTGCTAATCCACAAATTCTAAGACTGTGCTGCCATTTCTATTTCATTTGCCTCCAAATACACTGTCTCCACCTTCTCTAACAGGATCTGTGTGTTAGGGAGGTGACATAGGGTTACATCAACAAGCTCTTTGCCTTTGGGCATTCCATCGGATTCAAATAATGGGAGCCACCAGCAAGAGACAGAGGATCAGAAAGGGGGGATGAGGTCTGATACATATATTCCCTGGGTCTCTATAAGGATTCACTGCAGCTCCTGCAAGGAGGCTCTCTCCACAAAGCCACCTGTCTCAGGATTCTTGTAACTGCCTCTCTTCTTACCGTTTCAGACCTAGGAGGTCTAGCTCAGGAGTCCAGCATTATCTCTTTCTGGTTTCTCTAAATCATGCCCATGCCTTTATAAAGGTCCCTTTAATACACTTTCCTCAAGTTTCTCCATTGGAGTGTGCCATATGCTTCCTGCAGGGACCCATATGATACACATGCCTGGCCGTGTTCAGCATTTACATGCAGAGAAAACAAATCAAGAAGTTCTAAAATACTAGAGCTGGAAAAGATCTTAGTTAGAGTTCATTTTCAAGCCCTTTATTCTATTAATAGTCACAGTTGTAGTGTCATGGCAATGCTGATTACTGAGCACCTTCTATCTGTTGAGTGCTAAGAGTCTTGATTTACACAGATGATCTTGATTCTTTCTAGTTTTCCAAAGTAGACACCATTACCCCTGTTAAAATATGAGGAAACAAGGACATGAAAAATAACCTGCCCAGGACCTCACAGGTAGCAGGGAGTGGAATGAAAATTTGATCCCAGTGTCATCTGGCTGTAAAGCATGTGATCTTCATACTACAATTCTCAGAGATGACAGTCCTGAGACCCAGAGACAATACAGTGTAAAAGGTCCCTAAGGTAAATTGCCACAGAACCAGGAACAGAAATGAGTTCTCCCGACTACCACCCAGCGACCTCTACACTTCAGTTTGTGTACTTCAGAGTGCCTCAACCTCAGTCAGCACTACTGACATTTTTGACCAGAGCATACCTTGTTGCAGGGGCTGTGCGTTACACAACATTTAGCAGATTCCCTGGGTCTACCCACTAAATGCCCAACAGCACTTCCTTCACAAGTCATGACAACCAAAAGTGTTCTTGAACTTGCCAAACGTCCCGTGGAAAGATCTCTCCCACATGAAAAACACTGGTATGGTCCAATTTCATACGTATTTATCTGACTGACATATGATGCACCAGGTTTAACAGGAAAAACAAAGATAATGAAATAAGGCCCTCAGTGTGCCTCAGAAGAGGGAGAAATTGACACCCATGGAGAATGGTGGAAGGAATTTGCAAAGTAGAATTTCTGGAGTGGGCAGCTTATTCTTTTTCTTTAAAGAATGTGTAAGGCTGTTAGAGACACACAGAAGGCCTTGAAGGCAGTTCAGACAGTGCGTATGTCCTGAACAGGGGCAGAGATCACAATCTCAAACTAAAATAAACTGTGTCTCCTGAAATGTCCAAGTTTTCTTGCAAAGCATGCAAAATCTTCTGTAGCCTCCTCGCCAGCTTCATCCCTTTCTGTTCTGTGCATTACACTCTAGGTTCAAGAAACAGTATGGTACTTCTTACCTCCAGGCCTGTGCTTATGCTAGCCTCTTGGCCTGGATCTCTCTCTGCTCTACAACCTCTGCCTCTCACCTGCTTCATTAACCTTCCTCAGAGACCAAGCTCAGGCATATCTCTGGAAACCTTTGTTGGGTTAGAAGGCCCCGCTCTTTGTTCTCATAATAATGTTTCACATAAAATTTTTTTCACATAACTACTTCTTCCATAGTAGACTATTAATTTAGCCTGTGAAAACAACAATGTGTTTGTTAAGTGAAAAGAAGACACATTGTATAATTGAATACACGATCACCAATACAATAAAAGACCTAAAGAAAAGAGTGGAAAATGTAAGTCTAAATGTTAACATTGGTTTTCTCAGAGTAGTAAGGTTGCTGATTACTTTTATTTTTGTGTTTGTGATTTTCTAAACTTTAAAAAATGTCTATATATATCTGCATGTTGCTGGTCTAATCATAAAAATGCAAGTATTAGAAATGGCTCTTGTGGGCATTTGCTGTTTTTACCATGGACGTCTATTAATTTGTGTGGCATCAATATCCTGATTTGGCTCTGAAGTAGCCACCGCTGCCCCTCATCTCAACCAATGTGCTTTGAGTCTAGTCAATTCTAGCCCAGGCCACAGGAGTCCAGCATAAGACCTAGACTAAGTCAATTAATGTGCACCTTGGCATTGATTCAGGCCCCCAGGTCCAGGCCAATCAGGGCTGATGAGATTCAGTTCTGAATCTTCCTCTTGAGCTATTGGGAAAATAGATGTTCTCTCTTGTGCTCACCTGGGTATTAGAACAATGCGAGTCTAAAGTTACTGGGGAAGCCACCACTACTCAGATTGAAGAAGCTGTTAGCCTAGAGGAAGCCAAGCCAAGAAATAGAGCTGTGGGTCTTTGTTTGGATCTTGAATCAAGCTAGGCCTAAAGCCTAATCTACCTCCTTGGATACTATTTTTCCTCCATTATCTGTTTGAATATGATATATGTAATATTTAATACCTACAAAGGATTAATATTAATAGCAATGATACGAATATCCATGTACTCAGCACCAGTCTCCCACTGCACCAACTACATGCTTCTCTCTTAACCTGTGTCCTTGCCTTCTCCTCCAACAGCCATCACCATTCTTAGTGTTATGTTAGGCCAGCAGTCCCCAGCCTTTTTGGTACCAGGGACAGGTTTTATGGAAGACAATGTTTCCATCAGATGGAGGGTAGGGAAATGATTTGGGGATGAAATTGTTCCACCTCAGATTAGGCATTAGATTCTTGTAAGGCATGCACAACCTAGATCCCGCCCATGTGCAGTTCACAATAGGGTTCATGTGCCTATGAGAATCTAATGCCAAGCTCATCTGACAGGAGATGGAGTTCAGACAGTAAGGCAGTAAGGAGATGCCTCTCATCTCCTGCTGGGCAACCCAGTTCATAAAAGGCCACGAACCAGTACTGGTCCATGGCCTGGGGAATGGAGATCCCTGTGTTAAGCAACTTTCTATCTATCATCTATCTATCTATCTATCCATCCATCCATCCATCCATCCATCCCCACACACACACATATATGCACATATTCCTAAACACTACATTACTTAGATTTGCTTGCTTTTACACTTTATGAAAATGGAATCCTACTGTATGTGGTCTTCTGAGATTTGCTTTTCCCATCCAACATTATTTTTCCAAGATTCACCTATATTTTTGCAGGTATCCATAATTCATTTATTTTCAGTAGCCTAATAATTTTCATCTATATTTATAAAAATTTTAATAGGAGCTGCAAAAGTTCCAGTATTCTCCAAGAGGAAATAAAAAATAAACTAGTGTTTGCAAACTGCTTGCTAAGTTTCAGGCACTGGCGTTGTCCCTTTTAAAGTGTACTGTCCCTTGAACCCTCAGAAAAGTCCTAGGAAACGTGTATAGATCTCTCCATTTCACAGATGAGGTTATAGACTATCATGTTGTCCTAAGGCTGTTGAGCTAGTTGAGATGAAATGCCACTCTGCTCTGTTCAACCTCTTCTTTGCAAGATGGCTTATCTCATGCCCTTAAGGATAATCTTATCCTAATATTTCAATAAGAAAAGCAAATTAAAGCATCCCCATTCAGTGCTTAAGAGAGAAGGCTCTGGGACCAGACTGGGCTCAAAGCCTGGTTCTGCAAATTTTTAGCTGGATTTAATATCTAAGTTTCTTCATCTGTAAAATATTGATAATAATAATATCTACCTCCTTGAAAGGTTAGGAGGATGAAGTAAGTTACCATATCAAAGAACATAAAACAGTACCTGACATATAGCAAATCCTAAATATTAGCTATTTTTCCTATGTTCACCCACTAGCTTTCCTTCCTAGACCATCGCACACCTTACATTTCATCATTTCTCATCTTTGATCACTACCACTGCTTTCTACCAGGTTTTCCTCATTTCTCCATGTCTTCCTAACATTGTCCAGGGGGGATATTTCTAAAACATAAATGGGATCACTTCGTTCTCCTGTTTAAAACCCTTATTCCTTTCTATCATCCATCAAATAGAGTCTTGAAATTGACATGATAAATTCATACTGCAAAGTTCTTTATCTGCTTATGATTCCCAAAACATATGCTGTGTTTCGTGCCTCCTTGTCTCTGCATATTCTATTCCCTCTTCCTGGAATACACCTTCTGTCATCTGATTATCTTCTATGCTTTCAAACTGAGCTCAGACATTATGTCTCCTCTTCAATTCAGAATCAAATCCTCTCTTTTATGAAATCAATAGCAGTTTACCTGTTAGACAAATCTGATGGCACTGCTGTTATTTGTTTCTCCTGTTTCGTTCTGCCCTGTGGACTCATATCCCTGAGGACAAGTCCTTTGTTTACTTTGCATCAATCCCTAGTTTGGAAACAGGCACCTTGTGGTACTCAAGAATGTTCACTATACTGAATGCAGAATAAGTTTTCAGCTATGCCAGGTTAAGGAACTAACAAATAGGGAGGCTTGGAAGTATGCTACTCTGATCAGGAGAGTGATTGCAATTCCCCTGCAGACTGGGGAGCTGCCATTTTAACACATAATTTATTAGACCCTGGCACAACTTCATTTTTATAGGCAGAGCATCTATTTTAATGGTTACATATATAACCACAGTTTTCAATCTGCTCCTTTTCCCCAAGAGAAAATCATGGATGAGATCACGGAAGGATGGAAATCAGGGGATGGTGGAGGTAGTCCTTTCTATTACTTTCTTGAAACACATCAGGGGAGAAGACACTGATTCACCGAAAAAAAAACATATACTCCCTGGAAACTTAAATTAGCCCCATGGATAATATTGTTAGATACTATTTTTCCTTGCCTGTCTTACTCAAATTACCAGTTTGACTAATGTAAAAACACTGACTTACATAGTTGTTTCAGTTCTGTGAAGCTTCCCTTTTGCAAAGCTCTTTACCGAAAACTTTCAATGTGTTGAAATAAGTGACAAACCTTGGAGCCAGTTTCATGTTTAAATTCTGAATGCGGCACTTCCCAGCTGCAGAGCCTTGGGAAAGTGACATCACAGAGTTCCTTAGTTTCCTCATCAGGCAAATGGATAACAGTACCTAATTTCTAGAGCAATTACAATCATAGAATGAATGATGCTCATAACAGTACACCACCTGGTGTTTAGTAGGTGCCCAGTGAATGTAAGCTCATGGTATCATGCCTTCTTTTTGCTGGACTGTGGACAAGGCAAAGGTGACGGGGAGCATTTGAATCAACTCCATATATTCCTTGGGGAGTTCTATATACTACAGGTATAACATTAAACCCAGTTCTCTTAGAATACTGAGAACCATCTTAAGGATGATTCTTTGGGAAAACTTAAAGGAACGAGCAGCTTTACACTGGTATTTGAAAGATGATGAGCTCTGGTTTCAGAAGACAAAAAGAGACCATTCTGCTTATACAATGCATCCTGGGTGGATTAACTGGTTCTCAATATCCATTCACTCTTTCTTCCTTTTATTAATGCACCTCCTCCTACATCTCCCTCCCTCCGTTTAGCTCAGATATGACTAGACTACCTGCTATTTCTTGGCCTTTCATTTTTTTTTTCCTCCAGGAACGACCACATGAATAAGTTCTGAACAATAGGATGGGTTCCTGGGTGACTATATTCCCATCAGACAGCTCAATAGCGCCACTCCTCCTTCCTGATAAGCCACTGCTGTTTGATCTCTATTATTAAAGCCAAACCAGTATCTTCACTAACCACACCCAGAGGATCTAGGTGCAGGTGAAAACAAGCCTAACACATCTGGGGACAGAAAAGAACTGGGTCTGAGTGGAAATGAGGGAATGTATTTGAGAGTAATAGGTAAAGGCAAAGAGAAGACAGCCTTACTTCTAGATTCTTGATGGGAGGAACACTAGGGATTCTGAGAAGAGAGCAAAGCAAAATAAAGCCTTCCTACCCACACGCCACCAAAAAAGAATGATGGAATAAAATGAAACATAATCCATGGAAAAATGCCAAGAAGACGTATTCCTCTCATTCCAATTAAACTCAACATCAGCTCAACTCAAAGGAGGAGGGCTCTAAGAACGGGGTCCAGCACCATCCACACTAAGCAGTGGTTCCATTTCTGTTAATTAACCATCTGCACAGATGGTAAGCAAGGCTAAATGGAGGTAGCCCAGTCCATTCTGAAAAGCTCTTTGCAAGTTCTGACTTGCACTGACCATAATCACTTTTCCCTATTGTTCTATTTCCACTTTCCAAGGCCACAAAGAGCAAGTAGAATTCTTCCATAACTCTTGCTTCAAATGGCAGTCACTTCCATGTGTGATGGTGGCTCCCATGGAGTCTCATCTTATGGAGGCAAACAACTCTTTCATTGAGTCCTCATATTTATACATTTCTATTTTTGTCTGGGCAGACAAAATTCCCACCACACTATGCAGCCATGGGCAAACAAGTTTCCTTGTCATCCTAATTCCTTATTGGAAAAATGAAGAGGCTTAACTTTTCTAATTACAGGTCCTCATGTCAAATACTTTGGGGAAACAAATATGTGTACAGGGGCAGATGTTAGACAATAGGGAATGATGATAATTGTGGTGGGCTGGAAAGTGCATACCTGACCTAAAGATGTTCATGTTAAATTCGAGTTTTATTTCTTGCTTGCTTGTGTTTGGTTTTTGGTATTAAGGCTACATCAGCCATGTAAGCCACACCTGAATGACAGATATAGGCAGGTTTATAAATTCTGGTCTGAATGATCCAAAAAACTCCTCTAGCCCTAAAATTCCACTACTCTTCTAAGATGTCCTATTTTACAGAGCAAGCTCCAACTAGGCCTGTCTTTTGTGCCAAAGGGAGCAGATGCCCCTTTGTGCTGGACATCCTCCATTTGCCCTTCCAGATTGCTTTTCCATTCTTCTCCACCTCGCTCTGTGCCCTGGAATCTAACTGTTAAGGACTCCATCAAGCTGAGCTCATTGAATTCTGAGTTCTACTTGGAACTGGCCAATGAGAGTGCCAGCATGAGACAGGCAGGTGAGAGAAGCGAAAGGTTATTGGACCCCTAGCCCCTCCCTATTTATCTGCTGGTTGGCAGTGACTGGGTTTCTGAACTAAGGCCACATCCCCTGTCTGCTGGTCTTACCCTATGGCTACATGTCTCAGCTGTTCAGAAAACCATCTCTCCTTTCCCTTTCAGGCCAAGGTACATAATTGGCTGCCCATTGGTAGGAACACTGGATATTTCACCACCAACTCCCTTTTTGGTTTTTCTTAACCTTTCCCATACCTTCACAAATAGTCCTTCTCTAAAGCCTTTTTAGACCCCCCTTCTGAGTGTACCATCTGTTCCTTGATAGAACCCTAATTCATTATAAATCCTCTTCTCTATATGCTTCCAGTGGATGAGGAGGCTCCATCCTAAAAGGTAGGAGATATTGGTGATAAAAAACAGTTTATAGGATGCAGTATTAACTATATCCCTCTAGTGGCCATCTATTTTTCATTTTTTTCAGCACTTTGCCTTCCAGGAATAGTTAAGGAAAGTTCTCTTCCACTATCCAAAGTATACGGAAGTACCAATCATAGGTGTCATAGAACGGCCATGTGACCCAGGCCAGGTCATAGAATAAGTATGCAATCTAAGCCAGGACAAGTTCACTCAGGAATTTTTAAAATGGAACTAAGAGAAGACAACCCACTCCTTTTGGGTGATGATGCTAGGAGGTGGTAGGTCCAGGAGTTACAATAACCATGCTTCAGCCTCAAGAAGAAAGTGGGGTTATGATGGTAGCCCGGAGAAATAGAACCTTAGGAAAAAGTAGAAACTACATATGGAACAAGGCTGCTTTGTGTCTGAAGACCCAGTGTCCTGCAAGCCCAGCCATACAGCAACTTTCCTGCAGCATGCCTTTGGTTGATTTTTTTGTTTAAATTCCTTTTACTACAGTTTTTCTATTGATGAATGCATCTCTAGCAGAGATAGAGTTTAGGATTAGTCTGACTCCAACTGATCAGATAGTCTCTTAGAGAAGAATTTAGCTCTGTATGATAAAATGGCTGCTGGATACTCACTTTTGTGTAGTGCTCTGTGGTTTATAGGATGCCTTCACACCCATTACCTCATTTTGTCCTTGCAACAGTTCTAGGTGATGAATAGGGCAGGGTGTGTTATCCCCTATTAGCTGCCATGAGTCCTAGGGCTCAGAAAAGCAAAGGATCTAAAAATAAAGCCACTTTCAGCTTTGATCTTTAACTTGGTGTGATCATGCCAAGCCTTCCCCTGAAGAGGCACAGTGGCCCTGTTTGTACAATGTGTTCTTGAATGGATCTTGGCTTATAGCCCCACCTCATGTTGCCACTGCCTTCTCTGTGTCTGAAAATATTCTTCGTGCTCTCTACTTTGAGATATACAGTCTGTTCTATTTGTACCTCCAGCTTGAACTCTGGCACTCAATATTTCTGCTCTTAGCCTCTTTGATATGCCATGTACCTTGAGGCTCATGGCAGGTCTCCTCCCTCCTAATTAAGCCTCTCTTGCTTCACTCGACCATATCATAAACTTCCTGTGAGGAACCCCGTGGCATTGCTCAATATGACCTTGACTCCAGCCCCAGAAGGTTAGGTAGCTGTGGGAAATCTAGGATCCCAGTTAATCTGACTTAGTCCCTTGTCCTTTCCACTGTCAGTCAAGCCCACATCCAAGAGCAGAGAAAGACCCCCATATTCAGAAAACAGTACACTTAGATTTTCCCCTGTAGTAGCGTCTTGAGTGTCTTGTCGATGTGGAATGTCACTTTCTAAGGTTTCATTTTCAGTCACAATGTGCAAGCTTACAAAGAAAAGTATAGAAGTTGGAATAATACAGTATGCTTTTTACAAATAAGACAAAAGACAGAAATAGAGGATACAGCAGCCCAAATTAGCACGAGAACAACTCCCACTGATGAGAAAATTATCTGACTGCAAATTACACACTGCTACTCCATGAGCTCCATTGAGGTTTAAGGTATTGGATAACCAAAATGAAGCAGTAGAAAAAAAATGAGCTAGAAGAACAAATGCACTAAGGTGAAGAGAAAAAAAACATAAATTGATATTTGCTAATTATCCACCATATACCAGCCTATATCAGTCATATTATTCCAATTTTAAAACGCACAAGATTTGGTGGGTAGTAAAATGCCAAGAAGTTAAGGCAGTCGGTCATTGTCTAGGATTATAGGATGGGTCAGTTTGGCCTCAGAAACTCACCTTCCTAGTGAGAGATAGACTTTCTCTTGTTCAGTTGAGCAGTATTGATCAGGAAAAGAATGTGTTATGTCAGAGGAAGGCAATATGTCAGATCTGATTACCACAGATAAAATGTAGTAAGTCAGGGGAACATTTATAGATCATCAGATATATCTGTCAGGGTCCCAGCAAGAAACTGGCAGCACACTCAAGTGAGAACAGCTCAAGGAGAGACTAATTATAAAGGTATAAGCAAGGGAAGGGAATCCTAGGGGATGGAGCAGTAACCCAGAGCTGATAATAGTGGAGATTACCACTCCAGGCTAGATGGGAAGAGGTGGGAGAAAATGCTGAATAAGAGGGAGTCCTGTAGAGCAGCCCCCTTGAAGGGATTAGTGACATCTGAGACAGCCAAACCAAGGTGACCCCACAGGGAGAAATTCAGGGAAAACAAACTACCCTGATCTTACTCTTCTTTCCCACTTCATCTAGAGGCCTTAAAGGTACAGAAGGCCACTTATGTATTTCATACAGGTCAGCCTCCTGGGTCATGCAGAGAAGGGTGGAGGGGAAACCTTATTTAATAAAGACATACAGCACACCAAAACAGGCAGAAAGCAGACACAATCATGAGACTGCTGCCTTTTTACCTTCTTGTAACTGTAAGAATGAGAGAGGCTCATTCCAATGAAGTTTGACCAAAATACAGAAGAAGGTATAATGGTACGTGTAACCACTCTAGATTGGATACTCCTGCAGTTAATGATATTATAATGAAAAAAATCATATGCAAGTGAAGTGGAGTGAATATTTCAACAAAGAGTTAACCAACATGTGGTCTACTTAGGCCCATCTTAGAAAGAGTCTGGGAGATATTGGCGGAGTAGATGTGAAGAGTTAGCTTATTCAAAGAATTATACAAAATTACTCCCTCAGAAAAACCTTGCACCTACCAGAGCTTGTTTCTTTGCAAACTTGGTCATAGTCCATGTAAATAAAACTGAATGTCATCCAATGAATGAGGAAATGAAGGAAACAGACTCAGAGAGGTGGTGAGATGCTAAATCACATAGGTCTTTTGGAAAATGTTGAACAGAAGAGCATGTGATTTGACTTACCTTTTAATAGGCTTATTCAGGAAAATGTGTACAGGGACATGACTGGATGTAAAGGACCAGGTAAGAAACTAATGCAATAATCTAGGCAAAAAGGATGATGTTAACAGTGGAGGTGGTGAGAAGTGGCCACATGCTCAATATTTTTTGTAAGTATTACTATGGAATCAGCTAAATAAGTGGATATTAGGTATGAGAAAAGGAGTCAAAAGAAGCTCCAAGGTTTCAGCCTAAGCAATGGAAGGATAAAGTTGACATGTATTAAGGTTGGGAAGACTGTACGTAAAGCTGTATTTCATTTGGGGTGAAGGGACAAATCAGGAGTTTTGTTTTGAACATGTTGGCTTTGAGATATGTATCAGACATTCAAATGGAAATATTAAAAAGATTATTGGATATATACAGATCTAGAGTTCAGTGCAGAAGTGTCTGCAGGAGATACCAACCTGGATACTAGCACATAGACAGTATTTAAAACTACAAGACAGAATGGAATTAACAAAAAAGTAAGAATAGCAGATCCTGGAGCAGATCAGAGTTTAGAGTTTGGAAAAATGAGGCAGAACCAGTAAAGGAAGACTGAGGACTGGTCAAAAGGTGGAAGGAAAAATTTCTGATGGCCTTGCAACATGGGCAGAAACCAGAGATAAGAAAGCAGGTAAGTCACTGGTTTCTAAGTACAAATAAGAATTAGCACCTTGGAGTTTCATACCTGACAATCCACGAAACAAGACTTACAAGGAATTTGTTTGAAAAATTGTTTATAATCAAAAGTCTTTGACTGTGGGAAGAATTTGAATACAAACTATGAAACTGTTGTTCTGATGATGACTATAAGTTGTTGAAACACTTGTTCCAGTATAATGTGCTTTTTTTGGGGGGGATGGAGTCTAACTTTGTTGCACAGGCTGGAGTCCAGTGGCATGATATCAGCTCACTGCAACCTCTGCCTCCCAAATTCAAGTGATTCTCCTGCCTCGGCCTCCCAGGTAGCTGGGATTACAGGTGTCTATCAACCATACCCAGCTAATTTTTCTGTATCTTTAGTAGAGATGGAGTTTCACCATGTTGGTAGGCTGGTCTTAAACTCCTGACCTCAAGTGATCCACCCACCTTAGCCTCCCAAAGTGCTGGGATTACAGGAGTGAGCCCCCACACCCAGCCTGATATGCTCCTTGAAAATTATTGAACCTAGCTATGATACTCTGGGTAAGTTGGTAGGAAGATCATTAATTAATTCAATCATCCATTCAACAAGTATTGATTGATGATATGCCAGGCACTGATATAAATGCCAAGCACCACGGTGAATAAAACCAAGAGAAATACCTGCCTCCAAGGAACTTTCTTTTAGCAATCGATGAGCAAGAATGGGTAGAAAATGGGTGCAAATCTCAGCCATCTCACCTACCTCTTGTGTAAGTCACCTTAATATCTTCCTCTTCCAGTGCCTCATCTAGAAAAGAGGATTCAGAATAGGCATTAGGTTGTGAAAGCTGCCATAACAAAGTCCCACAAACTGGGCAGCTTAAACAACAGAAATGTCTCACAGTTCTGCAGGTAGAAGTCCACAATCAAGGTTCAGCAGGGTGGTTTCTTCTAAGGGCCATGAGAAGAGTATGTGATCCAGGCCTCTCTCCTTGGCTTGTAGATTGTTGTCCTCTTTCTATGTCTCCTCACATCATCTTCCCTCTATGCTTTTGTCTCTGTGTCCAAGCGCCCCCTTTTTATAAGGGTGCCAGTCTTATTAAATTAGAAACTATTCTAATGACTTCATTTTAATTTGCTTATCTCTGTCAAACTCTATCTCCAAATAAGATCAGGTGAGAAGGATCTTCTGAGGAAGCAGGGGTTAGGATTCTAACATATCTTCTTTTGGGAGGACACAAAGTCAACCATAATAGAATGCCAGTTCGTATGCTAAGTTTTTGGGTGGCTACACAGCTCATGGCAAGTAGCAGGCAGAAAGCCACTGTAGCCAAGTGGTCAGCACTCAGAATCTAGACCAACGGTTCACTCCAGAGCAGTCTCTGATGCTGACTCTGCTTGTTACTGACCTTGGTTATATTCCTTAACCTTTATTTGAGCTTCCACTTCAACTGAAAAATGGGAGAGGTGAGGTGGGGAATGGCACCTACCTCACAGGGTCAGTGCAAGGGTTGAATATAGCAAAATATAAATCTTGCATAGTCAAAGTACTCTTATAAATGGCAGCTGTGTATGTATGTTTAAATTCTTGAATAATGAATGCATGTGTAAAAGAGATAGGGAAGTCGAGGGCTTGACATTAAAAAGTATACAAAAAGCAATACTCTCATTTCTAAATGGTTTTAATGTTTACAGAACATTTTCATATCCTCACAATAACCCATTTTGATGGATACTATTATTCCCATTTTATAGACGAGAACATTGAGGCTTAGAGAGAGATGTAAAATGGCAGGCAAAAGATTAGAGTGCTTGTGGTTCTCTTGGATAGTCTAAGGGTGGTGCTTTCTTTATCTTTTACTTTTTTTTTTGTTATCTTGTAACTCTTAAGCCCACATACTAAGCATGCTGTAATATAAACAATCCTGATGAGAAGCTGTCCAAAGGAATTCACAGCATCTTTGTGCTCCTTGCTGAATACTTAAAATCTTCAACACACTCAGGCTGGGATTGGTTTCCTAAATGCTTTCATGCTTTGGAAGCTGGGAGCTTGGCTCCTTGGGGACCTTTCTGTTTCCTTTTAAACCCAAAGCAATGGACTTGAAAATCGAAATCCAAAAAGCTAACAAAGACCTTATTAATTGTGGCTTCTTTATAAACAGGTTTTTTTTTTTCACTCTTTTTTCTCCTCTCTCTAGGCAACCCTTGCATAAAAATATCCACTCACCAACTGTTCACCAACTGTTCTTCCTCTTGCTGGCATACCTTGTGCAGCATCCTAAGATGCCAGAGCGTGTTTCTGCTGCAGCCTCCACGATGCCTGGGCTTATAGCCATCAGGTCCTGCTATGGTGAGGCGTGTGGGAGAGAAGGGAGAGATGGTGTTGTCTGGCACAGGAAACCCAGGCTGTGTGGCAATTTGGGCTCAGGCTGGAAAGGCAGTGGCCACGTCATAGGCTTTGGAGTCAGAAAGACCTAGGTTTGAGGCCCAGCTCTGCCATGTCCTTACTGTGTATTATCATTCAAATTACCGTGTTTCACTGTCTGAGCCCAAAATTTCTCTCCTGTAAAAGACAGATAATGATTTTCTAAGAACTGTCATGAAGATTTTTTAAAACTCATGTATGTGATGGCCACAACATGATGCTTGGTATATTATACAAACTAAATTCAGGAAAATTTCCTCTCTCTCTTTTTAGCTCCCAAGAATCTTATAGTGCAGTAAGAGGACCAAGTTTAAAAAAACAAAAAAGAAAGAAAGAAAATCTATGTAAGTGTTAAATGTTTTAAAAATAGTTGAATGAAGTAGTATAAATACCACTTTTATTCAATGGTATAAAAGATGAAATAGGACAGTGTCTGGTGACTTAGGAAGTGGAAATGGCTGTAAGTGCTAGATTTCAGAGAAGGAAGAGATCTTTGGAGGCTGAAGAAGTCCTTTCTGTTCTTTTTAGGGAGTCTAGTTCTAGCCAAGCTCTGCCTCTCAGTATGTGGAGCAATTAATTCCTTCCATTCCTCCACAAACAATTGCAAGTGTTGTCTATGGGCTAGACCTAAGCCATGGAGGCATGAGGTGAATAGACTCCAGCCTTAACTTTTAGGAGCTTGCAGAGGAGCCATAGACCCAGACATGCAAACAGGTGCAACATGTAAGAGGGACAGAATCATATGGCTGTTTATGGGGCAGGCCTGGAGGAGCTGGACAGATTAGGCACCAAATTCTAGCTCAGCTACTTACTAGCACTATGGCTAGTGGTTTGACTTCTCTGAGCCTTCTTTTTTTTCATTTGAAAAATTGAGATAATAATAATTAGCACTTCATGTCGTTGCAAAGCTGAAATGACATAATGCTTGTTAATGCACAGCAGAGTTTTGGTATTTAAGAGTACAATAATGGTTAACTGGTATAATTCAAGGTAAAAATGTATATACACATATTTAGAGATTTTGAATTATAATAATACATGCATGTGTATACATTTGTATGTATGTAATACATGTGTGTATGTCTACATATAATAATACATGTACATTCATACAACAGATTATATATGTATATAGTACTGTGTGTATATAGTACTGTGGAAAGCTCTTAACCTCTAAAATTTTCAGGTTCCTTCTCAAAATTATCAGTTGGCTCAGAACTCTCCCTGTGACCTTAGACTCATCAAGCTTTCCACAGTCTCAATCACCCACCCTCAGCTTTATCTCTGACTAAATGAGTCCCCCACCTTCCTGCCATGCTCAACCATAGGAGTCCTGGTATTCCCAAGTGTCACTTCTTAAAGCCTTGCAAATCTCCAAATTCATGAGGGTTGATATGAGAGCAAGCACATCAAAAGTCCATAAGGAACTGCACTTTATGGACCCAATTCTTTTTTCTAAAAGGTAAGACATGTTCTTCACTTAAGGCTGAGTTCACAGAATGAGGGAGCCAACTGAACTTGGAGTTAAATTCAGAGAGTGAAAGACTCTGTTGTGGTGGTCTAAAGTCTAGTTCAACAACTTGGTAGTTAAAAGAGTAGATTCAGAACTCAAATTATCCCAATTCAAATCTGGCTATGCCTCTGCTTGACTAGATGATCTTGAGCAAGTTATTAAACCTCACTAGGTCTTAATTTGCCCATCTTTAAGTGGGATCTTTATAGTGCCCACCTTAAGGTTTTGCTGTGAATTCTGACTGTGATAGCATATCTCAATAAACATTAGTCATCATTATTATTATCACTCTTATAGTCATCATTATTATTATCACTCTTATTTTCCTAGGGGTATGGTGTATTTGTTCAGAGACATTTTCACCCACATTAATTTTGTCTAGCCATTTTCTCCAATAAGTTTCATCAACTAGTAACCGATATGCTCCTTCCTATGATCATCTCACCACTTAGAAAAAAAACTTCTTAAACATTCTTTAGCTAACCTCTCCTTCTGACATGATTTGATTCAACAGCCACACTAGTGCCTAGCTCATCACTGACATGTTTGTTCAGGCTCCCACCTGCCTCCCCAATTACACTTCCATCAAGAGTCCAGTATTTCTCACGTCTATTCTTATAGACATCATCGGTGATGTTTGTCCTCTTATATGGACGCTTGTCTCACTAGAGAAAATGGAATATTCCGTTTAAGAATCCCAGGATGAGGCCAGGTGTGGTGGCTTACACCTGTAATTCTGGCACTTTGGGAGGTTGAGGTGGGAGAATCACTTGAGGTAAAGAGTCTAAGACCAGCAGGGATAACACAATCTCTACGATATGTTTTTTAATCAGCCAGGCATGGTGGTATGTGCCTGTAGTTCCAGCTACTCTGGGGGCTGAGGTGGGAGGATCACTTGAGCCTGAAAGGTTAAGGCAGCAGTGAGCCGTCATTATGTACCACTGCACTCCAGCCTGGGCAGCAGAGTGAGACCCTGTCTCATTTAAAAAAAAAAAAAAAAAAACTCAAGAGTCCACTTTTACTGAATTTTTTCACTTATTTTCCCCCAATATTATGCTATATTTTCTTATATGCCTTTATAATATAACATGCCTCATTCCCCCTCCTTTTGCTCACCTTTCCTCTTGCCCATTTTACCTGGCCTATTTCTTCCATGTCCTTCAAAATTAAGCTCACATATGACAGCATTCATTCATTCAATGACAAATTAGACATCAGATACTATGCTAGGTGCTGGATATAATGGTAAGCCAAACAAATGAGGTCCTTATTTTCCTGGGCTTAGAGTCTGGAAGCCAAACAGACATTGATGAAATTATCATACACATAATTCACTTTAGACCACGACAAATGCCATGAAGGAAAAGCTTAGGCCGCCATGCAAGCATATTGCAGAGTGACCTGGTCACATATGAAGAGGCAAGGAAGGCATCTTGGAAAAAGTGACATTAGGCTGGGTTAGGTATCTTCTCTGTAGTTCATATTAACCTTTGCTTATAGCTCATTGCATTTACCAATCATGGTGCACCATCATTCTCTCTCCATCTGTTTGTCTCTCTTGCTAATCTGTGAAAGCCAGTGAAGAATCTTATTCTCAGTATCTATTACAAGCTTGGCATTTAGTAGGAGCTCAAGAATTGGTCATTAAATGATTTCTTGCTGCTGAAATAAAGAATATCTTTAAGGACACCCTGAGCTGAGCATTTCTCTCAATCTAGCCCAGAATACATCCTAAAAATTCTAGACACCCTGCTTCATGCCCATGCTGCTGCTCACTTCCCCTTTCTCCCATAATCATCCCCTGGGAAGAGGTGCTATAACTCCACATCAGCCCCAGGGCAGCTCTCATCTGCTCCGCCACCAAACTCATATCGCATTACATTTAATACATGTGTATAATGAATGCCACACACATTTGGCAGTGCTTCTGTGCACCGTGTCATTATAAGCCGTATTGACAGCAAACAAGTCACATATTCTCCCTGCAAACACTACAGGAAAAAAGAACATATAATTTTGTTGTTGTTTGTACGTTTTCTTCAACTCACATTGGACACCATTTGCCTTTCATTATAAACACCATGCTGACAGTAAAATCACATATCCCCAACATACAAAGAAGAGAAAAACAAGCTGTTTGGGCCCCCTCTGAAGGGGAGGAGCAAGGGCATGTCCTCCGGGGAGGGACTAGGGGTAACAGAAGAGGGTGATTTCTAGGGCTTTAGTGGCTCTGCTTCCCCTAGACAGAGTTGATGCTCTCTCACCACAGGGTCTGTTTGTATCATCATGCCCTGTAGTTTTACTCCACTCAAGCTTTGCCTCATGCATTCACTTATTCATTTATTTATTCAATCATTAATTCATCCAACAAGGTATTGCTATATATTCTTTCTGGAATTAAGTTAAGGGGGAAATTTGGAATACTGAAATACATTGAGCTCTTACTACAGACATTTGCTATATATTTAATTTTCACAGAACCTTATGAGGTCAGTAACTATTGATTGTTTCACAGCTTTGATAACTGAGCATCAGAAAGCTAAAGTGACTTGCTCAAAATTACGAAGCACGTAAGATCAAGATTTGAACCTAGCCCTATTTCATTATAGAGAGTATATAAATGAATGAGTGTTTACTGAATGTCTATAATGTGAGGCACTACTCATGTTTCCAGCATAGATTTGACATTATAATTTTTTACACCCCTGACTTCCCCCCTAGACTACAAGCTCATTCATTTATTCATTCAATGCTTATTCAATGGCTTTCCTGTGCTGAACACTGTAAGTTTTCTGATGGCAAAGTTTGTGTCTTAGTTATTTCTATAGTCCTGTGCTATAACATAGAGCATGGGACACAGCAGAAAAGTAAAATCTATTGAAAACAAGAGAAGGAAGGAAAGATGGAGGCAGGAAGTTGTTCACTGTCTAGGGGAAGATTGTCACGTAAACAGTGAACTGGGATGGAATAGGGCTAAATAAAGGTAGACATTATTTGCTGGGGGAATTTTGAGGAATAGATGGTTCATGGCAACGGCAGGAATTAAAAAAAATATTTTACCCAAGAAGACTCACTAAGGCTAGTTATGAAGACTAAGAATTTCAATGTGTGAAGAATGGATGAAACATTTTCAGCAAAGGCAAAGAGATATGGTAGGGTAGTGAAGGCCACACAATAGACAGAGTGAGTAGCATGGTAGGAATATGGAATCTATAGAGAGATAGAGGAGAAAGCAGGCTAGAAGGCTGGGAATGGTGGCTCATGCATGTAATCTTAGCACTTTGGGAGGCTGAGGTGGGTGGATCTCCTGAGGTCAGGAGTTTGAGACCAACCTGACCAACATGGCAAAACCCCATCTCTACTAAAAATACAAAAAAAAAAAAAAAATTAGCTGGACATGGTGGTGGGTGCCTGTAATCCCAACTACTTGGGAGGCTGAGGTAGGAGAATTGCCTGAACCTGGGAGGCAGAGGTTGCAGTAAGTCATGATTGTGCCATTGTACTCCAGCCTGAGTAATAGAGCGAGACTCTGTCTCAAAAAGACCAAAAAAAAGCAGGCTAAAAGACAGTTAAAATCAGATCATAGAGAGTGTCAAGTTTCTATTTTATTTAGTAGAGGCTGGGGAGATCTATCTCATAGGGTGGTTCCCTTCACATGAACTAATAAATATTTCTTCAGAAAGGCAACAGGATTGGGTGAAATGAATAATGCAGTTATCAGGAATATGGCCTGAGGAGACAAATAGCTGAGTTCAAGTTGAACTCTGCCACCTCATACGTGTATCACCTTGGGCAATCTAATTATATTCTCCAACCTCTGGGCTCTTCGTAACAAAATCAAGATGGTAGAACCTATCTCATAGATGTGAGGATACATTAAATAAATATGCAAAAATTCTTAGGAGTTTTTGGCATGTAATAAGCTTCGGATAAAGATTGTTGATTATGATTTCCAATTGTGTTCTCAACCACATGAGCTCAGAATACATAAACTAGAAGTACTTGTAGAGGAAAGAATATAGCATCCACTATTTGGAAGTTCCTTCATCTCTCCATCCAACAACATTTACTGAGAGCCTATAAGCCATTTCCAGAAGTGCTGAATGGACTGAAAATGCACAAAAGAGAAATGCAGAGTCATGTCCTCAGGGAGCTCACAATCTTTAGAGGAGGTAGACAGGTAAACGGAGAGCAGCAGTGAGGCAGACTAAATGTAAATGAGAAATAGACCATTAAAGTGGAAGATATTCATGTACTTGTTATGTACATGTGGCAAATTTCTTTATCTTTCTGAGATTCAGTATTGTCATCTTTAAATGGGGTGGAAAGGAGATAAAATCTGGTAAATTCTTATAATAACTTGCTGAGCTAATGTAAATTTTAAGAAAGAGTTGGCATCTTACCTAGCTCACAAATGATCTTCAATAATTGCATATTTAATGCACAAATAGATTAGTATTATAATAGAGGTGGGTGCATACAAAATACAGCAGTGTTATGTAAAGTAATGGGTTAGCACAGAATCATACTGAAGAGCAAGGAAAGAACTTTTTACTGTGGGTTTGTCTTGATCAGAGAGCTTAAGAACATTGTGATAAATTAAATATGGTTAAGAATTCTTCCTTCAGGAAGAACTGACCCCTGGAATCTGGGCTAGACTTGTTACTTGCTTTGACCATTAAAATATCAAGCTGACTTTTTATGAGCTCTGGAGACCAGGACCTCAAAGGAGGAATGTTGCCCTCTCACCACTATGTAAATAAGCTGGTGCAGCCCACTGGAGGAGAAGATACCACCTGGGAAGAACTGAGACACCCAGCTAATATCCAGTATCTACCACTAGACATGTGAGTGAAGCATGGTGGACTTTTCAGCTCAGTTCACCTTCTAGCTGAATGTGGCTGCATGAGTGAGCCCATGGAAAACCAGTAGAGGGACCTCCCAGCTAACCCACAGAATTATGAGAAATAACACGTTGTTGTTATTTTAGGTTGCATTTTGGTATAATTTGTTATCCAGCAATATTTAACTGAAACAGAGGTCTTAACTCAAATGCCAAGGAGATTTTTTTTGATAATCTAAAATCTAGTTTAAGTTTTTTGTGTATGTACACATTCCTAGTTTTTCTGGGCATCGTGTGTTTCACTTTCATTCACTGTTTAAAAGAGTATATATACCAAGAAATTTAAGAGCCACTGTGTTAAGTCTAGGGCAAGAATGTTAAGAGCTTATTCATCTTATTAGGGTGATAATTTGCATTTCCATATTGATTAGTGCTATTAAGTATCTTTGCATAGACCTGTTGAACATGGTACCTCTAGTTTATACTAATTTTTTTTTTAATTGTTTTTTTTGAGGCAGTTTCCCTCTTGTTGCCCAGGCTGGAGTGAGAGGGCATGATCTCATCTCATGGCAACCTCTGCCTCCCAGGTTCAAGTGATTTTCCTGCCTCAGCTTCCTGAGTAGCTGGGACTACAGACATACTCCACCACTCCCAGCTAATTTTGTATTTTTAGTAGAGACAGGGTTTCTCCATGTTGGTCAGGCTGGTCTCAAACTCCCGATCTCAGGTGATCTGCCCGCCCTGACCTCCCAAAGTGCTGAGATTACAGGTGTGAGCAACTGTGCCTGGCCTACACTACTTGTTTTTAGTTTACACTTAAAATTTAAGAGGATAGATCTCACATTAAGTGTTCTTACTACATTAAAATAAAATTTTTAAATGAATGAAGGTGTACGCATAAACACACACACACACACACACACACACGAATGTCAAGAGCTTTTAAAGTTTCAGCTTCAGGGCGGTGCCTATTGTACAGCACAGAGATGCAGATTGTAGGGTCAGCTTTCCGTGGGAGCCACAGCTACAGTGGAGCTGTCCAAGGTTCTGGCCACACTGTCTTGCCCATTTCTTACTAATTAGCACTGTCCCTAGGTAGAGGGTAGCTCAAGCCTTTCCTTAGGATATTTATTTGGTCACACTGTTATGCCATGTTAAAATATATCCTGCTTTGTTAAACAACAAGGAAGCCAGATGACCCATAATGCTCACCTGTTTGATCCTGAACTGTACTTGCTACCCACTATCAAGGCTCTGATGAACATCATAATACACAGGAGGACCTTAAACTAAGTATACCTGAATTTGATCCATACTCTGTGTCCTTACTATGGCTCAAAAGCATGTGCTTCCCTTGTTCTCATGAAGCTCTTGAGAGGCTTACTAGCACTCAAAGCCCTAGAGAGACAAGGTATAGAGTTGGAAAATATCTGGTTTTGATTCAGACAGAGCAGAGTGCAGCTCTGGAGTCTAACTGGGTTACCAGCTGCAGCCCTTGGGACATTTTGGAGATAATAATAGTACCTACTTTATAGGGGGGTTGTGAGGAAGAAACTGGTAAAAAACATAAGTTGTACTTAAATAAATTAACATATTCAAGGTGCTTAGAAGAGGGCTCAACTCATAGTAAGTGCTCAATAAATGAGAGGCATTATGATGAAGATGGTGAATGATTATTATAATGACTAATGATAAAGATGTAATTTTGGATTCCAGCTCTCAGACTTAACTGTGGGATCTTAACTTCTAAAAATTTTGGTATTTTCATACATAAAACAGGGACACGTGCTTCTTATAATGATTAAATGCGGAAGTGAAAAGGAAAACATGATGGCAGACATGTAATAAATACACAATATAAATGCTATTTTATTCTTCTCTGGGGCTCCCTTCTTTCCTAGGACTCAGCAGACACCAAAATATTGTCCAAAAGTGTGTGTATGCATGTATGTATGAATCTTTACCAACAGAAAGTATAAAAGTCACTTAATGAAATGATAGTGGGTTCATGAAACCACGCTAGTGTCTCCTGTGTCCTGTTTGTCACAGAGAACTCTCAGTCCACTGCTTGTTGCTTTGCTGTTAAGAAGCTTTTGAGATAGATTAAAACAACAGCATCAACAGAGGTATAATTTTCTTCCATCCCTTTTTAATTAGCTGTGAACCACAGGGCTTACCAAGTGGCAACAGAATAAGAGAAGGCAAGAGGAGCAGAAAACCACCATTTGAGTTCTTAGGATAAGAAGGGTTTACTGAAAACCATTCTGAGAATCTGGATAAAATATTCTGCAAGTTGTTTTCTCATCTTTTTAAAAAATAAACCTCTGTCTGTCAGCTCATTGCCAATTCCAGCCTGGAAAACTGGCATGAATATTTCGACTATAGGAAGCAGAAAGTATAAATGTAAGAATTGTGATAGAACACAGATGCGTGAATCAATAGAGCTTCAAAATGCCACAAACCATTTTTTTGTGTGTGTTCTTTAAGTCTCATCTTTCTGACCCTTAAGTTTCTTATTTTAAGAAAATGGAGATGGGTTACAGTATAGCTACTATTTGCCACAACAATATGTGAAGTAGGTGTTTTTTTTTTGCCTAAGATTCAAATCAGAAAACAGGCTTACAAAGCTGAATTTATTCTAAGGCTCACAGCTTGAAAACTGTAGAACCTACCCAGCTATGGATCCAGTTCTTGAATTCTTCCACTGCATCATAAGACTTCTCATCTTTAAAATGTTTTTCAACTCCATAAAGTTGCATCATTTGTATACTGTTCAATTGTTAGTAGATCAGAGGCAACACAATAATACATATAAGTTCTTAAACCTTTCATATTATTCTTGTTTATCTGGAATAATTGAAGAGAAAATTAAATAGTCTGGTTACATGATCACCGTAAGCATTATATGTATATAGATATTTTCATATAATTAGCAAAACTAAGAATTCCGTATTTCTCATCCAGTGGATAACAGAGCCTGGAAAAACCACGAAATTTTTACAAAGAGTTCAAGAATATGAATATCATCAAGTATTGTCTGTAAACGAAACAAAAATTATCAATATATGACTTCACCTTTCTCAAATTTACTTTCAGAGGTTCATAAATGTTAATGTATGTATTTTTTAATTTATATGTATTTGAGATAGGATCTCATTCTGTTACCCAGGACAGAGTACAGTAGAATCAGGTTGGCTCACCACCACCTTCACCTCTCCCAGGTTCAAGCAATTCTCATGCCTCAGCCTCCCAAGTAGAATCTATGTATGTTTTAATGTAATGTTTGTATTTGTATAACATCCAGGTTTATTTAAAAAATGATGCTATACTATTCATTACAGCTTTAGTTCTCATATCCAACAGATAACAAAGTATAACTACCCTCATGCATCACAAAATGTCTTCATGTTAAAAAGGAGTCCTCAGTCTAAGATAAGTTAAAAACTGTTTCTTTACATATAAGATTGTAAGGTACCTGAAACTATGCTGTTTCATTTGATTTTTGCTATCAAATCAACTAGTACTTTTCAGAGCAGGATTCCACCTAGTTATTAACTTTTTGCTTTATAGGGTTCTAGATAAATGGGTATTTACTACTGTTCTATTTTAGATCAGTTTTTGTGATTTGTATATTGCTATAGACAAAATATGTGTGTCTCTCCAACATTCATTGTTGCAATCCACCCCACACAATGTAATGGTATTAAAAGGTGGGGCCTTTAGTAAGTGATTAGGTCTTGGAGGTGAAGCCTTCTTAAATGGAATTAGTGCCCTTAATGAAATCTACTGGGACAAAAGAGACCCCAGAGAGCTCTCTCACCTCTTCTGCCATATGAGGACTCAGAGAGAAGGCACCATCTGTGAAATAGAAAGTGAGTTCTCACCAGACATCAAATCAGATGGTACCTTGATCTTGGACTTCCCAGCCTTCATAACTGTGAGAAATAAATGCTTGTTGTCTATAAGCCACCCTGTCTATGTTAGTTTGTTACAGCAACCTGAATAGACCAAGACAAAGACTATAGTCAGTAAAAGGGCAAGTAAAGTGGATCTCAACTAGAGGTGAGAGAGCTTGGCTTAAAGAGTAGCCAAAAAAAAAAAAACGTGGTAGAGAATACTACAGCCACTGACATTTTCCTCCTTCAAAGGGTCAGCTTTGCCAGTGGGAGCACTCTGAAACCCCTGCAGTGGGAATAGCAACGTGTAGAAAATACCACCATGTCCCTAACTAATTTTCCCAGGGCACCTTGCTGAGATATTCTGAAGCCACAATCAAATCTTGAATTTAGAGTTGAGAAAATGATATCTATGGCACTTGAGGAAAACTGCCATTGATGGGGCCCCATCACCTTTGGAGATAATTTCAACTGAAACCAGATTACTCAGAAGATACTGTAGAAAGCTGGTGCTTAATCAACATGAATAAGAAATACCTTTTGAATCCAAGCTCAGTCACTCCATTTCAAATTCAGCCTCTAGGATCTAAACTGGCTGTAGGAAACAAAGCTCCTAATCTGTAGGATCTTTGATATCTTAGATTTCAGGTGCAATGACGTTTATGGAAACTCACCATGTAATTTTCAAATTATCTGTGTACTTGAGATCTGCCACAGAGATCCAGAGCCTTCCAAGAAACCCACAGTTTTTATTTTTTTATTTTTTTAAAGAAATGAAAAAAAGGAGTGAAGGAGAGGAAGAAAGAGGAAGAAAAAAAGGGAGAGAGAACGGGAATGTAGGTTTATTCTAAAAATGGGTATTAATAATGGCCAATCAATATTTTGTGTATTTAAGGTGGAGAATGTATATTTTGTGTATTTAAAATGGAGAGCTCTATAAATATTTATTGAGTTTACTTGTTCTGGATCTGAGTTCAAGTCCTGGATATCCTTACTAATTTTCTGTCTTGTTGAGTCTAAATCTCTTTATGAGTCTTATGTATCTGGGTGTTAGGATCATTAGCTCTTATTGTTGCATTGATCCTTTTACCACTATATCTTTGTTGCTTTGAAATCTATTTTATCAGATGCAAGAATTGCAACTCCTGCTTATTTATTTTTGCTCTCCATTTGGTTGGTAGATCTTTCTCCAACCCTTTGTTTTAAGTCTTTGTGTATCTTTGGATGTGAAATGGGTCTGGATGTAGCATACCATTAGGTTTTGGCTGTATCTTTTGATTGGGGGATTTAGTTGATTTAAATTTAAGGTTACTGCCATTTGATGTTAACCAGCTATTTTATCCATTCATTGATGTAAATTCTTCTTTATGTTGATGCTCTTTACTTTTTGGTATATTTTTAGAAAGGCTAATACTGGTTGTTTCTTTCTATGTATAATGCTTCTTTCAGAAGCTCTTGTAAAGCCAGCCTGGTGGTAATAAAATCTCTGAGTACTTGCTTGTTCATAAAAGATTTTATTTTTCCTTCAGTTGTGAAGCTTAGTTTGGCAGGATATGAAATTCTGGGCTGAAAATTCTCTTCTTTAAGGATGTTGAATATTGGCCCCCACTCTCTTCTGGCTTGTAGGGTTTCTGCTGAGAGATCTGCTGTAAGTCTCATAGGCTTCCCTTTGTGGGTAACATGACCTTTCTCTCTGGCTGCCCTTAGTATCTTCTCCTTCGTTTCAACCCTAGTGAATCTAACGATTATGTGCCTTGGGGTTGCTCTTCTTGAGGAATATCTTTGTGGTGTTCTCTGTATTACCTGGTGTTGAATATTGTCCTGCTTTGCTAGATTCAGAAAGTTTTCCTGAATAATATCCTGAAGAGTATTTTTCAGCTTGGATTTATTCTCTTCGTCGTATTCAGGTACACCTATCAAATGTAAATTAGGTCTTTTCACATATTCCCATATTTCTTGGAGACTTTCCTCATCCCTTTTTATCCTTTTTTCTCTATTCTTGTCTTCTCATTTTATTTCATTAAGTAGGTCTTCGACCTCTGATAGCCTTTCTTCTGCTTGATCAATTCGGCTCTTCAAACTTGTGCATATTTCATTAAGTTTTTGTGATGTGTTTTTTAACTCCGTTAGTTCATTTATATTCCTCTCTATATTGTCTATTCTTGTTAGCATTTCGTCAAACCTTTTTTCAAAGTTCTTAGTTTCTTTACATTGGGTTAGAACAAGTTCTTTTAACTCTCAGAAGTTTCTTATCATCCACCTTCTGAAGCCTACTTCTGTTAATGGCACACAGGCCTTTTCCATCAGGGCTTGTTCCATTGCTGACAAGGAACTGTAATCCCCTGTAGAGGGAGAGGGATTCTGATTTTGGATATTCTCAGCCTTTTTAGGCTGGTTTCTTCCCTTTGTTATAAATTTATCCATCTGTCATCTTTACAATCACCGCCTTTCTAGTTGGGTTTCTGAGTGGAAGCCCAGTTTATTGATTCCCAGCGCTGGAATCCCAGCAACCCACTGCGCCGGCCAAAACAGCAGCGATAAGACTGATGGTGCTCTTCTCCCTGGGACTCTCCTCCCCTTTACTCTGCACAAAGAGCTGCCACGCCAAGGCACTGGCAAAACCGCTGCGCCGGCCACAAGTGGCGACCCATGGGGCCCCTCCACTGGGAATCTTCTGGTCCGTGAGTGACGAAAATTCGTCTGAAAGTGTGGCGTCCTCTCCTTCTCTGTGCTTTCACTGGGAGCTACAATCCCGAACTGTTAGCGATCAGCCATGTTGGATCTCTCTCCAAAACCCATGGTTTTTTATGAGAGATAAGAAAAACTTAATTGAGTATGTACATTGAAAATTAATTCCCCATAGGAAAAAAGTGACTGTTATCTGAAAGCTCCCTGGATTTTACTACAGACCATAGAGCTACCATTTATTGTACTGTTTTCAGGACATTTTTGCCTCTCTGAATCAATTTGATCCTCACAATAGTGAACCAGGGAGGTGGGTATTACATCATCAGCCCCATTTACAGATGAGAAGCAAAACCAAGGAGGCATTCTGAGAGGTCAGTTTGTCTAGGCATAAGTAAGGCAAGACTTGGTTCTTCTGGCTTCATGAGAAGTGTTTTTTTCGACTCTTTGCTGTCTGCCATCAACAATTGCTGATTTTCCCTTTATTTAGACAAAATTTGTCTGTTGTTCACAAACTCCCTTATTTGCTTTCCTGCACATTCCCTGTCTCCACTTACAAGTATCTTGAGCTGAAATGGACAGATTTCCTACCTTGCCTTTGCTGAAGGTCAGCTGTTTATTCCTATTTCATCAGACCTGATTTTGACAACTATCCATTAACAATAACAACTAGCTAGGTCTAGAGTTCAGAAAACTGACAAGGAAGATGGTGTAGTGTGAAGGGAAAGAGCCAGAAGGCCTAGATTCCAGCCTCAGGAATTCACTTGCCAGCTTGGCAACATCAAGCCAGTTTTAAGCTCTTTGAGTGTCAGTTAACTCATCTGTAAGACAGGAATGATATTATCTGATCTCTATCACAGGAGTTTCGGTGGAAGATGAAATGAGGTCAGAGATATCCAAGTATTTTACAGATTATAGATAGGTGAATTCTGTCAAAAGCATATAGTTATTTTGTATCAGGGATTAAAAATCAAATGTCTTTGAGACATTTGTAAAGAAGTGTAGCAATAAAGTTCAGTAAAATTGTGAATGGTGGGTCTGAAATCCACAGAAGAGAATAGGTCCCACCAATGGCAATATTTTTAAATTATATGCTAATAATAATCAGTTAGCCAAACCAGATATACCTGCTAGTCAAATTTAGTGGATGAGGCACCAGTCTGTGAATCCCATTTCCACTAAAATATCTCCCAAATTGGGGGCTACAGATCCCCGAAGGGGTCTTAGACTTCCTTCAAATGATTATAAATCTATATGCTCATAAAACATTTTGTATCACCTGAAAAACAATGCCACGTACATTCAGGTGGTAGTTGGTTTTTGTTATTTTGAGAGGAATCTCACTTTCACCAGGCTGGAGTGCAGTGGTGTGATCTCAGCTCACTGCAAACTCCACCTCCTAAGTTCAAGTGATTCTCTTGCCTCAGCCTCCCAAGCAGCTGAGACTGCAGGCATGAACCACCCTGCCCAGCTAATTTTTGTATTTTCAGTAGAGACTGGGTTTCACCATGTTGGCCAGTACTGTCTCGATCTCTTGACCTTGGGATCTACCCGCCTCAGCCTCCCAAAGTGCTGGGATTACAGGCATGAGTTACCACGCCTGACCCCAGATGGTAGTATTTTTAAAGTATAAGTAGATACCATTGTGATTGATAAAGTACACATTTATTCAAAAGCATAAGCTAATTCTTAGTAACTTTTTGTTACTGTATCATTCTCAATCAATAGGCACTAACCACGTCAAACTTATTCTCATGGTAGTTGGGAGAAGAAACGCCATTAAAATTTTGTTTTTAATTTTTTTATTTTTTAGAGACAGGGTTTCACTCTGATGTCCAGGCTGAAGTGTAATTGTACAATCATAGCTCACTGCAGCGTTGAACTCCTTGGCTCAAGGGATCCTCCTGCCTTGGGCTCCCCAATAGCTAGGATTGCAGGCATACTTGGATAATTTTTTTTTTAATTTTACTTTTTGTAGAGACAGAGTCTTGCTATGTGCCCAGGTTGGTCTCAAACTCCTGGCCTCAAGTGGCTCTCCCACCTCATACTCCCCAAATGCTGGGATTATTTCCACAAGTCACCATACCTGGCCAAATTTTTCACCTAAAAGGAGGCTTCATAAGCTTAGATGTCAGGAAACAACTCTGAACTATTTTCAAAGGATATAAGTATAACTAGCTCTATCATCCAACAGAAGGCCTTGTCTTGAGATAGCCTCAGGATCTGATGCCAACTGGATTTGGAGAGGAAAACAATAAAGACATGTTTCTGAACACTTTCTGAGCAGCCAACAAGTCACTGGCAGCATCTCTTGATATGAGGACATGGGAAAGGTATTCTTTGTGTGGGCTGCACAGAGAGGCCCTGCTATTAACCTGTAGCCCTAGTCGGCCACATGTACACATATTTCTGAGCATGTGCACATACACACAAACTAAGCTATATTCTGCATATTTCTTTATGCACACACAAACTAAGCTGTATTTTGTATATTTCTTTAAACAGTATACACTCTGTATGCACAGGTCCTGATCTCTGGAACCTATAAGTGTTGCCTTATTTAGAAAAATACGTATTTATAGATGTGATTAAGAATTCTGAGATGGGGAGACTAGTATGAGTTATCCATGTAGATACTAAATGTGAAAACAGGTATCCTAATCAGAGATAGTAATGGGGAAATAGGACACATAGATATTTATACAAAGAGGAGGTGATGTGAAGACAGGGCAGGAAGATATTTTAATGTATTGGCCTCGAAGATTGAAGTGATGTGGCCACAAGCTAAGGAATGCCTGTAGCCACCAGAAGTTCAGAGGCAAGGAATGCATTCTCCCCTAGAGCCTTCAGAGGTAATTCAGGACTGCCAACACCTTGATTTAGTCCAGTGAAATTGACTTCATACTTCTAGCCTCCAGAAGAGTGAGATAATAAATTTCTGTTGTTTTAAACTACCAGTTTTATGGCAATTTGTTACAGAAGCTGCAGAAAGCTAATACAATAAATATACATCTTCTAAACACACTCTCTACACATGTACATTACACAGACATGTCACATGTACATCAACTTTAAGTACACAAAGACCTTACACACAACAGATAAATCTCCCTGAAAATGATACTTCTGATACATATTCTTAAAACCTGGCATCACCATCTACCCTGTGACTCAAAAAACAGGTTGTTACTCTTGCTTCCCCCTTGAAACCTGAATAAAGATTCCTTTAACAAGTTCTTCTGGGTCTACCTCCAAAATATTCCCCATCTATTCACTCCTTTCCACATCCCCTACTAGCATTCTTCTCCAAGCCACCATCATTTCTTTCCCAGACTTTTACATTAGCCTTTAAGCAGTCTGTCACCATCACCATTCTTGCCTCTCTATAGAGACTTCTCCAGATAATACCCAACATATCTTTTAAAATCCTTAATAGGATCATTTTACTTTCCTGCTATAAACCGTTCCAACATGGCTACCACATTTTTCCAAATAAATCCAAACTCCCTATCATTTCAAAAAACACCCAGTATGACCTGACCTTCTTCCCCATCTCTGACTTTATTTCACCCCACCCCTGCCTCCTTGTCCTTGGTCTAGGCACACTAGCCTTCTTTCTGCTTGTGAAACTGCCAAGCGCACTTCTCTCTCAGGGCAATTATGTTTGCTGTTCTCAGGACCTCATCCCCAGGTTTTCATTTGACCGTTCCTCATTATTTAGAGCTGAAGCTCAGATGTCATCTCCCCAGAGGGAGCTTCCCTGCCCACACCAACTTTATCCCAATCACTCTCCATTTCATTACCCCATTTTATTTTCTTTGTTTAACACTTAGTGTCATTTTTAAGTCTTTGGGCATTTATTGAATTTTGTCTCATCTACCTCCCATCACTCAAATAAAAGCGCCATAAAAGCAGTGACCATGTCTTGTTCACTGATGTGCTCCTGGAGTCTACAAACAGCACCAGCATATGGTGGACACTCAGCAAATACATACCAATTTAATGAGTGGCTCTCGACCTCAGTTTAGAATCTGAAATATATATATATAAAATAAATACCAAGTCCTGGGTACCATCTTAGACATCCTGAATTGGAAATTCTAGGCAGCAGGACCCTACAATTTATATATTATAAAAAGACAACTATGTGATTTGATAGGTAGCCAGAATTGACAGCCACTGACTTAAACACCTAACCAAGGTGAATATGCCTTAAATACGTACAAATGGCCTACATGCATATGTCTTGCACATATTTCTTCTATACTAGATATCATCTACACGTTTATGTGTTCACTTTTTATGTATTTGTTATGTATACCACATACTTCATACTAAAATACTCTATACATTATTTATTATCCATGATGTATACATATATAGTAATCCATATAAGTAGTAATTCCTATTATAGCAAAACTGTCATTTCCTGAGTGTCTACTTTGTGCCAGTTATTGCAACTGGTGTATAGCTTGAAGATACAAAGGCCTAGTCCCAGCTTTAAAAGAACTTGCAGCCTACAATCACTGCTATGGACTAAATGTTTGTATTCTCCTCAAATTTATGTGTTGAAATCTTAAACCTCCATCTTCTGGAATTAGGAGGTGGATCCTTTGGGAGATTAATTAATTTGTGAAGTTGGAGCCCTCATAAATAGGATTAGTGCCTTTACCCTTAAAAGACACGAAGACATAATAAGAGGTCGGCCGACAGCAAAACCAGAAAGAAAGCCCTCACCAGACACTGGGTCTGCCTGTGCCTTGATGTGAACTTCCCAGCCTCCAGAACCATGAGAAACAAATGTCTGTAGTTTAATGCACCCATCTGTGATAGTATGTTATAGTAGCCTGAACTCACTAAGACAATCACTGAAGCCGACCACTGCAATCCAAGATGTTGAGCATTTAAAGAGGACAATATTGAAGCCTGAGGGGATACAGATGGAGAGCAAGAGACTGTCCTACTGACAAAGCCCTATTTCAATTGAAGCAGGCAAAGCAAGATTTGTGCCCTAAAGGATAGAAGTTATTTAGGTTAGGAGGAATGAAAAGGCAAGGTTACTTGATGTAAGGGAAAAGAATATGCAAGATATAGCAGCTAGAGTACCTGCTTTGTATAGGGACATGCAAATTATTTAATTTACTTGTTTATTAAACAGAAGTTTGACTGCTTATCATGTCTTAGGTACTATGCTAAATACAGCTGAGAACAAGGGCCATGACTCAGGACACCAGAATCTCTAAGGATGGGGTCCGATGAAACATATTACTTTAAAACTCCCTAGGTGATTATGATGCACAGCAGGGTTGAGAACCACTGGTCTAGATGAATTCACTTTGCTGGCTTCCAGAGAAAAGAGGTAAAGGGACTGACTGAATAAATCCAAGCTGTCCAGACTGTAACACTACAAATGTGCTTGTTACAAACTTAAGGACTTCAAAGACAATTGCCAATTCATTCTTACCTTCTAATGGCAGCCAGTAAACTTTAGAGAACTATAGTGCTGTCAACATTGGGGACTTCTTTGCTCCAGTTGGGTCACTGTTCACTGATTTCCTAACCTCAGCCAAGTTGGTGCAACACACTCCTTGGCAAGGCCAATTCTTAGAGCACCAAGCCCCCCAAGATGGAGGCCCCTATAACCTTGGGACCAGGAACTTCAGACTATGTGGATTAGGTTGAAATTGTAAAGACTAGGGGCTTCTCTGGTTTTTCATTTCCCTGGATTGCACTCTGAAAGCTGGGTCAGAAGTAGCCCATCTCCCTTCCAGCTCTCAGGCCATCTCACATGATAGAAAGCAGTGCCCCACTCAGCAGCCACCACCAAACCATCTCAGTAATAAAGGGTTCACCTCCTCCATCTCCTTCATTTGAGGGGAAATATTGCCTGAGGCACAAGCAAAGCTTCAAGTTGATTTAATTTGAAATTTCAAACTGCTGTATGCAGCTTTGCTCGACTGCCATCTGCTTTTCTAGTTTGCCATGACACCAATTCTGTTTTTATTGTGTTTGCTCAACCAAGTCCACTAGTAAAATATTAATAATTTCCCCAGTGCCTGGTTGGTTTGTGTGCTTGGGATGATATCCAAACATTCATCAGGCTCATCAAAGTTATGAGCAAAATAATTTTTCTCCTTAAGCGGGAAGGGGAGGAAGGATTTGGATTTTTATTAGTGGTGCATATCACTCAGTGACACTTTTAGCTTCCGCTGCACCGAAAAAGAAAGCAAGTGCATTTCTTCTGGCCCCAATGTTAGATATACTTTCTCTGTAGGGATGTAGTTTTTCAGCCAAGCAAGGAAATATGTAATCTGTGAAGATGGAAAGTGGGTGCCATCCCTAATGCCTCTCTTTGCCTCATCATCACATGCAATTTGACATTAAGTCTTGTTGAGTCTGTCATTATTCTTGAGTTCATTTCCTTCTCTTCGTTACCACTGCTGCTGTTTTAGTCCAGGTCCTTGCCAAGTAATCTGGATTACCACAATAAGATGCCTCTGGTTTCCTAACACTCATGAAATCAGTTTCCCCTTCCTCTCCCAATCACCAGAAATAGGGTTTGTAACTTTCAACCTGATTTTATCAGTCATTTGCTCCAAACTCTTCCACGACTCCCCACTCCCTATCCTAACATCCACATTCTTTTATATGGGTTATAATGCTTGTCTTTCCCTCCATTCCTACTCCAGTATCCTATATCTCAGCCAATCATTATTCTCCTGGGGCAACAAACCCGCCCCTGCCCACTGGTGTTTGTTCAAGAGAGATCGACAGAGAATTCCACACAATGGTTAGCTAATAGTATAGTTCCAGAAAGTGTGGCTGTCATTATTGTCACCTTCATTTTTTTTTTTAAAAAAAGAGATCTCTAGATCACCCTGATTAATCTCTGTCCTCATCAAAGGCATTCCTGCCCTCTTTAGAGGAAGAAAAACATAGACTGACTTCATTTGTTTTCTTCAATTTGGGGCAAGGAAAGAATGGGTCCTAGACACAACATTTGATAAAAGGCCACATTGCAAAGTTGTTAGGAGCTCTGCAACAAGACATCCAGGTTAAAATGCTACTCTGCCACTTATTAATCAATAGATTTGAATACTAAGAATAGAATCTGGCACATAGTCGACACTCAGCAATAGAGTAATAACTCTAATATATACACATCTCTGAAGGCAGAAAACAGATTTGTACGTTCTCAAAGGGATCACAGGTTCTCACCACACAATGTCTTTGCTGAGGGTGTTCCCCGCTCCACCGACCTCAAGAATTGCCTTCATCCATACTTGTCCATCTGGAGAAAGGTTGTGTCTTCTTCAAGAATCAGATGAGAAGTCACTTCTTCTAGGATGCGACAGGCATACAATAGAATAGGATTTGGTGTCTGGCTTTGAATTGCAGCATTATCACGTGCTATCTATGTCATGTTAAGTAGGTTGATTAACCCACCTGAGTCTCAGTTTACTCGTCTGTAAAATGGGGATAAAATTATCCTTCTTGCAGGTTGGTTGTGTGTCCCACTCAATACATTTTGATTCCCCTAATTCATTCTTTAGAACGCTAATGTCAGTGGAATTTATTTAATCCCTCTTCTGAGCTTCCCCTAAAATGTATGTACTTCTATTATGCTACAATTCCCCTGTTTTATGAACAAAAAGAAAGGACCTGTTTATATCTTGGGTAGATTATTTTGACATTGCCTGACCAGTGCCTCTCTGCCCACACTTGGTCTCTACATTTCTATATACTCAGAGTTGTAATCTAACCATGCAAATCAGATCAACATGCTTTTCTCAGGGAAATCATCAACTGAATCCCTTCATCAATAAATCAAGTTCAAACTCCTTGGAATGCTATTTGAAGTTCATAATGCTATTTAAAGTTCATGGCAAGCTTGCCATGCCAACTCCAACTCTGGCCACTACCACACATTGTCAGTAATCACTGTCCCTGGTGTCCCCAGAATCAGCCATGGACTCTAAGCTCTGACTCAAGAGCCCTCTCTACATGGAATGCTCTTCTATTACCTCCTCATCAATTGAAATTCTACCCCAACATCTAAGGTCTAGCTGAAATATTGCCACTTTTCCAAAGCCCTTCCTAATCTCCACACTTCCCCAACTCCCAACAATTGGGACCAATGAAATAAATTAACAAATGGGGAGAATAACATCTCTGAGCCATGAATCAATAAATGGAAGAGATGAGTTTCAAACCCAAAGCTTCTCATTCTAAATGCACCCATTCATGCTTTCTTGCCCCTATCCCATGTTGCTTCTCCGTCCTTTTCACTTCTATACCCATAACAACAAGGAACTCTAGAATGTGCAGATACTGTAGGTGTCTGAAACTGTTAGTCTTGTAGGATCATCTGCTTCTTTGCTCCTTTTTCCATTCCTGATGAAATGGATGTGAAATAGTATATGATGCACTAGGGCAGTCTCATACATTGTTGGCAGAAATGTAAGTGGGGGGAATTTTTGGAAAGCAATTTGGCAATATGTATTAAAAGTCTGCAAAATAGTCATAGTCTTTTACTTAGTCATTCCTTTTCTGTAAATCTGTTTAAATAACTAGGAAAAGATAACTCTCTCTCTCTCTCCATATATATATGTATACATATACACACATATATAAATATATAAACATATATATATGAATATAAAGAGACAGATATACACATACATACAAGGATAATATGACAGGGAAAGTTTGAAATTAACCTAAATACTTAAAAACACATAAATGAAAGTATACTTACACTTCAATTCTAGAGTCAGATAGAACAAACCTAGTTCTACTTCACAGTACTTGTGTTATCTTATTTAACTTTACTTTTCATTATTTGCCTCATCTGTATACTCATCTCTATAAAGGGATGCTAGAATCTACTTCATAAGCTTACCATGAGGATTGAAAGAAATTTCATAGGGAAAGGATATAACTCAGAGTCTAATAGATTACAGGGAAAGTAGATAACTTAGAGTCTAATACATTAAACATTCTCAATAAATATAAGTGAAAGAGAAGGAGGAGGAGGAAGAAGAGGAAAAGGAGGAGGAGAATAATTAGGAGAGATAGCCACTGTCTAGATTATTCAGTTCTTAAGCATTATGTTAAAGAGTTTGAATAATATGGGAAAAAATTAATGATCAGTGAAAAAGCAGGATTCTAAATTGTATGTACAGTGATAATCCAATAAAATTTAAAAATCATAGAAAAATATGGAAAGATGTGCTGAACATTGTCGATAGTTATGCCTCAGTGATGAGACATGTATAGGGAGTTGTAATCTTTCAATATCCTGGCTTTATATATTTTTTGCCTGCTTGTGACTATCCTTGCCCAAATAGTATTATGAATATCCCGAATGAAATGGCAAAAATCACATCATAATTGTCCTTCATCTCTGTTGTCCCCTGACATAAATTCAGTACTGAGCAAATGAGCCTTGCTGATTGAACAGGCAGCATTGTCTCCATTATTACACGAGTTATTTCTATTGCAGATGACCAAGGTGGTGCCTAGAACAGAATACTGTTCAATAAATGTGAGTTTCCTTTCTCATACCCCACTTGCTTTTATGCTTTATTCTAAAATATGAGGCCGAGCACAGTGGCTCACGCCTGTAATCCCATCACTTTGGGAGGCTGAGGCAGGTGATCATCTGAGGTCAGGAGTTTGAGACCAGACCAACATGGAGAAATGCTGTCTATACTAAAAATAATAATAATTTAAAAAAAAAAAAAAGCTAAGCATGGTGGCACATGCTTTTAATCCCAGCTACTCAGGAGGCTGAAGCAGGAGAATCAATTGCTTGAACCTGGGAGGTGGAGGTTGCAGTGAGCTAAGATGGTGCCATTGCATGCCAGCCTGGGCAACAAGAACAAAACTTCATCTAAAAAAAAAAAAAATGTCCAAACTGATAATAAAATAAGTGACTCTGAAGGCCCATTCCATCACTAGCCTTTATGTAACAGCTAACTGCATATTGCATTTGGATCAACTGGCAACAGGCTCTCAGTGACAGGAAGAATCGTCCACAGAGAGAAGTAACTAGCTTCATGTTGGCCACCAGGGATTTGTCAGATCTGAGTACAGAGGTGAGTGAGTTCAAGTCCTACCACCCGCTCTTTGAAAGTTTTCCAGGACCCCTCTGAGAGAGCTCATTCTTGCATTCAAGTCAAAACCCAACCCCTAAAATGAATTGTGGTTTATGGAATATTCTTTTCCTTCTGTAATAGGAAATTAACCTTCATTTTTTTGCTCCTGGACAATGGGACTGTGTTTCGCCTAGCAGGGAGCATTTTCAGGCAATAAGGAAGGGAAAATGGTTTGGCTTCTTCCTCAAGTGAAGTGATTTTATCCTGGCGGCCTATTCTAGTTAGATTTAACTCTTTTTCCATTTACTTATTCAGTATTCATTAGCTGAGCAGCTACCATGCATCAGGCATTGAGGATGCAAAGGTAAATTGTCATTTAGAGCAGAACCCATTTTAGGTAAAGCATCTACATTAAGCAGAGAAGTCAACTGTGTGATTCACTTAGTGACAAGCAATGGCTGCACTTGTCTAGCATATATTTGACAGTGATAGTATAAGACTAGTGGACGTAGCCCAGGTGGCTTTAGAATCAGACAATTCAAATCCCACCTCTGTTTCTTCTTAGGTATCTGAAGGTGTGTCTATTTCCTCATAAAGTGCAATGCCAAGCTGGTGTCAGGATAACTCATCTATGGGTATCACCTAGCAAGCTTAATGCCTGACCAACAAACAGTGGTTAGTGTATGTATTTTTATTGTGATTTCAGTATCTTTAAGAAACCCTGCTACACGTGAGGAAGAAGCATGCACCTTATCAAAGCTGCCTTCAAGAAAGCAAAAGTTTGTATCATAATTAAGTCAGATGATTCTTCATTTTCTCCTTCCACTCATTGCCTTCTCCTACTGGTTACTGATTTTAGTTTCTGTTTTATGACTTCAACTCTGGCCCCTCATCCTCTCAAAGAAGATGGGGAAATATATAAGATAATAATTAACCTACCTTTCTTCTGAGCTTTGTATTCCTAGCCTGTGTTCAACACTTTAACCAACATTTTCTCATTTAATCTTCACGCTGGGCTTGAGGTAGGTATTGTGGTTCTACTTTGCCAAAGAGAAAATGAAGGCTCAGAGAGAATGTGAGACCTGAGGTCATAGAGCTGTTAAGCTGTGGAGCTGGCTTGCAGCCAGATCTGTTTGAATCCAATCCCTGCTCCTACAGCGTAGATGAAGCCTCGTGTCCATTCTCGTTACTCAATTCGGTCATTTGTTGTTCCTCTTTAGGAAGGCAAAACACAGAGAGATAAGTCTTCAAAACTCTCAATCTCTCTGAGTCAAATATATGACACCCAAGATGTACACATTCACTAAATTTGGAGTTCAAAGCAGCCTTGGCCTTCAACATATTAAATAAAACGGAGATCTCAAGAACTTTCATGACCTGTTGAAGCCCACAAAGAAGGCTTGCGGTGGAATAAGAACCAGAAAGAGTCTCTTCTCAAACATAAGAACATCGCCCTTATTTAAAGCCACACTGAAAGATTCAGGAGTAAAATCTGGCCAACATTTTCTGGGTATTGAGTGATGGGAATCCCAGGTGGCCATTGAGCTCACTGGGCAGAGTAGAAGAGGGCCATAGCCTGGGCAAAGAACTACCTGCAAAAGTACCCACATGAATGCTAAATAGCTCTCCTGCAGTCAGGAAGCAAAATCAAACTGAGGTCCTCATGCAACTGAAAAGCAAAGCAGCAAGGACACATGTATGTACCAAAACAAATTAAGAGTCACTGAGCGAGGACCCCAGCACCACTATTCCTGCATCAGAATCTGTCACTGGTCCCACGTCAGCAACTGGAGGCTGGCCCACAGAGAAACTTGAAAATAGAATGTCTTGCAAATGTTTTCTTTCTAAATTCTCCTTGCAGAAGCCTCCTTATTCTTTCATAATTACCACAAAGCAATCCTCAGTCAAGTACTAAAGTAAATTCAAAGCAATTAGACATTATCTACAGTAAGCCCGAAATGTGTTTGCAGTGGTTCTTCGGGAAATGGCTTGGCGTACATTTTCCCCCAGAATAGTGCTATTTGTGTAAGGAAGATGTTCATACCCACAATATAAAACATACGCACACGCACATGTGCACACACACATTTACTATGACAAATGGATGCAACATCTCAAGAGTGAAATACTGTGTTGTGGGTTATAAGCCAAAGCAAGGCAGCCCCGCTCCAGTAAGCACTTATAAATTGTTGTAAAAATATCAAGAAATAGAAGCTTGCCTTGGTAATATAACAGCTGCGGGATTTCAGGACCCAGGACTAGCTTCTAAAAAAGAGAGAGAGAGAGAGAGAGAGAGAGAGAGAGAGAGAGAGAGAGAGAGAGAGAGAGAAAATTAAACAACCAAACCCATTGCTTCAAATATTCTGTTGGATCTCTAGGGTGGTCTTGTGTTTCTAATTAATATTTCCCCCTAATTACAATTGTGATGGCAAGTGTGTTAAACGCAAAACTCACTCCTTTCTTCACCACAGAGCTGTTGGGGGAGAGAAGGCAGGCACTCTAGGAGGAAGGCTGGCCAGCTTCATTGTGATGCAAAAGAATGCAACAATTAAGAATATAATTTTGGGAGATGTCAGCAGCCTAATTACTCATAGGGCTTCCAGCAAATTAAGCAGTAGGTGAATTAGCTCATTTAATGAGATCTAGAGTTTGGAGGCAAGGTGTTTTCCTTTGCATTTGAGAAACAAATTTCCCTACTACATGTTAATAATTTGGGCACCCCGACATGCTATTAGCTCAACAGATTCTGTGAAAGCATAAAGGTCAGTTGCTTAAAAGGATCTGTAAGTCAGTTAAATTGCATTTATCTGCTCCCTGACTACCCTCTCTTTCATCTTCCTTTTCTTTTCTTCCCAAATGTAGTCGTCCAACTTGGAAAACATATAGTTCCATAAAGGGGCTTTGGAAACTACAGCTTTCAGAGCAGGGTTAAAGGAGGCACAGTGGAAACTGCATCGAAAACCTGCTTTAGTATCTGTTTTGAGATTTTTTTTTTTCCCTTATCACGAGGCTGGAGTGCGGTGGCATGATCCTGGCTCACTGCAACCTCCACCTCCCGGGTTCAAGCAATTCTCCTGCCTTGGCCTCCCACGTAGCTGAGATTACAGGTGTACGCCACAACACCTGGCTACTCTGTGAATTTTCAGTAGAGATGGGGTTTCGCCATTTTGACTAGGCTCATCTCGAACTCCTGACCTCAGGTAACCCAACTGCCTCAGTCTCTCAAAGTATTGAGATCACAGTTGTAAGTCACCACACCCAGACTACTTTATTATCTTAATATATCTCTAATTCTTTGTATCTGTATCCATAATGTGGAAAGAATGACACTCATATTACAATTTTTCTATTTACTACACAAATTTCTTTACAAGATGGTATTCCTTGAGGACAGAATATATGTGATATTTATCTCTATATCTTAGCACCTATCACTGTGCCTGGAACATAAAGTTTGTGTCACCCCAAAATTCACACGTTAAAATCCTAACCCCCAAGGTTATGGTATTAGGAGGAGGTAAGGCCTTTGAGAGGTGATTATCATAACACCACCTTCTATGCCTAGAACATAATATATGCTTAATAAATATATTAAAAATTAATAATTCAGGGCTGGGCACAGTGGCTCAAGCCTGTAATCCCAGCACTTTGGGAGGCCAAGGCGGGTGGATCACGAGGTCAAGAGATCAAGACCATCCTGGTCAACATGGTGAAACCTCGTCTCTACTAAAAATACAAAAAATTAGCTGGGCATGGTGGCGCGTGCCTGTAGTCCCAGCTACTTGGGAGGCTGAGGCAGGAGAATTGCTTGAACCCAGGAGGCGGAGGTTGTGGTGAGCCAAGATCGCACTATTGCACTCCAGCCTGGGTAACAAGAGCGACACTTCGTCTCAAAAAAAAAAAAAAAAATTAATAATTCAAAGGAATGAGTGAATAAATAATTGGTGTGAGGATTCAATGAGAAAAAAATATAAAGTTTCCAGTGTGGTTCCTAACTCAGAGTAGACCCTCAAGAAAGAAAAAAAAAAATGGCTGTGAGCATTAGTCACGCTGGAATCTGAGTTAGGCTTTGTGGAGAAGAAGGAGTCAAAGTGTCCTGGAGAGAGTTGTCTTGTGACCTAATGGGGGAGAAAATAAGATGTGTGGACAGTGTTCTTCATGCATCACACAAGCACACAGACTCAAATGCTGTCCAAGACCCAGGGACTCTCAACGTACTCAGAAAGAGTGTGAGCAACCTAAGTGATCACACCATGCATGAGAGACTCTGCAAGGAGCTTCCCATCTGTCAGGATGTTTTATCCTAACGGCCCTATAAGATAGGTGCCATTATCCTTTCTTTTTATAGATGAAGCAACTGAAGCTCAGAGAGATTAACCAACATGGTCAAACTAACACAGTTGATCATACACATTTCTAAGCATTCATTTCTAACCTTTCTGAATGTCAAGTACACTTGACACAGAGGCCAGTATAGGACGTACCAAGCTATCCTGTGACTGTTGCTCAGCTCTGCCCTTGACCTGGGAGCTAAAAGAGAGAGGAAGGGAAGGAATCATCTAGCCTCGATTCTCACTGCTATGGTTTGAATGGCTGTGTGCCTGCAAAATTCACATATTGAAATCCTAACCCCCAAGGTGATGGTATTAGGAGGAGGTGGGCCTTTGTGAAGTCATTGGGTCATGAGGGTAGAGCCTTCTTGATTGGAATTAGTGCTCTTATAAGAAAGACCCCCGAGAGCTCCCCCACCTATTCTACCACTTGAGGACATAGCAAGAATGTGCCATCTATGAGCCAGAAATCGGGCCCTGACAAGACATTGAATCTGCCTTGATCTTGGATTCCCAGCCTTAAGACATATAAGAAATACGTTTCTATTATTTCCAAGCCACACAGTCTACGGTATGTTGTGATAGCAGTTCCTATGGACTAAGACACCCATTCTATCTTCTCTGCACCTTCACTGACAGAGGACCACGTGTTTGTTGCTTTACCTTCTCATCTAATGTTAAATGACCACATTTCAGAAAGTCCTTTGGTTTATGAAACAGAACTGAAGGCTTCCTCTTGTTTGACCTTAACAGGAAAGTGTCTTCCAAAGTCATTTATGAGCCTAATTCCAAAGCCATGTTCTCCCCATGGCTCTCCACAGAGAATGCTCTCTCAAGGGCTGTAGTAACCATTATTATTCAAATTATAATTAGCTATCATTTACTGACTTTTTTCTATGGGCTGGACCCTGGGCCCTACATTCATTGCCTTATTTGATTGTCACCAAAAACTACATGAGAGAGTTAGCAGTATTACTAGATTCGAGGTCAGAGACTTTAAATGAATTGCTTAAGGTCACTCAGCTTGTAAGGGGTAGTGCTGAAATGCTACATCACGTTTTCTGACCCCAGGACCCATGCACTAACTATTCTATATTGCCTTTGTTGAATGGCTCTGATAGTTATAGAAATACTTTTAAAATAGAACTAAAAACTGTCCTGAAACTTCCAACTATCAGGTTTCTTTCTCTGAACTCATAGAGAACAAATCAGCTCTTTTTATAAGATGCTCTTCAGATAATGGGAACTCCAGCTCCCTGCACAGCATCAGCTTTTCCAGCAGACAGTTCTTCTAGCCACACAGACACGTCTGGGTTCTATTTTCTATGATGGTAACTTACGGTTTGTGACTCTATTGTTATTTTTACCTTTTGTGTGAGGTATTTCACTGACATGATCTCACTCAACCCACCATGACGTTATGAAGGTGGTGTTGGTTCCCTAGTTATAGAGAAGAGGAAGCTGGGGCACAAGAAGGTGAAGTTTAGTGTCCAAGGTCAAAGGTTACCAGGTAGCACAGCTGAGATTCCCAAGATTCAAACTGTAGTGTACTGAAAGTTAAGACGTGTGCTCTTTCCAAAGTGGTATGAAATCTTTTTGAATGAATGAATGAATAAGCCATAGTGGGAGAGTGTGGTAAGCACCTTAAGAGAGGTCCAGATCAATGCTAAAGGTGCTCTGCTCTGAAATGGAGATGACTTTTTTCCCACTAAGGCTTCAGTGAGGCAGCGCTAATTACCATTTATATAAGATGCCTGCCTGCCTCTGCTGGAACTCAGAAGTTTTAATTTGCTGGGGAAGGGGATAGGGAGGGAATGGAGAGTGCTGTGAAGTGTTGCCTCCAAAGTGAGAGGGGTTTTTTTTTAACAAAAATAGGAAAACACTGGTAGGTTACTAATGGAGAAGAAGAAAAAGCAACAAAGACAAGGAGTAACTTGGGATGCAATCAAATGCCTGGAGCATCCATTGGGCAGGATTCACTCCTCCTTTCCTTTCTGAGATTGCAATTCAGTTGCTAACCTGAGAGAGAACTGACAATTGGGTTGTCCCTACTAAGCCTGGGTCCAGGTGAGTGCTCAAGAACCCAATCCCACCCAGAAGAGACTTACCTGTGTTAACACTAAAGAAGCCCTGGAGGAGGTCCTGACCACATACACAGGCTGTTGGTTGATTTCAGCTTTGCAGGCAGTGGGTGAGAAAACCAAAAGCTTGTCCTATCCAGACTGAGCTTGCCAGGGAAGTAGAGGCCTGAGGTTACCTAACGAGAGGCAGGCTCCCTGTGTAGTAACCTACACAGGGCATTTACCATCATACAAACCTGAGTACCAATTCTGCCTCCCCACTCATTCTATGGCTGTGTCACCCTGGCAAGTGACTTAACCTCTCTGATCTTAATTTTCTCGTCTATAAAATGGGGGAAATGAACTGTATCTCAGGTTGGGGATTCCAAGGTTTCAGATGACCATTTAGGTAAACTTCCTGGCACATAGTATGTATTCAAGAAGCTCGAGTTTCCTCCCCTTGGGAGAAGACCCCTCACACTGATCTGGGGTGCAGGGTCCTGGTCACCGAGACTTCTTTTCTGCATAAACTTCATCTTGGCATCTAATGAAGTGGAATCCCTCAGGACCAGGTTGCCTCCTTTGATTGCAATTTAAGCACAGCCAGTGCTGATTGGGCTGTTTCACTCCAGAGGTTTCCTGGTAGAAAATTTGAGGGGGGAACCGGGCGCAGTGGCTCACACCTATAATCCCAGCACTTTGGGAGGCCCAGGCAGGTGGATCACGAGGTCAAGAGATCAAGACCATCCTGGTCAACAAGGTAAAACACCGTCTCTACTAAAAATACAAAAAAATTAGCTGGGCATGGTGGTGCGTACCTATAATTGCAGCTACTTGGGAGGCTGAGGCAGGAGAATTGCTTGAACCCAGGAGGCAGAGGGTGTGGTGAGCCAAGATCATGCCATTGCACTCCAGCCTGGGTAACAAAAGCAAAACTCCATCTAAAAAAAAAAAAAAAAAAAGAAAAGAAAGAAAGAAAATTTGAGGGGTTGGGGCGGCAAGGGATTGAGAGAGAGAGGGATGGGGACTTCAGATAGCCAATATTCCTTACGCTTCCAGTTCCTTAACAGCCAAATTACCCTAGACCCTCTTTATCAAGCTAAAGAAATACAAATACCATTTTAGTATCACCAGGCATTCCGAGTACTGGCTTTTGCTGAGGGTAGCTAAAAGGCAAAGCATACCTGGATCCTAGACCAGACCTCAGCAGCCTTAGTTATGGCTCCATCTGTTTCCATATTTCTCAAGAACCCGGTTTCTTCTGCTGGAAGAAGCATTTTCAGAGGTCATCTGAAGTCTACAGGCCTCCCATCTTTGAGGAGAGCACAGACTTTGAAGTCAAGCAGTCCCAGGCTCCAAATCTTAGTTGTGCCCTTTACTAGCTATGTGGCCTTGGACAAGTTACTTAACTCCCCTATGCCTCATAGGGCATACAAAATGGGATACAAAACGGGATAACGATGCTAATACCTCACAGAGAAGGCATGAGGGCTCTATAAGTAAAGTGCTGAGAATGGAGCCTAGTAAGTAATTACGTGACCCCTGCCTGTCGCTAGAGCCCCCACACCCTGATGACAACACCTTCACTTTCTGATCACACTCATCCCAACAAACACATGGAATACTCAAATTACACAAAGATCAAATGAGTGGGGATGATATGCCTGTTTTCCTTTTGATTCAAACAAGTGGAGTGTCCGTCCTTGGCCACACAGTTTAAAGAATGAAGCCAGTACTACGTGCCAAACAGCATGACTCTTAGGGTAAAGTTTTTCCCACCCCACCAAGATGCCCTCACCTCGGAATTTCTCCTGACTGTTTCTTTAAACAGAAAGGTTTTGATGGAAACATAGATTTTGAAGCAGATATCTATGTTTAATGTAGGAAGTTAAGACATTAAGGTATCAAACTTGTGGCTGCCAAATGAACATCTGTACCCCAAACATGGGGCACTAGGGCTGGGAGGCTTAGAGAAGTAATTGCCACAAGTGAGATGCACCAGGACATTGACTTCTTCTGCCTGTTCACTTGATTTCCACTTTGAGCTTCCTCAATCGGCTATTCCCCTCTGTTATATCTTCTCAAGAACATGACTCCAGCTCATTTGAATGAAAATATGTTCACCGTTAGCTCATTAATTTCTGAGACTTTGCATTATTTTTTACACCCACCTCCTTTCTTTTCCTCTCCCTCAAAATTCAAAGGATTAGTGGGAAAAAGACAAATCATGCCCTATTTCTCCCATGATGCGTCAGGACCTGAATCTGTCATTTGTGAGCCTGACCTCATAACTCAGTCCAGCCAAGCTGCAAGGCACCCTGGGAACCCATAGCTGAAAGACTGCAGAGGAAGGAAGCCATGCGCAGGAGTAGCCAGCTGGTCATTTAGCAGAGTGTCTTCTCAGCTCCCAGGAAAGAGGGTCTAAGGGTGATGGTGAACTGGGACTTCGTCTGAATCCAAAATAATGATGCTGCTGATGCAATACCAGAACATATTAAACACTTACTACATGCATATGCCACTATGAGGTAAACTTACAGAGAATAAGTCACTGTTCCTTAATCACACAGGCAGTAAGTAACAGAAATGGGATCAGATTCAAATAAGTTTCATTCTAAAGCCCATGCTCTTCACCAGCAAAGCCCAACTTAATTTAATTTCTCCCCAAGCATAGTAACATCATTTGTTAGGTCCCTCCTTCCCAGTTTAAGTGTTTCACATATATACATTGTTTCTATCCTAACAACAGGTTTGTAAGGAACTGAGCTCAGAGAGGTTAACCCACCCACTGAAAGGCACCCAGTGTTTAAGAGCAGAGGGAGGAGCTGACAGGTCTTTCTGAGCATGAGGTGCTTAAGAGCAGAGGGAGGAGCTGACAGGTCTTTCTGAGCATGACGTGCATGTTCTGTTCACAAGACCTGATGCCTTTCTCCAGGGGTCCAGACTGAGGATAGGACAAGCAGTGTGAGAGGAGGCAGTGGGAAATATGGGGAGTCCATGGGCAGCAGTGTGCCAGTCCCATGTAATCAGGATCAGGGGAGGGGCCCAGAAAGAGGGTGCCATATGATCTGTACTCCAGCAAGACAACCCCAGGAGAAACCCTGGAGAGATCAATGAGGCCAGTCATTCATGCTGGGTGCACACATCAGTGTTTAGGGTCCTCAGATAGATACCCGGCACTCACACCAAGTTGTTTGGACATCAGGAGTCACGGCACTCTTCCAGGCCATACCTGCTACTTAGGGTGGGAGGAGAGGATGAGACGTGGCGTTTGTGGAATAACTACTGTGGCCAAGCAGTGGGCTCTGTATGGAGCCATCGTCAATTCTCACAGCAACTCTGCAACATAGGTTTTGTTACTTTTCTCTCAGGCTTCCCCCTAACTTTCTCCTGCCTACCACAGTGCTTGGCACTTACAAAGAGAATAATAATGTATGAAATTGACTAATTCATTTTCCGTTCTGCTGGTCAGGGAGAAATTAACAGAGGCAGAGGCTGTTAATGAAACATTACATTACCTCCAATGAGTGTAGAATAATTCTGTAAAATACTGACAATCAGTAAAGTTTCTGGTAACCTAAGATTTCAGTCAACTTCTTGTGGATGACATTGCTATGTAGTTTTAATTTGATGAGTTAAATTCAACAAGCATTGACCAATATATACCTCTAGCCAGGCATTGCTCTGGGGATAAAGAATGAAATATGGCTCCTGCCCCTGAGTCACCTCCTGGGCAAGTTGGACTCATGGAGGACAGGAACACCATTGTATGAGCAGCACTGTGACTACAGAAGCACAGCTGATACGGGAGGCCAGCCCAGAGGAGAGGCACAGGAGCAAGCCAGAGACCGGGCATGGTGGCTCGAGCCTGTAATCCCAGCACTTTGGGAGGTCAAGGCAGCTGGATCACTTGAAGTCAAAAGTTCAAGACCAGCCTGGCCAATGGTGGAACCCCATCTCTACTAAAAGTACAAAAAATAGGTGGGCATGGTGGCAGGCACCTGTAATACCAGCTACTTGAGAGACTGAGGCAAGAAAATCACTTGAACCGGAGAGGCGGAGGTGGCAGTGAGCTGAGATCATATCACTGCACTCCAGCCTTGGCAACTGAGCAAGACTGTCTCAAAACCGAACAAAACCAAACCAAACAGAAAGGAGCAGGCCAGAGAATGCTCTCTAGAGCTGCTGATGATGGAAGGGAGACTGGAAGCCCAAGTTGAGAAGGTAAAGTCAAGGGGGACATTCCAGACAGATCTTTGCATAAGCAGATGCAGAGACGCGGAGACCACAGTCAGAGCTTGCTGTACTTGATGACTATCTCTTCCACAAAGTGGGAATTCCTTTTATACTGATTATGAAACTAATACAATAAGGTTGGGTGAAAGAAGCCATACACACACAAAGAATACACACTGGATGATTCCACGTATATACAGTATATAAAGTTCAAAGGTAGATGAACCTAATGCTGTTATAAGACAGTATTGTAGCTACCTTGCCAGGGTGCTGACTGGCAGAGGGCAGGATGGGGCTTCCAGGGTGCCAGAAACCTCTACTTCTTCATATGGGTGCTGGTAACATGGTTGTGTCCACTTGCAGAAACTCATCAAGTTCCGTAGACAGGCCTGGTGCCCTTTTCCATATGTATGTGCTATACTTCAAACTAAATTCTACATCAGTGAAGGAATACAATGCTACTGAAGACTAAGCAATGCGGAGAAAGATGAAGTGGAAAGTCTAATTCTACAACCCAGGAATAAGAAAGAGAAACTTTTGCTCCCTGTACTTCCTCATTCTGGCCCAGAGGAGGGTGATGAGAACTGGCATGCAGGTGTTTATGACATGCCCCAGATCACTTCTCACATAAAGAGGACACTCATGGTTTTCAGAGTGAGCACAGATTCCGTCTGATGGATTCTCTCACTGTGTCCTGTTGTAATCGATCACTGTATGACCTTATCATAATGTAACCGTGCATTTTACATGGAATTTTTAGACTTTGGATCCTTAGGATGATGCCTTACCGTATATCGAGATGCTGTGTTTTCGCTGCTTGATTGGCCTCAGTACTATCATCTACAGCTGCTGCCATGTCCCTACCAAGAACCACTCCATGGCCAGGAAACCAAATTCCACCTCTCAACCCTGATGCAGTTACCTAGGAGGGAAAGGACTACCATATCGTGAACTGCTACCATATGCCAGGTGCCTATGTGGGTTATCTTCCTTCCTCATCACCTCCACACTGCTACGTAAATCTCAGTGTATCTTTTTACGAGCAAGAAAAAACTGAGGTTGACAGAAGTGAAGTAATTTATCCAAGGTCACATAGCCAGGATTGGAAACTTAAAAGCCCAAGCTTTTCCTAGTTTAGTAAGACTAGCCTCACTAAACACTTTCATGAGCACTAACCCTGAAACACAACACATTGAGGATGTTTTCCAGCTATTCCTCCAGTTGCTCCCAGTATTCTTTGCTAGGGTCACAGAATGCATGGGTATTTCAGAGAGGGCTAGAAATCTCCAACCACTCTCTCAGATAATTCAATTTGTCACTCTATTAAAAAGAAAAAAAGATAAAATAATAATACCACTGCTGGCCATGTCCTGAAGGGGAGGAACCCACTGGAGTCTTTCCAATGAGCAGATAATATATTTAAATGCAGTCCATCAGTCAGTAATCTGCTGCCACCCCATCCTCGGAGAGCTGCATTATTGAACACTGTAATTGCCTGGATGGTGTTATTCATTTCTGTAGCTGTTGCTATTAATTAAATATTTTTGTCGAAAACTCCCCATGACATTTCTTGCTGCATTCTTGAATATCTGATAAGATATACAGTCAGTACACTGGCACCCGCTGCATTTGACTGATAGTCTTGTCCTAGTTTCTAACCCTCAAAACGCTAAAGAAATGACACAGTTTTAGTGGAATGAGGACTTCTATTGTTACAGAGTTTGGGGGAGAAGGGGGAGTCCATGAGTCTTAGTGAAATAGATGCAAATGTCACGTTTTAGAGCTCATTGTACTGGCAGAAGCTGGAAATTGGCCTAGACCCTTATTCAAAGGCTTAGCTCATTCCTTAGGTCAAAGAACGCTCAGTTGCACTGGTTTCTGTGATCCCAACCCCAGTGGAAAGAGGCACTTAGTCCTTCATTCATTAATATTTAGCAAGCATCTCCGGAGTTCCTGCAATGCGCCAGGCCCTGTGCTAAGTGCTGAAAACACAGAATTTAAATAATAAAAATAAAATTGACCAAAGAACTCTCTCCTCTTAAAACAGCATAGTCCGTTCGGGAACAGAGGCAAGGCTACTAAAGTAGAAGGCACACTTTAATTCCAGATGTGAACTAACAGTAGCAACAGCTGAGGCTGCGAGGCCTCTGACTATTAAGCCTGGCAGCAAAAGGCAGAGGACAAAGGGAGTAAAGTGTACATAGAGCAAGTTATCCCAGCTGAGACAGAGATGAGATGCTGAGTCTGTCTATATGAGGAACTGAAGGCTGCAGAATCCTGTGGTCCTGCATTGATCTGGATGACATGTACGAGGGTTTTTATTTTATTTTTTCCTTGAAAGAGGAAAGAATCTGAGATCAGAGACCTTGAAGGAAGGACAACAAAGGAAGAGGATGGCACCTGTCAACTTCCCTGTTCCACTTCATTTCTGGTCTGGGTTAGAGGCTGTATGAGCAGAGAAGTGAGGTCAGAAGCTGAGGCCGTTGTGTTTTAAGAGACTAAGAGCACAGAGCACAGGCTAACCTGCTATGAGGCCCAGATGCACAGAGCACTTCTGGGAGTTAGGGAACAAGGCTTACCTCCTTAACTGATCCCAAGAGTGCTCCAGTATCCTAGGACCAGCAGCTTTGGGGCATAGGGAGTAAGCAACTCTGTGTGGATACTAGCCTACTTCTGCTGGGCATTAGTCAGATGGAATAGGCAGGCACATTCAGAGGGCTTCAAGACAGGATACCATCCAACACTGAGGGCAGACAGGATGTGGGTAGCAGACCGACTAGTTTTTATGAGAATAGGTGAGGGTACACCTGGAGATTCTTGTGGGTCGGGACAACTCTGAAGGGTGATGGAATTCTTAGGAGGAAGGAGACTTCAGCTAGAAAAATCTGAATGCAACTATTAACAAGTGAAGCAGACTGGTAATATTTGGGTTGTTTAGTGATTTAAAAAAAGAAAGAAGAGAGACAGGTGGATGAGCATTGGCACATGGAGAGAGGATGTCCTCTGTCAGCAGAACTATTGGAACAGAGCAGTGTGGTACAGTGGAAAGAACACAAAGGTCAGGAGACCTTGTGCTGGTCCCTGCTTTGTTGATAACTGTCTGTGTTTTGCTGAGCAAGTTACCACCCCTCTCTGGGCCTCTGTTGCCCCAGATGCAAATGAAAGACAAAAACAGCAGTTTCCAGCTCCCCCAGGTCCATAATCTCAGATGAGCTACTTCATAGAATTCTCAAGTTTTTAAATGCAAGAACTTCCTAACACCAGATGAGGGTTACACGTGAACATATAACAAAGTGAGAGAAGAGCAAAAAGTTGAGGTTCTCATGGCAACCAGAATTGATAGCTGCTGTGCACTGTTAAAGGGACTTCTCCTGACAGGCTGATGAATAATCCCAAAGTCTACCTACTGTGCCGGAATTGCCAGGGACTCTTTTGGCAAGAAAGCGGGGCACAAAGGTAAGACTAGCCAATCATTTTAATGAGATTTTTAATCAATGCAAAAAAATTTGGCAACATTTTCAATGAAAGGTGTGCAAATAAAAAGGCATCTATCTTTAATGAGGTACTCTATTTATTATTTATGCAATAATAAATGCTAGTTGGTTATTAATAAAATATTGCTGTCATTAATCCTCAATAAATACAGTTAGAGTAATTAGTATTAACATGACACAGAATACTTCATAATGAAAAGGTAATTTTCTCAACGTTAATGGATTATTCAAACAAACCTTTACTCACAGTTAGCAAGATCAAGACCCTCTAGGGAAAAAGGACTAGCGAGTTACAGTGTAACCTTGAAAACTTTGAAAGCTTAAAGACGAAAATGAGGCCAGCAGGGGTCTTTAAATTGCTATTGAGAGCCTCAGGTTTCTCAGAAAAAAAAGGTACAGAAGCCCTACAGACCAAGCACATACACAGATCCAGGATATAACCTAAATTCTACTAAATTTGCTAAGTTGTGTGACCTTGGCAAAGTCATCGAGCTTCTTTGCACCCTAGTTGCTTCATTTGGAAAATGAGGATAGTCCAGGAGCAATGGCTCATTCCTGTAATCCTAGCACTTTGGAAGACTAAGGCAGGTGAATCTCTTGAGACCAGGAATTCGAGACCAGCCTGGCCAACATAGTGAAACCCCATTTCTAATAAAAATACAAAAATTAGCCGGGGGTGTTGGTACACACCTGTAATGCCATCTTCTCAGGAGCCTGAGGCAGGAGAATCTCTTGAACCCAGGAGGTGGAGGTGGCAATGAGCTGAGATTGTGTCATTACACTCCAGCCGGGACAACAGAGTGAGACTCTGTCTCAAAAAAAGACAAATGAGGATAATGATCTTCCCCATTCAGAACTGTAGTGAGGATTAAATGAGATTATGTATTTTTCAAAAACCTAGAGCTATACATAGTGGATGTTTTGAAAATGACAATTCAGGCTAAATCCCATAAGTAAAAAGGTGTATGCCATTAGTATAGCAAAGGAGATCATAAATCCTGTTTTCTGAGGATCCCAAATTCTGGAAATTTGCCCTCATGTTGAAATCCACATTCCTTATCTTTTCTCAAAATTGTGTCTATCATTCATGAGCCCTTACATTGATCCTTTCTGGCTTATCTAAGCTGTTTTTATAGATGTCAAATCACTTTGACATCATCTTCTGACTGTGACAGAAATAACACAGAGCATAGAAAAGTGTAACTCTGAGAACAGGGAAAATTGCATCCCCCTTCCAGTTCTGCATAGATGTCAGCTAATCATGTAACTCACTGGGTTGTGGTCTTATCAAATGTTGGGAGAAATCATTTGTATGAGTCTCTCAGATTTTAGCATGTAAGTATTTTATGACCCTTTCCTTAAATTGTGGATGTTTAGAATTTTGTCTTCCTTAGAAATTTGTTTAAAACCCAGGCCACTCTTGGGGCTTGGGGGAGGGGGTCTCTTGGTGAGCCTGGAGAGTGTAAAGTATTGTTAGGGTAAGTAGTTAGGCATGAGCAGAGCAGGCTAGAAAGGCCCCTCCACCCCACTGTCAACCAGGAACATCAGGCAACCATCATGTGATGGTCAGGTGGTTGTTAAACTGTCTCTCTAAAATAATAATTGGTTACAGTTCATGCCAGGGAACTCCCATCTCCTAGTACATAAAAAACACCTGAATCTGGTGATCATCAGCTTCCCAATAAGATCTCATGGGTTGGGCAAGTGGGCACAAGCATGTGCACTAAGAAGTAGAATGGAGGATTTTAACTAGTAGATGATCTTCCTCTATGAACACTCCCCCAGTAAGGGAAGAACGCCTCCAGTGAGCATGCATACAACTTTGGTAAAACATTGTGCATGCAGGCCCCCTCAAGTGCCAGAAGTACTGGCAGGCCACTACACGAGCAGAAAGCCCACATATAAAACCCCAAGTCAACGGCCAAACTGTGCACTTATATCTCTCAAGTTGCCTGCCCCTCTTCCAAGTGTACTTTACTTCCTTTCATTCCTGCTCTAAAACGTTTTAATAAACTTTCATTCCTGCTCTAAAACTTGCCTTGGTCTCTCCCTCTGCCTTGTAGCCCCTTGGTCGAATTCTTTCTTCCAAGGAGGGAAGAACTGAATTTGCAGCAGATTCCTACAGATTTGCCACCACTAACAGTATCTGACTTGGGGAGGACACCCCCAATGATTAGCATAATGCAACTCCCCTTAGAGAAATACTGCTGAACTGGGGATGAAGACTAGGGAGAGTAGAAGTGGGGTCTGAGGGAAAAAGGAGGAATTTTTGTGCAGCAGAAGAATCTGTCTGAGACAGCACTGACTGAATCCAGAATCAGAGTCATTTAGTTCCCAGATAATAACCTTGTTGCTGCTGAAAGGTGAATTTATTGGTCTCCAATTCAATCTAGTGACTATAAGTATATTCTGTGTACCAGGCACCATGCTAGATAGGAGTAATACAGAGCTAAATATGAAGTTTCTCTCCTTGAGAACATTGTACATCAACAAATCACTGTATTAAACATGATCAGTGCCAGAAGAGAAACAAAATAGTATCTTTAGAAAACCCTCTATTCTGCCTGTCTTCTAAAGAATAAAGGTAGGAGGGGAAGGAAAGCCCTTCATAAACTCCTCACAAAGTGCTTGTCTGTTTTGATCTGCCTCTTTGCAACTTCTTCCTGGTACTTCTGGAAATTCTGTGTCCTGCCAGAGTCAGTGTAGTATAAAGGCATGTAGGCAAAGGATGGTGTCGGCCCTGGAATAGTCTGGGTCTGTATCTCAATTCTGCCATTGCCCAGCCTTGTGTGTGACCTTGAACAAGTTATTTAGCACCCAGTGCCTCAGTTCCCTTAGCTGTAAGCTGGGATAATAATAGTGCTTCCTCACTAGGCATTTGTAAATTTCAAATGATGTCACTGGGCAATCACTTAACCTCTAAGCCCCTGGCCTTTTTTTTTTTTTTTTTTAAACAGATTCTTGCACTGTCACCCAGGCTGGAGTGCAATGGTGCATTCTCAGCTCAACCTCCACCTCCTGTGTTCAAGCAATTCTTCTGTCTCAGCTTCCCAAGTAGCTGGGACTACAGGCACATGCCACCACACCCAGCTAATGTTTGTATTTTTAGTAGAGATGGGGTTTCACCATGTTGGCTAGGCTGGTCTTGAACTTCTGACCTCAGGTGATCCACTTGTCCTCCCAAAGTGCTGGGATTACAGGTGCAAGCCATTGTACCTGGCCCACCCCCAGGTTTAATGTGACAAACAGGCATAAGACTTTCTAGAATCGTTTGAGGAATTAAAGTTTACATGTATATAATTTAGCATATTGCCTGGCACATAGATGGCTGATAAATGCAAATTCCTTTCAGCTAGGGAGAGAATATTAGGGTTTGTAGGAAACAGTATCTACAGATTCTGTCTCTCGTGGACATTAGTAACAGAGTTTGCACTTGTTCTTATTACCAAGTATGTATACGGATTATCAATTTTAGATTTCCAGGATCTCAGGTGCAATGCTGGCCCTCATCATTTATCTTTGTGCAGGGGACTGGTCCAAGAGGATTAATTAATTTATAAAACCGAGAGGATTTATTAATAAGCACATGTACTTTGTTACTGAAAAGTCACCAACCTCTTCTTTAAAAATGGGAGCATTTTTGAGCTGCTGTGAATATATTCATATACGTTTTTAATCCTCACAGTTCCTGCCAAAGACTAATCTTCCTTTAAGAGGACTTTATGAGCTACCACTTATTAATCTGCTGTCATGGGCTAGGGTCCTATGCTGAGGATCTTAGATACATCATTTCTCATAACCTGTAGAACAAGCCAGAGAAGGGAGTCTTATGAACGGTATAGTTTGGTGAAGACACTGAAGATCAGTCAGGTTAGGGGTAGGGCAGTGGTTCTCAAAGTGACAGCATCAGCAGCTTGTTAGGAATGCACATTCTCGGGTCCCCATTCCCAATCTATTGCCTCAAAAGCTCCAGGGATAGGATCAAGCCCTTTGTGCTTTAACAAGCGCTGCAGGAGATTCTGTACCAACTGTAAATTTGAGGGATTTCCGTAGGATCACATAACCAGGAAGTAGTGGGGTGGGACTGGAGCTTGGGTCTGAGGACAGACTAGAGCCTCTCTCAACCAGGAGCAATTCTGCCCCCAGCAGACACTTGGTTATGTCTAGAGATATTTTTCTTTATCACAACTGAGGTCGGGGGAGTTGCTATTGGCATCCAGTGAGTAGAGGCCAGAGATGCTACCAAAGTCCCACAATGCACAGGATGGCCCCCAGGACAAAGAATTTTCCAGCCCAAATGTCAGTAGTGCTAATGTTTAAGAAATCCTGGTCTACAGTTTTATGCTGCTATATTTAAAAAGACACTTAAACAGGGAGAGATGAGGGAGGAACAGAGAGAGAGAGAGAAACAGAGACAAAAGAGGAAAGAAAGGAAGTCTCAGGAGAGCAGGGAAAGAGAAGAATGAAAATGAGTTAAAGGAAGAAAAGAAGGAAAGGAAGGAGGAAAACAGGAAAGAAAGGAAGGAAAGGGGAGTGGGAGGGAGAGAGGAAAGATGAGAAGAAAGAAGGAGGGAGGGAGGTAAAAGGTGAGAAATGGAGGGCAGGAGGAGGCTAAATATCTGATTTGGAAACAGCCAATGGGAAGGTCTGTTCTCCCGTTGGAGACCAGGAAACTGACAATCAAAATGGCCCTTTAACAATAATTGTGCTAGAGCCTGGGAGCTACATAGAATGGAAATGAAATAAGTCTGCAGTATATCATACTCAGTGGAACTTTTGGACATGAAACGTACTTACAAAGTAATGTGGCATTTCAAAAGCATGTTGTCCTCTGATAAGCCAGGGTTTGGAACCAGAAAGAAACTATCTGTATGGACAATTACCAGACCGTAACAGCCGATGAATATGATTTGTAACTTGTAGCTGCTGTATGTATTTTGGCACATAAACAAATGGATGTTGGTCACCTTTTCAAATGCTTTTAATATTTTCTTCTCCAGCATGAGCTCAAGCTCTGCTGTCTGTTGGTCTCCTCTCTCTGCCTGCTCAGTCTCACACTTCTCAGTCTCTTTTTCTCCCTCAATTCTTCTCTCTTCTCTTTTTTACCTTCTTTTTTTTTTTTTTTTTTTTTAAGACAGAATCTTGCTCATCCAGGCCAGGCTAGAGTGCAGTGGGGTATTCTTGGCTTACGGCAATCTCTGCCTCCTGGGTTCAATCGACTCTAGTGCCTCAGCCTCTCGAATAACTGGAATTACAGGTGCATGCCACCATGCCCAGCTAATTTTTGTATTTTTAGTAGGGTCAAGAGTTCACCATGTTGGCCAGGCTGGTTTCAAACTCCTGTCCTCAGGTGATATGCCCACCTTGGCCTCCCAAAGTGCTGGGATTACAGGTGTGAGCCACCATAGCCAGCCTTATTTCCCATCTAATCTTCCACATTTCTCTCTTCTCTTCCTGTCTCCTGTCAATCTCTTTCTCTTCCATTTTTCCTTTTTCTCAAATTTGCTTTTATCATCTTCCCTTGGTCTCCCTACCTACCTTCTCTTCTCCCTCAATTTCTTAATTTCCATTTTATTTTTCTTTACTTTTTTCTAAATCATTCCTTTTTCCCTCATAATCCCTTCCTCTCCTCCCCCTTCTCTTTGTTTTCTTAATTTTCTCCCTTTTTTCTCCTTACACCCTCAATTTTCCAGTCCTTTCTCTTCTCACTCACTTGCTCCATCTCTCTCCTCTCTATTTTTTTCTGGCTCAGGAAAGCCTTAGCCCATCAACTTCTGTTCAAAGGGCTCTCTTTTTGTTTGGTGGTTTTGTTTCTGTTTTGTTTTTTGAGACAGAGTCTCACTCTGTCACCCAGGCTGGAGTGCAGTGGTTTGATTTCGGCTCACTGCAATCTCCTCCTCCCAGATTCAAGAGATTCTCGTGCCTCAGCCTCCTGAGTAGCTGGGACTACAGGCATATGCCACGACACCTGGCTAATTTTTGTATGTTTAGTAGATACGGGTTTCACCGTGTTGGCCAGGCTGGCCTTGAACTCTTGACATCAGGTGATCCGCCTGCCTTGACCTCACAATTTCTGCTGAAATTATAGGCATGAGCCACTGTACTTGGCTGAAAAGGCCCTTTTTTTCTGAACCACACATCTTCTACATTCTCAGCAAGTGAGGAAGTAAGCTTTAGGAAAGGTCAAATTGTCACTTGGGGCTGGTGGGTAACTCCCATGTGTAAAGCATTCAAAAGACCAGAGATTACCCCTCTGCTGTGTGGGAATACTATGGCTCCAGTTTCTGACTATGGTAGGCAGAATAATGCTCCGCAAAGATGTCAGGTCTTCGTCTCTGAAATTAGAAAATGTTATCTTTTTAGGAAAAAGAATCTTTGCTGATATCAGTAAATTAAGGATGTTGAGATGGGGAAATTACCCTGGATTATCCAGGTCAACCCTAAATGCAATCACAGTGCCTCACACTTAAAGAAAAGGTGCTATAAAGACAGAGGCAGAGGTTGGAGTGATGTGGTCACAAGCCCCAAAATATTGGGAACCAGAAGCTGGAAGGATCAAGAACATATTCTCCTTCAAATTTTCTAGAATAAACTGGCCTTGCCAACACCTTGATTCCAGCCCTGTAATAGTGATTTTGGAGTTTTGGCTTCCAGAATTGCAGAAAAATAAGCTTCTGTTGCTTTAAGCCACAGGTTTGTGATTATTCGTTAGAGGAGCCACAGGCTGTGGACACACTGATACTGAGCTGTATCCAAAACATTAATTTCGGAGTTTTTGAACTGTCCCTCTGTTTTGGTTAGTCTGTGACCCCTTTCTTAACTGATGAATTGGCAGGACTCTGTGTTATCATCTTAGAAGACTTGTTTGTTTTTCTTTAAACCAGTAAGTAGTTAGCATATTTTGATGTCTTTAGACTCTGAGTTAAATTATATAGTTCTTAAAGATAATACATCGTTCAATCTGCCTGTATTTTGCCACTCGATTCACACATATCCATCACTCCTTATAATCCACATTCTTTCTTTTTCTGGTCCACTAGAATGTTAGAAGAAAATATAGGTTCTGGCTTATGGATTTTTATCTGTGAGGTTCTATACATTGCTCACACTTCTGAGTCATTTTCTATAATGCAAAGATAACAGCTTCCCTTTAGTTACCTAAACAAAGAAATTAGCAGGCATAAGCAGTTAACACAGGGTATATACATAGGAGAATCCACAACATTTTAAATAAACTAATCACTTGATAAATCCATTTTAGAGAGAATGTGTCTAATTCTCTCTAAACAAATAAATAAGAGAATAACCAAACAAATAAATAAGAGAACAACAAAGAGTTTGAATCCAGGCAGACCTGGATTTGAAACTTAGCTCAGCCACTTAGTGGTTTTCTACATCTGGGCTAGTCATTTATCGTTTGAGTCCTTTCTTTCAAATCTGTAATAGAGGGGTGATACTATCTGTTATACAGGTTATTGGTGTAAGGATTCATTAAAACATATGGAGGAGCTCATGACAATGTCTGGCATGTAGCATGTTATTGTTATGATTATGAATATCACTAATAAAGACCATCATATTTATGTCCATTTCATTGTTTGTGTCTTCATGGCAAAATCATTTAAGTTCTTAAGCTTCAAGTGCCCTGTCTATGAAACAGGGGTAACTGCCCTTCCTTCGATGGGTAAGTGTAAGGATTTGACAAAATCACACATGACAGTGGCTGGCATAGTGACCAGGGCATAGTAGGAACTCATAATAAGCCCTTTCTTTTTTGAGCTATTGAGTGTATTGTGCTCCTCTCAGCTTCAATGACAAAGAAACCTCAAAGAAGAAACCTGATTTTGATGCCTTCTCTTTGCTGACATGTTTTAAAATAGATGGCCCTCAATTGTATGGAAATCCAATTGACACTATTTAAAATTTGCATTGTAGATGGGAGAGACTTCATTTTCCCAGACAATTCTTCCATTAGCCAAAGTGCTCTAGGATTTCTTTAAAAATACGATTCTCTGAATTCTTCTGAAATAGGAGTCAAATGAGGAAATTTTCATTAACCCAACTTGTTAGGACCCCTTTAACACTGATTCCACCTGTGTGGGTCAGGACTGTTCTGCTCTTTGTGTGCTGACTTCAGTATTCAGTCTGCCTTTCCTGCACCCGGGTCCATGTCAATGCCTTCAACTTAGATTGAAAGTCCACTGGGTCATTGCTTTTTGACTGGCATCTGTGGATGCTTCCCGGGCAAGGTGGCCACGTGGGAAATGCTGCTGGACATCACTGTCAGATGACTGCTCTGAGCACCTGTTGGCCTTGAAGTTTACAAACAGAAAACAGAAACTGACACGGCCCCTTCTCAGAGTTGCTGTCCAGTTTCACTCTGCCTGGTTCTAAGGCCAGAATCTATCTTTCTTTTACGCCAGCCTCTGCCTTCCTCAGCCACCCCCAGCCGAAGGCTTCAGGATGGGAAGTGGGGGTCAGAAAACAAGGGAAATATATTAGCATACGTTATTTATTCCAGACCTAGTGCAAGGCCATCGGGAATTCTGCTTTCGAAGCTGTGAGATGATGGACTGATGCCAAGGCGCAAGATCTACAACACAGAGTCAGAACCAAGGAGCTCAGAGAAACAGGCAAAGGTGAGCAGAAGTAACACCTCATACTGCAGAGTGATTCAGTTTTCTAAAAGGCTCTCCCACTTACACTCTTACATTTATTCTTCACAGCCACCCCAGAAGGGTCAGTAGTAATACACATTATTATGCACATGTTATACAAATATATATTTTCCATTTGCAGAAATTGAAGCTAAGTGCCCTGGCTGAGGTCATGCAGCTAGTTGGTGGCAGAGCTATTTAAATGCAGCTCTGATTTCAAGGCAGGCAGCGGGTGGAGATGTTGAGCCACCTGCCACTGGAAGCACTGGTTTACCTGAAAACCCTGAACCTCAGTCCATGGGCCAGAGAAAGAATGGAGAGAAGCCACAAGAACACAAGAGTGCGGAGCAGATCTCAGTAGTTTATGGGGCATTTATTAATAGGGTTGAGAATCTTGGGGAAAGTGCAAAGAGGAAAACAAAGGAGTGGCGACAGCTCCTCCCAGCCAGATGGTGTTCCTTAACCACTGAGCCTCAGTTTCTCCATCTGTGAATGCATAGAATGTCCTTGGTAGAGTTGTTGTAAGATTGAATAAAATTATCCTATAAAAACTGTTAAAATCATGTTTGAAGTACAGTGAACAATCCAAACACACTCACCTGCCCTGTTTTCTCATGATCATTGCACGGAGTGTTTATGAGGGGGAAAGTGGCAGCCAATGCCTACCACAGAGCGGCACTCAACACAGGGCTCTTTAAAAAACCCACATGGGGCCGGGCAAGGTGGCTCACGCCTGTAATCCCAGCACTTTGGGAGGCAGATGCGAGCAGTCAAGAGATCAAGACCATCCTGGCCTACATGGTGAAATGCTGTTTCTACTAAAAATACAAAAATTAGCTGGGTGTAGTGGCATGCACCTGTAATCCCAGCTACACAAGAGACTGAGGCAAGAGAATTGCCTAAACCCAGGGAGCCGAGGTTGCAGTGAACTGAGATAGCGCCACTGCACTCCAGCCTGGTGACAGAGCGAGACTCTGTCTCCAATAAAACAACAGCATACATTTCAAACTTAAACCCAGCTTCCTGAAGAGTGGAAAATTAACAAGTTCACACCGACTCTGCTTTTTGTTTTTTTGCTAATATAGTTACACTTCTTCATACCTGTAATAAAATTTATATTACAGCCTCTCAGCTACTAGCAGCCTTTTGCTATAAGGAATTGACCCTGTTTTCCAGATGAGAAAACAGAGTTTTAAAAAAATCAAACCAGAGTAAGCTCGGGTGCCTTTCTTTTTGTTGATAACTTCACTGTAGTGTAGTTTACATATCATAAAATTGACCTATTTCAATTGTGTAATTCAATGATTTTTAGTAAATGTTTCCAGTTATGTAGCCATCACCATAAATCATTTTAGCACATTTTTATCCCTCCAATAAGATCTCTCATGCCCATGTCCTTTTAACCTGTTAGGCTTGATACAGCTTTAAAAGGGCTGGGGGAAAGAGGAGACACTCCACACAGGACAGAAATACATGAGTCTGCCCAAATATCTAGGCCAGTGTTTGAGACTGGGAGCAGAGGGTTGGTGTCTAGGGGCAGAGAGTATCATTGTCATTCAGAGCACATGAGGCTCATCCCTTTACAGTACTGAGAGCCTCATAAGTGTGTGGCCAGAGGACATTGCAATTCTGTTACAACTGCAACTTTAAGGGAGGCTGTTTTGAAGAGGAATCAGTAAACATGCTACATCCTCGTGGAGGTCCTTAGTCCTGATACCCAGATAGCTGGCTATGGTCAGGAGGGGCTCTATGTGCTTGGCCTTGGTTAAAAAAAAAAAAAAAATCAGTGCCTCAAGATGCAAGGCTAGATAAGAATACTGAATAAGACATAAATATCAAGATCTCTTTTGATCCTTTAGATCACAGGAGCTCAACTGCACTCCAGTCAAATTGGTTAATTAATAACAAGAATAGTGATGATGATAATAGCTCCCACTGTTTAAAAATTAATTCGAGGCAAGATTTTGTGCTAAGAAATCTATGTCCCATTCATTATGATATTAATTCTTACAACAACTCTTTGAGGCAGGTACAATTATTGTTCCTACTTTTTCCAAGAGGAAACTAAGACTCAGAGAAGTAAACAGACTTACCCAAGGACATACAATAACTAGATATTAAGCAGAATTTGAAACTGAGGCTGTTTGGTTTGCCTGTGCTCTCCCCAAGTAACACAGTAGTGGCAAAATAGCACTACTATCAACTGATGTTTGACCTCATCTGTTTTTTCACTTAGCTTCTCTGGCAGTCCCATGAGGGCTTGGGGCCATGTCCATTTCTGTTCACTGTTGAATTTTAGGCATCTAGTTCAGTGCCCGACACCCAGAGGTGTTCAATGAATATTTATCATTTTAACATTGTTGAGACTCTATTATGTGAGATAAGAAGACACTAGAATATCCTTCGTTTTTTACTTAGAGATTGAGTGACTGGCAAGTTAATTCTTTGTGCCTCAGTTTCCTGATGGGTAAAAGCAGAAGGAAATAGAATCATCAATCTCAAAGGATTGTTGAGAGGATTAAATATGCTTGACATCTGGCTTCTATAAAGTCAGGACTCAATAGCTGCACACTCTTACCAGTATTAGTAATAATATACTACTGGTAAGTATTGCAGAAATAAGGCAAGTTAGGATCACAAAGATGAATCATCATAGCATAGGGCCAGACATGAGAAAGTGGCTCAGCGAGGGCATGAGGTCCTGTCTCTGTACTACAAGGCTCTTTTTTTTTTTTTTGACTTTTCAATGTTCAATAAATGTTTGTTGACTGAAAAAGATGCTGACTCAGAGCCAGAAGAGAAGGGACTGGTGCAAGCCAGAGACCTATCATCAATCCAGGAGACAGGGCACTGCCTTCCTACCCAGTGAATTCTGAGCCTGCAAGAAGGATGTGCTGACCCACTGAATGATTCCCTCTCTTGCAAACACCTCCTCTCTGCCTCCCCTCCCTCAGGAATGTTTCTGTGAAGGTGAAACATGTGGATTCTGAAAGGGAACAGTGAATAGTTGCTCTTGTGCATTGTTATGCAAATACTACACAAATTGGAGTCTTACATCTGGCCTTAATGATGCCATTCTGCTTTGTCTTCCAGCTTCCCTGACACTCATTCTGAGATGCACCGTACAGATGTTGGTTTATTATGTACACCAATAACTCACTCTACATCTCAGCGAGGTGGGCTGTTAGCAGCCACCATCACAGCTCTGATAGCGATGGAATGCACCCCCGTGAAAGATGTGTGATTTAAACTCTTTGCTGCCCACAATTCAAGCACTTTCTTTTATCAGGACCCAAGCGGCAGCTAATCGAGTGACTGGCAAATCCAGAAACAACACAGATCCCACAAAGAGGCTGATTAAAGCTTACTTGAAATTTGGAAAATAATAATTTTTTAAAATGATAACATTTAAAAAAAATCTCAAGAGGCACAAAGAAAACCAATTTAGTTTGAGCCAATCCTTCATCCTCAGAAGGATTAGAAGAAAGGTTCTGCTTTATGCTGAATGTGGAGACTGCTTTTGCAGCCGAAACATATAACATCCCACTAATTATTCTTTCAAGCTTCAACATGTACTTTATTAATCTTTTTTTCCCACTTTAACAGCCACAGATGTAGACTTAATTCAGTGCGTAAGCAACAGAACTTGTTTAAGTTCATCATGTCAGCTGCATCTTTGGTATCTGTCTCACAAGGACAGGCAATGCTGGCAGGGCTCAGAGATGGAAGACATGTCAATCATGTTTGGCATCACCTGTCCAGGAGATAACCTGTCTTTAGCATATGCCAGCCACTGTACTCGAGGCAGTACAGTGTGGTCCCTTTGAGAGCTGCTCAAAAGAAAAAGACAGCTAAAGGAGGACTAAAAGCAGTGATGATAAATAACTCCCTCTCCAACCTAAAGATCTGGGAGCTGTTCACTCTTCCCAATGGATCTAAATGAAAAATAAGAAAATAGTGCAAAAAAATACCAACTGCACAGAAACTAAACACTGAAAATTCAGCTTTATTTTATATTTTGGGGGCCATATTTTATTCTTTCATGTATCTAGATATCCATTTGTTAACATATGATTAAATATGTTATATTACTTTGTAATACCTACATAGTAGGTATAGAGAAACTTCTATGTGTCAAGCACTGTGATGGGACTTAGGCATGCTGCATACAAAGATTCTATTCTTCAAGAGAGGGAAGAAGAGAAAGGGAATCACTATGCCTGGAATACCTACTATTACTATGTGTCAGACACAGTGTAGAGAACTCATAATAACCTGTATACCCTGAGAGGTAGAGATTGCTTCCATTTACAGATAAGAAAACTCAAGCTCAGAGAGCTGAGTAACTTGCCCAAGATCACACAGTTAGGAAATATCAGAGCTGGTATTCAAATCCAGAACCACCACATTCCTAATTCTCGGTTTTATCCACTCCCAAATACTTAAGATGTCTGGATCATGTGATAAATAACTATAATAAAGGGCAAAGGTTAAAATGGGCCAAAAAACAAGAAAATAAAACTTTATGAAAACTTAGAGGAAACAGAATGTGACCAAGTAGGAAGAGTTAAGTAAGGACCCCTAGAGAAGGAAGGAAGCAGGTGACCTAGGTTTTAGAGGGTAAGTTAGGTATACGGCAATTAACATTAAAAATGACATTTATAGGACAGGGAACCACCTGAACAAAGATAAAAAAGCTGGAAATAATGGATAAAGATCAGGGAGCCCAGTCATAGAAGTGCAGTGTACGAATAAAGCTAAATAAAAATAAGGTTAGGAATATAGTGTGGGATTAGATTGCAGAACTTCCAGTACCAAATAAAGCATTTTCCATTAAAAATTGTCAAAAAAATTGGTTTCATCTTCCACCTATGAAAGACTTACAGAAATGTTCAGTTTCATGCCAATCTATGACATCAGTTCAGTTAAAACACAAAACCTCTTATTGAATATGTCCAAGTTCCAGCAGGGCATTTGAGATCAGAAGGTTCAAGTTTATGTGACAATTCTTCTACTCACTGGCTCAGCAACCCTGAGAACCTCATTTCATTATAGCCATGTTCTGGTGCTTGCTCATTTTCATTGTTCTAAAAGACTCACTGCCATACGTATTGGTCTGGTTGTGCTAAGCATCATGTGCCAATCGCAGCAGGACAGTTAGTGGGAACATTTAAATAATATCCATTATATACTTATTTATCCAAACATATTCCAGAAAATGTGCATACACACCAACTAATGTGAGCTAGGCGCAAAAATATACAAAACGATTCTCTAATTTCAAGCCTAGAACAACTTTGAAAGGTAGGTAGCATTACCCCACTCTACAGACAAGGACATTTGATGTCTAAAGAATTTTACCAAGTCCAGGATCATATTCCTAGGAAGTGGAAGAATCCAGTCATTTGACACCGTAGTGGTGTCAAATGATATTTCTGGGAAACTCAAGGGTTAGTGAATTAAACGATCTTCCCTTATATCTGATAATGATGATGATAACTTTTCCCCATGTTCCAGGTTGGCTAACAAACATAGAGGTGAAGTGGATTGCTCCAATTCTCACAGATAGTCAGTCAGTAGCAGACTTAGGATTCAAGCATAGGCAGTCTGGCATGTGTCTCTAATGCTGCATTCTGCTAAAAGTTGTCCAGAATGTGTGAACAGGCCTGACTTGTTCATAAGCAGCATTACATCCATTGCCTCATCTAATCCTCTTAACACCCCTATAATGCAGATACGATTATTCCCACCTTAGAGATGAAGACACTGAGGCTTAAGGCCACACATTTAATTGAAAAGCAGCTGTATTCTTTTATTACAGAAAGAAGCATTATATTTTGTCTTTACTCAGGAAAAACATATACATATGTCTGATACAATTCGAAGAATTCTCAGAGCAATTACATAGCCTCTTGCTACAAACACAACAGAACCTTCTTCAAAGCACCACACATGCTTGGAAGAACACACACATAAAAGCACAATTTGAACACTTGTCAGTTTTACCCCCTTGTTGCAAGAGAAGACGAATGTTTATGCATCAAAAAAAAACCTAGCGCATTTCCCAGTTTAATTAGTTTTGTCAAGTGCCTGCAGTATGATTTCCATGTTAATTTCCCCATATCCCATTTCAGTTTCTTTATATTCCACTTCAATTATTTGCTTAAAAATTAAGAGAGGCACAATGACTATGTTCAAATTCCACTTCATTCAACTAACATTTACTGATGTTCCACTGTGTACTAGCCCTGCAGGGCCCTCAGAATGACAGCACATGTGATCTTACCTGTACTCTCATGCCTTTTGCAGACATTACTAATCTATCAGCTTCTCTCTCCCCTATTCCACATTCCCTGGGAAGTAGAAACCTCAAAATTCATCTCAGCATGGCTTTCCAGGCAACTAGTACCAACTGAGTGATGCTGACATGGGAAAATGCAAACTACTTGCTATCCTAGAGTTAAGCATTTTCTTATAAATTCCTTTCCCATGTAATTCTCATGAGGTAGTGGTAACTACCATTTGTACTCCATTTTTCCCCAAGAGGTAACTGTGGCTCACTGAGCTCCTACCCACATGTTAGTTATGAGACTGATGGGAAATCTCCCTGACCTCTTATATTTAGCATGAAAATCACCAGGCCTTCAATTTCTGATCATCTGTGGGCCTGACCCAGCATGGGTCTGCTTTCTTAGCCCCTGAGGGGAAATGTAAAAGGAATAAGGAAAATAGTCTCTAAGGGGTTATACTAATCCCCCAGGTGGTAGTAAGCATTCTTCTATTGGCCTGTGAAACCATCTGTATTTCTGTACTTTGGTAAATGCAACTGTCAGATCTGGAAGAAGTTCAAGTAATAAACTAATCCAAACTTTTCATTTTAAATCAAGGCCTATTTTCAACAATTTAATCTTTGAGTCAGTCTTTGAGGTGGCCATTATTATCCTTATTTTATGCGGAAGCTGAGGCACAGAGTCGTGGAGTAATTTGTCTAAGGTCACACAACTAGTTTAGTGACACAGTCAAGACTCAGATCTTTCTCCTTTATAAGCCTGAATATTTAATGATACATTTTCTTCCCTGAACTTTTCTCTCTTCCCTTTAGAACATAAATATAAGGTAATCAATTTTTTAAAAAACTTTATTTCTTCTTTCACTTCATTTTCATTCACTTCTTTCTAAAAATTATTTTATTTATTTTTTATTTTTTTGAGATGGAATCTCTCTGTCACCCAGGCTGGAGTATAGTGGCGCAATCTCAGCTCACTGCAACCTCCGCCTCCTAGGTTCAACTGGTTCTCCTGCCTCAACCTCCTGAGTATGTGGGATTACAGACACCTGCCACCACTCCTGGCTAATTTTTTTGTATTTTCAGTAGAGACAGGGTTTCACCATGTTGGCCAGGCTGGTGTTAAACTCCTGACCTCAGGTGATCCACCCGCCTCAGCCTCCTAAAGGGCTGGAATTATAGTTGTGAGCCACTGTACCCGGCCATCTTTTTATTGAGCATATGTATATATTTTAAACAATAGATGATTGCTTAGTTATATATTTAACAAAGTTCCCTGAATCTTGTATGGAGACCATGAGATACAGAGATGAGTCACAGACTGTTTGTGCTCTCAGGGAGATTACAGTCTGGCATGAGAAGGACTGACCGATCAGAGGTAATTCAAATGCAGTGTGGTTCTGACAGCACAAATACAGAAATGAGGAAGCACAACATCTGAGTTCTGGACACTCAGAAGTGACCAGAGTAATTCATTATAGCTGCTGAAACACACAACCCCTAAATATCAACATTTTACCAATCTGAAGTGAGTCAGCAGGCTCTACTCCATAAGGTAACTCAGGACCTCAGGCTGCTTTCATTATATATCTCTGCCACCCCTGTGGCCTCTTCGGAGTCCTCTTCTGGATTCCTCCAACTGGCCTACTGTATAAATTGAATGTTTATCTTTCCCCAAACACAAACATTTCTTTAAATGTTTATATGTTTAAATTCTAATGCCCAATGATGGTATTAGGAAGTGGGGCCTTTGGGAGGTGATTAGGCCATAAAAGTAGAGCTCTCCTGAATGAGATTAGTGCCCTTGTAAGAAGAGACACAAAAGCTTGGTCTTGGTGTTTGTTTTCTGCCTTTTGAGAGAGAGAATACAAGATAACCAACTGCAAACTAGGAAGTGGCCCTCACCAGACAACGTATCTTCCAGTGCCCTCATGTAGACTTTCCAGCCTCCAGAACCGTGAAAAATGAATATGTGTTGTTAAAAACCACCTACTCTGTAGTATTCTGTTATAGAAGCAGAATTGACTAAGACATCCACCAATGAGAAGGAAGACAGACAGTGCGGCAGACTGTGGAAGAGAGTTTTGATCAGATCTGGAAGAGGTGTATATCCCACATATCATTGGCCATTTGGCCTGAATAACTTGAGGCTCTGGGGTGTGGACTGACCCAATGCTCACTTTTCCTTTTATCATACAAAATGACTAAATTCCCCAATTTTCCTTAGAGGTAAGGGTCCTATATCTGGGTTCGATGGTAGAAACACCCCTGACTCTCATGGTCTCATTAGTCTGTGATATGAGAACCCTCTGTGGTGTTAAGCCATTCAGATTTTAGGATCGTTATAGCAGCTTTTGTTAAATTAACGTGACTAATAGAGATTCTATTTATTTTATTCTAAAATGAAGATAATAGTACCCTGCCATGAGAAGCAAATAATAAAGTAGGCATGAGAGCTCCCAAGTGGTCTAATGTATTGTTTCCCATTATTCATTTCACCCTAGAACAGCAGTTGGGATCTCAGGTACAGAGACAGCAAGGAAGGCCTCTCTGACCATTGTATGATGCTGGACAGGACACTAGGCTCTTCAGAGACCACAGCAGGGTGAGCCTGAGCCACATGCTCCACAAAAAGAACAGAATTTTTACCAGGCTTCTTCCTTGAATAACAATCACCTTGTACACTTGTGTCAATTCTTTCATTAGGACATGAGTGGTCATCCCTAGCAAAGAGTCTGTTGGACAGTAAAAGTCGGGCCCAATTGAGCTAAGACTCCTTCCTGCAACATCTGGAGGGTTGTTTCTCCCTCAGAGCTGCTCCTACCTTGGTCCCACTGCATACATTTTTTTACTTGAATAACATGAATAATAACCAGTCGTTTGCTGGAGCAGACCCGCACCAGCTCAAGAGAGTCAGTTATGCACATCATTCCCAAGTCTTCATTCTGTGAAGTCAGTAGCTTGAAATCAGTTGTGGTGGGAGTGCTTACACCACAGAAACAGGCAAGTAGGCAGATCATGGGACTTTTCCTTCTCTTTTTTTCTGTATTTTTTTAAAGAGGACTGTAGTGGGAGAATTCACCAGCACAGCACTGGTAATAATACAATTAGTAATAATAATAATGGCGGTAGCTATTATTTCCAGCATGGTCACAATGTTCCAGGGCCATACTTAATAAATGCTAAATGTGTTCTATCTCACTTATTCCTTGTAACGCCCATGCAATTAGCTGTTACTCCTATTCCAAAGTGGAAACTAAAGTTCGGAAAAATGAGTAACTTGCTGAAGGACATGAAACAATGAATTGGGAGAACCAGGTTTTGAACACAGTTTTGTCTGACTCAATGCTCACATTATTTCTATTGTGGCATTAAATAAAAGGAGAATTTGAGTTTCATAATTGGATTCTTGAGGGTAATAAAGTTGTTTCTACCTAGGGAGGAAAAGAATAATAAAATACTTAAAATGTGTCTGTCTTTGTATGAGATTACATAATTTAGTAAAAACACTCTCTCACATGCTGTGGATATTAATCCTCCAGGATCTCTGTGAGTGATTCTGGGCAGTCACTGCTGCACTTATTGGCAGATCAGTGGACTAGATTCATGTGTTTTGGGACAAACAAAGATGGCAGGTGCAGATGTGGCCCCTGGGCCCTGGGTCTTCCACCATGCTGTCAAGTTTTATAACTTGAAAGATCATATTGCAGTCATATCTTGCCCCCATAAATTACAATAGCTTGTTTACATATCCACCTCTGCCTATTCCATGTGAGTCCCCTGACAGTGGACTTACAGGCCTTCCATCTCAGTGGCTCCAGGGGAGAGCACGATGGTGCCAGGCACATGGTGAATGTTTTATAAATGTCTGTTTAATGAATGGTTGAATAGATGGCAATGGAATGAGGGAATCAATTTGCCTGACTTAATGAGGGATAGATGTAATAGAGAGACTGACAGGAAAGGGCCTGGTCCCCATGATAGGAGAAAAAAAGAAAGAAAGAAGAAGAAGAAGAAGAAGAAGAAGAAGAAGAAGAAGAAGAAGAAGAAGAAGAAGAAGAAGAAGAAGAAGAAGAAGAAGAAGAAGAAGAAAGAGGATAAAAAGAACAGGGAAACAGTAGTCCCTGAAGAGCAACTTGAGTTTCCTTACAGCAGTTTCCAAAGGCTTGTGCTAAGCTCAACCCTTGCAAAGCTATGTGAATTTGATGCCTTTTAATCAGCAAAACTGCAGGCTTCTTCGGTGAATAAAGCAAGAGTCAGAGTCAAACAAGAGATAGCAGAGAGGCAGCTGCCCCACTTGTAGACTTGGCCTCAGCTATGCTGTCCTGACCTATGCCAAATGGAGTCCATGGGCCTGAGATAGAGGCAGTGTCTTTGCCATTTTGGCCCAGCATTATGCCTTCGGCCCTGCAGAACAACCAGCTTTCCTCTTCACAGCCAACTCTGCATCCCATCTGGCCTCGGGCATCTCTCATGGTTTACATCTCCTGAAAATCTCACCTCCAACCCTTTAACTCCTCTTCCTTCACCTCTTCTCACTCTTGACTCATTTTCACATCTCCTCTTTCCATGTTGTCCCCCTTCCTTCAAACATGATCCTTAATTCTGTTTCTTGACTCTGACATCTGGCTTTTCTCGTTGGCCACAAGCTGTACTTCTGATGATGCTACCATTGGCCTTAATGAGACAAGCATCTTGTCTAGTCCAGTCCAGCTTCCAAGACTACCCATGACAAGCTTGTCCTGAGCAGGGATCCAGCCTTCATGGCTTCTATTGCTTTCTCCATGGAGAATGTGTTGGTCATGATGTTTGTGTTTCCAACATCCCTGCCTCCCAAAATGATTTATCTATGTCAGTGGTTGTTCCTTCTTGACTGCACCTTAAAATCACCTTGGATGCTTATTTAAAATTCAATATCCACACCTATTGAAGATTTTATTTTTTAAAAATTTCAGAGATCATTCTAATGTGTGGTCAGGATTGATAATCACAGGTCTAAGCCAATCTGTTAATCCCATTTCCCTTGCAAGGGCATATATGGGCCTGACATTTAATCATGAAGCAAGAGATACAAAGGGAAGCTGGGAGGTTCTGCAAGGAGGACAGAAGAAATAGACATAGCCTTTTCTCTGTATCAGGGTATGTCTTTCCAGATGAACTGCAAAGAATTTCTATCATTTTGCAGTGATGAAGGGACATGAAGAACCCTAGGGGGGAAGTTGACATGCTGAAGATGATAGAGTCCAGTGAGACGGAAAGAGCTGAATCTCCACCATGTTCCTAAACCAAATAACCAGCCTGGCCCCGATCTTATTTAAAGAGATAATGTAGTTATTTATTGTATAAATTGGGGGTCAGTATATATTTTTTTTCTGCAAAGGGCCGAGAAGTAAATATTTTAGGCTTTGCTACTCACACAGTCTCTGAACCAACCATTCTGCCCTTGGACATGAAAACAGATGAATGGGCATGGCCTTATTCCAATAAAATGTGATTTACAAAATCAGACAGTGGGCTGGATGTCACCTATGGACTGTTTGCTGATTCCCTGTTGAAGTAATCCTGAGTCAGTGTGTCTCGTTACTTGCAGCCCAAGGCATTTTAAGTGATATGAGGAAGATTCCCAAAACTGAGTCTGCATGAACAACTCTTCTCTTTGCTGAACCCCAGATACACAAATTTTGTGTCTGCTTGTCAAATCCTTCCTTGATGTCCTATAGATACCTCAAACTCAACATATTTAAAACTGATCTCATCTTCCCCATACCCATCCCTAGGTCTGCCTCTCCCCTTGAGCTTCCTACTTAGAAAATGCCACCATCACCTTGAGCTGCTCAAACTAACAAACCCTGAATGATCTTTATTGCCTCTATTGTCATTAGTCAGCCAGCCACTATGTTCTGGCAATCCAGCTATAAAATATTTCTTCATCCTCCATCTATGCAAAGCTATGTACTATATACCACGTACAAGGACAAAATGGTTTATGACAATGAACAGTGCAGATGCAGTTACCACCCTCTCCAAGCTTAAGACAGGATCCTTGATGTACAATAGATAAAAACTAGTACCTGCCATCATTGAAACCTCCCACATGCCAGCCTCCACACCAGGCACTTTACAGTGAGGGCTCTGATCTTCAGGACAAACCTGAGTGCACATATTATTCTCTGTTATTCCTAAAGAAATTGAGGTGAAGAACAGTTGAATCTCTTGCCCATGGTCATGGCAGCAGAGTGGGGCAGCACCATAATGGGAGGCATATCTCTCCTCACATCAAAGCCCAGGCTCTCCTCACTACCTCTCATCCACTGATTGCTCCTCCTTGCATGACGTTGGCTTTCTGAACCATGTTGTCACTTTGGGAATACTAGATCAATCAGTTCGCAGGATGATACCTGGATCTCACTTTGGCAAAAAGCCCATGACAAAATTCTCATCAGCACAAGGGCTGTGCAATTAGGCACAGGCTATTAAAACATCTCATGTTCAAGATCAGTCGCTCTCTGTTCTCTGCCAATTAGGACCACCACCTGTGCTCAGACAGGGCTTTCTCACAGAGAACAACAAAAATCCAAGTGCTGGGAGGTAGGCAGAGGGGGTCCTTAGCAAGATACTCTTTCTGAAATCATGCATGGTAAGGTAAATATAGTCCAAGTAGAGCTGAAATGCTCCAGCTGCCTCTGCCCTGACATCTTCCTCTCATACTGCTAATTTCGAAGTGAGAGGATGGTTGAAAGAACACAACCCTAGAGCTGGGCAGATCTGGGTCCAATTCTGCTGCCACCTTGGCCAAGTCATCCAAACTCCCGTTGTCCCTGCTGCCTCACCTTAAAACTGGAACTATGCTAGCTACCTACTTCCTAGGGCTACCCTGGGAGTAGAATATAATGAGGTCTTTGGAGCAGTGAGGGAATTGTGAGGACCTGAGTGGTGCTCAGTGAGTGACAGCCCTCTTCCCTGCTGTGGTTGCGGTAATGACAAGCTCCCAACTGGAGGCGCATGGGCTCAGGGTAGCCCCTCTAGGAGGGGCTGGAAGAGAAAGGTTTGTTGAGCTCTTAGTAGCTCAGGAGTCCTAGCCTTCATTGAGGCTGTAGCCTAACACTGTGCTTAGCACTTTAACTTATTTAATCTCTCTTTAACCTTTGATCTTAATAATAACACATTATTAAGTCATTTTCAGACAATAAAACCATGGTTCACAAAATGACAGCTATAAAGTAAATAGGCAGAATTCACAGGTAAGACTTCCTGATCACAATGCTTGTGTTTTTTACTGCATTCTAAGTGCTTTCATACACCAAGATAACACTCATGTTCCCTCACTCTCTCTGCTTCCATCTCTGTCTCCCTCTGTCTCTCTGTCTGTACCCTGCCCTTACTTCTCTCCTTCCTTCCCTACTATCTCCTTCTTTCCTCCTTCCTACCTTCTCTCATTTTGTCTTTCCTTCAGTAGCTGGGGCTGCTCCCCAGCTGCCGGAATCTCTGTTCTAACATCCCCAGGTCTTATAGAGCTCTGATTTTTCAAACCTTGGGCCTGGTTGCCTAATAACAAACCCTCCCTCCCTAAGCCCTCCCAAGCCCTCAGCTCCCTCCCGATGCTGTACAATGGCTTTGGCCACTTTTCCTACCCTTCAACAATGTCCATTTCAACCAATGGATTTAGTATAAAACTACTGGCCTCTGGAACCAGGAACTCAGAATAGGCATTGGTCCAGAGGCTGCAACCTTAGAGATGCATCTGGCAAGAAAAGGGTTGGGAACGAGCTAAACTGAAATTTCCAGAACCAGGGATTTATTTAACAAATGTTTACATGAATTCTTATTAACCACTTTTCTGGAATCAAAAGGTGTTAATGGTTTTCATAATCACTTCATGTTTCCTAACCCACACTGACATTTCTCTTTCCTCCAGGCCCTTCCAAGCCTTCCCTGAAAAACTCAAAGCAGTACCGTGTTATAAAACTCCCATGGGTAAGATTTGAGATAAGAGATGATGCATGAAAAAGGAGAAAAATTCCCGACGTATGACTACTGCCCTGGAAATCTGGCAGGAGCATTAAGGTGCCATTCGAAAATATTATTATTCTCAGGAGAGGCAATATGATACAAAGGATATACCATAGGACTTAGAGTTAGGAGACCTATATTTAAATCTCAGCTCTACCACCGACTAGCTGCATGACCTTGAAATAACCACTTAATCTCTCTGGGCCTCAGTTTCCTCATCTATAAAACGAATGGCCCAGATATGATGATTTCTAAGATGACTCCCAGCTCTAAAATTCTGAAATGCTAACATGGTTCAGTTCATTCTGATGGCCAATAAATGAAGGGTGATTCAGACTACCAGAGCAATTCATATTTTATTTATTTTTAAATTATGGAAAAGTTCCTTTGGCCAGCTATAGAGGCCCAATTCACTGCTGGAACAAGTGCTATAACTTCCAAGCTATCACATTAGGTATTAAATTTAGAAAATATAAAGGGAATAAAATTGTGTTTCATGTTTATAGCCTTATTAATAACTTTTACCTCATCAATAATGTTATCCATTTTTCAACCTCAGAAGGCAATATTTAGCAAAGAAAGAATAAACTAACAATTATTGCCTATCCACTGTTAATTACTATTTATTGAGTACTTATAATAAGCTAGATACTATTCTAGAGATATTTCTTATGTTATCCTACTTCACATTTCTAACTGCACCATGAAATAGGCATTATTACTTTCCTCATTTTATAGATGAGAAATCTGAGACCCAACAGGATGTGACTTGGTCAGTATCATGAAACTAATGAGGTCAATTTGAATCCAGGTCTGTTTGATACTCAGACCAACATTTTTCTTACTGTATCACTTTTGAAACATTCTACACAGAGAGCTCCTTCTCAGTGGGGCTAAGCAAGTAAAAATTATGTAGGGATGCTTTAAGAGGGATCATCATGCTGGGAAGGAGCCTAAGTGGTTGGACTGAGTAACCTTTGTAATTCCTTCTATTCTGAATCAAGTAATTCTATTACCTAAAGTCACTGTGAGTAGAGTAATAAGAAGCAAAATCACTAATCCTCTAGGAGAAGCTTCAAAATATGTTCTTTTTATTTCTTCTTAATGTTTCCCATAACTATTTTTCTTTCAAGAATAGCATCTCTCTGAAATTTAGGAGTCTACAACCTATTTCCCTCAGCTACTACCAGCGTTTCAGTCTTTTGATGACCCACTTGAACCACAGAATTATTATTCTGCATTAAGACTTTTGTATAATTCCACCCAGGAATTAGAATGAGGAATGTGAAGTTTAATTCAATAGCATAGGAATGTCCACCTGTAATCCCAGGCAGCATTAAGCTGGGTTACTTTGCTTGATAATGAGCTCTCTTCTTTTTACTTCATGTGTTCAAGGAAGTGCTTAAATACCCAAAGTGCTTAAATGCATAAAGCTATGGCCACCAATACCCTAAAATAGCCTTCTTTCTTTTTAACAGCCATTATCTCTGAAATTCCTGGAAGGAGCTTAGCATTTACTTTTGCGCTTCCTCACTAAACAATAAGCGGAGGACAGAGATACATAAGAAACTGTGTAAGAATGGATCCAGGGGGGAGGACTCAAGATGGCGCTGTGAGAACAACCCAGGATTGGAGCTCGCGTTGTGTCCGTGGAAAGGTGAGTCTGAGCTGCATTTCCAGACTGATCTTTGTTGCCCACGGAACAGGGAAATTCCCAAGTGAAGAGGAGACGCGGGACGCCAGGCAGAACCTCTGCCTGGCGAAGCCGGCAGCTGGGGTGGCGGCGGCCAGCCCTACCCAGCGCTCCCCACAGGGCGCGCTTGTCCAGGTGCCCCGTTGAACCGGCAACAGGAGACGTGAGAGGGCTGGACTTGAGACTGAGCTAGACTTGGACAGTGGGCCAGCCAGGGGATCGCAGGGACAGAGCGTTAGGGTTGGCCCAGTGGGACGAACAAAACCGCAATTTCAAACAAGCACCGGGCAGACGGCCCGAGACGCTCTGAGGGGGAGGGGCGTCCACAATTACCGAGGCAACCCACCCCAACTGAGATACACGCCCATTGCTGACGCAGCCAGCCGGTGCCGAGGCAACCCATCCCTACTGAGATACACGCCCACTGCTGACGCAGCCTGCCGTTGCCGAGGCAACCCGCTACAACAGAGAGACTCCACCACAGGGCGTGGCGGAGACCACAGCAGAGCCTGCAGAAACAGGGCGAATCACACAACAGCAGGGCGGAGCCTCGGCAGCCAAACAGTGGCTAGTCTGCGTCCTAGCTGGGCAGGACCTCAACGGACATCCAAAAATAACCCCAAACCCCTCAACACAGAGCATTTGAGAAAAAAAAAGGGTTTTTTAATGAGCTCTGTTGCTGCAGAATCAAACATAGCAGCCTAACAGCCCTGAATGAACAACAGAGCTCACAGCTCAGCAATTAAGCCCCTATAAAGTACAAACTGTCTCCTCAAGCAGCTCCCTGACCCCTCTATATCCAAAAGACTGACATTAGGCAGGCATCATCCTGGGACAAAGATAGCAGAAAAAGAAACTGGTAGCATCCCTCACTGTGCCACAGCTGCTAGAGGTGCACCCCAGACAAGCAGGGTCTGGAGCGGACCTCAGCAGTCGTACAGCAAAGGGGCTAGACTGGTAGAAGGAAAACCAAGCAACAGAAATACTTCATCATCAACATTCTGGGTGTCCACTCAGAGACCCAATCGAAAAGTCAGCCACTACGCAGATGACCAGCAGACAAATCCACAAAGATGGGAAGAAACCAGCGCAAAAAGGAGGAAAACACCCGAAACCAGAACACCTCGCCTCCTAGAAAGGACCAAAACTCCTCACCAGCAAGGGAACAAAGCTGGACGGAGAATGACTGTGACGAAATGACGGAATTAGACTTCAGAAGATGGATAATGAGAAACTTTTGTGAGCTAAAAGATCATGTATTAAATCAATGCAAAGAAACTAAGAACCTTGAAAAAAGATTCGAGGAAATGATAACAAGAATGGATAACTTAGAGAGGAATATGAATGAATTAAAGGAGCTGAAAAACACAATACGAGAACTTCGCAAAGCAAACACAAGTTTCAATAGCCGAATTGACCAAGCAGAAGAAAGAATATCTGAAGTCAAAGACCAACTCAATGAAATAAAATGAGAAACCAAGATCAGAGAAAAAAAGCGCAAAAAGGAATGAACAAAGTCTCCAAGAAATGTGGGACTATGTGAAAAGACCTAACCTACGTTTGATAGGTGTACCAGAAGGGGACAAAGAGAATAAATCCAAGCTGGAAAATACTCTTCAGGACATCATCCAGGAAAATTTCCCCCACCTAGCAAGACAGGCCAACACTCAATTGCAGGAAATACAGAGAACACCACAAAGATATTCCGCAAGAAGAGCAACCCCAAGGCACATAATCGTCAGATTCAACAGGGTTGAAATAAAGGAGAGAATACTAAGGGCAGCCAGAGAGAAAGGTCGGGTCACCCACAAAAGGAAGCCCATCAGACTCACAGAAGATCTCTCGGCAGAAACACTATAAGCCAGAAGAGAGTGGGGGCCAATATTCAACATTCTTAAAGAAAAGAACTTTCAACCCAGAATTTCATATCCAGCCAAACTGAGCTTCAGAAGTGAAGGAAAAATAAAATCCTTTGCGAACAAGCAAGTACTCAGAGATTTTGTCACCACCAGGCCTGCTTTACAAGAGCTCCTAAAAGAGGCACTACACATAGAAAGGATCAACCAGTACCAGCCATTCCAAAATCACACTGAATGCTAAAGAGCATCAACATAATGAAGAATCTACAACTAACAGGCAAAACAGCCACTTAGCATCAAAATGACAGTATCAAATTCACACATAACAATATTAACCCTAAATGTAAATGGACTAAATGCACCAATCAAAAGACACAGACTGGCAAATTGGATAAAAATCCAAAACCCATCAGTGTGCTGTATCCAGGAAACCCATCTCACATGCAAGGATACACAAAGGCTCAAAATAAAGGGATGGAGGAAGATTTACCAAGCTAATGGAAAGCAAAAAAAAGCAGGAGTTGCAATTCTCATCTCTGATAAAATAGACTTTAAAGCAACAAAGATCAAAAGAGACAAAGAAGGCCATTACATAATGGTAAAAGGATCGATACAACAAGAAGAGCTAACGATCCTAAACATATATGGACCCAATGCAGGAGCACCCAGATACGTAAGGCAAGTTCTTAATGACTTACAAAAGGACTTAGACTCCCACACAATAATAGTGGGAGACTTTAACACTCCACTGTCAATACTAGACAGATCAACCAGACAGAAAATCAACAAGGATATCCAGGGCTTGAACTCAGACCTGGAGCAAGCAAACCTGATAGACATTTACAGAACTCTCCACCCCAAATCCACAGACTATACATTCTTCTCAGCACCACATCACACCTACTCTAAAATTGACCACATAATTGGAAGTAAAGCACTGCTCAACAAATGCAAAACAACTGAAATCATAATAAACAGCCTCTCAGTCCATAGTGCAATCAAGCTAGAACTCAGAATTCAGAAACCGACCCAGAACCGCACAGCTTCATGGAAACTGAACAACTGGCTCTTGAATGTTGACTGGGTAAACAACGAAATGAAGGCAGAAATAAAGAAGTTCTTCGAAACCAATGAGAATGAAGACACAACGTGCCAGAACCTCTGGGACACATTAAAAGCAGTCTCTAGAGGAAAGTATATAGCAGTAAGTGCCCATATGAGGAGAATGGAGAGATCCAAAATTGACACCCTATCATCAAAATTGAAAGAGCTAGAGGAGCAAGATCAAAAAAACTCAAAACCCAGCAGAAGACAAGAAATAACTAAGATCAGAGCTGAGCTGAAGGAGATTGAGACACGAAAAACCCTTCAAAAAATCAATAAATCCAAGAGCTGGTTTTTTGAAAAGATCAACAAAATAGACAGACCACTAGCCAGATTGATTAAAAACAAAAGAGAGAACAACCAAATAGATGCAATAAAAAATGATAAAGGGGAAATCACCACAGACTCCACAGAAATTCAAACCATCACCAGAGAATATTACAAACAACTCTATGCGCATAAACTAGTAAACCTGGAAGAAATGGATAAATTCCTGGACTCCTGTGTCCTCCCAAGCCTAAACCAGGAGGAAGCTGAAACTATGAATAGACCAATAACAAGGTCTGAAGTTGAGGCAGCAATTAAGAGCCTACCACACAAAAAAAGCCCAGGTCCAGACGGGTTCACAGCCGAATTCTACCAGACACACAAGGAGGAGCTGGTACCATTCCTTCTAAAACTATTTCAAACAATCCAAAAAGAGGGAATCCTTCCCAAATCATTTTATGAGACCAACATCATCCTGATACCAAAACCCGGCAGAGACCCAACGAGAAAAGAAAACTTCAGGCCAATATCCATGATGAACATAGATGCAAAAATCTTCAATAAAATATTGGCAAGCCGATTGCAACAGCAAATCAAAAAACTTATTCATCATGATCAAGTAGGATTCATCCCAGGGATGCAAGGCTGGTTCAACATACGCAAGTCTATCAACGTAATTCACCACATAAACAGAACCAAAAACAAAAACCACATGATTATCTCAATTGACGCAGAGAAGGCATTTGACAAAATTCAACAGCCCTTTATGCTAAAAACCCTCAATAAACTCGGTATCGATGGAACGTACCTCAAAGTAATAAAAGCTATTTACGACAAACCAACAGCCAATATCATACTGAATGGGCAAAAACTGGAAGCATTCCCTTTGAAATCTGGCACCAGACAAGGATGCCCTCTCTCACCACTCCTATTCAATATAGTACTGGAAGTTCTAGCCAGAGCAATCAGGCAAGAAAAAGAAATAAAGGGTATTCAAATAGGAAAGGTGGAAGCCAAATTGTCTCTATTTGCAGACGACATGATAGTATACCTAGAAGACCCCATTGCCTCTGCCCAAAAACTCCTGAAACTGATAAGCAACTTCAGCAAAGTCTCAGGATATAAAATCAATGTGCAAAAATCACAAGCATTCGTCTACACCAATAACAGACTTAAAGAAAGCCAAATCAAGAGCGAACTGCCATTCGCAATTGCTACAAAAAGAATGAAATACCTTGGAATACAACTCACAAGGAACGTAAGAGACCTCTTCAAGGAGAACTACAAACCACTGCTCAACGAAATCAGAGAGGACACAAACAGATGGAGAAACATTCCATGTTCATGGTTAGGAAGAATTAATATCGTGAAAATGGCTATACTGCCCAAAGTAATTTACAGAATCAATGCTATCCCCATCAAGCTACCATCAACTTTCTTCACAGAACTGGAAAAAATCACCATGAACTTCATATGGAACCAAAAGAGAGCCCGCATAGCCAAGTCAATTCTAAGCAAAAAGAACACAGCGGGGGGCATCACACTACCGGATTTCAAACTATACTACAAGGCTACAGTAATCAAAACAGCATGGTACTGGTACCAAAACAGAGATATAGACCAATGGAACAAAACAGAGGCACCGGAGGCAACACAACATACATACAACTATACAATCTTTGATAAACCTGACAAAAACAAGCAATGGGGAAAGGATTCCATGTTTAACAAATGGTGTTGGGAAAACTGGCTAGCCATGTGCAGAAAGCAGAAACTGGACCCCTTCCTGACACCTTACACTAAAATTAACTCCAGATGGATTAAAGACTTAAACATAAGACCTGGCACCATAAAAACCCTAGAAGGAAATCTAGGCAAAACTATCCAGGACATAGGAGTAGGCAAGGACTTCATGAACAAAACACCAAAAGCATTGGCAACAAAAGCCAAAATAGACAAATGGGACCTAATGAAACTCCACAGCTTCTGCACGGCAAAAGAAACAGTCACTAGAGTGGATCAGCAACCAACAGAATGGGAAAAAATTTTCGCAGTCTACCCATCTGACAAAGGGCTGATATCCAGAATTTACAAAGAACTCAAACAGATTTACAGGAAAAAAACAAACAAGCCCATTCAAAAGTGGGCAAAGGATATGAACAGATACTTTACGAAAGAAAACATATATGAGGCCAACAATCATATGAAAAAATGCTCATCGTCACTGGTCATCAGAGAGATGCAAATCAAAACCACATTGAGATACCATCTCACGCCAGTTAGAATGGCGATCATTAAAAAATCTGGAGACAACAGATGCTGGAGAGGATTTGGAGAAAAAGGAACACTTTTACACTGTTGGTGGGAGTGTAAATTAGTTCAACCATTGTGGAAGACAGTGTGGCGATTCCTCAAGGCCTTAGAAATAGAAATTCCATTTGACCCAGCAATCCCATTACTGGGTATATATCCAAAAGTCTGTAAATCTTTCTACTATAAGGACACATGTACACGAATGTTCATTGCAGCACTGTTTACAATAGCAAAGACCTGGAATCAACCCAAATGCCCATTGATAATAGACTGGATTGGAAAAATGTGGCACATATACACCATGGAATATTATGCAGCAATCAGAAATGATGAGTTTGTGTCGTTTGTAGGGACATGGATGAATCTGGAGAACATCATCCTCAGCAAACTGACACAAGAACAGAAAATGAAACACCGCATATTCTCACTCATAGGTGGGTGATGAAAAATGAGAACACATGGACACAGAAAGGGGAGTACTAAACACTGGGGTCTATTGGGGGGAAAAGGGGAGGGCCAGTGGGAGGGGGAGGTGGGGAGGGATAGCCTGGGGAGAAATGCCAAATGTGGGTGAAGGGGAGAAGAAAAGCAAAGCACACTGCCATGTGTGTACCTACGCAACTATCTTGCATGCTCTGCTCATGTACCCCAAAACCTAAAATCCAATGAAAATTAAAAAAAAAAAAAAAAGAATGGATCCATTATTATTCATATTTAATCAAGGTAAATTCCAGCTATGTCTCCAACAAATGGACAACTTCAACTTAGATCAGGACTTCTGTGAATGGTTCCTCTCAGAGAAAGAGGTATAGCAGGCTCTGTAAAAAAAAAAAAAAAAAAAAATCTCCCTCTCCCAAGGTGGTCGGATATGCAGAGCTGACTCCCAGAAAGAAGTTCGGTAAAACCGCCTAGGACCAAGTAGCCTCTTAGGAAGAAACGACCAGCCAGGTGTGGTGGCTTATGCCTGTAAATCCAGCACTTTGGGAGGCCGAGGTGGGCAGATTACTTAAGGTCAGGAGTTTGAGACCAGCCTGGCTAACATAGTGAAACCCCGTCTCTACTAAAAAATACAAAACTTAGCCAGGGGTGGTGGTACACACCTGTAATCCCAGCTACTTGGGAGGCTGAGGCAGGAGAATCACTTGAACTTGGGAGGTGGAGGTTGCAGTGAGCCGAGATGGTGCCACTGCACTCCTGCACTCCAGCCTGGGCATTAGAATGAGACCCTGTTCTCCCCACCCAAAAAGAAAATAAAAGACAAGATCTGGACCCTGCTAATTCTCGAATTATGTCAACTAATGAAAGCAAGTGTTGCAGAAGTAAAGTCACCACAGGAAAAAGGAAAATTTGAACTAGTGACAAGACCTGAGTGCAAATCCATAGCTCAGGGGCTTATAAGAAAGACTGGTTTGAACCCAGCATGGGATGGACACTGGAAGTCCCTCCAGGCCTCATCTTCCTAGAGTGGGTGTCGTGCACTGGACACAAGAGCTAAGCATGTGTGTGTGACCTAAATCACCATTTACTATGTGCCAGTCACTATTCTAAATGCTTACTATAGATTGCCACATTTAATTATTAATAACTGTATAAGGTAGTTACTTTATTAGCACTATTTTATGGATGAGGAAGATGAAGTTTAGAGATTAAATAATTTGCTCAGGCTGGGCATGGTGGCTCATGCCTGTAATCCCAGCAATTTGGGAGGCTGAGGTGGGTGGATCACTAGGTCAAGAGACGAAGACCATCCTAGCCAACATGGTGAAACCCTGTCTCTACTAAAATTAAAAAAATTAGCTGGGCATGGTGGCATGTGCCTGTAGTCCCAGCTACTCAGGAAGCTGAGGCAGGAGAATCACTTGAACTCAGGGGTGGAGGTTGCAGTGAACCGAGATCACACTATTGCACTCCAGCCTGGTGACAGAGCGAAACTTTGTCTCAAAAACACAAAAAAAAATTGCCCAAATTCACATGGCTAGCAAATGTTAAAGCCTGTATAGAGCTCCAGATATTCCAAATAAAACTCCAGAAAGGGACATTTCCAAAAGAAAATAAGGGAATTTCTACTAATAAGAATAGATGGTGGACCAATTGCTTAAGTGAAAAAATAAGAGGACTATAAGCATATGAGTACCTACAGCTGGAAAAATTAGGCAAGTATGGAACATGGCTCCCAAAGACCAAAGCAGGTGATGCTGACAAGAGGGCGGCTGGTATTGTCAGAGTAGAACAGGCCCAAAAGAGCGGAAGTCTGGAGGCAAATGTCGAAGTGGTACAGGGGAAAGAGTGGAAAATTAGATAAAATGAAAGTGTGAAGCAGCGGGTCTGAAAGGGCAACAGAAAATGATGTGGATCAATTGCAAGTAATAGGAAGCATCCAGTTTAGCTGAGGTGGTGCAAATGTGATGAGAGGCTGCCACTGTGTTCAGAAGCAGCAGGGGGGCTGGGAACCAGAGATAGAGCAGGTGGTTTAAACTATCTTCTTACCTTTATAAAGTGAATCCTGACCATCTTGGAAGGATGGCTTCTAAGGGCTTGGCAGAAGGCCTCATCTTCATAGAGAATTTGGGTTATTAGCTGCCCTCTCTGAGGAACCTAAAGAGAGGCCATGGGCAGACCTCTTAATAAAACCCTTCCTCAGAAGCCAAGCCTCTAACCTCAAAGCACCAGATAACTTGAGAATTGCCTGCTTTTAACTTTTCCCCAAAGCATTATTCTGGGACTTTCCAAGACATTGAAAGCCAAACCATTGCACTAAGCTGACCTCCAAGCTTCACGGGCTGGTGAAATGACAACTGACAGATATCAGAAGCTCCTCCTCAACTCTCAGTATGCAAGACAGAAATGCAAAGGCAATACTGTTGGGATGCTACAGAGATTCAGGTGAGGCCCTCAGGAAGCCAAGTTCAAATCTGTTCATTGGTCCCTATGGAAATTCAAGTGAGAAAGCTGCATCTTTCTTTGGCAGGGCGGAGCTGAGTTTGAGTACAGAGACTTCAGGCAAGTCCCTTTCCCACTATGTGCTTCAATAGAGGATGGGACTAAATGACCTCCAAATTTCCTGGAGTTTGCCTATTGCTATTATTACTATTGATATCAGTGAACTGAAAGGCATGACTCACAGTATGTTTAAAAATACATTTACTTCTTAATTTCCTGCTGTCTCCTTAAAATAAAATCAATTACATTAAAAGCAAAATCCCTATCCTTTATATGTTTTCAAATTTATGAGTATTTCCTCTAAACTACGTAATAGAATTTGGCACTGCACTTTGGATTTTCATTTCTATTACATCTTTGTATCTAGTCAGTTTTAATTTTAAATTCCAGTTACAGTATTATCCTCATTACCATCACCACCACCAATACCATTATCATTCATTATTTTTCTGAATAGCCTATGAGTTTGTTGGAAGTAGGGTCCCTTTTGTCTAATTTTTTAATCCCTAAGAGCACTGGACACAACGCCTCACGTGGCATAGAGCCTCAATAAACATGGTGTGAAGGACTGATGATAATTCACACATTCAACATTTCAGTCCAACTAGACAACTTCAACATTCTCTGAAGACACTGAGATCCTTTCCCCAAATGCTCATACATATTTTGTACCTTTTGCATGGCATTATTTGCCCTTCTCTGCTCATCTACCATGTTCTAAGATGCTGCTCAAATAATACAATAATCAAATCTTATGAAAAAGTTAAAAAAAAAAAAACCTCTCCCAAACCCCCAAATATAAAATAACCACTTTAGTAAGGCCTTTGCAGAGCCTCTCTGGAAATCTTGATTACCACAGCCCACAGCCAGAAATACGCATCCCTCTTCTTGTACTTAAAATAATGCATTATATCTGGTAGTATAATTGTCTCCTCAACCAGATCAGGGACCCTGTGTTAAAATCACCTGGGAAGCTTTTAAAAACCTACTAATGTTGGCTGGCTCCATTCCAGATCAGAAGAATCAGGTTATCTGAAGTAGGGTCTGGATATTGGTATTTTAAAATTCTCTTCAGTAATCTAATGTGCAGACAAAGTTGTGAACCTCTGTATAAAACGGTGAGGTACTAGAAGGCAAGAACTATGGTTTGTCTCTGCGAGTCTAGCTCTTAGCAAAGATTACCACCCAATAAATAATTGTCAAATGAATGAACTAGGAAGCATAATAGAAATATGAAAATAATTTATGTAAGTCTCTTCATACAAGTTTGTTTTAAAATGTTGTGAGATAAACAACTATATATTAATTTAATGACTCCTGACTTATTGGACAATTTTGTTTAAACATATATCAAACACATAAATTGCCTAGGAACCAACATCCAACTAAGCAATTTTCCCAGTGGTGGTAAACGTGGCCTTAAAAGAAATCTAGATGGATCCTGCAAAAATATGAACATTAAGCCAATTCATTAGCATAGCCTCCAAGTCCAAAAGCTGGACCTCTAAAGCCCCATCATGTAATGTAGATATATTTCAAGGTTGTTATCTCACAACTGTCAAACCCAGCCTCTTCTTGCTTTCTGCTGTGTAATTTATCCTTGAGAGTGGTATGAGAGTTTTTATTAATTTGTTTGTCAAGCAATGTTCTCAGTTCTTTTGTAATTATGTTGCCTGTTAGTAGCATTAAGTACAAACATAGCTCTTGATTTTCACTTGTTAATTTGTCCCTCTCCTACATTTAGATATGGCAATAGATATAGTCATAAGATCAGAAAATTACTGATGGTCAGGAGAGGGCAACATAAAGGCCTGTGTATCTTTCCCAGTAATTAATATGCAATTAACTAATGCCATATGGTGGAAAGATCACAAAAGAAGCTCTGGGTTTGAGTCGGCCTGAATCATTTATGCTGTCTTTGGACAGTTAGCTTACCTCTTTGTAGCTTGGACAACCCATCTCAAAAATGAAAAGATAATAATGAAATCTATTTCAAATGCTTAGCAAAATTATTGTATGCATAAAATAAGATAACAGATGAGAAAAATAGTTAAATACAAACAAATATGCTAACATGCTTCTCTCATTCAGTTGCAAACATTCTATACACCCACTGTATCATGGGCTACAGTGATAGAAATAACAATGATTCTTATCACCATGTTATCATAAGGATTATGCTATTACAACGAAGTCCTGGTGTCTCGTGATGGTTAATTATATGGGTCAACTTGGCCACAGGGTGCCCAAACATTTGGTCAAACATTATTCTGGGGGTGTCTGTGAGTTTTTTTCTGGATGATATTAACATTTGAATTAGTAGACAGAGTAAAGTAAATGGCCTTTTCTAATGTGTGTGAGCCTCATCCAGTCAGTTGAAGACCTGAACAGAAAAAAAGCCTGAGTAAGAAGGAATTTCTTTCTGCCTGACTGCCTTCACCTGAGGCATCATGTTTTATTTCTGCCTTTGGACTCGAACTGGAACTAGACCAGTAGCTATCTTGGGAACCCAACTTGCTGGCTGCAGATCGTGGAACCTGTCAGCCTCCATAATTGCATAAGTCAATTCCTTACACAAATCTATCTAATGTCTGTCTATCTCTCCACCTATCTCTCCATCTATCCTTCTCCCTCTCCCCCTCACTTTCTCCTTTCTTCCCTCATTCCCTTTCTCTCTCTTTCACACAGACACACACACACCCCCGCATTGATTCTGTTTCTCTGGAGAACGCTTTACACATCTCTAGCAATATAAACATTCTTTGGGGAGGCTTCAGAAATAACTCTCTAAATACAATATCTTATGTTACTGAAAGTGTTTTCAGTGATCATTAGAATCAGCTGGCCAGCTCAAAAACATCAATTCCCAGCCATTAGAGATTATCTTCTGAATCAGTACCTCAAGATGGCAGAACCTGGGAATCTGGATTTTAACAAGTTTCATAGTAATTCAACTAACTAGCCGTGTTTAAGAACCACCCAACTAAGTGGTTTGGTTGAGAGAACTAGAAACCAAGGATCTGACTGGTGTCTAAACTTTTATCACTTCAGCTTTATAGATTTTGTTTCTTTCTCTTGTCTCCTATTAAATATAGATGAACTATAAATATTATATGTGTAATATATATATAGCCTTTAACCATAAATTTACTGTATAGTTATTTTGAATTCAGCCCTGATCATATTCCTTCTCTGTCTTTGCAGTCCCCTTATTGACTATCAATAAAATCCAATATTCTTAAGATGGCATCCAAGTCCCTCTAAAATATGACCCCTGGATAAGTCTCCAGCCTCATCTCTCATCACAATCATTCACATACATCCTAAATCTAACTCCCCAATGGAGTGCTTGTTCCAGTTTCTGATCCTGTGCATGGTTCTTGTTTTCACCTCCACCTGGAGGGCCCTCTCACCCCAAACACTCATCCTTCAAGTTTTAACTAAAACGGCATTTTACTCATGCAACTTCTCCAATAGCTCTCTAATATATTGCTTTATGTCATAGTCATTTGTGTGCTTGTCTCCCTCAAAATTAGGGATTTCTCAAAAATCAAGCTACATCCTGAAAGTTCATGTATCCAGAGCTCTGAATTCTGACACACGGTAAGGTTCATATGCATTCAACAAATTGATGCAGGCTGATATTTCCCTACATGGTTACCAAAAGGAAAAAATTTAAAAATTAGACATTTAGTTGCAAAAATGGAAAGAATATGGCAAGAAGGCAGAGTGTAGGCTGAGCAGCACAGTGCATTGTTTAGAAGCAAGAGGTTTCAGTCTAAACTCCATTTCCACCTCTCCTACTTATTAATGATAAAAGGGTCAAGTTATTATGACTTTACTATCTCTGTTTTTTTCATCTCTGAGTGAGGATGATGACAATATCAATCTCACAAGGCTGTTATGGGGATTAACCTTGCTAAGAACTTAGTACATCATCAGGATGCATCATATAAACCATTCAATAAGCTGTACTTGATATTGGCACTCCCTTACGATTTTACTAATATTTAAGCAAGTGGGTACAGTCCTAGAAATAAAAGACTCCTGATTCATGGATGCAAAGAAAAGTGGAAGAGTCCTCAAGCTAACTTATCTTGTGGGCCATTTCTGAAGGACATCTACTTCAGGGGAAGAAAAAGCCAGAGCTGTGCCTTTGTCTCTCATGGATTACTCCTTTCTCTGACACATTCCCTTAAGAAATATAGGTCCAAGGGAGATTTGTGTGTGTGCCCTTTTTCCCAATAGTTAACACAACTCATTTGTCATCACTAACATTCATTCTTTTTCTGGAGGTATATTTGCTAGGTGCTTGCACCTGTCCAAGGCAAGGGGCAGTTGACCTAACATCTATTGCACATGAGACTAATCTTCTCTTTGACTCTGTGGTAGAAGGAGAAATGGGCCAAGTCTTAGCCCAGACCTGGAAACTCTAAAACCATCCTTGGAATTTTGAAAAGTGATCTTGAATACCATTAGATGGAAACCACTGCTCTGTGACAAAGCTCAGGCCCAGATCGATGGAAGTAACTTATAATGAAGTACAGAGCTGGGGCTGCCAAATGATGATGTCTATGCTAAAGACAGTCTTGTTTTGAGAGAAATGTAAAAAAGAAAGACAGTGTTGTGAGCTTTTTATAAGAGCAAATGGATTGGATTTTTAAAATCTATACAGAGACAGCCTCTCACTATATTGACCAGGCTGGTCTCAAACTCCTGGCTTTAAGGGATCTCTTGTGAAGTGCTGAGATTACAGGCATGACCATGCCCAACCTTGATGGGATTTTTTAAAATCTGAGGTATAGTTCTTCATACGTTTATAATATTAAAGTTAATTATCTTTATAACATAATAATGCTAGTCAGTGGCGGACTTTTTCTTTAATGTCCTTACCTAGATAAATAAAAGTTGACAACTTTCTGTCCTTCTGCACAATTTTGGGGTGCTGGTTATTTTACTGGTCTATGAAATTCTCAAAAGTTTGGGACCCTTTGACGTTAAGGTTGAGAAAATAGGCTCTACAGCCAGAACGACCTTGGTTGCCATCTTTGTTCTTCCAATTTGCGTGACTTTGAGCTATTTATTTAACTTCTCTGAGTCTCTAAAATGGGAACAAAAATAGTAATTTCTACCTTACAAGATCATTGCATGATGAAAAAAAGATACTAGATGGCATGAGGTTAGCACAGGGCCTGACACAAAAATCATGATAATGGGTGGTTAAATAGATTTTCCAGAATTCAACCATGTAGATGAAACATAGAAATAAAAAGCAAATGCAGAAAAAAATTAAGCATTTAATTTCCCTATGTGGAATTGCTCCTAGATGTAGCCTGCATGCTTTGAGAATTGCTGGGTTTGGATTCAGACAACTCAAAGTTTATATGGTACTAACTAACCTGGGCCATTTTCTGGTCTAATAAAATTAAATAAGGTAGCTGATTTCTCTGAGCTTCTGTTTCCTCATCTGTAGAAGATAGTTCCCATCACAGAACATCAACACCCTAGGCATTTTACATACATCCTCACTTAATATACACAGCCATCCTACAAGATAGGCACAGTTGATTATCATCTGCTGTAGCTATGTTCTATAAAGTTTCACAAATATAGAACCATTGCTCCTAGGGGAAACACAGGGTCATGTTCTGCAAGGCTCTGGTCACAGCATTTTCATCAACTGAGCAATATGTAACAGGGGAAAGGGCTGGGAGCCCACAGAAGCCATGTTAATTACAAAAGGGTATTTAATAATTGAGGCCAGACTCATCCAACATATAATTTAAAGAATTAACCATCTCTGATAAAAATAATCAGTAAAGATGGAAAGAACTTAAAAATGTTTATAGGCTTTAACTCACTAATGACATTTTAAGAATCCAAAAAAATGATCAGATGAGGAAAAAATATTGATTTTTATGTGTTTTATGAATTTTATGTTTTATGTGTTTCTGTTTAAAGGCATCTTAATATTTTTGTTGATTCATTAACATTGAATCCACAGCCAGCAGCATTAGAACTCATGCCTGAATAAAACTTATCCAACTCATGTATTTTCTCCATAAAGCACACCAGACAGCTTTGGTACTATATCTAGGGGCCGTATTAAACAGTGAAACTACCAATAAAATAATCACAAGAAATACTAAACATGTGACCATGAAAAGGATGCTTGTTCATAGGAAGAGGGCTGAAACAAAAAGGCAGAGAACATCACCTTGCACAATCTCAGCTGAGAACACGCAGGTCAGGTGACTCAAATGTTTTGTCACTTTGTGCATGTCTGTTGATGACCACAAAAGCACTATGAGTATAGATTTGGGGTTACAAATAAGTTTCAGTGAGTAGTCAAATTTACAAATGTGGAATCTACAAATAGTAAGAATCGACTGTGCTATTTTCTTCATAGACGAGGAATCTGAGGATCAAAGAATCTACGTCACAGAACTACATAGTGGTTAAGTTGAGTTGAAACTGGGCAGATATGTCTCCAAAGACCCATGCTATTTCTATTATTAACACAGGACTCCCCATGTCCTGGTTATCCTAGGTAACAGAAGTAGTGTGAATGGCTACCTCACAGAATGATGGTGAGCATCAAATTAAGCACCTTGAAGGTGCTTTTTAAACCACAGAGCATCATACAAACATAAAGGATTGTTACAGGAGGTTCAATTAAAGTGAGGTTATACCATCTAACACTAAGGCCAACTATAACAAACTCCCTGATTCTCCTGCAGTAGAAAGAGACTAAGTTAAGAATCAGACCTTGAGAGGTTTGTGTCTGGGTAGCCCTTATCCCAGCAAGCAATGACAAGCTACTGATTCAAGCTAATTCAATGCAGCCGCAGTGGGATTGCTCTTCCAGGGTTCTGAGAGCCAAAGAAGTACTTACAGTATATTTTAGTTAAAAGATCAAAATGCAGGTTGGATGAACCAAAAAAAAATGTTTCTGATGTCAAGTCCACTTACAATTGCTGTAACAAAAATCTGCCACCCAGGGCCACAAAAAATCAACACAGGCCGGGCGCGGTGGCTCAAGCCTGTAATCCCAGCACTTTGGGAGGCCGAGGCGGGTGGATCACGAGGTCGAGAGATCGAGACCAACCTGGTCAACATGGTGAAACCCCGTCTCTACTAAAATACAAAAAATTAGCTGGGCGTGGTGGCGCGTGCCTCTAATCCCAGCTACTCGGGAGGCTGAGGCAGGAGAATTGCCTGAACCCAGGAGGCGGAGGTTGCGGGGAGCCGAGATCGCGCCATTGCACTCCAGCCTGGGTAACAAGAGCGAAACTCCGTCTCAAAAAAAAAAAAAAAAAAAAAAAAAATCAACACAGCAGCATTAGCCAGCAGTGTGGATATTGATGAACAGGGGTGTTGTCTCAAAAACAATCTTGAAGATATTGTTGTGTCTTAAAAGGGGAGGGGGCTGGGAGCCTACAGACACCGTGTTAATTACAAAAGAGTATTTAATAATTGAGGCCAGACTCACCCAACATAGAATTTGAAGAATTAACCATCGCTGATAAAAAAGAATCAGTAAAGATGGAAAGAACTTAAAAATGTTCATAGGCTTCAACTCACTAATGGCACTTCAAGAATGCTAACAAAAGCAGATGAAGAAAAATACTGATGCATAAAGATGTTCATAGTGTAGTTATTGCCAAATTTTAGCTTTAATAAATAATGGGTATTCAGTTTAAATATGCTATATCCATACAATGAAATAGTAAGTGTAATTAAAAATTATTATTATTATTATTTTTTGAGACAGTATCTTGCTCTGTCACCAGATTAGCATTATCTCGGCTCACTGCAACCTCCATCTCCATGGTTCAAGTGATCCCCTGCCTCAGCCTCCCAAGTAGCTGGGAATACAGGCACATGCCACCATACCCAGCTAATTTTTGTATTTTTAGTAGAGATAGGGTTTCACCCTGTTGTCCAGGATGGTCTTGATCTCCTGATCTCATGATCCACCTGCCTCAGCCTCCCAAAGTGCTGTGATTACACTCGTGAGCCACCGTGCCCATCTCAATTAAAAATTATTTTAAATAATTTTTAACAACACTGGAAAATAGTCAAAGTACGACTTTAGTAAAAAAAATAAAAACAGGATACATAAAGTATGAATCAGCCAAGCGCTGTGGCTCATGCCTGTAATCCTGGCACTTTGGGAGGCTGAGATGGGTAGATCACTTGAGTCCAGGAGTTCAAGACCATCTTGGTCAACATGACAAAACCCTGTCTCTACTAAAAATACAAAAATTAGCGAGGTGTGGTGGCAGGTGCCTGTAATCCCAGCAACTTTGGAGGCTGAGGCAGGGAGAACTGCTTGAACCCAGGAGGCAGAGGTTGCAGTGAGCCGAGATTGCACCACTGCATTCTAGCCTGGCTGATGGAGTGAGACTCTGTCTCAAAAAAAAAAAAAGTTTGAATCAAACTGTGTGTGTTTTACTAAAAACAAGCTAAGAAATAAAAATACTAAAAAGAAATATGTTACATATTAACGATGATTCATTTTTTTATTTGGGAAGTTGTGAGTAATTTGTATTTACTTTTTATGTACAAGGTTTCCACTGAGCATATACTATTATTTTTAAGGTGAGGAGGCAAACAGTACAATGATAGTACAATCCAATTTGCTATCACGCTCCACACTCAAAAGAGTGCTTTGATCAACAGAGGCACAGATTAAACAAGATTTAGCCTGTTCATCTAACAGGTCACTGATCTGTAAAAATATCAGATGTTTTCAGATTTTTCAAATCATTTATTATTAAGCAACTAGTTGGAGTGCAGCCAACTTAACTAAACAAAGAACATGCGACAGCCCCATCCTCAGAAAATCCCCTGGGAGGGCCAGGGTTTTCCTCTATTCACCTTTGTACTGCCAGAACCTTGTTCCTCCAAGAGAACAGGAGGTCAATAAATACGTATTGAAAGAGTGAACACAGGGAAGAGGCTGCCCCACTATCACAGGTCAGCAGACACCAGTCTTTCATTCATACATACGATCATTCAAAAATGTATGAACCACTTACTATATATACATATGACTAGGCATGGACATGCAATAATTGGTGATAGTTCTAATACATAAACAGATGAAGAACTTCATGCAATAAGAAAGGTGTGGATAAAATGCTAAGGGAGTCCATAAGCAGAAAGAACTTCTCCGGATAGGAAGTTCAAAGATGTCTTCCTGGATGGAGAGGAATTTCAGCCGGGCTTTGAAGGTTGAACAGAATTTGGGCATGAGTGAGCAAAGTGGAGAGAGTGTGTCTCAAACTGAAGTAATGCCATGAGCTAAGTCCTGAATGTGAAAATGTATTTGGCTTACAGAACAACAACAACAAAAATGCTTCAATTCAGCCAAAGCATGGAGATGGAAGGGAAGCAGGGAGGCTGAATGGAAGTACAGAGGCAAGGCGGAAGTAACGCACTGGGACTGGGTTTTGTGGGGAGAGATTTAAATGTTAAGATTTGCTTTCTTTAGTAGATAAAGGAGAACCATGGAAAGTCTTTGAGTGGGAAAGTGATCTGTGCAGAGAAATCTTTAAGAAGAGGCTTGGGCAGCAATAGGTAAAATGGATGGGAAAAAAGAGAGGCAGGACCTGAAATGACAAGAATCTTCAGTGGACAGGCATGAACACTCAACCAGAGAAGCAGCTGGAAACTCAGCGCTTAGTTTCTTCCATTACCAGGATGGCTTCAGCTCTCAGCTGCTAGATTTCCTTTGAGACACTAGGGACCCACCATTACACAAATGCTTAAACCGTGGGCTCAGCCACCAGCCCCTATATCCCTCCTCCCTCTCAGAAGAAGCTGAATTGCTTTGCAAATATATGCAGATACATGCGAATAACAAAGCCATTAACATGTGCCCTATGCCTCAAAGGGAAAGGTTTGCTTTGATCAAAGCTCATAATGGGATATATCCAAGGGGCAGAAAAACAATATCCTGCTCAGCCCAAACTGAGCTGAGGAAGGTTTAGATTCTGGATCGGAAAGCCCTGCCTCAGTTAACGGCTATTCAGGCAAATGCTCAGGTGCATGGTGTTTCTCTTCTATTCCCTCATTTCTTAAAGTTGAAATTGCTGTAAAAAGTCTTCCCTCGCTTCAATTTATCATAGCTGCAAGTACTGATAGAAGTACTGCGCGCGCGCGCGCGCGCGTGTGTGTGTGTGTGTGTGTGTGTGTGTGTGTGTGTGTAATATGACCTTCCAAACTCTGCTTCTCAAAGTGTGGTCTATGGACAAGCAGTATCAGCATCATCTAGGAGAGGGCTAGGAATGCAGAACCTCCAGCCAGACCCTAGTGCTAGTGAGTCAGAATCTGCATTTTAACAAGATGCCAGGTGAGTGATGCATATGCACATTATAATTTGAAGAGCACCAATCTAAATGACCTCAGCATCCATAATCATAATTTCCTAAGGGTCAGATCATTTCTTACTCACCTGCATATTCCTCAGGCACATAATAGATAATAAATATGCCTTTGTTTCCTGTTCTGTAAATTGAGATAATAGCTGTCTCAAAAGCTGTTGCCTGGATTGAATGGAATATCCAATGTAAAGCATTCAAGCACAATGCCTGGCACATGGGCAGGAAGTGCTCAAAGTGTTTGAATTCCCCATCAAAAGCAATTGTTGATCTGCGTACAAATAACCCCACATGTATGTTGAGTGTGTGGCATTTAATAAAAGTCTATCCCGTCTAATCCCCATGCAAGCTAGCAGGAGTTGCCATCTGTGATTCACCAGCCAGAAAACTAGGATCCAGAGAGGTTTAAGTGCACTGTCGTAAGACAGTAGACAGAGCTGGAATCTAAACCATGCCCCTTCCAATCTACCCTTCACTGTATAGCCACCTGGCCCCCAATGCACAAGCCTAGATAAAAATGTGTCTTTGTGTCCACACCACCTTCAGGGTGGAATCCAAGCTCTTTAGCACACTTGGTGTGGTGGGTACAAACTGGAAGGGTCGATAGGACAATTTTACAAAAGACCCAGGGAGCCTTTCCTAGGCTGGCCCCTGCCTACTTCTCTGCCCTCAGTTCCCTATTCCTGATCTGATCTTTCTCCTGTTTCAGGTCACATTTGTCAGTCCCAGGTCATCAGGACATTTCACATCTCCCTGGATTTACTCTGTTCCCTTTCTCTGGAATGGGCGTGCCTGGTGCCTTTGTGTTGGATAGCTTTATTTGTCCCTCCAGGACTACCTTCACTCTTCTCGATTCTGCCTGTGCTTCTGGAGCCTGATCTGAATGGGAAACAATGTGGGTTCCCAGGTCCTCTGCTTTTCAGATCAATTTGTCAGGGGATCAAAGGGAAAGTGGGCAGTGAAGTCAGAGTATTTATTCCCTCAACTCCTTCCTACAAAGTTTGCACAAGCTGGCTGTATTCCTCTACAGAAGGTCCTTGTTTCTCAAGGAGACCCTCACTACAGGACTCTCAGTGTCCAGGTTGTAATCAGTTCAGTCTCTTTCATCCCGCTTAACTGATACTAGTCTGGCTGCTATCAGATAAGCACCATATAACTTCACAGTTCCTTATGGTTTCCTGCCCTCATCTTTGGAAAGAAATCCTCCATCATTTATCCTGTTTTGATAAACGATGCTGTTTCCTATTGGGAAGCTGACTGAAACATTCTTCATCCAGCAAACTCCTATGCATTTTTCAAAACTTAATCAAAGGGCCACCGTCTCAGATTCATGACACTTTGGGCTTCCCTCTCACAATATTTCTTACACAATACTACTAGTGTTCGAGTTCTCATTTAACTTCTTCAAGGGTAGTGATACTATTTTTACTGTACTTTATAGTGCCAGCATTTAGAAACTACTATATAAATATTTATTGAGTAGATTAATTGTGACATTAAATTTTCCTAAGCAAACTATTCTACCTTACGAAGACAAACAAAATTTCTACTATTATTTTTTTGAGACGGAGTCTCGCTGTGTCGCCTAGGCTGGAGTGCAGTGGCACAATCTCAGCTCACGACAACCTCCACCTCCTGGATTAAGCAGTTCCCCTGCCTCAGACTCCCAAAGAGCTGGGACTGCAGATGCCTGCCCCCACACCCAGCTAATTTTTTTTTTTGTACATTTTAGTAGACACAGGATTTCATTATGTTGGCCAGGCTGGTATTGAACTCCTGATCTTGTGATCTGCCTGCCTCAGCCTCCCAAAGTAGTGGGGTCACAGGCATGAGCCACTGCACCTAGCCTTCTACTAATATTTTTTTACATACAAGGCATTGTTCCTCTACACTTAGAAAAATCTTTTTTAAAAAGTTATCTACATTGCAGCTATCCAGTTACACTACGACACATAGTCACCCTGATTATAACCCATGCATAGTGCTGTGATATCCAGGGATGAAGTGAAATTTGAGGACTCTAAAATTGCTGAAAGGAGTGGCGAGAGTTGTAATTTTAGAATGGCAACCAGTGATCTTGCCACCTGGTATTTGTGTCCTGATATAATCTGCCTACCCTAAATCATAGTGACTTGCTTCTAACAAATAGAGTACAACAAAAATGGTAGAATATTGCTTCAGCAATTATTATTTTGTTAGGTACAAAAGAGTGTGTGACCTGTTTCACTAGCAGTCACTCTTCTCTGTTGCTTGCTTGCTCTGATAAAACTAGTTACCATATTTGAACTGCCCAATGAAGAGGTCTTTTTGCTAAAGACCTGAGGGCAACCTCTAGTCAACAGCCAGAGGAACTGAGCCCTTAGTCCAAATGCCTGCCAGGAGTGAGGTGGAGACTGTAGTGAGCCGAGACTATGCCACTGCACTCCAGCCTGGGAGACACAGTGAGATTCCATCTCAAAAAAAAAAAAAAAAAATTTAGTAGAAATTTTGTTCGTCTTCATAAGGTAGAATAATAGTTTGCTTAGGAAAATTTAAGGTCACAACAACTGAGGGATCCTGAAAGAGGGTTCTGCCCCAGTCAAATTGTGGGATAACAACATCCCCAACTAATATTGCAGCCTGAGCTAGAGAGGGTCCAGGTAAGCTCACTCCAGAGTCCTGACTTACAGAAATTGAGAGATACGAAATGTTGTCACTTTAAACCATGCAGTTTTGGGGTAACTTGCTATGCAATAACAGATAGCTAATATAGATGTTTCCCTACATATCAGTGACCTGTTTCTGGTTCCAGTCTGCCAGATCTTGTAGAAGGTGAGTTCGAATTGGAAAATCAGAAAGAAACAAACAAAAAAGGATCAAATATTTCTAGGTTATAGTTCTAGCAGCAGTTAGCCCAGAAGGGCTTTCTTCCCACCCCAAAGGAGAAACTCGATGGGCATTACTCTGTCTCACTGATATGAAGTCTTCCTGGTCCTTAGGGCTTTTTCGCTAAAAGCCAGTTTGGTTTTGCAACCACCGGCCCTCTTCCCCCTTCTAAAATTCGAAAAGAATGAAAGCCAAGGCTACCACTTACTAAGCGTGATGGATTATCTGCAAAACAGCCACCAGCGATTCCTTCCATCCTTGTATGTGCAGGTTGCCTCTCCTCTCAAGTGGTAGAGTCCACTTCTCTTCTACTTGAAGCCATGTCTCGTTTTGACCAATAGAAGGTAGCAGAAGTAACACCGTGTGAAGGCCAGGACTAGATCTTAAGACCTTGTTGGAATTTATTTTTACACCCTTGAGAGCTCTAAGACCCCATGTTAAGAATTCTGATCACCCTGCTGAAGGAAAAGGCCATGTGGAGAGAAATGGGCTATTGGAGGTGAGATACTACGGTGAGTAACAGAGAGGCAGAAAGAGTGAGTGAGCCCAGCCAACACCTAGCTGCCGCACCAGCCACGTGAAATAAGCTAGTTTAGATCCTCCTACCCCAGGTGAGCTACCCCAAACACCACCACCTGGAACAATATGCCTAATGGGCCCTCCCTTAATTGCAGAATCGCAAGCAGATAAACAGTTGCTGTAAAGCCACTGTTAGGGCAATTTGTTACACAGCAATGGACCACCAAACTCCAAAGGACTAAGATAGCGCCAGGCAGTTAGCTATGCTTTTCACCTGTACTCCATCACAGTCCTTACACCACCTACATGGAATAAATACTGCCACCCCATTGCAGATGAGGAAACTGAGGCCCAAAGAGGATGGGTAATTTATATAATGTCACACAAATAGCAAATCAGTCAGAATTCGCATCCAAATTGTTTATTAATCTAAAACATGTGTTCTTCACATGAAACACTAAGACAGCAAGATAGTGCATGGTTCAGAGCCATCATTGGAGACTATGTAGTTTAAGAAAATGGCGCCCCCTGGAGTTGTGAGATGTACAACCAAAGGCAGCATCAGTCAAGGACTGGTGGGATAAAACCAAAGCAAGTTGTAAACAACCCCTGGCCTATGGTGAGACTTGAGGTCTATTCTCCAGTAGCCTAAGGAAAATGGCAGCTTTGGGAAAACCTTAGGTAGGACACTATCACTACCTCAGCTTGAAGGGCTGCTTAGAGATAGACCTTTGGTTCTTTGACTTCACATTGTGTTTCGTGACCAGGAAGATGCACATCCGTACATGGTTGATATTAAACAGGAGCTTGATTCAATTGGTTGTCTCCAAACCCCCTTAGCCTGGGGTGGGGCTGTATGAATGAGGGAAAAAATGTTGCTAACAAGATAGCATGGTGAGGCAGTGGGGAAACCAGGGTAGGGGGTTGTCTGTGCAGCCTGCAGGTCCCCTAATAGTAATAATAGCAGTTACTAAAGTGCTTACTCTGTGCCAGGGACTGTTTTAAGCTCTTTCTATTGTATTAATTCCTTTGTGCTTCACAATGACTCCATGAATATGGAACAATGATTAGCCCTCCTTTATAGATGATGAAACTGAGGCACCTCTAGGTTAACAACTCGCCCAAGGTCATGCTGGTAGTTGGTAATAAGGGAGAGCCCAGGGCCGTGGGTTCTGCACTTGGAGCAGCAATGATGCGCGCCCTATCACTTGGGGCTGCCCACAGGGAGGTCTAGCTCTCTTCTTTCTCTGAGCTTATTGGAGGCTAAGTTCTGGTTCTTACAGTCTCCACTAAATGGGACCAGTTGTTTCATTATCTACTTTATCACAATCCACCAATGGCATTTATTCAAAAGTGAAATTAACACTTTTAGCATCATAACAGTAGTTTTGCAATTCTAGGCCTGGAAGCTTCTACTATTTTTCTTTCAAGAATCTTTGGTAATAAAGCCCAGTATGTGATAAAAACAGTATATGAGTAAACAGCATATGGGTACAGTGTGAGCATATGAGTACAGTATGAGTGTATGAGTAAAACATAGGGAGAGTGGAGGCAGAGGTGGAGAGGGAGCAGCAGGTGACAGAGATGAAGATGTAGGCATAAGCCAGACATGCAGAGGCTTGGAGATCCCCGCAGGGAGGTTAGATTTTTATTCAAGTATTATTAGAGGCTATTCATGGCAAGAAGCAGAGGTTCTCTTCTCCTCCCTGAATACACAGGTGGACTCTATTTCTCAACTTCTCTTGCAGTTGTGTATGGCCATGTGCCTGCCTTGCATTGCTTAAGGGATCAATCATTAGTTGACTTCTAGTGAATGGAATAAACTTCTGAGCATGGCCCATTTAAGTTTCTCTTGCCTGCTCTTTCCTACTAGGATGAAAACCCTAAGATGCCTTTGTGTAGCTCTTGCTGTCTGTACTCCTCCCGTTTTCCCTTAGACCTCTATCATTCTCCTGCACATTGACTCCAGGTGTCTCCCAAAGGCTAGCACCTGCATCCGCTTATTATCAGAATGCCCTCAGGATGTCAGAACTCCCTTTGCCTACACACGCAGATTGCTAGAGGCACCTGGGAAGGTATTTCCCTTAGAGGCCGACCTTAACTAATGCATGGCAGGCATGAGCTTAAATGCTCTGACTCCCTTTTTCTGATGAGGACAGCTCTGAGGTAGGGGCTCTGCTGTCTCCAGATCCTCCCTTATGGCAGGGGTCCCCAACCCCTGGGCTGTGGGTGGGTATAGTCTGTGGCCAGTTAGGAACTGGGCTGCACAGCAGGAGACAAGTGGCAGGTGAGCGTTACCACCTGAGCTCTGCCTCCTGTTAGCTCGGCATTAGATTCTGATAGGAGTGGGAACTCCAGAGTGAACTGTGCATGTGAGGAATCTAGGTTGCATGCTCCTAATAAGAATCCGATGCCTGACTGAGATTGATCTGAGGTGGAACAGTTTCATCCTGAAACCATCCCAACCCTTCCATTCCACACCCTGCTCCATAGAACAATTGTCTTCCACAAAATCAGTCCCTGGTGCAAAAAAAAAAAAAAACAGTTGGAGACTGCTGCCTTATGGGATTAGGCTAAAGATGCCTCTGTGGGGCTTGGTTGGTACCACACCCGAGCTTACCTTCCTTCCTGTCCATACCCCACTCTGTACTTCTGTGTCACTTTTTCCTGGGACAGCTTCCTAATAGGTCATGTTCATATAAATCTCAGTTTCAGGGTCTGCCTCCAGGAAATCTGACTTGGGATGGTTTCTAAACTAGGTGTTAATGGCCCTGAATGACTCCTTAGAGAGAGGCAGCCATGTTGATTAGTCGATCTACTCACTAATTCAGGTCATAACCATTGTGTATGAGCCATTATGAATTTTTGGATCCCTTTGCTACAGTAGTTAGCCTACCCTAAGTAATACACTATAAAAAGCCATTAAGCAGAAGACTGACTTGATATCTTTTATATTTTAAAATGAATATATGACCCTCCTATGGAAAATGAATTAGAGGGAGGAAAAACCAAAATGAGGAGACCCATGGAAAGGTTCTCGTAAAAGTATAGGAGACAATTGATGTGGCTTCTCAGGCTTAGGTGGAGGGAATTTAGTATGGACATTCCAGGACACATTTTGAGTGAAAATGAGAAAACTTCATAATGGAAGGAATTCAGCTGGACTCTTTGGTTCTGGATTTGGTGACTCAATGGCCTCCACACAACGTACAGATCACCTTGTTATCTAAGTACTTGATTAGAAAACAAACCTGTAGCGCTATCTTGGTTCATCTCACATAATTTCTCTTGCCTTTTTTAAAGGAAAGAGAAAAGGAATCACTTGTGAATCAGGGGTTACAACTGAACACTCAGTCATGACTGTGGTTCTTCACCCAGGGCTTCCTCTTACCTGGGTTTAACAACCTTCTTTTTTCCAAATCCACAGCATGTAACTGGTACTTAAAGAGAGACTTATCCTGATGGTGTGTTATTGGGGCCAGAATTTAAAAACTGCACGTGAATCAGAGCCCCTCCATTCTTGGAGAGCAAGCCTCACATCAGGATCTTCAGGGTTGAGAAAAGTTGATTAACATAAAGGAAAGTCCCTGCTCCCAAGGAAGCAATGGCCAGCTGCAATGATGAGCAATAACACTTTTCCTCCCAAAGCTTAATACATGTAGAAAGTTAAATAGGTGCTACAAATAATATCAAAAGACCAATGATACTTATTTCAAAGCTTAATTTCAGTGTCTCCAATTCTCTACCACCCAACGGAGATCACCCTATGTATATTCAGGTCTTCATTTCTTACTGGCCATCTCAACCCCCTTGCCTTCCTTAGGGAGCCTCCACAGCCTGCACTGCCCCCCACCCCAACCCTACTAAACCCTGGCTCTGTTAACTATGTCTCTTTAGTTTCTGTATTTCTGATGCTTTGACGTCTGGGGACTTGCTGATACTGCAGACTGCTGCTTAGTTCCCAGGGTTAGCTAATTCCTAGAGATAGTAACAAACCCTCTCAGGAGCTCACCTTTCAAATGCTAACCAATTTATCCAGAATCCTTACCCCAACCACCTCCTTTATCCACTCCAGCCCATTTATCCACCTGCCCCTATCACCTGAGGCAGGAACCAGACAAAGGGGGCGGGGGCCAGGCTCTATTCCCCAGAGCCTGCTAAATTATTCAAAGCAGCCAAACTGACTCACCTGTTCCTTCCCACAGAACCCACAATAAAGGGCCAGGCACTGTGGCTCAGGCCTGTAATCCCAGCACTTTGGGAGGCCAAGGCAGGTGGATGAAGAGGTCAGGAGTTCAAGACCAGGCTAACCAACATAGTGAAACCCCCATCTCTACTAAAGATACATAAATTAGCCAGGTGTGGTGGCAGGCGCCTGTAGTCCCAGCTACTAGGGAGGCTGAGGCAGGAGAATGGCTTGAACCTGGGAGGAGGAGGTTGCAGTAAGCTGAGATTGTGTCACTGCACTCCAGCCTGGGCAACACAGCAAGACTCTGTCTCAGAAAAAAAAAGAAAAAAGAAACCACAATAAAGGCTCTTGCTCAGAGTCCCCCTTCCCTCTACCTCCTGAGCAATCCTGGTGCTTTGAGTGTGCAGCAGCCCTGCCCAGGCATGATGCATCGTCTTGGGGTCTGTGAGTGTAACAAGCTATCTTTTCAATGGCAATCATCTGATCTGTTGGCCTTGCCATACCAAAATAATAACAAAAACCTATATTTTAAAATACTTGCCTCCCTCTCAGAGCCTTCTGTCCCATCCCAGTTCTCCCACACCCTTTTTCAGCCTACAGGAGTTTGGGATCTGAGAATATGGTCTTTCCCCAAGTCCTTACGCCCAGAGCCAGTAAGAGGCAGTGTGGCGCAGTAGTGAAGGGTACAGGGTCAGAATACCTGGGTGACCTAGGGGAGATTTCCTCACCTCTTTCTGTCTCATTTCTCTCTTCTTTCTACAGGGATAATAAAAGTACCCATCGTAAGAATTTATTGTCAAGATTGAATGAGACAATAAATATGAAGTGCTTACGAAAGTGCTTGACACATGGGAAGAACTATGAGTTGTCAACATTATCCATCATTGTTAGGAAGTGAAGAGGAGCAGTGCTAGCAAAACTAGCAAAAAAAAAATCTGAAATTTTACCTATTGCTTCCCCAGTGCTTTCCACACACATAGAATAAGGGGTGGGCAGCAGGGAGGAATAATTGCATATTCATAAGCACCTCCAACCAAATTAATTGATAGGGCACGATAATAATAAAGGGAATTAATTTCCATTTTAATAACTTCACATGCTACATGTTAAGTATAGGTCCATATTACCAGTGGTCACCCAATTCCCCTTTGCATCTGTTCCATGTTGATTATGATGTCAGGAAAGCAAAAGCTAAATCCTTTTTCAAGGAAGAAAAAAAATCTAATTTAATAACATTGCAATCCTGTTGAAAGCATGATTAAATCTTAATAAGAGTGGAAGGATGTTGTGTTTCATGTCTATCCCTCTTGAAGCCCTGGCAACTTGTTCAGGGATATAGACGGGGTTGTCAAAGGACTTCACAGCCCAACCCAGGTCTCATCTGCCGGCATCCAAGACGCAGCAGAAATCTCTGATGGTGCTGACACTTCTATTTTCACTTTTCTCATCCTGGTGTTTTTTCTCATTAAAGCAGTTTGATTCTGTAATTTCTACTAGTACAGATAAAAGTAAAATGACTCCCAATTTTTATTTTGACCTTATAAAACCATGTAATTGGTTCAGAACCTTCAGGCTAAATGAGATTCCTGAGGATTGAGAACCTTGGACAGAGGAATCATAGAGTTAAAAATATACCACATGTCCAGATAGAATTAGCTCATAAACTAATACTCTAGTTGAAGGTACAGAAACTGAAGTCTAATGTCAATCTCATGAAAGTTTAGTTTCTGATGTATTCATTTTTTTCTCTTCAAAACAAACGTAACAGCTCAAAGTGCAATGAAAGGCATCCACCTCAATTTGCTCTTCTTTTCCTGAATCTCACAACTCTCAGAGAGTCCTAATTAGCTGTAGGATTGTGTCCAACCTCCCAAAGGTTGCATTTGTGACCCAGGGACTGGCTCTTGCCGTATTCCCCGACCCCACCTGTTCCTGCTTCATCAGCCCCTGTATGCATTCCAATCCCCAGACAGCCACACTGACCTTTAGTTTTGCATCTTTGTGAGTCTATTGCTGCCTTTCTGAAATATACTCTCCTGCTAATCTTTCTTCCAAACCCCCACTCTTCCTTTGAGAGTTAGTTCCAGTGTCTCTTCATCTGAAAAGCCTTTAATGTCTTCCTCAATGGTCCTGAGCAGACCCAGGAACCCAGACCCTCTGTGCTCTCACATAATCTTATGCAAGCCTATTACAGTTGTCAAATTATTGTGCTATATTGCAATGATTGGCTTACTTGTCTCTCATCTCTTTTAGGCTGAGCCTATTGAGGCTGGAGCCACATCTTTTCATCTCTATGTTTCTCTACACGGCATCTAGAAAAACACTTGGAATATACTAGGCCCTCAGCATGTTTGTGGGCTGTCTCATAAGAGCCAGAAACTCTGAGCATTAATGCACATATACTCTTATTTAAAAACCCCAACACCCAAGATCCTCTTATTACCGTTCCTGTGTTACAGTTGCAGAACCTAGAACATTGTGGGATAGAGTAACCTGCCTAAGCTCATACAGCCTTCAAGTGTCAAGAGTATACAGTGCAGACTCCAGCTCAGACTGGCTGCAGAGTGCAGGTCCTTAAACACTACCCCACACCACCCTCAAAGAGAGGCCTCCATGACAATGCCTTGGGCTTGGCAGCTCAGATTCCTCTAGCAATGTAGAGTTTGCACTGGCTTCCTGTGTGCTCTAGACTATGAAGGATTAGGAGGCTTATCGGTGCTGGCCGAGAAAGAATGCTTTGATCAACTGGCCACTCCCAGAGTCAGAGCCACAAAACAGTACCAGTCCCTGATTGCTGGGCAATAGGCCATACATATCTGCTAAGAAAGGGCTTGTCCCCTACACTACCCTCCCAGTTTAAGCATCTGCACGATTTGGACTTTGAATGATTCATAAATAGTAGAAGCCACAAATATCGATCCTTATCTGCCAAATCTCTTCCTGATTAAACATCGCTGGCCAGGTCAGCTCCATTCTGGGAATAATTTTGCTTATTAACCTAGAGTCCTGTCTCAGGTGGCCGTTGGGTTAAAGAGCAAAGGAAATGGAATAAAAGCACATAGCCATGCATAAAGAGAATCTGGCATATTTAAATACTTCTGACAAACCCACAGTCGGATTTCTGATCTTTGGAAGCAAGTTCCTACCTGGACCTTCTGAAGCAGGTATGATTTAAAGGCAGTGTTTTAATGGTACCACATTTAATAAATAGAGGCTTTTACACTGTTTAGTTTTACTTCTTTTTTTGAACCTCCAACTCTTAGGATATTTGGCAAACACTTCTTTGATATCTACTGTGTATCAGATGCTGTTAGACACGAGGAACATAGAAATGAATAAAAGCAGCAACAGCCAACCCCCATAGTTGCCAGTTATTAAGTTTCTACTACATGCCAGCCTTTCAAGAAGGTTGTACACACCCAAAACTACAAATACCGAGTGATAGTTCCATACTGGCAATATGTGCTTGGTGCATTGAAAGCACAAAGGTAAAGGAGGGTGGTAGGGGCAGGGGGAAATCCCCTTAGGAAGAAATAGTTATTGCCTGGCACAGAGGCTGGGAAAAGATACTCTAGGGGGAACAGCATGTACAAAGACTATTCACATGGAAGCATAAAATAGCATAGTTAGTACTTCAACACACCTGAAACTCAGAGTTCAAGGTGGAAAGTATTGATAGACTTAGGAAGGAACAAAGATATTAGAGGAGCTTAGATTTATCTTGAAGGCAAGGGGCACCACGGACAGATTTTAAGTGAGGCGTCAGTGGTGGAGGGGAGGTATTATAATCAGCAGATTTGCATTTCAAAATGAGCAGTCCATTTACTACACTGTGGAGCGATGGATTGTAGCCAGGAGAAACTAGAAGGAGAGATTCTAAGAGCAAAGCTGCTGCCTGCTAATAGCTGAAATGTGGTGTGTAATGTCAGTAGAAAAGTTTAGCCATCAAATTCAGTACAAAGGGTTGTATAAAGGAAATATATGCAGATCAAATGTCCTGACAATATATTCCAGAAAAAAATGAATCACCAGAACATTAATGTATGGCCGCTGTGCTGCTGTTTCCAAACTGTTAACACATGGTAGTAAGAAGACGATAAGAGACAAAAATTTTCTGCCCCTTTTGAACTGATCTTGTTAGTGACATTTGCCCATCTCTGTACTAATTTCTTTAGCAACATGAGAAGTACCTCACAGAGCCTACATAAACAGGGGTCAAGTGATGTAATTTCATATTAGAAAATGAATGCCTTTAGGTACTATAAAAAACAATTTGGATAATATATTTCTTCCACTTCTAGTAGAATTTTCAAGGTTTAAAAAAAAAAGAGTTGGCTGAAACTTCAGAAATGGTATAGCCCAAACCCTTCAATGTATGGATTGCTACCTGTACCTCTTTCTATTTCCACCGCTTGTAATGCTTTTTCAATCTGATTCATCTGACAAAACCTCCTCACCTATGACCCATGATGTCCTCAAAGTCACTTCTACTCTATAGTCTTCCATGAATCTCACAGAATTAATAGGTACTTCCTCTTTAGAGCTCTGGGAGTAGTAGTTAATGTCTGGACTTTTCTCATCTATAAAATGAGATCACTATTGTGCCATGAAATGAATACTTGACAGAGTAAAACAGAGATGATAATCACAACCTACTTTTTTTTTATTTTTTGAGGCAGTCTTGCTCTGTTGCCCAGGCTGGAACAATCTTGGATCACTGCAGCCTCCGCCCCTGGGTTCAAGCAATTCTCTTGCCTCAGCTTCCTGAGTAGCTGGGATTACAGACATGCACCACCACACCCAGCTAATTTTTGTATTCTTAGTAGAGACGGGGTTTCACCGTGTTAGCCAGGCTGGTCTTGAACTCTTCACCTCATGATCTGCCCTCTTTGGCATCCCAAAGTGCTGGGATTCCAGGCATGAGTCACTGTGTCCAGCACAACCTATCTATTTTACAGCATTGTCAGATGTGTCAATTACCTGTATATTTAATCTCAGATCCCTTCTGTCCTTCTTTGAAAATGTGCAGAAAACAACTTTTCCTTAGCTTCTTTCTTCTTGAGTTTCTGAGTACGTATTACTAATTTGAGGCTGTGGGAGACTGGAGACCAGAGGAGGGAAGAAGGGCAGGGTATTTTTACCCTTGGCTCTCCTGGTTTGGAATTGCATCTGCAGAAATAGTAGCATCTCCTCCAGGGCTCCTCTGTGGTTGTAGCTTGTGAAGGTGACCCTGGTCTCTGGGGTTTGGTGGTACTGCCTTCTTTCTCTATTCCTCTGGCCCAGGTTACAGTGTTTCCTCCTATTGCTGCTCTCTAGCTTGTCTGAATAGCCTTCTTTCGCTTCTTAGCTCTTCCATCATGTATCCAACCATCTCCTGTATTAAATCATCCCTGTTTGAAATACCCAGAGAGATTTCTGTTTTCTGAGTGCCTCCTGTTATATTAGACAAAGAGAAAAGGAGAGGAGAAACAACTAACATAATTGTTGACCATGTACTGTGCAACAGGCTCTTACTCTGGGCATTACATTCATAATTTCACCATAGCATAGTGGTTAAGGTTACAACATCTGTCAGAGAGACCAGACTTCAGATCCCAGTTCTGACATGTACTAACTCAGTCTTACCCAGTTTCTACATCTGTCAATTAGGGGTAAGAGTAATATTCACATGTAGAGTTGGGAGAATTCAGAATCATATGTATAAAAGCACTTATCACAAAACCCAACACAAAGTACTCAATGTTTGTTATTAATAACAAATAATAATAACACAAACAAACCTATAAGGCTGATATTATTAGTATTCCTCATGTCATGTGAGGAAATCAAGATTCATGGAAATGAGGTAATATGCCCAAGTCACATAGCCAAGACAGAGATGCTAGGATTAGAACTCTGACTAGAAAATCTTTTTTTTTCTACTATACAGAATGGGCTTACAGATGGAAACATACAATTGGAATCTATGTAAATTTAATATATAGTTTATGAATATAAGGCTTAAATTATCTGGCTCCCTTATTAATTGCATTTTTGTTAGGAGCAGAATTGGAGAGGATCCAGAATCCTGACAAACCCTCTCCTGCAGGTCGACCAACAGCACTGCAAGGACAGTAGGCTGCTCGGGGCTGGCAGCAGGAAGCACTTGCCACTGGGAAGCCACACCCGACTCTGACAGTCTGCAGGCAGGGGCTGCGGAGTGGGCCTCACCTTCTCATTACTGCCATGCTGAGGGGGTAAGGGCTAATGGACTGCTGGTCCAGAGGGACGGTCTGTAGCGCCGTGCAGCTCTCTCCACAGCATCCAGTCCTGAACCTGTGACCCCAACTCTGTGAGCAGGGCCATTACCCACCCTTGAGACTGCCGGCATTAAGATCGTCTCATTACCGGCCATGCAGATTGTTCCCGGCGATAATGAGGTGGCAAGAGAAGAAACCATCCTGGGGGAACTTCTGAGAGCCAAGCCTTCAACAGTAGATGAGTTCCTAACCTGCCGTTTTAAAAAACGTCTCTCCAAATTGCCAGGAATATTTTTTTCCAGGAAAGCTTTGACCCTTCTCTTTGTCTTTCTTTTTAGACTACGTGCTAAAAGAGGCAGAATTCCATAGTCGCCCACCCCTTTCTTGCCTTGCATCTCTGTTTTGATCTTCATCTTTCTCTTGCCTCCTTTCTCTCCCTTTTGTTCTCTTTTCCCTTTTACCCCTTTGTTCCTTGTCTTTTTTACCTTTATTCTCCTATCCCTTCACACAGCATAGCTATCCAAGCTTTGGAACAAAATACATTATGGGCCCAAATTCCAGCTCCGCTCCCTGGTAATTAGGGATATGGGCAAGATTCTCATTTTGGAGGAGAGCTTCTATTATTTATCTGAAAACTGAAACTCAAATTTTCAGGATTTTAAGATTATCAAATGACTTTATTTATAGAAAGAGGCCTGTAAGGTACATGGGCAGATACCTGGCACAGAATAAATCCAGGTACCTTCCTGTATCCAGCAAGGCTTTGTTGAGTTGACTCTGGGTTACATGTAAAGTCCTGTGGTAGATACCGGAAATAAGTTTTGGTTTCTTCTCTTAAGGAAGTTTCCCATTTTGACACTGAAGAAAAGCCAGGGAATTTTGGATTTTCTTAAACTAAATAAAGATAAATACTTTTCCTGGTATATATCAAATATCCAATTGGATATAACTAACTTCTTTTCTCAAAGCTAAGCAAACTGAGGCAAAGGACATCATGGCAATTAAAGTGTTCATATCGTGCAAACCATTTAGTTGGATGATGTCTTATCCCTCCCACAGGACACATTTACAGAAAGAACTTGTATTTTGTTGTTAATTTTATTTTCTATTGATTTTTTTTTTCTAAAGTAAGATTATGAACTACTTTAAGGTCCTCTGAAACTAGAAAGAATGTGAGTAAAGTACAATGTCTCACCATTATTTTTATTTGCATTTTAAAAATTACTAGTGAGGTTGAACACATTTCCATATTAGTTTCAGGGCACTTTGCTACAGCTTGTTTTACAATTTTAATTGGTTACTGTCCATCTGGTATCGTCTCTACTATGCTATGAGCTTCGAGAACAGAGCCTGAGCAGCACTTGCCTTTGTCTCCTTGGTGTGGTACAATAAATAAAGCATGTCAGACGGACTGGAGGCTACATAACAGAGCTCCTGCCATGTGTCAGCCACTGGTGCTGGGGACAGAGGGATGGGAGCTCTCAGAGGTACACTCTAAGTTCAGTGATACCTATAATTTCTGGGCCACTCACTGAGTGGAGAAGAAATGATTTTGTTAGAAACTGAGGTTCAAAGCCCAGCTCTGCCACCTACTGGTTCTGTGACCTTTGGCAAAGTTCCTTCATTTCTTTGAGCCTCAGTTTCCTTAGCTGTAAAATAAGGACAAGCTCCAAGATCCCTCCTAATTATTATCAAGACATGATATTTGTATAATATATACATAGCCTGAAAATAAGATTCAAACTTTAGTTATTTTTGAAATTCTGTTTTATTATGCCCTGGATTGTGTCAAGCAGTTTCATCCAAAAGAAATATAGCATGGGCTATGAATGCAAGCCACATATGTCACTTTTAACTTGCCACTTAGCCACATTTAAGTAAGTAAAAATAAACAGGTGAAATTCATTTAAATAATATATATTCTTAATACAATATATCCAAACTGTTATCATTTCAACAAGTGGCACTAGCCACATTTCAGTTGCCCAATAGCTGCCTGTGGCTGGACAACGTGGTTGGTGTGAAGTGTGGCAAGGGGGAGGTGGGCCTTTTCTGCTGCTGCTGCCCTCTGGTGGATGTACAGGTGAGTGGCAGCTCACAAATGGCAGGTGTGGGTGCAATGAAGCCACCAGCCCATGTGTCCTACTAAGCTTTGTCATGGCCCCTTCACTCCTCTCGTTTAAAGCACAGATGCTAATTTTTATTTTTTCAACCCATTCACTTGCTTATGGCTAAAGATTCACTAGTGAAGGTAATCACATTGAATCACGGCACAGTAGAATATATGAAAGATCTTCATGCAGTTCCATACATGTGACAAATATGGGCTCTTCTACTGACACTCTCTCAGGCCAGGAACCTCGCTAGGTCATCTCTCTGACAGAGTTGAAAGTCCAGTCAACAACTGTTTATCTGACATCTAAGGAAAAGGAAACATAAATAACCTGAACTATTTTTGTACTTCTTTCCTATGATAATTATGCTCAGAGTCATCCAGCAACCACATTGAAAGGTTCTGTGGGGCCTTCTGCATCATCGGAGAAGGAACTGATTGAGTTTAGTAACTTATAATTCTTTCCAAATTAGAACCAAGTATATGACATAGGTTGTCACCTGCTAGTAAGCAGAATATTTGATTAGCTGGAGAAATTTATTTTGGAATATAAGAAGGAGCATGGATTTTGAATCGAGACTTAGATTTGACTCTTAACTATGTCATTTTCTATATGAGCTTGAGTTTGAAATTTAATCTCTTTAGATTTTAGTTTTCTTGTCTGAAAAATAGAAATGATACCTCACTTTGTATTCTTCGTATTACTGTTTATTCAATAGATATGTATTGAGCATATATTATATGCCTGGCTTACCCATATATGCCCACGCACACACAGATACAGCAGTGAACAAAACAGAATCCACCTCTCCTTTCATGGGGCTTTTAGTCTGGTAGAGAAATAAATTATTTTGGAAAAAAAAAATATTGGTGTTTGAAAAGGGGGCATGCAGGACACCATGAAAGCATGAAGTTGGAACCTTATGGAGTCTAAGGCAGGGCACTCCAAAGAAGTGATGTTAAATGGGGACTATAACAATGAGTAGAGATCATGAAGATAGAAGGTTGTATGGAGAGGGATAGAAGGTGGATAAGGCAGTAGGCTGGGCAAACAGAATAGCATGTGCAAAGGCCCTGAGTTAAAAGAGAGCATAGATTAGTTGAATATCTGAAAGCAATTCAGTGCAGTACAGAAAAAGCAATGAGGCTGAAATTTATGGGGCCAGATAGAGCAGGCCCTTGTGAGCCTATAAGAGTTTGATACTGTATTCAAAGAACATGGAGCTATTGGCAGATATTTAACAGGAGAGTAATATTATTATATTTCTTTTTAAATTCTTTCTGGCTGTGTAGTAAGACAGGTGTTGAGGTATGGTAGGGAGAATAAAGTGTAGGCTACAGTGTAAATAGAGGTGAAATACGATGGGACTTTGGACTAGACATGCAGCAGTGTGATAAAGAGAAGGAATTAATCATTAATCTAAGGAACATTTAGGTAGAAGAAAATAATTAACCAGATTGTTTTATTTTTTACATTTTTTTAAATTTTTATTTCTTTTGAGATGGAGTCTTGCTCTGTCACCAGACTGGAGTGCAGTGGCATGATCTCGACTCACTGCAACCTCTACCTTCCAGGTTCAAGTGATTCTCCTGCCTCAGCCTTCCAGGTAGCTGGGACTACAGGTGTGTGCCACCAAGCCCAGCTAATTTTTGTATTTTTAGTGAAGATGGGATTTCACCATGTTGGCCAGGATGGACTTGATCTCTTGACCTTGTAGTCTACCTGCCTCGGCCTCCCAAAGTGCTGGGATTACAGGCGTGAGCCCCTGCACCTGGCCAGATTGCTTTATTTTCATGAGTTGGTCAGTGGCACATGATTGATAGCTTTTGTCTTTCTGTGCTTGTCCTAAGTAGCTATAGTTCATTCAGCAAATGTTACTGATGCTCTACCACATGCTACATGTTGTTCTAGGTAAGGGAAATGCCATGATGTCTTACTCTATTTTGTGTTGCTATAAAGGACTACTTGAGTCTGGGTAATTTATAAAGAGAAGAGATGTATTAGGCAAACAATTCTTCAGTCTGTACAAGAAACACAGTGCCAACATCTGCTTTTGGTGATGGCCTTAGGCGGCTTCCACTCATTACAGAAGGCAAAAAAGAGCTAGCTTGTAGAGATCACAAGGTGAAAGAAAAAGCAAGAGTGAGAGTGGGGAGCTGCCAGGCTTTTCTTAACAACCAGCTTTCATGGAAACTAATAGAGTAAGAACTTACTCACTTCCAAAAACAGCTTGGCTGGTTCATGCCTGTAAATCCCAGCACTTTGGGAGGCCAAGTCGGGCAGATCACCTGAGATCAGGAGGTCGAGACCAGCCTGGCCAACATGGTGAAACCCCATCTCTACTAAAAATATAAAATTAGCTGGGTGTGGTGGCATATGCCTGCAGTCCCAACTTCTCAGGAGGCTGAGGCAGGAGAATCACTTGAACCTGGGAGGCGGAGGTTGCAGTGAGCCAAGATTGCGCCACTGCACTCCAGCCTGGGTGACAGAGTGAGACTTTGTCTCAAACAAACAAATGGCTTAATCTATTCATGAAGGATCCACCCCCATGACCCAAACATAACTCAGTTCCAAAGCTGCTCTCACATATTCCGCTTTCTTTAGAGCAAGACCCCACTTTTGGTATCAGTTACCTGTCTTTTTCTATTTTGTGTTGCTATGAAGGAATGCATAAGGCTGGATAATTTGTAAAGAGGAAAGGTTCATTTGGCTCACAATCCTGATGTCTGGAAAAGTTCGATATTGGGCATCTGGTGGTCTCAGGCTGCTTCCACTCATGGCAGAAGGTAGAAGGTGAGGGAGAGCTCATGTGTGCAGAGATGGCATGGCGAAAGAGGCAGCAAGGAGGCGGTGAGTGCCCGGCTCTTTTTTTTAACAACCAGCTCTCGAAGGAACTTTAGAGCAAGAACTCACTCACCCCTGAGGGAGAGCATTACTCTATTTATAAGAGATCTGCCCCCATCACTCAAACACCTTCCATTAGGCCCCACCTCCAACACTGGGTATCAAATTTCAATGTGAGGTTTAGAGGGGACAAATTTCTAAACCATAGCAGGTGGTAAATGAAAACAGACCAAAATTTCAGCCCTCATGGAATTTATATTCTCTTGGAAATATAGTAAAGATAATATATGAAGGTAGGTGCACATGGTAAATACCAAAAAATATGGATTCTCTTCTTCCTTTTCCTAGTTATGGCAGAGAAATCCAATTTGTATGTTTACATTTAAATAACTCTGTGAAATTATCCTGCAAGATAAACCAATGCTGTATGACCAGACAAAAGTTTGGGATTCCCATGGTGTAAACCATACTGGCTGCTGATCTCTGTTTGGAACCCACTTCCTGTCTTATCACCTAATCCATCGTCCCACATTATTGCCTGCTAGTTATTTTCACTTGTATGCTATACTGAAGGGAAGAAGTTAGCAAGGAAGAATAACACTGGAACTAAAAGTCCGGGCTTTCTTTTTGTTGAACACATACTGGGCATCAGCACTGTGCTGACTTCTCTGAATCACAATTCTAGGAATATGGCATTATTCTCCCTGTTTCACAGACAAAGACACTAAGTCTTGGAGTTTCCGGGGATGAGAAGTTGCTTCTGTCTGAATCATTAGCAATCAATTTTAGCTGCCTTTCTCCTTCCGTTTCCCTGCCAAGAGAGATAACAGAGTCACTGCTATACCTACAGTTTTAAAATTCTCATGACTTAAAGACTCTACCGGTGCAAAGAGCTCTTTCCATTCCTCCATCTTTATTTCATAACCTCAGCCATTCATTTTTGGTCCAGGTTTCTTCCTTTAGCTCCACAAGGCATCTCACATTTCATGTTTCAGCCAACAGACATGCACGGGGACACAAGATACTCTATTTAAAAGCATGGATCACTATATTTACACGCTATGAGTTGAGAAACCCGCATCTCCTAACTGCAATGAACGAAGGGCTGCCTGCAATGCTGCTGGTTACAGCTAGACATAAAACCCATTATCAGCTCATTGGCTGTTTGGACATAAAACTGCTTGGTCCTACAAAGATATTTCCTCACCATAGGGATAAGTTTAATAAGAACTACAGATGATAGTAAAAAGCACATTTATTTCCTATAACCTACAGAAAGTCTTTATTGCATATAGGATAAATAGCAGGCCACTGTGAGTTACTGGTCTGCAATTCCACTTAGGAGGTTTGGGGCATGAAACACAGTGGGGAGAAACTGCTATTTTAAAAATGAAGCCTAGGAATTGGAGACCCAGGAGAGGAGGAAGATGAGTTTCTGTGTGAAAAGATGACAACCCGCTGTCAAGCAATGGTCCAGCACAGCCGCATTCATGAAGGCATGGGCAGCCTTTCTACTCAGCAGCAGGTGGCCTGAGGCAAAATTACTAAGCAATACAAACATTATCTTGCCTCATACTTAATGATTTTCAAAGCTATACCATAACCCATCTTTTTACTGGACCCTTACAAACACCACTGGAGATAAGCAAAATGAGGACTCTCATTCCCATTTTACAGATGGAAGAGCAATGTTCACATGGGACAGCCAGGATTTGAGAACATGCTGTTGTATCATGCAGAACACAGACTGTCAAAGACCACAGGCTCTGCAGATCTGGCTCCTGTTGCCTCTCTGATCTCATCACACTCAGTCCCCAGCACGCATATCCTTACTTCTTCTCAGATGCTCCAGGCATGCTCTGGCTTAGAGCCTTTGTACTCGACCTTCCTATTACCTGAAACCCTCATCTCCTGGGTATCAGCATAGTGTCCTCCTCAACTCCATTCAGATCTGTGCTCACATATCACCTTCATTCTACTCTGTTTCCATTTACAGCCGCACCCCCAGTGCTCCCTATCTTTCTTTTCTGCTTTGTTTCCATCCATAGCCCTTATCATCTTCTGACAGTTAGTATATTGCCTTTGTTTGTTTACTATCCACTTTTCCCATGAGAATGTATGCTCCTTGAGGGCAGATAATTTTGTTTGCTTTGTTTATCTCTGTACATTTGACTAGTGGTGGACATACACTAGATGCTCAGCAAATACATGTTGAATAGATTAATATATGCATCAATGATTAGTACTATAGAAAATGAGGAATAACGGCCACAGGCCTTCAAGAAAGGGTCTTACTCTGTCACCCAGGCTAGAGTGCAGTGGTGTCATCTCGACTCACTGCAACCTCTGCCTTCTGGGCTCAAGTGATCCTCCTGCTTCAGCCACCTGAGTGACTGGAACTACAGGCATGTGCCATCACACCCAGCTATTTTTATTTCTTTGTATTTTTTTATATAGACAGGGTCTCCCTAGATTGCTCAGGTTGGTCTCAAACTCCTGGGCTCAAGCAATCCACCTGCCTTGGCCTCACACCGTGCTGAAATGCCAAGTGTGAGCCACTGCACCTGGCCTCCTGTGCATTCTTAACATTGGGTTATGTCATCTTGCTCATCACAATCTAACTTTCCCATTTTCTGGCTCTCAGGCTCTGCCTTCCCATCGATGCTGCAGTGCAAGATGTCTGATCCTCCAGATCCATGCTCCAGGCTTCTCCAGTCAGCACAGGACCCCAGGATGCTATCCATGTGGACTACACCCATGGGCTCTCTTGTTCTCTTTTGTCCTCTGGTTGAGGTAGGGAAACAGGGTCTTGACAAGAGACCAAGTTAGGGTTTTCACTCTGTTGGCTTCCTCCCTGTATGGTCACCTTCAGCTGGCTACCTTTTTCAACCAAAAGTCACCGCTCTGCTCAAGGTGGCTTCTTCATAGGACTTTCTGGTCTTGGTTCCAGTATCTGCTCCCTCACCTACACCATCCACATCCAGGAGTGGTAGCAGCCCTGCACACTGCTCTATCTCATATGCTTTCCCTATACTCTGCTCACTTAAACAATCCCCTCACTAAATCCTCTTTGAATTCCTCTAATCCAAGTGTACCTTCTATTTTCTACTAGAACCCTAACTGATGACATAGTTTGTAAACTCTGAGCTCTGATTTTTCCCTCTGGCCTTACTCAACCTGCTTCTCCCTCTTTCAAAGGGACTGTACATAGTATACACGTAAAGTGCCTACCACAGTTCTTAATACATATTGTAAGTTTTCATGGATTTTTAAAAATTATGAATCCCTTTATAATCTGGTTCTAATCTTCTTTTCACCTTTATTCATTTCTACTCCCCTTGGCCACCCCCATTGTACTGGGTTGAATAGCATCCCCTCAAAATCCATGTCTACCCAGAATCTCAGAATATAACCTTATTTGGATGTAGAATTCTTGCAAATGTATTTAGTTAAAATGAGGTCATATTGGATTAGGATGGGTCTAAACATACTGAATTAGACCAGTAGGGCAAATTAGAAACCACCCTAATCCAATAACTTGTCTTTACAAGAAGAGAAAACAGAGACATGGACATAAGCAGAGCAGCTATGTAAAAGTCAGGGCAGAAACTGGAGTGCTGCAGCTGCAAGCCAAGGAATGCTGAGGATTGCTGGCAACTGCTAGAAGATAGAAAGAGGCAAGGAAGGATCCTTCCCTAGAATCTTCAGAGAGAACATAGTCTTGCTGACACTTTCGTGTTGAACTTCTAGCCTCTAGAACTGCAAGGGAATACATCTCTGCTGTTTTAAGCTACCCCAGTTTGTGGGTTTTGTCATGGCAGCTTTAGGGAATGCAGATACCCACCAACTCCACAGTGAGTGCCTACAATGAACCTGGAGGTCTTCTTCACCTCCAGCTGCTGGCATAGGCTGCCTTAGGGGCATCCTCTCACTTGTTCCACTTGACCACCTCCTGCTTGCTATTCCTCCCATTGTGCCGCCTTAACTTGAGACCTCCCCGACCATCCAAGTCTAGCTTAAGGAAGCCTCTCTTCTGAGTCGTACAACACTCTGTCTTTTTGCCATCGCAACACCTATCACATTACACAACAGTTGCAACACTGTTATGTGCCCAGCTGTAACACCATTTATTGCACTGTAGGATTTGTGAAGAAAATCCTCTCCATCTTATAATCAGATCTGTCTTATTCTTAGTTGTATTATGGGTGCCTAGTATGTGTTAATGCTGACTAGTATTCATTAAGTGCTTACTACATACTCAGTACCATTCTAAGTTATTTATGTCAACTCATGTACACCAAGTTGCCACCCTATGAGTTACGTACTATTAATTTTCCTATTCCATAGTTGGCTACAATGGAAAGCACAGGCTGAGACATCTGCATTATTCTTGGCATTCTTCCAGGTGCACTTTGCAATTCTACCAGCAAACCTCCCTGTATGATTTCAGTTTCCAAGTGCAAATCCATCTTAGCCTTAAACTCATTTACGCCATCCGCTTTCACTATATCAGCCACACTCAACTGTTGTATGCTGCAATAACTCTCTGCCAGGCTCTGAACAGTTTTCCCAGTCATCAAGAAGGTGCAATTGATTCAAAGTGTTAATATTTGCTCACCACTGAGACCATCCAGGGGCTTCATTACTCATAGCAATGCCACCCACTGGAGCTACAGAAGTGCAGGGCTCTCGAAGGCTATGCATGAGCTGATGATGAGAGATGCAGGCTTCTTGGATAAGCAAAATCTCATCATGGAAAGATATGCATCCTCTCCCCTACCTTGAGCTTTCTGGCATACAGATGAGAAATGGTTTAAAGTGAAATAAATGGAAATTGGATATCTGCTCATGTTATGGAATTCTGGAGTTCCTGAATCCTCACACATTCATTAAACTATCTTGTATATTAAATATGTACTAAGTGCCAGACTTCCTGCTAGTTGCCAGGAATACAACACAAAATAAAAAGAAGGCTTTACTGTACCCATCTTTTTGCCTTCAGGTAGGAACACACCTGTACATCCATGGCCATCTGCTCAATCTCAGTTCCTTTAGGACAAGTGGACTGATTCACAGAGAAAAGGGAGAAATGTACCAGGGCCCTTTTCAGCAAGGGTCTCAGCCCCACTGGCTTGCTCTGCACATAGCCCTGCCCCTACTTGTCTCCCTCACTGTGTCCCCACTCTTAGCATGGGTCGCTATTTTAAGATCCTCCTTTTGCTACCCTGGGCTGGTCACTGCCATTACATTTTCCTTGAAAGCAACAAAATGGAGTGGCCGTGAGCATGGGTTCTGAGCCAGGTAGCCTGAGTTGAATCTATCTCTGCTATACTCTAGCTGTATAGTCATAGAAAAGTCACAGCAACCCATGAACCTCAGTTTCTTCTTCAACAAAATGGCAACACACATGACAATCCCTACTTAAGAAGGCTGTTGAGACAATTGAACAAGGTAACAGGCAAAGTATTTGAGACAGTGCCTGAAACACAGTAACCACTCAATAAAAGTGCTAATTCTGTTATTAATGTTGTTATCACCTGATTGATGCTGGATACACACATGCTACTGTAAGTCTGGTCATCTCTTTTTATTTATGCATATAGTTTTCTTTTGTTTAGCAAAGGTTTATAGGTTTATCCACTAGCCACAAGACACCATTTAGGAACTACGAGGGCTACAAAGAAAAATAAGACGCAGTACTCAACTTCAAGGACCACACAGTCTAATGGCACAAACAAGCAAGACACAATTAAAAATAGCCCAATGTACTACATGGAGTGGTTTATATGCTTGCCATTTTCAGTCTGCCCAATAACCTCATGGAGTAAGCACTTATTATCATTGTCATCATTTCACAAGAAGTCACAGCGAGGCTAAGCAATTTCTCCATGATTACACAGCTAGGAAGTGGCAGAGAAAGGATGCAAACATAGGCAGTCTGACTCCAGAGGCTGCACTCACAGTCCCTATGCTAGGCAACCATCATGGCACTGACAATTTGCTGGAGCTTCCTGGGAGCTCCTGGGAAGGCAGCACAAAAGAGAGTGATTTCTGACCCATGTGCAGAATTTTTCATGTAGTTCAGGGGAGGGCACACCAAGCCAGGAGGAGCAGGCTGAGCAAAGCTGGGAGAGCACACATCCAGAGAAGGGGCAGTCTAGGGATGCCAGAGGCTGGCCTCTGTGTGGGGAGAGCAGCAGAGTAAGGAGGAAGGGTGGCAAAGGAGCCAAAGGTCAGGTTAGCCCAGGCCAAGGAGTTTGCACATCCCTCATAGGCAGTAGGGACTCACCTGCTGAATGACGTGGTTGGATGTGCAGTTTAAGAAGAAAACCAAAAGCCTCACTCCAACAGGCTGATATGTTCTCTCCGGGTTCTCTGCTGGCCCTCTAAGGTAAGGAGGAGGTACAAAAGAGAGCCAGAATCATGGTCATGGTTTATTTGTATTATGGTCTGTGCTGCAGATAAAAGAGTATAGAGATTCTTGTAGATAGGCCAGTTTTTCACCCTAGATTTCCTTCTTCTTGCTGTATGGCTTTGGAAAACTCACCTCACCTTTCTGAGCTCATTTACTCCCCAGAGTAAAGAGCGACTGGTGAAAGCCACCTTACAGGGTAGATAAGAAGGGTAAATTGAGAAAATGCAGGTTCCCAGGAGATTTTTTTTCCCTGACAGTCCTTCTGTTGCTGCCCTTTCTGCACCCTCTGCAGTGTTTTCAAGGTCTCTTGCCCCAGGGCCCATAAAGTCCTGGCCTGTGAACAGAGAAGCATGTCTCAAGTGTTACAAGTGAGTGTGCACAAGTCCCAGGGTTAAAACCGCCAATTCTCAGCTGCCTGGGCCAGCAGCCATGGACTGTTAGACAAAAGGCGACATGAGCCTGAGCAGTGTCTTCCGCAATTACCTTTGCTCACACACCTTTTCCTGCCGTGACATCACATTACAACGTGGAGCATCTGGTTCCTCGGCAAGGGAATGCCACATTCTAACTGTGGGAGGACGCTATTTGGGGAAGCCAGCCAAGCCAGAGGCTGCCTGCCTCCCTACTGGTTCCTCTAGTACTGCCAGCAAGAAGGATGAAGAAGAAGGAAGAGCCCTGGGTCCTCAGTGCCTTCTTCCCTCCCTGTGGCAGGGGAGAGGATCAGTTGTGGCCGGAGCAGAAGATGCTCAGGTCTGACATGCACACAAGAACGTCCTCACTGCCCCATTCTTTCACACCCATGGGCTCAGCACCTCAGTGTATGAGAGAATACGTAGTAACAAGTCCACAGGTTTTCAAATAAAAAAGATCCAGGGGTGAGTTCTAGCTTTGAAACCCTGAGCAAGTCACTTAACCTCTCTGTTGAAGTACCCTAGGGTCATTGAAACAAAGTACCACAAACTGGGAGTCTTCAACAACAGCATTTACCATCTCACAGTTGAGGAGCTAGACATCCAAGATCAAGGTGTTGGCAGGGCTGTTTCCTTCTGAAGGCTGTGAGATGAATCTGTTCCAGGCTTCTGGTAGTTTTCTGGTGACCTTTGGCACCGCTTGGCTTTTAGAAGAATTATACTGATCTCTGTCTTGGTCTTCACATGGCACTGTGTGTGTCTGTCTGTCGAGATTGTCATTTTTATAAGGACACCCTTTATACTGGATTAGAATCCCTTCCCTCCCCTGATGGCTTCTTTTAACTAACTCTATCTGCAATGACCGTATTTCCAAATAAAGTCACATTCTAAGGTACCTAATGTTAGGACATCAACATATTTGGGGTGGGCGGAGGGGTACAATTCAACCTATAATATTCTCTAAGGCTGTTTTCTTCTCAGAAGAGAGACAGTAATAAAGGCTGATAAAGCTTTAGTATCCCCATAGGGCTTATTGCGCCTCATAGGGTTGTGTGAAAGTTAAATGAGGTAGGGAATGTAACTACCTGACAAAGAGCAGGTGTCAGTAAATGTGATTTCCGTTCCCCAAGCTGGAGAGAGACTGCTTTTCCATGTAGTTAATCCGCTATCCACAAATTAACTGAGCTTAGTATCTACCCTAAGACACCCTTCGTAGGAATTTAAAGGTCATCTAACCTAACATCCATCTCAAATAGTAAGGAAACTGAGGCCAAAAGAAAAAATCATTTTGCTGATTTAATGACTAGCCTTGGGCTAGAACTAATTTTTCTCCTTGGAATAAGAAGCCGTCTCATCCAGGGAAACATACTCTGTATTAAAATGTCCTATATATAGCTCCTCACTGCCCTACAATAACACTCATGCTTTGTCTTATGTAGCTTAAGTGGTCTTTTTCAAATCTTTCACATAGCGGTCTCGTTCAGGATGTTTTGCTCACGACAACAGGCATGGATAACTTACAGCACTGGACAGATGAGGAAACGGAGGCTTAGAAAGCTATAGGGCTTGGTAGAGGTTATAGACCTCATAAGCAGTAAGACAAGAATTAGAGTGCAAGTCTCACTACAGCTTGTCCAGAGCTTTCTCCTCTATTGCATGGTTTTATATGTGGTTCTTAGTTACTTTCATATGGTAGAATCTCATGCAAGATTCAAGGAGTGCTTCTTGGGAAGGCCCTGGCTGCTGCCTCCGCTATTTCATCTTCCGAGATCTTCCATACAACTACCCTTGCTTCCTCTTTGAAATAACCATCTTTCATCTTGCTGCTCCACAGAATCCACAGTCACAGAGCAAGACATGGAGAGACATGGCAAGCACCCCAGGTTCTACTCCTGGTGCAGGGTGAGAACACTCACTATCATGCCAGAAATTCCAGCCCTGATGCTCCATCAAGTGAGGCATATGATGAAGGGCCTACCTAGTCACCCAGGTGACTTTCCAGTTTGAGAAAGTTTCTCAGCCCTGAGACGAGTAGATACTATGCACCATGCTTGCCCTCACCTGGGTGGGTCTGAAAGAACGTGCACCAGGATCTGGGTGAGTCATTGGCTAGAAATGTCAGGAAAGCATACCAAGAGGCAACTGCATGTGAACATGGACACCGGATAGAACTGAACAGTCAGAGAAGGCCAGAGCCAAACTCAGCATATGAACTAATAACTCGGATTTATCAATCAACTGATTTATTCACTGATTTATATAGTACATACTGATCGAGGGATTATCATGTGCAAAGCACTCTGCTGGGCAGTGCCAGGCAATGAGCAAGACAACATGGTCCTCACTACCTGGGGCTCTCTGGCCCTTCATCACAGAATGTCCGAACAGGCCCATTCCATTGGAACTAAAAGGCTTGTTTTAGGAATAGAAAAGAACAAAATAATTACAGAAAATAAGGCAAGTAGCAGAGCCTCTTGGCTGTTCTGGGGTCACAATGCTGTAAATAGCAGAATGTTAAAATGGCCTTGAGGTACAATAACTGAAGAGGGGTGCAAGTCATTTCATGATGTAAGAAAAAAAATGACACCTTTACAACAGCTGCAAATTATCCTTGTTATAGGAAAAAAAATCACAGGAAATGTTTCATAGGAGCAAGGATCCTTGTACATAACAACTTTTCAGAGAGGACTCTGTAGGTCAGAAGCACTAGAACCTAAAGTCCAGTGCATAGCCCAGGCCCCCATGCTTGCCACAGGCTTAGCCTATGGTAGGCAGAATTAAGATCATGGAGTAGAAAGGGTGTCTATTTAGAAATCAGAGAGCCTGAAGGCTAACATCTATCAAGCCCCTTGCAAGCTAGAGATCTTGACGAAGCAACTGGATGTCTCAGAGCCCTGGGTTTTTATCTGTAAAATGGGCACATTCACAACAACAACAAAAAAAAACACTGAGAGCCCACTATGAGGTCTCTGTGCTTTCCCTGCATGATCTCACCTAGTCCACAATGTAATCAATCCTGTGAAGTAGGTCCTAGGTTATCACTATATTTCACAATGGGAGAGTAAAAGCCCAGGTAAGTCGCCATTTCTACAGCTGCTAAGTGGAAAAGATAAAATTGGTGCTCCACAGCCTGAACTCTTAACACCTTTAACAATAATAGTAACTGATTCCAGTGACAAAGTGAGGAATACATGAAATTGCATGTGTAAAAAGCATTTGTTAAAAATCACAAAGTATTTCCTACAGATGAGGGGGTTTATTATTTCTTCCCTCCAAGGGCATGAATAGACTTACAATAAGCCAAAGATATTTCATTTTAAATCCTGCTCTCCCTTTATTCCTCAACTATTACAGTAAAATGAGGGTCTGAGGATTTGGGGAAACAGTCAGGAGCCAAGGAACCAGCGATAGCGATATGAGATAGGAAAGAAAGAACCACGGGACCTCATAGCGCACACAATTTGCAAGCTGATGTACAAACTATTTGCTGGGACCAATTACTCGCATCTTAATTAATGAACACACAACCCACAATCTGTCTGAGAAATGCAAAAAAATATGGCATGTGTTTAGAGGCTGCAGTGTGCCAACCACCAGATCTGGAAGCTCCTTCCTCAGACTGCTGGGCTGGGAGCCACCGTGGAGACCACATTTTAGCATCCTGGTGACACTGAAATTCAGTTCAGACCATCTCTTTGAAGTGCCCATGTGAAGCGCTTGCTGTGTGGCTGGCAGTGGGTTAGGCTTTGTGGAGTGCTTAGAGTAAAGGTAGCCCACCCCCTGCCCTAGTGGATGAAGAAGGAAGTATTGCTCATCAGTCCACCAGCCTTGATTTTGTGCCTCCAGTCTACTCAGTGTGCGGTGCCTGGCACTGCAGGGGACTCCAAGACTGAGACCACAGGCTTGCTTTCCAAGCATTTAACTTGGACAGTTGGTAATGACAATTACCAACTTATTTTGAATTAGGTACTATGTTATGTAAACGAATTGCATATCTTATCTCATTTTATTCTCACAACAACCCCATGAATGAACTGACTCTTTATTGCTAAAATTTATTGAGCACTTATCCTGTGCTGTGCATGCTCTAGGCCAAGTACTGGTAGTTCCCAGGATTTGGAAGCTTGTGCAAGATCACTCGTTAGTAAGTGTCACAATCAGGGTTTGAACCTAGGAAGATCAGCTTCGAATGCAGGGTGAATTTAACCATTATATCATAGTATATTCATTCAACTTATATTTACTGAATCGCTTTGAGGAAGATAAGAATCTTATATTTTAGCAAATTTCAAGTATACAACACAGCATTATTGACTGTAGTCATCCTGCCATGCAATTATACCTTAATAAAATGGGATTTTAAAAAAAAAGTCTAAAAAAAAATCTTGTATTTTAGTAAAGGGAACAGGGAGTTCATGGAAACAACAATAAACAAATTCAGTTCATGACACTCTGATTTGTAATGAAAAGAAAATGTACAGCGTGAGTCAATACAAAGGGTAAGAATGGAACAAGATGGTCCCCTCCCAGCTGAGAAGGTGCAGTGGCCATGGTCACAAGTTGGCAGGCTCTCCTAAAGCAGACACCAAGACAGAGTAGTATGCAGGATGTGTATTGGAATGTGTGGTGCTCTTGGAATCCACATCTGTGGAAGGGAAAAAGGAAGCAGGGGTCAGCAGAGGGAGATATCAAGCTGCAGTCCAGGCCAGGGACAGTCTTGACCAACCCTGAGGGGAGGTGTCCTGGAGCTTAAAAAGCCGTATAGAGTTGTCCTGACCTGATACCTCCACATTAACAAGTTATTGGATGAGGGTCACCAGAGGAAGGACCTGACCTTGGGCAATCCCAGAGAAGGTTAGCAAGTGCAAGCTGTCTGCCCACTGCACTCTCAGCAGCTGGGCCAACAAGTTCCTCTCTGAAGAAATCTCTGGATGGCACCTCAAAGTGTCCACCACAAGGGTGGTGGTAGAGGAATCTCTGAGGCAGTGACAACTAAGCTAAATCCTGAACAAGATGGAGAAGAGCAAGTAATGATGAAAGAGTCTCAAAGCAGCCTATACAGGAGGGTATAAAAGGCAGATCCTCAAAACAACAAATGAATAACACGAGATGTTGTGATACAGAAAAGGAAATGGACACAACTCCAGTCAGGGGTAGGGGAAATCATGAGCAATGGAAGTATTTATTCAGCATGGCCTGTGGTTTGGGGTTGGGAAGAGAGATTGATTTGTTAGGCTTAAAACTCTCATCAACTTTTTAATGTTATAATCATTTTCTGGATTTAATTAACCGCAACCACTCCCAATCAACAGCATGTATGGCTGTTAAAAGTAACAACAATTGCAAAAGAACATTGACATTATGCCAGGCCCTGCTCTAAATGCTTTATTTATATTAATTCTCATAATCTCACAGAACCATATGAAGTAGGTGTTGTTTTACAGATGAAGAAACTGAAGCATAAAGAGATTGAGTAACTTGGCCAAGGTTGCATAATGAATAAGAAGTAGAGCCAGGCTTCAAATTCAGACATCTGGGCTCTTGGGTGGCACCTTTGCCGATTGCACTGTGCTGTGGTCCCAGGTGCAAATCCCTAGTTGTATTAATAGAGGCAGAGTCCAGCTCAAGGTGCAAGAGTCTTGCTCCTCAGATACCACGAGACACTGGAATCGCTTCTTTTTCACCTGTCCATTTTCTACCTTGCAGTCTCAGTGACCTTTTCAAAACAAAATTGAATGACCATTTTCCCTGCTTAACACCTTCAGTGACTCCAGGTTTCACAGGCTCAACTCATCTGGCATTCAAGGCTCTGCAGGGTCTGCTCTGGCCTCGCCACTCTCCTTGCATCCCAACAACTCATCAGGGCCTTTGCTCATGCTGTTCTCTTCACCTGGAATGTTTTCCCCCTTGTCTCTGCTCCCCCTCAGACTAGCTCATTCCTCCCATCCCACAAAGCTCAGACCCTCTTGTTATTCTGTTTCATTACACACTTCATTTTGCCTTTATAGCTCTGAATATAATGTTAGCTCCTTATCTGAGTCATTAAAATTCCCAATTAAATCAACAATGGTGTAATTTGTTGTTTAATGTATATTTTCCTTCTACTAAGTAGAAGAGAGGCACTTCCACTACCTAGTCCAGTGCCTGGCATAGGTGAGGCACTCGTCTAATGCTGTAGAATGCAAGAGTGAATGAATGAGCTTCACTGATAAAGTATGTTTGTTCTGAAGAGGGAGGTCCGAGTAACTATCAGCTCTGACATCCAGGTTTCTTGCTCGTAAACAATGAGATCTCCTTGTATAGTTCTTGTGTGGTTAAGTAATAATGTGCTTACAACACCTAGCACAGATTCCAGGAGCTGGCATCCCATCAATAATTGGCATCTATATAGATAATCAATCTATCTGTATTATTTTGTTAAAAGCATTAAAAAAAAGTAAGGGAGATACAGTCTATGGGTTAAGAGTGAGAACTCTGTGGCCAACACCCCAGAGTCAAATCCTAGCCATACGTTTACGAGCTGGGTTTATTGCCATCTTCTTTTAGGTCTCAACCAGGTCATCTGTACAATGAGTGGGGGGCAATGAGTGTTTCATACACATGCAGCTGCTGTATTCAAATAAATAAAGCATTTAGGACAGTGACAGATACATAATAAGCTTTATCTCAACAGTGTATACTATTATTATAAACAATAAGATAGTATGGAGAATTTAAAGGCAGACTTAGCCAGAAGGAAAAATGATGAGAGGACAGGAACACAGTTCTCAAACATTTGAAGGGGGGATGCCTAGGAGAGGGACAAATTTTCTACTCTGAGACCCCAGAGGGCAGAGTAAGAATCAAGAAGGTAAAATTCAGGGAAGGCTCACATTGGCTCCATGAAGAGCACCAGTGCAGATGAGATGCTGGACAAAACAGGAAGTATCCCATCTCTGGAAGAAGGCACATAGAGGCTGGCAGCCAGGGGTGAAATGGAAGCAAGTGGGTGGAAGGTTGCAGGAGAAACCCTCAAGGGTTCTTGCATCTCTATGATTCTGAGGTAGTAGGCTTCTATAATGCTTTCAAGTCCCATGCAGTTGTGTTTTCTTTCTTTAATTCACCTGCATATAGTGGGAAAAAGAACGCATTCATCCTCTATTTGTCTGTATAGGTTGCTGGAACATTTCAGAGCCTCAAAAGCAAGGTTACAGGTTAAAAGCACCATGATCTCTGACTCTTGGGTCCAATGTTCTTCCAAATTAGACAGTATGAGAATGGGTGGGAATGAAGAAAGCAAACTGCACCTCCAATGTGTTCACTACTGTCACTTACGCTTGCTGTGACACACAACACTGCCGTCTCCTTGGGCTTCACAAGGCTTTCAGGGCTCTGACCCTGGAGGGCTGGGTGTGCAGAGCTCATTCTTTTTGCATTAGAAGAGCACGCAGAGGGATGTTGAAGGAGGTTATTCTGGTAGGCTCAGGCATGCCATATGATGGCTTTGTCAGATAGTAACATGCTCTCGTATGCATCACTCCACAGTACATAGTACAGTCTCATTCCATGTAGACTTCAAAATAATTCCGTGAAATAATTTTTCATTCACTCATTAAATTATCCAACATGTATTTGTTGAGCACTTACATCTACCTATTGCCCGCTTACTGTATACCAGGTGCTGTGTTAGGTGCTCACCAAACTCACCCTCTTAACCTCATACTTGAAGAAACAGACACGGATATTAAGTATGTCCAAGGCTTCTAGCTGAGGAAATATCCTCTGAAACACTAGTACTTACTGTCCTGACTTAATAACAAAGATGAATAATTAATTTTGTCTACCATGATTAGTGTAAATAACAAGAATTATAACTATCATTAGTACCTTATGGTTTACCAAGAATACGTACATAACCAATCCTATGCAGTGTGGAAGGCAATTGTCCCTACTTTAAAAACAAACATGCTAATACCCAGAGAGGTTAATTAATAAGTCCCAGTTCACCCAGACAGCGAGCAGACAGAGGAGCCTGCTCTGAGACTATCACCGTGTGTTCTTCAATGCATGTTCAGCACGACACACCTCATATTAATAATTAAGTGTTTCCATATTTAAGTGACATCTTATGTAATATAACTATTAGTTAATTTGATCTCTCCATGAATCCAATGAGATAAAAAACATTATCCCCATTTCAGAGCTGAGCAAACTGAGGCTCAAAAAGTTGTCAACATGTACTAGATATGTGGAGGGCTTCAGTCAGGCTTGAAACCTACATTTTCTTATTCCAACATCCATGCTTTTTTCATTAAACCTCCCTGACAAATATCCACCTACAATGCCTCTTGTGGAGACATAGAAAGCTGCTGCCCTTGCCCACGGAGTCAGTACCCCAGGCACTCTCTTTCTCTTCCTTCCAGCCATCCCAGCCCAGAGATTTTGGGGAAGCAGCATGCAGAGAAGCTCACGCCTTGCTCAGTACTAGGCCAGGCACTTGGGGACCCAGCCATCAGGGAGCTGACACAATTTCAGATGCTTGCTGCCCTAATTACTTGATGATCTGTCATCACAGAGATAGAATTGTGATGCGGGGAGTGGCATTCTGCTTTTGCCTGGGCAAAGGAAAGGCAGATAGAAATGCTTCAGTTTCAGTTTACAAGAGAGAAATCTCCACCAAAGTCTATAATCCATCCCAAATGTTGGTTCAGAAAGAAGGATGGAAGGGAATTGGACACTTGTGGAGCATCTGCTGGGTGCCAGACCTCATGCTGGCAAACATGTCACACAGTACATGGATTTGTGGTTCAGTCATCACAACAGTCCCATGAGAGAGGGATACATATTTGCAGTTTATAGGTGAGGAAGCTAAGGATAGTAGTGGTGGATAAGCTAGACAGCAGGGATAAGACCAGGGCAAGCTTAGTCTGACTCCTGCAGAAGTCACAGAATGGTGTTAACCAGGAGCATTACTTAGTTGGAACTGTTTTCTAGAAATATTGCTCTGCTACAGTGAGGTGAGTTTATTTGAGAAGGCAAAGGCTGGAGGCAAATGAGGATGAAGTACATCGCCTGAGATGGGATGCAGGCCTGTGGCTAGGATAGGCTTGTAAGGAGTGGCTAGACTCAGGACTCATCAGGATGCTGAATCTGCATCTCGAGAAGGCCAGTGGAAGCCCAGAAGTGGGACAGGAATGAGGAGGGAGGAAGTTCACAGTCAGGCTGGAACATGGGTTTCTGGCTTGTGTGACTGGATGAACGGAGGTGCCACTCTCTTGTGTATGAAGGCAGGCTCAAGGGCACAGAGGATGAATTAAGTATAGAAATGTTGAGTGTCAGCTGCCTGAGAGTGATCCAGGTGGAGACACCAGTTCACAAGTAGAAGTCAGGGTCTGGAGCTCAGGAGAGAACCTGGATTATAAAGAAGCCACCTGCATAGCCTTGGTGGTTGCAGCCAGGGATGTGGAGGGAACGGCTATGAGTAGTGTGATGTGGGAGTGGGGAGTAGAACAGAGCCCTAGGGACATCAAGAAGGTTCTTTTCGGAGGCTTAGCAAGAATGGCCAGATGGGCAGGAGGAAACAAGAAGAATCTGCATTTGCTTCTAAATAATGAAGTCCTTTCGTGTGTTGTATTCTTGAAAAAGTGAAGGGTGTTGCTAATCCAGCTGAGAAAGCATTATCTCTGATGTGATCTGTACTAGCCTAGGAGAACACACACTGTGGATGGGGAAGATTCAGAATCCATGTGAAAAAGAAATAGGAACTCTATCTCCATCAAAGGAGAATGGTGTGTGTGTGGTGGGGGGAGGCGGCGGGGGACTGGGGAGACTGGAGTTCCCGCTGCTTGGCTGCTAAGAGCAGAGTGAGCAAGGACTGTGCTGTGGCTCCTCCAGGTGTCTGTGCTGAAAAAGGCATGTTGTCATTGCTTTCTGACATGGCATTGATGTTTGATTCACCAGGTGATGCCAACCAAACATGGAGTTTGCATTAAAGCATTACCCTGAGTCTGAAGAATAACACGTGGAAATGATGCTCATGACAAGATAAAAAGAAAAATTTTTTTTGAGACAGTGTCTCCCTCTGTCACCAGGCTGGAGTACTGGCATGATCTCTACCTCCTGGGTTCAAGTGACTCCCCTGCCTCAGCCTCCTGAGTAGCTGGGACTACAGGCGTGCACAACCATGCCTAGCTAATTTTTTGTACTTCAGTAGAGAGGAGGTTTCACCATGTTGGGCAGTATGGTCTTGATCTCCTGACCTCATGATCCGCTCACCTCAGCCTCCCCAAATGCTGAGATTACAGGCGTGACAGTGCACCCAGCCAACCAGGTAAGTTTTACACAAGGCTTGAGGGTGATGAAGAAGCTATGATTTTGCCAGCACAATAACTGAGACAGTTGACTCACCACTCTCCTGTATCCTTCAAAAGCAGGAATGAAGAAATGCACGTAAACCCACAGAATCACAGAATCTCAGGACTGGAAGGGACCTGAATTCTCAGTTTTCTAATTGATAATGGATTTATTAACTTGGGAATTCATCATTCACTTTATAAATATTTATAGAGCATTTATTATTTCCAAACACTATTCTAGGCCTGGGTGATTCGACAAAGAACAATACTAGCTATAATTCCTACCCTCATGAAGCTTACATTCTAGTAAGCTTTTAATTATTTACCTTTTAACTTTTGTAATTTCCTTAGGTAAGAAGCTTACAGAAGTTAAAAGGTAAACAATTAAAATACGCCATGTTAGACAGTGAGGAGTCCTCCAGAGTAAAACAAAGCAGAATAGGGAATCGCAAACATTGTGGGTGGGTAGGGTGGGGTGGGGCAGTAGGGAAGGTTTTGTAATTTTGAATAACTGAATCATCCTTATTTCTTTTTATGCTATCTCAAGGAATGGTCTTCCCTCCTTACATTTTTTCACACCCATTAGTTAATTTGATGCCTGTTAATAAAAATATTTGAGGAAGAAAAATATGGTCATCATCAGAGCAAAGTTATTAAATATTTATTTTGGGCCATTCATGGTGTTGACTGGTTCATAAGCACTATCTCTTATTATCTTCACACCAATAAGGAGGTAGTTACTGTCATTATCCCATTTTATAAAATTAAAACAACAACAAAACAGAAGCAAAACCCTAGTTTTCATCCTAGACTCAAAACGCAGTCCTGCCACCTACCATCTACATGACTGTAAGTGGACTGCTTAACTTTTCCAATCCTCAGTTTCCTCATATGCAAGATGGGAGTAACAAGACCTCACCCACAGTTGCTGTGAGAATATGTATGACAGAGTAGGAGTCAAATCAGATAGATCTGCCTGATTCCAAAAAACAAATCTTCAAGCACAAACTATCCTGACTCATTTTTTGAGATGAGAAAATTGCCGAGCAGCAGAGATTACTGTAATGGTAGGATTATAACATTGAGGTGATCATGCAAAATCTCTCTATCTCAGCAGATTAAGCGATTAATTGAGACAAGAACAATAAAATCCTTTACAGTTTGCAAGCCTTGAATTCACGATATAGCTGTAACCAAAGGGAAAGCAATATACAACATCAGTATTTGATGTATTCTATATAACATCAAATTTTCCCAGGTTTATTATGCACTTTTCAGATTTGGCTGCTTCCAAATAGATAAGCGTGTGTGTCCATATGTACACACAACGCTAGCCGTGATAATTGCTAACACTTCCGTAGTGCTTCCATAGGGCAGCGTAATCCAAGCAGTTTACTCATAACTCATTTAATCCTCACCAACCTTAATGAGGTAGTTACTCTTATTTTATTATTATAGCTATTTTACAATGGGGAAACAGAAGCTCAGAGAAGTCAAGTAACTGACCCATCTCACAGTTCTAAGTGGTAGAACTGGCATGAAATCCCACGCATTCTGATGTCAAAGGTGACGTTCTTGACACCTGTGCTATACTGAACTATCTGCATTAGCCAAATATCCATGCTTTGTTTATTGCTCTGCCTTCCCACATACTGCACTGTATGCCTGGAATACTGTTCTCTCCCCTCTCCTCTTTCCACCTTCCCAACTGATTAAATCTTATTTTTCCCTCAGCATCATCTCCCCTGGAAAGTCCTCTCTGACTCTGTCCATCTTCAATTTCCACTGTGGATGCTCTCTCCTCTTCTCTGGGCTTACAGAGCACCCTGTGCCACCCTTTATCATAGCACCTGAGTAGATAATAAAAATGTTCTGTACTTGTTTTCCCCAGTGCCCCCTACACTAGACTGTGACTTCCTTTAAGCCTAAGACTCTGTCTGGTGGAATATAGTCTTCTGAATTATAGTAAGTCCTTCATAAATATTTGCTGAGTATATAGACAGATTAAGTATTAACCATATTAGATGGGTTGATGATTGCGGCCCCAGCATGCATACTTTCTGGGTCTTTTCTTACAGATTTTGAAATTCTAACTAGGGAATTTTAAAGTGAGAAATTCAGGTAGAATTTGGAATGGGGATGGGGCAGCTGACTGGTCTAAGTCAATGTGTCTCAGTGATTTGTTAAGCCTTCAGCACAATCCACGACACTAGCCAGAGTAATCCAGTATAGGCAACTGACTTATAAAGTTATAATCAGAGGAAGCTTGGAAATTAGTTCAGAAGGTGAATGAATGGAAACACTGCTCACTCTCTAAGGGAAGCAGAAGGCCCAGAACCCCTGAGGACATTCTTAGCTTTCTTAAGGCCTCGAAGAGATAAAAATGACTCCACAAAAGATCGATCAAAAAGACAGAAGGAACATATCCACGTGATACTGACAAGACACAGGTTTAAACCAGTCCTGAGTTCTTCTCTACTTCTGGACTTCTCAAATACATCAGCCAATAAATTCCACTATTGTTCAAGTCTCTTTGATTTGGGTTTTCTATTACTTGCATCCAAACACATTATAAATATTTTGCTGTTTAGCTGACTTCAAAGTTTGCAGATAGGAGGAAGGGTACCACATGAAGGAATATTAATATCATGAGAGACGTTACTAGAGTTGTACTTAAAATTTATTCCACGGTCACTGGGAATCTCCTGACAGTTTCAGAGCAGAGGAGAGCTACTCTTGGAGCTGTGGTTTAGAAATACAATTCTGTTGCCTTATGGTTCAGCTGCTATTCTGTATCTACATATTTTTTCTCTTTCATTTTACAGGTTAATAATCACACAAAAAGAATAATTCTAAGTATCCAGGATTTCTACTAGTTGGTAAAAAAAATAGGATTTCTGAAGTGGAAAATGACATTCTCAGGGAAGATTCTGAAAATATATACATATATATTTGAGAAACAGATGGTATCTCAGAGCCTCAAGTCTGTTGGCTTGTAACAGCAAGGCAACGAACTTTATGCCAACAAGTAAACTCATCTTCCCAGGAAAATGGCAAACCCCTCAATCACATGGCCTCTAGTGATACTGCCAGTATGAAGTGTTTAGATTCCTGAGGCGAAAATAAGAAACTTTGCCACAGCAGTAACTAGGACGAGAAGACTATGGTGTAAGGAGATAAGGAAAGGCAGCAAACATTTCCTGAACCTCTAGTCAGCATCTTATAATATGCTACGTGCCTGTCATCCATCAGCTCACTCTGTCCCCAAGGAGCAGGGATGTAGACTCCAACCTGCATGATTTCAAAGTGCACCATGTTATGGGCAAACAAAATTTCTAAAGCTGAATTGTGAAGGTGCCAGGCAAATACTTCCACCAACAGAGCCCAGCTCAAATGCTACCTCTCCCATCCAGCTTGCATAACTTTATCTGCTCTTTGGCTTGTTCCTTCTCTGAATTCTAAAGGCTTGTCCCAGCCAATTAAGCTTCAACCACCTAGGAAACTGAGAATTTTTCTATTCATCTTTGTTCATTAGGAATTTCTGTTTAATCACTTTTTAAATAGAAAGCATTTTAAGGTGGATTAAGAAGAAAAAAGGGCATGGTACTTAGTAGAGGCTGTTCAAAAATACTCTGGGTTTCCTTATTCATACATGGTGAGATTATATTTCTCTTCCCCCTGAAAGATAAATGTGGTCATGTGACTTTTTTGGCTGATGAAATTATGAGCAGAAGCAATCTGTGTCACTTCCAAGTGGAAGGTTTAGAGCCAGTACATAATTCGCCACATTCCCTTCCCTACTAAAGTTACTGTGGAGGCCTGTCTCAAGATAAAACCTCTATCCTTGAGTGAGGATGATAAGGCGGAGCTCCCTGGTGATTGTGTAGCTTGGCCCATAGAATGAGCAAAACCTGTATATATTAAACCATCTTGATTTGTGTATGCAATGTTTGTTACTGCAGCATAAAGTAGGCTGCCCTGATTGATTCAGAAGGATTTGTCAAAACGACATAGAAGTGTCCTTTAGAATTCAAGGTCACAAAGGCAGCTGGGCTTTGAGAATGTATTAAAACCAAGGTCTAGAGAGCTGCCCGACTCACTCTGTCTTCTGTACTCCCCTCTGTGTATCTGCTCTGTGTGTCCTTCCTCCATCTCTGCTGCCTTTCTCTAGCTCTATCTGCCCCTCTTTGTGAATCTCTCTGTTTCTCTTCCTGATCCTCCAGTCCACCCAGGTGGGAAGTAGAGGGAAGACGTTTACACCAAAGCTCTTGAGAATACCTGTTACAAGTCCTTTCTCTCTCTCTCTCACAGGCCCCCACACACAAACACAATACTTGGCTTCATTTTCAAATTACTGGCGAAAGGACTCTAATCAGCCCAACTTAAATTAAGATCAGGTCCCCACCCCTACTCCAATCAAATATGGCCAAGGGATGAAAGAAAATAGTGAGGTTGGCATTTAAGAAGGGTTACTATAAGTTGATATGTAATAACAGTAACTAGCACTGAGACAAAGATTCTTCTGTGATGGTGATGGTTCATGGCTATCTATTCACTCTGTTTTTTTTTGAGATGGAATCTCGCTCTGTTGCCAGGCTGGAGTGATGTAATCTCGGCTCACTGCAATCTCTGCCTTCTGGGTTCCAGCAATTCTCCTGCCTCAGCCTCCCAAGTAGCTGGAACAAAATGTGCATGCCACCATGCCCAACTAATTTTTGTATTTTTAGTAGAGATGGGGTTTCACCATGTTGGCCAGGATGGTCTTGATCTTTTGACCTTATGATCTGCCCGCCTTGGCCTCCCAAAGTGCTGGGATTACAGGCATGAGCCACTGTGCTCAGCCTTCACTCTCTTAATCTTCAGAACAACTATATGAAATAGGTACTAATATCACAAGCTGCATTTTATAGATGAGAAAATGGAGACATGCAGAGATTAATTAATTTGCCCAAAGTCACAAGTGTTAAGTAGGTGATCAGAGATGTGTACCAGGAAGTCTCACACAAGAGTTCTTGTGTTTTTCCCAAAAATATGCTGCCTCTTATATTATTGGCATCTACTATAAGCACCTTGTTTCTCCTGGCAAACTCTGGGTTCCTGCAGAGTGGAAGTCCATGTCTATTATCCATTATACCTATAAGAATGTTAAATGGAAGAAGCCAGCATGTACTGATTGTGGTGCTAGATGCATCCACACTAAAGGATTGTTGTCATTTAATGGCAGGAGACATCCTGAGAGTTAAATGACTTGCCCAAGGTTTCATAATTAGTAAACCATAGAGCCAGGGCTCAGATCCAAGTCTTCTCATCCTAAATCTAGCACTCTTTCCAGCTCTACTGCAGCAGGGTTTTTGTGTTGATGTCAAGAATCATGAATAAACTTAAACAAATCTATTTCCCCTCCTCGTCAGTGTCTTCAAATGACACTGTCACCAAGGGCTCCAAAGGCAGTGACAGAAGTCCCTTTCCTGTAGCTGCACTGATGAAGCGGAGAAGCTTCAGGGAGAGGTCAGATGGCCGGGCTGCAGCCTAGTGATATTCATGGGATGAAGCTGGGAGGGAGTCTTCCTGGGTTATCTTCATCCAGGTAATTGCACATCTGATTTTCTAGACCATTTTTCTAAGGATGGTGCTCCTAACATCAGGCTGTGTCTCATTGACTCAGGCCCTGTGAAAGCAAAGGCTTCAGGAGCAATGCTTATTATTGTTGCTGAGCTCTGGAAGAGTTGAGCCAGGCAGGGGCTGACCTTACACACACCCCTTCTCTATAGTGAATAATTACAATAAAAACAATTACAACAATAATGATAATACCATCAGTGGGTCACTTGCCACTGACCAGTTACAAGTATGCTCCCATGCTAATCCAATCCTTATTTAAAGAGGAGGCAAGGCTAAGTGATTTGTCCAAGGTCACATAGCAAATAGGTAAAACACCAAAATTTCAATTCACATTTATCTGATGCTGAAAGCTTTCCCCTTCATGGTGGTTTCACGCCATTGGACAGGTGATCCACAGCAATCCAGGAAACAGCCTTGGAATTGACCAAAGGGGCTCATCACTCTCTAGATGAGGAGGAAAGAGGAAAAACAATGAGAATGAAGAAGGTGGAGACGATGAATAGGAAGAGAGAAATAAGAGGAGAGAGAGAAACAGCAGAAGAACAAAGCTTGCATTGACAATCTTATGTAATTTCAACAGGTCTGAAGGAGAAAAATGCAGAGAAGGATTACAGGCTGGGTAATTTTTCTTCTGACCTTAGCTCTCCAAAGATCAATGGGTGCCCCAGCAGCCTAACTGACAAAGTATGCCACTATTCTTCAAAGCCAACTGCTTTTCCCGGAGAAAGGAGAAAGGAAAGATTGACAGCTTCCAAAGGCTGGGGAGCACGTTCCCCTTGTGCTGCATCTGTACAAGGGAGTCCACACTTGGTCTTCTAGTGCCCAAGGATCATCTGAAGTCTCAGAGAGCAGGGTGCAGGGAGTCGGCAATTATTGATCCTGAAGTTCTGAGACAAGCAGCACCTGGCTCTGAGCCAAGCTATGCTGGAGTCTGAGTTCAAATGCATAGGAATTCATTTTTTTTTCTCTTTAATGGTTCACTTTGTTTTTCCGCAGCTGAGATTAGCAATTTACAGCTATCCTTGGGCATGCCTGCCAGCCCCAGGGGAGAGAGGAGAATCCAAGAAGGTAAGCAGAATTCAGAACAGGAGACACAGCTCTACCCTCTGCCTTCCAGCATATGGTGACTTCCCACTGGGGCTCAAGTATTCTCTGCATCTTATCTGCTCCTTTCAGGATTTGCAGAGAGAATGCAAGAAGTCTTCCACCTACTCTTTATCTTAACTCCTTAAAGAACTTCTGCCCTGAGCCCCTAACTCCTTTCTTGTTCTGGGGGCTTGGGCTAGAGAACTCTTTGATTAATTAGCCCAGTGACCTTGGAGAAGTTCCTTGATATCACTATACCTGAGTTTCCATATCTAGCAAATGGGGATAATTGATGTATGTTCCTCATGGTGTCAAAGTGAGGATCTAATAGGTTAAGATATATGTAAATTGATCAGAACATAGCCTGACATTCAGTAAATGTGCCATGTAAGTTTCCAAGAAGAAAGAAGTTAAAGTTTCTTTACCTTGTTCTCTCCCTTGAGCCTAAAGTCCTAGGATGTTAGCTCCCTGCCGGCTGTGCTCAAACAAAACAGAGGGCAAGGATCACGGGAAATAGGATGAAAAAGAAAAGGGAAAAAAATTAAAGAGAAATAATATTTGCTGAGTATGAATTATATGCCAGACACATGCTTGAGACTTCCGCATGGTTATTTTTAATATTAATAAATATAATGATAGTAACATTGTTCTAGTGAACATAGTTCACTTCACACAGGGCAAGCCCCCGTTAGAGGGTATTACATGCATGAGCTCACTTATTCCTGAGAATAATCTGAAAAAACAGGTTCCTTTCATCATCTCTGTTGCGGAGTTGAGCTCAGGGAGTTTGGGAGACTTGCTTTTTGGTGCTTGGACTCCAAGTGAGACATTGACTTCACATTAGTACTATAGAAAGCATGAGATTGTTATGGGCCAAGACCATCCGGAGAGCAGGCTGATGAGAATAACTCATAGGATCAAGACAGAAGAGCAGGCGCCTCATTCAGGGATGGATTTTCTTTATTTTCATCATCAGATGATGTGGGCAGGTAGGACATTAAACCACATCAAGGCCCGAAAGAGGAGACAAAGGCTCAGAGGAGTCAGGTGGTTTGACCAAAGTCACAAAGTAGATGTGGGTTAGATGACACACTGAGGTGCTCCCGCAGGACACTGTGGGTATCATGGCCTGCCATCACCTAGGGCTCCCCTTGGACAACCTGTCATCAGGGAACCCTTCCTGGACCTCCCTGGCAGAAACAACACTTTCCATCTCACCCTCTCCATTTACTATGCCCGTCTTCATTTGGAGTGCTCATTATTACCACTTACCACTGCATCATGTACTTATCTATCTCATTATCCGCCCATCATCAACAGCTAAGCTTCATGGGGCAGGGAAGTTTGTTTTGTTCCCTGTTATATTCCCAGCACTTAAAATGGTGCTTGGCATAGGATCAGCACTCAATACTGTTAAATGAATGAGTTAATTAATTGATTGATTGAGCATACCATCTTTTAATTGCTTTGATTTTCACATTTTCCACTATCTAAAACCTCTATAAGGTCAGGTATTGAATTTTATTACAGGGCTTGGCACATAGGTGCTTCATAATTATTTAAAAATGAATAAATAAGGTAGATTAAGTATTTAAATCTTATCCTAGCCTTCGTTTCTCCTTTGTAGGTCCTGGAAAGTTCACCAAAGAGGATGAGTTTGGAGGCAGTTGAATGTAAATGTGGCTCATCCAATGGGAAGGGAAGGGGATATGTGTCCTGGGATAGGTATTTGGGAAGCATAGAGTCCATTTGTTAAGGTATGCTCAACCCCCAACCTCTGTCCACACTTCAGTGACTTAGTCAGTAGACACCCCAGATGCATGTCCAGTGACTTTTACATCTTTGAGCTAAAGGACAGTTCTCTCATCTTTTCAATAAAAATTTATAACTTAATAAAGTTTCTGAGAGTTTGTTGTTTTAATACACAAAGGGTCCGTGACATCAGAGGCTGTGAAAACTCTCCCTCATCTGTCGATAGCACATTTCTCCATGCAAGGGAGGAAAAATAATCCCAGCTAGGTAAGCATCCAGGATAACAGATGTGTTTTTCCAAGATTATGCCCAAAGGATAGAAAATAAAGGTTTCGCTGAATACAGATGTCCTAAAAGCAGCAAGTTTATACTGCAACCTTGAAAAGGCAATGTGTGCCATTCCCAGTGCTAAGCCAGAGTAAGAGAAAAAAGAGTAATCAAGGAGTAAATCAACTTGAAGCTCCAAGTCAAACAAGAACAGAAATAGAAAGGTCTCCAGGTTGAAGTTATCATTCAATTTGGGCTGTGCCTCTCATTCCTCTCTGTCGTAGAATTTTAGCAGAGGTGGTTTTGCCTCGAAGGCTGAGACATACTGGAAGGAATAAGAGAAGCCCACATTGGGATGAAGGCTCCGCCATTTACTGCGTGAATACAGGTAAGTCACTTAGCCTCTCTGATTTGAGGAATGTTTGGAAGGCAGGCATCACCCCAAAATATCTACCCATACTGCAACTGATGTTTGCTATCATATGATTAGCAATAAGTTTTCCTTGCTGTTAAGTATTCCCGCTCTCTGCAGTCCTGACTAATTCAGAAGAACTAGGAGACAAAACACTAGCAACATGCCAAGGGCACTGAGCTCATAAGTAGCAGAACCTGGACTCAAGCTCATACCGGCTTAGCTCCAAAGCCTGTGCTCTTATCACTATCCCTTGTTTTCTTCCAAAAGGTGACCAAGAAAGCTGATGCCCACTGGCTGGGCTCAAATTAAATCAAGCTTATTACCAAGGCTAATCAAGACAGCAGTATGGAATAGAGAAAATAGCACTGATGTGCTATTTAAATATCAGGCTTGGACACTTACAAGGTTTGTATGACCCTTAAAGAGTCTGTTAATTTTGCTTCACTGAGCTTCAGTTCTTCTCACATGAAAACCGGGAATGATGCCTATGTCACTCAAGGTAGGCTAAACTGTGATGCAGCAACAAAGAGCACCAGGATGCCAGTGATGTAAAACATGAAGATTTTCTTTGTTTTGTTTCTTCGCTGATGCTATGTGTACTTCTCACTTCATCTGTCATCTGAGGCTTCTTCTCTACATTAGCCTCGCTCCGGAACCTATGCAGATGGAGCAGCCATTGATCGGAACACATCTGGCCACCCTTGCGAGGGAACAGAGAAACTAGATGGCCTCATACCTGTGCTCAAATGCTCAGCTTGAAGTTGACAATTATTTCACAGCTTCTTAGAAAGAACTGTTTATATGATATCCCCAACCACTGCGGGCCAGAAACCATGCTCCTACTATTCTCTTGGAAGAATGAAGAGTTGAAGCATTTGGTGAATGGCATTAATGGCTACCCAGTTGCCCTCCTGGGCTACTTCAAAGGGATGCCAGTAAGATTAAGTGAAAAAAATATGTAGGAAGATGTAGTAGTAAAATGATCTGTACATGTTTGAGCCTTAGAGAGAGGTAAATGAATAACTCCCCATCTCTTTATTCCCCCTCTTGAATGTACTTTCTTCTGAGAAATTTGATTGGTGGGGACTTGTAGTGTTTCTGCTGAGGTCAGATGCTTGCATTTCCTAGCCAATACTATCACAAGCCATTGAAATGGTAAAGCTAACTCTGAGCCCATGAAGAAGTATTTAATATGTGAAAAGCATTATAGAATTCTAGGATTTTAGATCTACAAGAGATCTTGGCAGTCCTCAGTCCTTGTGCTTATTTCTTCAGATAAAGAAAGAGAAGCCCAGAGAAGGGCCATGACTTGCCCACAGCCAGACAGCAAGATAGTAGCAGGGCTGCAACCAGAGTTTAGGGCTCCTGACTCCCAGGAACACCACACTATAGATTCCTTTATTATGGTTTTGCATTCTGATGTGGAACGTTTACACCGAGCCCAGAGTGGCTTGTGAGTAATTTGCTTTTCCTTTAAGTTCTTTGAGTCAGTGATCCCGCTGGACACCAAAACCATTCCTCAGTAATCAAGCAAGGAAAAACAAAAGATCATCTATACCTAGTCTTTAACTTGTCTGCCAAGGCCTAATTCAATAAACATGAAATGACTTCTTACAGAACATTGGAGAAAGATTCTAGGAAAGCCAAAACTTAAAAAAAAAAAGACAGAAATAAAATTATTGTCCTCAAAGAGCTTCCTGTCTAGTGAAGGAGAAGACATGAGTAAATTATAGCATAAAGGTAGTTAAGTGAGAGGGACTCCAAGGGTGCAATGGGAACCAATGTGAGGAGGGGGGTGGAAGAAAAAGTGGTGGAGAGCAGCATCACGGGAAGCTTTCTGGAGGAAGCTTCCCCTGACATGACCCTTGGAGTACAAGAGAATGAAGTGGAGAGATAGTCAAAGGAAGAAGAGGAGGACGGCATTTCAGGCAGGAGAAGGTAAATACTGGAGAGAGAAATCAGCACTTCTCATGCCGGGGACTGCCATACCCGGCATCTGTAGAGGGGACAGGACACAGCAGAGAGGTGGGAGGGGACCAGGAGTTTGGACTTCCATTGTCTGAAAGCTGGGAGGAGTGGGATTATTGCTATTGCTGTGGCAAGTCTGTAGATTATGGGAAGACTGACTTTCAAGGGGTTTGAAATTTACTCTTCTCTGGCAAAATCCGGTCAAGTGACTTGGAGGAGAAAATGAATCCACTTCAAGAAAGCTCTAACTTGTGATTTTTGACAAGCGGTATTCTTGAATGTCAATAAAACAGCATAAGACCCTGCTTCCTTCTCCTCAGTTCTGAGTGAAGGCGCAAACATTTCTTTACATCTTTTCCCTTCCAGCCTGGGTGTGAGAGGCATTTATGGTGAGGAAATAAAGTCACATCAGCTGATCCTTTCTTAGTTTTTCATTCCATCCCCCCTTCCCCCAACCCCAGTTATGGAAAAAGAAAGCTCACCCTAAGGGACAAACAACAGATTTCATTTACTCAATATGAGACCCTGAGGACACATGCAAAATTTTTTTCCTTGGGAGTCCCCCATGACCACGTGCTCCTGCATACAACAGCCTTTTGGTTTGACTACTTGCTCTTCTCTTCCAAGACACTCTAGTACTGTGAAGGCCAGAGCTGGATTCATCATCTCTGCCTCATAATGCCCAGTCTGCAAGGGAGTTTAGTAAGTGTTGAATAATGGAAGGGACAAAGGACGAATGAATGAATGAATGCTGCAAACTCAGGAGAGAGTCTAACTATTTATGAATTTAGTTATGTGAACGTTCTTACATTGAAATCAACCTATAATCACATTTAATTGTGCACTTAACAAATCATACATTCAACAATATGGGAATGCTTATTCTGTGCTAGGCACTGCTCTAGACATCAGTGAATAAAATAGACAAAGTCCCTGCTTATAACATTTATGCTTTAGAGAGAAAGCCAAACAAGCAAACAGACACGCAAATACAAAATACAATGACAAGTAGGAAAAAAAAGGCTGGTAAAAAAAATAAGCAACATCAGGGGATTAGAGAGTCGTCAGTGGTGTCCAGAAACAGTCTATTTGAGGAGGTGGCATTTGAGCAGAGACCAGCATGAAGTCAGAGAGCGAGCCATGAAAAAAATGTTTAAGCAAAACGTTCTAGGGAGAGCAAACAGCAAGTGAAAGGCATGGAGAAGGTTATCTGCTTGCTGTGTTGTTGCAACAGCAAAATGTTCACTGTGCCAGAGAAGGGAAGCAGGGAAGAAAATGAGGTCAGAGATATCTGGGGGCAGGAGTGGGGCCTCCAAACTATCTCTTTAAAAAATGTATGGAGGGGGCACCAAGATGGCCGAGAGAAGCCAGCACCAGAACACAGCCCCCAGCGAGTGAGACACAGAGGGCTGGAGGACTTCATGGTTCCAAAGGAGGTGCTGGGTTCTTTTCTGTGGACTGATAGCGCACCGGAACTGGGCCCAGGGAAGGAGCTACAGGGCGAGGGCTGCCCAGGGGGGCAAATCAAGACAGGAGGGGCGTGTCCCCAACTGAAACGTGCAGCCAGCTCGGAGGGTCAGGGTACTTAACCCCCTCGGTGCTCCGTTTCAGATCCTGTGCTTGCCTCATCCCTTCTGCAACCCACGGTCCATGAGAGCCCTGACAGACGGTGGGGCACCGTGGGTAGTAGATGCAAATCTGAGCAGCGGCTACCACCAGGAGCCATAAGTTGTCACAGGGACCTGGGCAGGAGTTCGGACTAATGCCTGCAGGACGGACGGACAAGTCCCACAGAGGGAGGCAGAGTTGAAAGCAGGGAAACAGGCCACAAGGCCAGCCGGCCCCAGCCCCACAGAACTCAAACTGAAGCGCGGGCTAGAGAGGTTGGCAGCAAATACACCAGCTTGACCCAAACCAGGAAGATCAAGCTCTGGGAGAGACCCCAGTGGGAAGGCGGGGCCAATCTCACCTGCAATCAAACTCCAGGGAAGGACCACCCACCCAGCATCCTGAACTGAACCTGAGCGAGCCCAGCAACGCCCTCTACAGGCCGAAAAAGAAGCAGCTCCAACCTCAATAGAAAAAATATGTCCACCCAGAGACTCCTCCTGAAATCACCAATTTCAAAGATTAAAAGGAGATAAATCCACGAAGATGGGGAAAAACCAGTGCAAAAAGGATGAAACCACCAAAGAGCAGAACACCTCTTCTCCTCCCAGGGATCACAACTCCTCACCGTCAAGGGAACAACAACAACAAAAAAAAAAAAAAAACAGAGAATGAATCTGACGAATTGACAGAAGCAGGCTTCAGAAGGTGGGTAATAACAAATTCTGAGTCAAAATACCCTGTTCTAACCCAATACAAAGAAACTAAGAACCTTGAAAAAAGGTTAGATGAAATGCTAACCAGAATAACCAGCTTAGAGAAGAACATAAACAACTTGATGGAGCTGAAAAACACAGCACGAGAACTTTGTGAGGCATACACAAGTTTCAACAGCCGAATTGATCAAGCAGAATAAAGGATATCAGAGATAGAAGAGCAAATCAATGAAATAAAATGAGAAGGCAAGATTAGAGAAAAAGGAGTGAAAAGAAATGACCAAAGCTTCAAAGAACTATGATGTGAAAAAAACTAATGTACGCTTGATCGGCATACCTGAATGTAATGGGGAGAATGAATCCAAGTTGGCAAACACTCTTCAAGATATTATCCAAGAGAACTTTCCCAAACTAACAAGGCAGGTCAACATTCAAACCCAGGAAATACAGAGAACACCACAAAGATATTCCTCAAGAAGAGCAACCCCAAGGCACATAGTTGTTAGATTCACCAGGGTTGAAATGAAGGAAAAAATCCTAAGGGTGGCCAGGGAGAAAGGTCGATCACCCACAAAGGAAAGATCATCAGATTCACAGCGGATCTCTCGGCAGAAACCCTGCAAGCTAGAAGGGAGCGGAGGGCCAATATTCAACATCCTTAAAGAAAAGAACTTTGAATCCAGAATTTCATATCTAGTCAAATTAAGCTTCATAAGTGAAGAAGAAATAAAATCCTTTATGAACAAGCAATTGCTGAGAGATTTATTTTTTTTATTTTTTATTTTTTTTATTTTTTTTTTTTTGCTACAAGACCTGCCCTACAGGAGCTACTAAAGGAAGTACTAAACAGGGAAAGGAACAACTGGTACCAGCCACTGCAAAAACGTACCAAATGGTAAAGAATAATGACACAATGAAGGAGCCACATCAATTAACAGGCAAAACAACCAGCCAGTAACAAAATGGCAGGATCAAATTCAAATATAACAATATTAATGTTGAACGTAAATGGCCTAAATGTCCCAATCAAAAGACATAGACTGGCAAACTGGATAAAAAGTCAAGACCCATCAGTGTGCTGTATTCAGGAAACCCATCTCACATGCAAAGATTCACAAAGACTCAAAATAAAGGGATGGAAGAAGATTTACCAAGCAAATGGAGAAAAAAAAAAAGCAGGAGTAGCAATCCTAGTCTCTGATAAAACAGACTTTAAGCCAACAAAGATCAAAAGAGACAAAGAAGGGCATTATACAATGGTAAAAGGATCAATGCAACAAGAAGAGCTAACTATCCTAAACATTTATGCACCCAATGCAGGAGCACCCAGATACATAGAGCAAATTCTTAAAGACCTACAAAGAGATTTAGACTCCCACACAATAATAGTGGGAGACTTTAACACTCCACTGACAATATTGGACAGATCAACGAGACAGAAAGTCAACAAGGATATCCAGGACTTGAATGCAGATTTGGGCCAAGCAGACCTAATAGAAATTTACAGGACACTCCACCCCAAATCCACAGAATACACATTCTTCTCAGCACCACATTGCACTTACTCCAAAATAGACCACATAATTGGAAGTAAATCACTCCTCGGCAAGTGCAAAAGAACAGAAATCATAACAAACAGTCTCTCAGAGTACAGCACAATCAAATTAGAACTCAGCATTAAGAAAAGCACTCAAAACTGCACAATCACATGGAAACTGAACAACCTGCTCCTGAATGACCAGTGGATAAACAATGACATAAAGGCAGAAGTAAAAACGTTCTTTGAAACCAACTAGAATGAAGACACAACATAACAGATCCTATGGGACACATTTAAAGCAGTGTCTACAGGGAAATTTATAGCAATAAATGCTCACATGAGAAAGAAGGAAAGATCTAAAATCAACACCCTATCATCAAAATTGAAAGAGCTAGAGGAGCACAATCAAAAAAACTCAAAAGCAAGCAGAAGACAAGAAATAACTAAGAGCAGAGAAGAACTGAAGGAGACAGAGACACAAAAAACCCTTCAAAGAATCAATAAACCCAGGATCTGATTTTTTGAAAAGATCAACAAAATAGACAGACCACTAGCTAGACTAATAAAAAAGAAAAGAAAGAATAATTGAATAGATGCAATAAAAAATGATAAAGGGAAGATCACCACCGATTCCTCAGAAAAACAAACTATCATCAGAGATTACTACAAACAACTCTATGCATATAAACCAGTAAATCTGGAAGAAATGGAAAAATTCCTGGACACTTGCATATACCCAAGACTAAGCTAAAAAGAAGTTAAAATCCTGAATAGACCAATAACAAGATCTGAAGTTGATGCAGCAATTAATAGCCTACCAACCAAAAAAAGTCCAGGATCAGATGGGTTCACAGCTGACTTCTACCAGACATACAAAGGGGAGCTGGTACCATTCCTATTGAAACTAATCCAAACAATACAAAAAGAGGGAATCTTGCCTGACTCTTTCTACGAGACCAACATCATCCTGATACCAAAATCTAAAAAAGAAAACTACAGGCCAATATCCATGTTGAACATTGATGCAAAAATCTTCAATAAAATACTAGCAAACCGAATCCAACAGCACATCAAGAAGCTAATCCATCACGATCAAGTAGGCTTCATAGTGGGGAGGCAAGGCTGGTTCAATATAGGCAAATCTATAAACATAATGCACCACATAAACAGAACCAAAGACAAAAAACAAACGATTATCTCAATAGATGCAGAGAAGGCCTTTGACAAAATTCAACAGCCCTTTATGCTAAAAACTCTCAATATACTAGGTATTGATGGAACATATCTCAAAACAATAAAAGCTATTTACGACAAACCCACAGCCAATATCATACTGAATGGGCAAAAATTAGAAGCATTCCCTTTTAAAACTGGCACTAGACAAAGATGCCCTCTCTCACCACTCCTATTCAATATAGTATTGGAAGTTCTAGCCAGAGCAATTAGTCAAGAAAAAGAAATAAAGAACATTCAATTAGGAAAAGAAATCAAATTGTCCCTATTTGCCTACAACATTATTGTATATTTAGAAGACCCCATTGTCTCAGCCCCAAACCTCTTTAAGCAAAAAGAACAAAGCTGGAGGCATCATGCTATCTGACTTCAAACTATACTACAAGGTTACAGGTATCAAAACAGCATGGTCCTGTTACCAAAACAGAGATATAGACCAATGGAACAGAACAAAGGCCTCAGAAGCAACACCACACATCTACAACCATCTGATCTTTTACAAACTGGACAAAAGCAATGGGAAAGGATTCCCTGTTTAATAAATGGTGTTGGGAAAACTGGCTAGCCATAGTCAGGAAGCTGAAACTGGACCCCTTCCTTACACCTTATACAAAACTTAACTCCAGATGGATTAAAGATTTAAACATAAGAACAAACACCATAAAAACCCTAGAAGAAAACCCAGGCAAAACCATTCAGGACATAAGCATAGGCAAGGACTTCATGACTAAAACACCAAAAGCAATGGCAACAAAAGCCAAAATAGACAAATGGGACCTAATTAAACTTAAGAGCTTCTATACAGCAAAAGAAACAATCATTAGAGTGAACTGCCAACCAACAGAATGGGGAAAAAAAATTTGCAAGGTACCCATCAGACAAAGGGCTAATATCCAGAATCTACAAAGAACTAAAGCAGATTTATAGGAACAAAACAAACAAACCCACTCAAAAGTGGGCAAAGCATATGAACAGACACTTTTCAAAAGAAGACAAATACTCGGCCAACAAATACATGAAAAAATGCTCATCATCATTGGTCATTAGAGAAATGCAAATCAAAACCACATTGAGATACTCTCTCAATGTGTCATATATATATATATATATATTTTTTTTTTTTTTTTTTTTTGAGATGGAGTTTCCTATTTATTGCCTGGGCTGGAGTGCAATGGTGCAATCTCAGTTCACTGCAACCTCCACCTCCTGGGTTCAAGCAATTCTTCTGCCTCAGCCTCCCAAGTAGCTGGGATTATAGACATGTGCCACCATACACAGCTAATTTTCTATTTTTAGTGGAGATGGGGTTTCTCCATGTTGGTCAGGCTGGTCTTGAACTCCCGACCTCAGATGATCCACATACCTTGGCCTCCCAAACTGCTGGGATTACAGGTGTGAGCTACTGTGCCCAGCCCAAATATATACTATGTTTTTAATTGTATTTTGGCTCTGGGGCACATGTGCATGTCCTCGATCCTGCAGGATTGTTGCATAGGTACACACATACCATGGTGGTTTACTGTCTCCATCCCTCCCCAACAGTTGCCTACATCAGGTATTTCTCCAGGTATTATCCCTCCACCTCCTCCCCACTTCGCACCCCTCCCCTCCCCTCCATCCCCACCACCTAGCCCTGTGAGTTTGTTCCCTTCCCTGAGCCCAAGTGTTCTCATTGTTCATCACCTGCCTATGAGTGAAAACATGCGAGGTTTGGTTTTCTGTTCTTGTGTCAGTTTGCTCAGAATGATGGTTTCTAGGTTCATTTATGCCTCCTCAAAGGGCATGAACTCATCGTTTTTTATGGCTGCATAGTATTCCATGGTGTATATGTGCCACATTTTTTTTGTCCAGTCTATCATTGATGGGCATTTGGGTTGGTTCCAGGTCTTTGCTATTGTAAACAGTGCCACAATTAACATACGTGTGCATGTGTCTTTATGATAGAACAATTTATAATCCTTTGGGTGTATACCCAGTAATGGGATTGTTGGGTCAAATGGAATTTCTATTTCTAGATCCTTAAGGAATCACCACACTATCTTCCACAATGGTTGAACTAATTTACACTCCCACCAACAGTGTAAAAGTGTTCCTGTTTCTCCACATCCTCTCCAGCATCTGTTGTCTCCAGATTTCTTAATGATTGCCATTCTAACTGGTAAAAGCTATTTAAGCCGCTTAAATAGCTTTGTTAAATCTTGAGCTTTTTAAACCTTGATTTCCTCATCAGTAAAATGGGACTAATTGCTTGTCCCTCACAGCATTTCTGTGAGAATCAAATGAGATATGAGATGTTTCTGATATAAGGAAAACGTCAGTAAGTGGCTGTATTATTCATTATTGTTGTTATTGTCTGTTTGCTTTAGCACTCAGGTGGAGAAGCTTAAATGATGTTCAGGGCTTCCTTCCTCTGACTTTCTCTTCTGCTAGGCCTGTGGATGTTACAGGCCACACCATCTGCTTTCTGTGGCTCTGTCTTTCTTTTTGCTACAGAGAGGAATGGGGACTTTCCTAGGATTGTTTAGAAACAACCCTGTTTTCAAAGGTCTGATGAGTCACGTCTATGTATAAAGACATGCTGTACATTTGTCTGCAACAAGAGCTGTGTAGTCCCAGTCTCTAAGCAGAAGCTGGGAACTGGAGCCATACTCTCATTGAGTATGTGTGGTGGTGAGGTACAGCGGAAAAGCCCAGGCTTGGATTGCTAGAGACCTGAGTCCAAGACGGAGGTTCACCAGTGACTGGCCAGCAGGTCCCTGGACAAGTCTCTCCTGTCTCTTTGAGCCTCCGTTCCTCCCTTTGTAAGATGGAGAAATACCTGCTTCAGAGGAGGAAATTATATATATATATACACATACGTATGTGCATATATACAAATTGGATAAACGTGCTTGTCACAAGAAAGGTGGAAGGAGTGATAACGATTACTTCAGGAGAAACACGTTTGGAAAATCACATACATTTAAATGCTGGCATCGCACAAGCGGGTTAATAGCATAGGTGGATTTTGTTACATGACTGTGAGATTGCCTTTGAAAGCAGATGGGTAGAATACCTTTGGGATTTTATGTTAAGCATTTAATGAGGACCAGTGAAACAAAAGAATGGTTTTTCTATCAGGAGGAAAAAATGAATCCCTTTTTTATAGGTGATATTAGCTTGTGACATTGTCTCTTACTCAGGAGTGGTAGGACCTAGTGCAGACAGGACAGATAGAGGAACTGGATCTATACCAAATGCCCTTGTGGGATCTTGTCCTAGAACCCTTTAGGTTAGAAGCTCCTTATTAAATAAGGCAAATGCTGTCAAGCTGCTATCCCTAATACAGGTGAGTAAACCAGTAGCTCCAGATAATCTTGACATTTTTATTTCTCTTAATTCAAAACATTATGTGTAGCTATATTTATTTTTTGAGATGAGGTCTCCCACTGTTACTCAGGCTGGAGTACAGTGGCATGATCATAGCTCATTGCAGCCTCAATCTCCTGGGCTCAAGCAATCCTCCTGACTCAACCTCCTGAGGAGCTGGGACTAGAGGTGCATACCACCTTGCCTGGCTAAGTTCAAAAGTTTTTGCATGGAGATATAATCTCACTCTGTTGCCCAGGCTAGTCTTGAACTCCTGGACTCAAGTAATCTCTCCGCTTCAGCCTCCCAAAGTATTAGGGTTACAGGATGAGTCACTGCTCCCAGCCACCTTATCTTTTAAATATAATCAGTCTCTTTCTTAAAAACAAAACAAAAAGTGTTAAAAACCTCCCAGTAAAATGAAATAATTTCTCCCCATAGGCTCCAATCTTCACCCACTTTTTCTTCTGGGGTGTTGTTACATATTTCCAATAACATATTTCAATGTAGTGTATTTAATTAGACAGTTTCCAAGTCTGCCCAGCGTGGGGTAGAATCATCACTCTCATTATGTTCCACTTCAAACAGGGGGTCTGGGAAAGGAATTCATTAGCAGAGCCCAAATGCTGAGGGCTCATCTCCCTTGATAACACCATCACCCAGAATCAAATTCCCAGCTCAACACCTAACATATTTAAAGGCAGTTTGTCACGACATACACACATTGTTGTTTAAAGAGAATTTCTTGGTTTGAAGTCTCCTACCTGTAGATGTAGCTGGAGTGACTTAAAACACCCTACTGAGATTTTCCCAGCTCATACACTGCCTCCTATCCATCTGCCACTGAGTGTGCTATTCCACTGTTAGTGTAAGGCCTTGCGGAGAGGGACATCATGCAGCCACTTGATTTGATGTTTGTAAGTCTTTGATGATACCTCATTAATCACAGCACAAAGTTTTGAGCTTTTAAGGCTCTAACCCATCTCTCCAGTCCTCTCTCTGACCATCATGCCCCATCTCTATCCTACTGCCTCAGCCATCCTATACTACCATGTTTTCCTGTACCAGGGAATGGCTTACCACCCCTGAACATGGCAGGCATGAATTCTCATGCCTCTGTACTTTTGCCCCTGTTGTTCCTTCTGCTTGGAATTCCTTCCTTCTGCTTGGAATTTCTTCCCTTTTGTTCTCTGGTCAGCAAACCCCTATTCACTCTCCAAAGCCCAATGAGATGTCTTCTTTCAAAAGTACTTGTTCTCCTTCCTCTTCCCCCTGATGTTCCAACAACACATGGAATTAGCTCTCCACTAGCACTTTCCAGCAGATACCTTCATCATATGCTGTGAGGTTTTTATGGAATAACTGCAAGCTAGAGTGCGAAGAGCACAAGCTGTGGATGCTGACAATTGCTCTCTCACCTCCTAGCCGTGTGGCATTAGGCAAAATGTGTAACTTTCCTAAGTCGACATTTCCTCAAATATACAATGAAAACAATTGCCTGGAGACAATAATAACCCCTGTATAGCATGTCTGGAGTGAAGACTGAAAGTTACAGCATATGCAAGGTACTTTGCAGAGAGCAAGTATCAGTATATAGCAGCTATTATTGCATCCCCAGCTCTGTAAGGAGGACTCAATAACTGTGCTCTGAGGTTTATTCCTCTCTAGGTGTGCCCTCTGGAAGGTAATTAGCTTTTAAAGGAGTAGCATTTTAAGAAGGAAAACTTATCATGAATCCATCAGAAGCTAAAGATAAAGGATTATTGCCATTTTATTATTGCCTCCATATTAATCCTCATTATATGCCTAATAGCCAAACATGGGCCTTTTAAATAAGGCTCCAAAGGTGGGAAGACTTAGGTTTGGAGGAGCTTCATCTGATATAGGGACTCACTGAGTGCCATTCACATCCGCTGAACCAGTCAGCAGTGAGTCACGCATGACTCCACACCCCTATCCCACAGAAAACGGGGACTGAGTGGGAGCAGCTTAAGGACCAGTGGATCTGAGAGTAGTATTTCCATCCATGGCAGAACAGGAAGTTTGCTCAATTAGGAAGCAGAACAGCATTACCTGAAAATAAAAAGTTAGATGGAAAAAGAAAGAAAGATCAAGCAAAGAAGAATGAGAAATTTGTGCAAAATTGTCAAGGCTGACATAATGACATCTACGGACATTTAGGGTCTAGTCAAGCTCTTTGACGTTTGTTTGATTCATTCCTTTCTACATTCATTCAAGTCTTTATTGAACGTATTCCAGATAAGTGGATAGAACGTAAATATGAATTAAGTATAGTTCCTGACTTCCTGGAGTTCACACTCTGCTGGGGAAGGCAACATATGGCTATTTTTACTGTTTGTTTTGTTTCTATCAACCATTTCCTTTATGGTTCTCCCAGCATGTGTAGTAAACTTCTTTCCATAAATGTCAGCCTGGCGCTACTATGCTAAGGAGATCCAGAGAGAAGGCTGGGTTCTGCCCACACTTAAACCAGAGGGAACACTTAAAATAGGGAACACAACAGAAGTCAAAATTGAGGATTCTAGTTTCTCCCCAAGTGGAGGTTCTTAGCTTAGAGCTCTTCTCTCACCTCCAAAGGTTAGGGTATTGCTTGAACAAGAGCTTTGCATTAAGATTTTTATAGGGAATATTTTGAAAAACAATGAAAAAAAAAATGAGACATGGGTTAGGAACATTTTGCTGAAAGGAAACCAAGTGGTAGAGGAAGATCCACATTTACTTGGTATCTGCTGTGTGCTAGATGTTGTGGCCATTTGCCCATCTACTTAAAAAAATTCTCTTCTAATTAACTCTAATGTATGAAACCTTTGGAAGCACTACTCATAACTTCTTTAATTTTGGGGAAATAGCCACCAGCAAGGAATGTTTTGCACATTCTTGACCCCAACTTGGTTTGGAAAATAGGAAAGCCAGAGACCCATTCAGAAAAAATAAGTATGATTCTAGAATTATACTCTGCTAGATATGAAGGGAAATAATGTTAACTAACTTTCTCAGCGGGAAGGCAGTAGGATGTTTCTCTATCTGTGTATTTACTCATACAATCAGCAAATGTTTCCTGTGTACCATCTAAGCACCATGCCAGGCATTGGAAAAGTGTGTCAAATAAGACACCATCTCGTCCTTTAAGGAGCTTGAAGCCGGGTGGAGGTGACAGTCAGACATCAAGGCTACCACACCATGTGACAGCACCATGAGAAAAGTCAGGGAAAGAAGCCACAGCAGCACATGCCAGGGGCTGCTGATGAGATCAGGGAGGACTTCCCTGTGAAGGAACCCATGGTGGCAGGAGAGGAAAGGCAGGGCAGTGGAGAAGACGTTTGGATAGAGAGAAGCGGCATCCGGATACCTCAGCATTCTACTGTCTTTTTTGTTTGTTTTTTTTTTTAGACTGAGTCTCGCTCTGTTGCCCACGCAGAGGTGCTATTTCAGCTCACTGCAACCTTCGCCTCACAAGTTCAAGCAATTCTCCTCCCTCAGCCTCCTAAGTAGCTGGGATTACAGGCATGCACCATCACGCCCAATTAATTTTTGTATTTTTAGTAGAGACAAAGTTTCACCATGTTGGTCAAACTGGTCTCAAACTCCTGACCTCGTGATCAGCCTGCTTCCACCTTCCAAAGTGCTGGGATTACAGGCGTGAGCCACTGCACCCAGCCGGGATTCTAGTGTTTTATAAGCCACAACTCAGCAAAATGGGGCATGCGCCCTTTGCTCCACTACTTAGCACCAATATCGTTTCTGACTTGAACATAACTGCTGGATTTGTGAAAATCCACCCCATCTTTCCCCACCATATCTAAGGAAAAACACTGTCTCAAAGCTTAATAGAGAAACCGGGGTTCCAGTCTTGGCTTTGGCTCTCTCTTACTGTGTAGTTTTTGGGGGATGACGTTAATTTCTCTTAGTTTTAGGATCTTGTTCGGCTACATAGAGGTATAACAGCTGCCATGCAGCATTGTTGCAGGGGTTCAATGAGATAATGTGCATGCAGCACCTAGAACTGTATCCGCGAGGCGCTTATGAGTACGTGGCATTTTCTGCCACTGTTGTTATTATTACTACCACTATTATAATCTTGAACAAAGATTAAGGTTTAATGTTAATGTCTTTGATTGCAACTGTGTCTGGAAGGAGAGATATATTAGAAGAAGGATGGCCCCTCAATAAAAAGGTTTTCAATGTTCTCTATTAGAAGTCATGAGCAATCTGACCTTGTAAAATATAAAATGGTCTGAATTCTTTACATCCTGGCTTGGTTCCTAAAGGCAGCTAAAGTGAAATTAGAGACCAAGAGAAACATTGCAGGGAAACGCAGCCACCTTAATTTCTGAGGTGAATGAGATGGATAGCTCCGGTGCCCAGCAGTAAACCTCTTAGTAGTTATGAAACTGAAATTACACTGTTCCAATAAAAGGGAAAGTTAAAGAAGGGCGCACTCTACATAATGGCCTCTTGTTAGGCCTTTCTGATTACCTGAGCACTGTTTTCATGAAAACTGCCAGCATCCAGTGTTTCAGAGCCACCATCCGCTGGGGGCAGACAAGAACCGTTTATTTAGCCAAATAAAAATTTGCACTTAAATAAAAAACACTAGTGGTGTTTGGGCTGGAGAAACAATTACCTAGACTCAACATCACAGCTGCAAATTGCATCGGCAGTAAAAGCAAGTCGGGGCACAGATCGCACGGCTGCTGCCCGGCATCAAAGGCAGCCAGCCTTGTTTCTTCATCTGCAGTTTGAACAATATTTCTCTTTGATCTTGGACACCAAGAACCAGTGTGGGGGAGCCAGGGGAGGAGAGGAAGTGCTTGTATTGATGTGTAACAACATACAGACCACCGAGGTTGTGTGGTTGAAATGCCAAGTAGGGTCAGGAAAACTCCATTTAAACAAACGATGGAAAACTAGGAAAAGAATCAAGATAGCATGGTTCCATTTAATCACTCTATCAACAAGTCTTTGGGAAGTCAGTGGCATGCCCTTGCTATGCTGGTCATTGGCAGGAAAAGGGAGGAGTGTGAGTGAGAAGGTCTGCGTGTGACAGAGTCAGAATCTTGGCCACAAGTCCACTTCTGGGACTACTATTTAAATTTTTTATACCTTATTTTTCTCCTCCAGGCCTATCACAGACCTATTCCCTTTTGTTTACTGATTGGCTCCCATCTGCTGGGGTTTACATTTAGTCTTTGAGATTTGGATTCTAACTTTTCCCTCTCTCTTGCCCTTAATCACAACTCTATGACTTTCTTGGGGTGGGCATCCATTCCTACCTTCATCACGTAGGCCCCGGTTCCTAAATACAAACCCTCAGGCTATACTTCCATTAGGCCACCCACTACTCATTTAAGAGGGACAAATCAGACAAGTTCACCCCCTACTCCCCTGCAAACTTCCAGGTCCTTCCATGGGCCAGGATTATATTACATGCTTTTCTTAGTCAAAACACTGGTAAAGGAAAGAGAGTGGCCACAGTTAAAATAAACAAATTGCTCCATGACCTGGGGAGGGCCCCTTGCTTGAGTAAATGTCTAAGTAGAGAGTAGGCACTCAAATAAAATTAGGTCTCTTTCAGCAAAAAGAAGTGGGGTGGGGAGGGCAATGTTTGGGCCAACAGTGTCTGCTACCATCTCTCATAGCCATCCACCCTGCCATTCCTCAGCCAAGTCAGCTGTTACCCTCACCCAGATGAGGTTTCAACTGTGCTCTATTCCCAATTTGGTTTCTTCTAATCTAACAATCATCCTGCAGCCAGAGTAAAGTTTGCATAACACAAATACAATTATATATTCTCTCTATTTAAATATTTTAATAGCTCACTGCTGGAATAAAGCCTAAACACTTTTAGAATGGCACATAAACTTCCCCTAGCTCGGAGCATTAGCTTCCTCCCATATTATGCTATACCGCTGTGCTGGAAGCGCCAGACTACCCTTTTTTGCCTGATGAACTATACTTGTCACTCAAAACCCCACTCAACAATATCTGTTCAATCTCCTGTACCAGTGGAGGCCCAGAGCACTGCATCTGGGACATAGTAAATTTGACCAAGAGGCAGCTGAGTACGCAGTCAGGAAAGCTGACAGACAGTGGCTGGGGAAGAAGGCAATTCAGGAACCTGACAGTTTAAAGCAGGGGTCCCTAACCCCAGGACCATGGATTAGTATTGGTCCATGCCCTAGTAGGAACTGGACTGCACAACCAGGAGGTAAGCAGAGGATGAGTGATTACCGCCTGATCTCTGCCTTTCGTCAGATCAGTGGCATTAGATTCTCATAGGCGCATGAACCCTATTGTGAACTCTGCATGTGAGGGATCTAGTTTGCATGCTCCCTAAGAGAATCTAATGCCTGATGGTCTGAGGTGGAACAGTTTCATCCTGAAACCATCCCTGTCCACACTGCCTGGTCCATGGAAAAATTGTCATCCATTAAACTGGTCCCTGGTGCCAAAAAGTTTGGGAGCCACCAGTTTAAAGCATGCAACCAAGGGTCCAAAAGAAAAAAAAAAGAAAACTAGAGACAAAGTCTAAGAACAGCAACCTGAGAACACAAACGTGGGGCATGAAAACAGTTTTGAGATACTGCTTGAGACTGGAAAGGGGAGCCTAGGATGGGCTCCCGGCATAGGGAGAAGCCTACAGAGCACTGAGGAGCCTTCCCCTGGCCTGCTTGCTCTTTGGTTTATTGCTTGTCCTTTGCTTGCTCTGCTCTGTACTGCAGAAGCCTGATCCCTGCAGGCTGAGTGTTCCAGGCTCCTGCCATTATTAGCTGGTTTCTACCTAGTGCGGAAACACCGGTGACAGATGTGCTGGTTGGTGGAATCTCATTACTCCCTGGTCTCTACTCTGGGCAACACCACCAGCAACTCTGTCCCATGGCTAGACCCTCTACTGGATAGACCCACTGGGGTGCAGCTCCCCAAGGTCACTCTGGCTGCCGGGCTCCAGTGATACCACCCCACCAATTTGTCCCTCCACCTAAGGGTGGCAGTACCTTCCTGCTGTCATTAATCTCTGGGTGCCTCACAATCTCCTGATGGCTATGTAGCTTTGCAGCTCTGTCATCACTGTGTAACCAACCCTCCAAATTCAATTTCCTTTGTTTTACATTATTTGAGTGGATTCTGTTTTCCTGATTGGACCCTGACTGATACAGGTAGGCACTGAGCCAAGTCTGTAAGATTTCTCTGTGAAATCCTTCCTTGTTCCCTTGTTTTTTTTTGCTTTTAGGAAGCAGAACAACATGATGATGAAGAGAAAATGGTTTGCACTTGCTAACTAGGATTCAAACTAAAGCTCTGCCATTCATTGACTGACAGCCTTGGTCAAAATCACCCAGCCCCTTTAAATTCTGGTTTCTTTAAGTGAAGTTAAAAGTAGTATCCTTGGCTGGGTGCAATGGCTTATGCCTGTAATCCCAGCACTTTGGGAGGCAAGGTGGGTGGGCCACGAGGTCAGGAGATCAAGACCATCTTGACCAACATGGTGAAACCTAAAATACTAAAAATACAAAAATTAGCCAGGTGTAGTAGTGAGTGCCCGTAGTCCCAGATACTCAGGAGGCTGAGGCAGGAGAATCTCTTGAACCTGGGAGGTGGAGATTACAGTGAGCCGAGACTGTGCCACTGCACTCCAGCAACACTCCATCTCGGAAAAAAAAAAAAAATTAGTATCCTCTTTTTACCATTGTTAAGACTGAATAAGTTACTGTATATAAAACATTTAGGCAGGCCTCTGACACAGAGTAACTGTTTAAGATATGGTCCCTTACCCATCCCTCCATCATAATACAGATTTATTTAAATGTCTTTGTCATCTGCTAGGTCAGTGCTTATTAGACTTTAAGGTGCATCTAAAGAACCCTGTGGTGGCATTAAAATGCAGACTTGGATTCACTCAGTCTGCGGTGTAGGCCTGAGATTTTGCATTTCTATCACTGCTCTCAGCTGATGCTGACACTGTGGTCCAAAGGCCAGACTTAAAATCGTAAGTCTTTAAACTAAAGCTGGCAAACTTTTTCTGTAAAAGGCCTTGGAGAAGCGTTTTAGGTTTCAGGCTTTATAGTCTCTATTGCATCCACTCAACTGTGCCAATGACACTGGATTTGGAAAAATAGGCACTGGGTTGAATTTGGGCCCAGGGCTAGAGTTCTCTGACCCCTGCTCTAGACTATAAGTTGTCTCAGGACATGGACTGTTTTATTAACATCCTTATTCCCATCCCCCAGCACAGAGCCTGGCCACAGAAGATGCTCAATAAATGTTTGATATATGACTAAACAAACTCTTAGCATGTACTTAGTCTCTACTGAATTGAAAACTCCAATTTTAGTATCTGTTGAGTGTTGACTAAGTTCCAGAAAATAGTCTATGTACTGAATGTCATTTATGCTCACAACCACCACAAGAGACAGGTATGACGTATGACTACTATCCCCATTCTACAGATAAGGCACACAGAGGTTAGTTGACTACGCATAGGTCACAGAAGAGCCACAACAGAGGACAGAGCAGGCTTCAGTGTCCTTGCTCTCCCACTCAGCAACCTGCTTGCCTGGGGGGCTCCTTCCCACCAATTTTTTTTTTCCGTTAATCTCTCTAGAGAGATTATAATATCTTGGAGGGCTAGAGTTACATAAGTCTGTTCTTCCTCTATCACTTCCAGACCCCATGACAACATGTTGAGCACATGGCAAGCACTTACTGAGGAATTCTTCCTGACGGATAGTGTTAAGTATCCTACCCTGGACACCCATTGCTGTGAATCTGGGTCACAAGGAAAAGGTACTGAATGAAGATCTCTGTGTCCTCAGCTGTTACTTAGAAGTTGAACCTGAAGTACCAATTATCATATCTAAAAATTATTAATACCTAAAAAGGTATTAACAATTCAGCAGTTACATTCATGAAAGGACAGATTCCTGACACCATGTGAGTTCCTGGCCATCAGAGATTATGTGCCCAGTGGAGGCCTGGGGATAGAATGGTGTCCACCAGGTATGTGTTGACCAATAAAAGGAGGAGGCAAAGCAAGAAAGTTAGAAGAACATGGATGGACTTTCAAGTGGCTGGCACTCTACTCAGATTCAGCTGTGGGCTGGTTGGGTATATTTATGACCCTAACCCTTCTCTCATTGGAAAATAAGGGCTTTGGACAAGAGTATAGCTTAGGTTCTTCTAGTGTCAAAATATTATGACTTTTAAAAGAAATTATATTATTAAAGAGATTTTGAAGAACTTTGTCCTTAAAGGAAATGACTCCAAACTACTAGGATTTAAAAATAAACTGTCACTTTGTGTGGTTGGTGTCTCTGCTTCTGGCAGTATTATCCCTTTTCTGTAGCCTCTTTTTCGTTCACCATCCTACTATCATAATTTCTAATGTGTTTCAAACCAAGAAACCAGGCAATCAGGATTATAATAACTGTAAAGTAGGTATAAATTGATGATAAGTGATGGCCTTACAGACTTCTCTAGCTACTGAAGATGAGATTCGATGTATAGGCTCTGTGATAGCTGTTTCAGTCGTGCTGTGAGATCACTTGTGTATGTGTATGTGTGTGTTTGTGCTTATTTACGTAATGATGTCATTAGATATTGGATACAAGTATTCATTAAGACAATGATACTTTGTTATTGTCTCTACTTAATGAATGAGGAAACCACAAATTGAGATGGTTCAACACTTGCCCTAGAACATATACCCAAAAATGTCTTATTTCTAGTTACAATGTGAAGGCAGATAAGGAAACGAAGAAGAAAGTGTGGTTACATTGGTAACATTCCCCAAGTTACCAATGCCTTGAAGGCAAACAGCCAATACATCTCTGCTACTTTCTCTTCAAGGCTGCCATGAACCAGACATGGATTCACATGTTTTAACCTACCCCTTCTCCATAGGATCCAGTGATCCCAGCACTGGCTGGCAGGCCAGCTTTCTCACTGCAGAGACTGCATCGTGTTTGTAGAACTTTCAAGGGCACATTTCCTGGTATAGTAAGTGTTGCCATGGAGCCTCCCTGTCATGTGAATCTGCAGCTGTCAAACCACAGAGAGACCACACTGAAGTGGCAAAGCCTTTACTTAGCTCTGTCCGGCAATTTACCCTTAACCCCTTTTCATTCCACAGATATTTGCTGAGGGCAAACTGAGAATTCAGTTGTAATTGCCAACATTTATGTGCCTGACCCTGTCATATATGCTTTTCATTTATTAACATATTTAATCTTCATAATGGCCCTAGGAAATAGGTCCTTTTATTACCCCCACTTCACAAATGTGGAAACTGAGGCACAGAGACTGAGTCATATGCCCAAGGTCACACAGCTGGCAAGTGATGGAGCAGAATTCACATCCCAGCCATCTGTTCTTACACACTGTACTGTTACAAGAAAGACACAACCCCTGCGCTCATGGAGCTTCTGTCTAAAGGGAAATACAAAAGGTAATCCATTAATTTTAAGATGATGGTTTAATCACAGTTTTAATGATGTGAAGGAAAAGTTCCAGGAATGTTGAAAGCAGGTGCTGGGTGACCTGATCCTCACTGGGAACCAGGGGGTATGTTTGGGAAGCCTGTTTTTACCCTGAGGAAAAAAAAACTTGGCATTGAACTCCAAAGGATGAGCAGGAATTCATCAGGTAAATTGAGAGTTGAGTCTCCCAGATTAAATTTAAAAAAAAAGATGATGGGATCTTAAGGCAAAGAAGAGCAAGAAGTGTTGAGGGAACCACAAAAAGCCAGTATGGTAGAGTTCCGAGGTGGAGGTTGTTGGTACCAGATGGAGTTAAAGAAGTGACCAGTGTCTGCACCTCCACTGTCTCAGCTCAGCTGCTGTGTTGGGTGGGGGACAGGCTGCTGCCACTGTCTCTATTTTGCTGATTGGCAAACAGGGTGGAAAATAAATGGCCTGAAAGCCAACAAGCCTTGGGCCTGTTTGTGACCCACCCAGGCCCCTGGCATGAGATCCTGGCTGTCTTTCCTTGCTGCTTCCTCTCAGGATTCCCACAGGCAGTTCCAAAATAGTTGCATCAGAGACTCTTTCATATTTAGGAAATAAAATGAAACACTTATTGACCATTTACTCCAGTGTCAGTTGACAAAGCTGTTAGTAGAGGATGCCACAACAAGCCCCAAGAAAATACGCTCAAGAAAGTACATACAGGCCATGTTTTTTGTTTGCAAAGTTCACATAAGCATTAAAGTGAAATCATTTCTTCTCACACCTTCCACTGCATCCCCAGCATTCCGGATATCAGCAGGAAACTGATGGCATGCTCAAATTGGGTAACATGAAGGGAGTTTAACAGAGGACTCTATTTGCAAAGGTGTAGGGCAAGTGGAGGGAAAACAGGAATAGTAATACTGGATTCCACCATCACCCTAGCTCTGAAAGAGCAAGGGGAGACAGTGGAGTGAAGGTGGTGGTGGGTGGCATAGAGAGGACTGCCTGACAGGAGTTGTGATGTTTAGTCCTAGGTATCACCGTAGGCCGGTAATGAGGGGATCAATACCCCAACTCACTCTCTCCCACCCTCCAACCCTCTGCTGATGCTCCCTGTTGGCCAAACTGAACCAGAAGTCATGAACTATTATAGGATAAATTATGTTTCCCAAAATTCATATGTAGAAGTCCTAACCTCCACTACCCTAGAATGTGTCTGTATACAACAATGGGGTCTGGGAAGAGGTAATTATGTTAAAATGCAGTTATTAGAGTAGGCTCTCATCCAATTTGACTAGTGTCCTTGAAAAAGAGTAAATTCAGACACAGATATGCCCAGAAGGAAGGCAACGTGAAGCCTGGGAGAAGGTGGCGATCTATAAGTCAAGGAAGGAGAGGCCTCAGAAGCCAGCTGCACCGACGTTTTCATCTCAGACTTCTAGTTCTCAAAATTGTGAGAAAATAAATGTCTGTTGTTTAAGCCACCCAGTTAGTGATGTTTTGTTATGGCAGCCCAAGAAAAAAAATGCAAAATCCAGGAAGCCACCAGTGGCACAGAGCCAGGTGGAGAGGGAGAGACAGAGGCTGTGGAGGGACAAATGGAAGAGATCCAGCACGACTCTACCCGGGCCCCTCAGAAATAGGTGTTTCAAGATGTCCTAGAGCAGTACTAATAAGGCTAGAAATATCCCAGTTGAATTATTCTTGTCCACAGCGTTGCTCTCCCTTTCCAGCCATGACCCATGGTCCCACCATAGTTCCCATGCTGGCTCCTTCCCCTGGCCACGAACCCCAGTCTCAACCAGGTTGGGAGCCCCAGTACTCAGACAGAGCTTTCTGTGTACTTCTGACCACATCTCTCTCCTGTGTGCCTGGAGATGGTTGGGACCTTACCCTGCACATTTTACTAGACTGCCAAGATAACAAGCATCTTGACAACAGGGACCACTTCTCATTTATTTCTGACAGATGAAAGAATGAGTGAGATAATGAATGAAGAAAGGTAACATTTATTGATGACCATCTATGTGCCAAGTACTGAGTTCAGTGCTTTCATGTACTTTAACACTACCTGAATCAAAATCAAGGAGTCAGGAAAGAATAATTATTGACCATTTATTCAGCATTTACTATGTGCCAGTCAGGGGTGAGAGCAAAATACTTAAACAGTGTGGCACAGGCACCAAGAAAAACATGTCAGAGCAGACATCAGCCATAGACCCAGGGATGGCTGAGCAGGCACCACTGGCTAAAAGTCAGTCTGGTGCCAGGCTCCATGCTGAAGGATCGCTCATTAATTATTTCACTGACTCCTAATAATGCCAACTGAGGTAGGTATTAATATTCCTGCTATATACAAATAAACAACTTGCACAGAAAAAAAATGTTGATTGTGCAAGGTCACACAGAAAATAAGTGTGGAACTGAGACTCACGTCCAGGACGGGCTCAGTTTTGAACACCACACTGGTCTGTCTTATGCTGCCGTTGCATGTGATGTCCTTTCCCTGGGACTCTTTTCTTCCAGACATCCATGTGGTTTGCCTATTCCAGTATTTGCTCAAGCGTCATCTGCTCAGCAATTCCTTCCATTTAAACATAACCTGCTCATCACCACCCTGACACTTCTTTCTGTCAAGCTTTATTTTTGCCTGTAGCATTTTTTATAGTGATAAAAGATACACAACATAAAATTTACCATTTTAACAAATTTTAAGTGTAAAATTCAGAGGCATTAAGTGCATTCACAATGTTGAAAAACTGTTACCGCTATTCATATCCAGAACTTTTCCATCAAACCAAACAGAAACTCTGTACTTACTAGAAAACAACTTCCTGTCCCTGCCTCTCCAGTCCCTGGAAAGCACAGTTCTACTTTCTGTGTCTATGAAGTGGTCTATTGAAATCTCTCCCATAAGTGGAATTGTATAACGTTTGCCCCTTTGTGTCTAACATTTCACTTATCATAACATCTTCAAGATTCATGCATACTGTAGCCTGTGTCAGAATTTTATTCCTCTTTAAGGGGTGAATAATATTTCACTGTATGTATATACCTGTACTACACTTTGTTTATTCATTTCTCTCATTGATAGCTATTTGGGATATTTCAACTTTTAGACTATTGTGCATAATGCTTCTGTGAACATGTGTGTACACATATCTCTTTGAGTCCTTGCTTTCAACTCTTTTGGGTATATACCCAGAAGTCAAATTACTGGATTATGGTAATTCTGTGTTTAACTTCTGAGGTCCTACCAAACTGTTTTCTATGTTTGTGTCACTAATAACCACATATTGTACTATATGTTTTATCTGTTTACTTGGATTATTGCTTATTGCCCACCACCGGGCTGTAAGCGCCAATGAAGACAAGATTTTTCTCTAATTCGCTGCAGGCTCCATACCGAGAATATGTGTGGCACAAAGTAGGTACACAATAAACATTTGTTGAATGTATGAATGTATTTGGTGTGGATCCTGTTCTTGAGGTCAAGGGTTCTACTGTCCAAAAGAGTCAGGTAAGGTCCAAAACAATGACATCAACTCCAGAGAAAAAACCGAAGTCAAGGAGGGAAATGAGAGATCAGAGTAAGGGATCCTTTCCTGTTCGCATCCTAAAGCAGACCCAACAAAGTGAGGCAGAGAACAGAATAGCTAGCCACTGAGGTCAGTTGCTAGGGGAATCAGTAATCCTATGGGACGAAGTGCTCAGGAAAACAGGGCTAGCTGAATAGCGGATGAGGGGGGCCTCCTCGGTGTAAGAAATCATGAAGGTCCCTAAACAATGTTTTGAACTTACGGCCCAAGACAGTGCCTGCCACATAGTAAGCATTAACAGATATTTTTAATTGATTGATTTCTAATTCCAATCTATCACCAACTTGACATATGACTTAAGGCAAGTCACTTTTCTACCATGCAACTTTCTTTATCTGTAAATATAGTGGATATAGATAGGTCAATTAACTAAACTTTGGTTTAAACTATAAAAGCATTTCTCCCTAACAGATCCCAAACAGAAGAGTAAACACTAAGGGCATCTGAAAGGAGAGTTGAAGGCCTGAGGCCCTACCAGTAGTCCTCCCTCTCCACACCCAGTGGCTGAAAGTTGGTTCCTCCAGGATCCAGGTTTGCAGGTCCGGGGCCATCGGATTCCTGAGGTTCATTCCAGCTCTGACATACACAACACATCCCCATCATGTGTGCCACAGGCCCTTCTACACAGCAGTAGCAGCTATTTACTCAGTGCTTAGCATTTGACAGATGCTTTTCTCAGTGCTTTTCATGTATCAACTTATTCAATGACCAGTTCAGAGATGAGAATATTGGGACACAGAAAGGTTAAGTCATTTCTCCAAAGCTACACACATAGGTTTGGAGCCTGGAATCAAACCTAGTTATTGGGCTCCAAGGCCCTTGTTTTTTACCTATAACTCTGTCCCACCTCCTTTACCTATAACTCTGTCCCACACAGTATGCATTCCTGTCCTATTGAATAAGACCAAGGAAAAGGTAGCCTGATGGGGAGAGAAACCGAGAGAAATTAGAAGATAAAGAGGGAGAAAGAGAGTGTGATCAAGCCGTACCCCAGAGATCACTTCGTTTTCTAGAGGGGAAGTAGGTGGTTGGTGGAATGGAGAAACCAAGAACCAACCTGCTGCTTACCCCATGGTCCTGGAACTAACCCTGATGAGGTGGCTTCTTCTGAATCTACATTTTCTAATCCAGAGATGGTCAAATCCTATTTTTATGGCAAGATCTTAGATGACAGCATTTCTTAAGAGGACTTTTCCAGAGAAAGGGGAGATGTCAACTTACCAAAATATTTTTTCTTAATGGAATAACAAAAATCTGCTTTGCAAATAAGAATGGGATAAGGAAGCTGCCCATATTCTCAAACACCTTTTTCTTTTAATGAATTAGAACATAAGCTTTTGATTTTAAAAAAGTACTAAAAAGCTTGGTAAGTATTATTCAAAGCCTTTTGACCAGTCATTTTCATATTATCTGAAGCCAACATTTCCATTAAAGTAGCACAACATTATGTAGAGCAGAATTTTATGGTGACCTCAGGAAAATGCAAAACTGCAGCAGATGAAGGTAAAGGGCAAGGCTTACCTACAGGAACAGAGACTCTCTCTGTGGTTTTCCAAGAGGTTTTAATGCCATTTGGGGGTGGGTACTTCGCTGAATGGAACTGTTTGCATGTTATGGGGTGTCCACCATTCCAGACCCCTACCTACTACATGCCAGCTCACAGTCCAGGAGAAGAGAGGAGAGACAGGGATGCATGTACCAGGCTATCATCCAAGACATCCTGTAGCACCCAATACATGGCAATGCCCCTCTATTAAAGTTTATGTACTTAAATACAAAATCAAATGTTTACAGAGCATAAAATAAAGTACCCTCGAAGCCTAGAGCCCATCTTGCATCAAAAGCTACTAACTATAAATAAACAAAAACACAATTTGCAAGTGTCAGAACAAGAGAGGACCCCAGTGATTATCTAGTCTAGAGCATGGAAAACTTTCTCTGTAAAGGGCCTGAGTGTAAAATTCCAGATTTTGTGGGCCATGTACTCTGTTTCAACTACTCAACCTTTTGCCTTTGTGGCAAAAAGGCTACCCAGAGACAACGTATTAATGTAAATGAATGGGTATGGCTGTGGTTCAATGAAGCCTACTGACAACAAAATTTAAATGTTCAAATATTTAAATAAAGACAGGAAGCAGTATGACCGATTTATTTTCTTTGCCTCAGGCTCCAATATGGCTCCACACAGCACTGTTACTGATCTCGTCACCATTTCCATTTTTGATAATGTGCTCATTCTGAAACCTCTGGCTTTAATTTTGATTTTTTACAATATTGCATTGAGTATTAACTTACTTTGATAACTGGGTGTTAGTGTCCCCCTTAAGTTTTGCCCTGGAGACTAGTGCCTTGCTTGCATTGTTTAACTTTGGGCCCTGCCTCATGCTCCCAAACCTCCACCCTGTCTCTGTTCTTCCTCGGGCCAGTCTTTTAGTCCATTCCCCCAATGGCTCCACTCCTTGTCAAATTGAGTCCTAGTAACTTGGCTGTACATTTTCTTGGTGGAGGTCATGTCTTGACTCCTTCACCCTTTCACATTTCCTCCCACTCAAGAGCAACAACAAACCTCTGCTCACATCCCATGTCAGCAGCTCTCACCTTCAGATCCTTTGAAGGATCAGCTTCTGCTCCAAGAAGTCTTTCCTCGAAGATATTCCCAATGAAGAGGACCTCTTTCTAAGAAGGATTCTCCAATAGCTGTTAAGAAAACTGTCCCTGTTTAATCACATACATAGAGCAGTGTGCCAGGCACAGAAAGGGAAATGTACCAGAGAAGTCTCCCCACCACACAGTGAACCCCTGAGGGGAAGGACTTCCAATTCCCAACCTCTAGCACACAGTGGACCCTCAATTAGTATTTATTAAACTCAATTGGACAAGTCCTTTCAACTAGATTTTCAGAGTTTAGAGGACTAAGGTAGAAATGGGGAGGCTCCAGGAAGACTGATTTCACCCTCTTAGGGTGAGAGAAAGGCAGTGCTATTTTGTAGATTTTATTGGTGGAAATGAAATCACTGGGGAAAACTGCCAGTGTGGGCACTGTGGATAGTGCTGGATCCAGAAACTATAGTAATCAACATTTGCACCCTAACTAGCTTGTCTATGGTAGGAATATATATGTGTTTTCCCCATTTTTTTTAAATTTTCCAGTATGCTCCTCTTCCACAGAAAGTGTAAGAGCCAGTTCAGAAATAAATTACCACTCTCAGCTAAACCCCCATTTCTCAAATCCCGAGCCTTCCCTTAGCCTATTTATTTAACTTCTCTTAACATATTTAAATCCATTGGAGGGAATTATGAGGAAGACAGATGAGGCAGCTCCAAACATTTGTATGCACATTAAAATAAAGAAAATTAAATGAAAGATTAATAGGGCAGACAGGTAACCCTGTAACGTGATTTCACTTTGAAGCAATTTATTTCCATTCCAACTGTGATAAATAATCACCAAGTGATATAATAATTACCCATTTCTTGGTGTCGAATGAGATGTGGAAATTATTCTCTGAAGTGAAAACATCCTATGGACTTTCAAAAGGGAATGTCGCACATTCAATAAAGCTACAAACCATGACCCCAAAAGAAATTGAATTGGCCTGTTTGTATTCCCATCGCTATGTCTGAAAAGTATGTTCTCACCCTCTAAGGCAAACTTCCCTTTCTGTTTGATAAAGTCTTGTGATTTGTGACCACAAAAAGTCTGAGGACTCCATAAATTTTGTGCCTTGGCACTCCCGTGTGAGATCAAGCCCTGCAAAAGATGGCTGCTGAAGAAGGCAGAGTCTAAAGGTCACAGAACATTCCTTGTTTTGGTGGTTAGCAGCAGTCAATTTTAAATGCCCTCTGGGCTTAAGAATAATTGAATGCATTTTAAAATTAGATCTTGTTCAGTTAAAAGCAAGACCCCATCTGTAAACATTAATCAGCACCCATTAGAAGGATCTTCCTTCCTGGGCTCTTTACTGCCCATAAATACAAGGGCTGCCATTGCTTTAGGGCCCCCATGTGCTGGGTGCATGTATGCATCATTTCATATCAGAAACACTGCTGATGGGAGAGGCCAGCAAACAAAGAGACTGGTGGGTAAAAAAAGCACTGAATTAAAAATGAGAAGACTTGTGTTCCAGACCTGGATTGGCCCCTTTGCTATCAATGCAAAAATGAGGAGTTCATCAAAACATCTCTGTACCTCAGGTTCCTCATTTATAAAATGGGAAATATGGTACATACCTACTTCAACCCACTGGAAAACTGTAAAGTGTTGCATAAATTTACTTCAGATTCCTAAGTGTTTCATCAAATGCTGACTAAGTCTGTGCAAGGCACTTAGGAATACTAAGGAAAGTAAGAAATAGTCTCCCCACATGGATCACGAGGTCAAGAGATTGAGACCATCCTGGTCAACATGGTGAAACCCCGTCTCTACTAAAAATATTTTTTTAAAAATTAGCTGGGCATGGAGGCACGTGCCTGTAATCTCAGCTACTCCGGAGTCTGAGGCAGGAGAATTGCCTGAACCCAGGAGGCGGAGGTTGCAGTGAGCCGAGATCGCGCCATTGCACTCCATCCTGGGTAACAAGAGTGAAACTCCATCTCAAAAAAAAAAAAAGAAAGAAGAAATAGTCCCCCCACTTCAAGAAACCATCCATGCAGGATGAAAGAGAAACATGTATAAGCAACTTATTCCAAAAAGACAATTCTGAGCCTCTCTGCCATTTGCTTAGGCCATCTAACCAGACTTTTCCTCTCCATTCAGTCATCCTCTTATTCATTCATCACTTATTCAACAAAACTTCGTTTAGCATTTACAATGGGCCTAGCACTGGGAATACAGAGATGACTCACATTAAATCCCTCAAGGAGCTCATTCTGCCAAAGAACATATCTGTGCAAAGAATTTTTCAGCATATTTTAAAATATAGTTTCTTTTCTTTTTTTTTTTTTTAGAAATGGAGTCTCACTCTGTCACCCAAGCTGGAGTGCAGTGGTGCAATCACAGCTCACTGCAGACTCAAGTTTCTGAGTTCAGGTAATCCTTTCACCTCAGTCTCTGAAGTAGCTAGGACTACATGCAAATGCACCACCACACCCAGCTAATTAAAAAAACTTGATAGAGACAGGGTCTTATTATATTGCCCAGGCTTGTCTTGAACTGTTGGGCTCAAAGGATCCTTCTGCCTCAGCCTTTCAAAAGTGTTGGAATTATAGGCATGAGCCATTGTGCCTGGCCGATGGTTTCTTATTTATCCCAATACAAGTAATGGGAATAGATATGATTAGCTCCATTTTTTAAAACAGACACCCAAGACCCAGAAAAATGAAGTGACTTGCCAACCCCAGGGAGCTTTCAGTGAGAGGGTTGCAACACTGAAATTGTGGCTTCATGACTTGAATCCCGTGCTCCTCATGTGTCATAGATGTCTTTCAGGAGAGAGGCCAGCCTTGAACAGCCATCTTTCTGAGACCATGACTCTACCTAACTCTTATAAACTCTCCTCTCTATAGAGCTAGATCCCGATCTCTGTACCTTCCATCACTGTTTAGAGCCCAGCTGAAATGAATTGCCTTCCCTCCTTCCCTCCCTCCTTCTCTTCCTTTTTCCCTCCTTCCTCCCTCCTTCTTTCCTTCCTTCCTTGTCTCCTTAATTTTTCCTTCTTTCCCTCCTTCTAAAGCATTTATTAAGCATCTGCATCTACTATGTGCTGGGCATTATGCTGGGTCCTGAAGATTAAAAAGTGTTAATGACATAGTCCCAACTTCCTGGAGCTTAATAGCTAGAAAAGACCCAGAAAAGTACCCAAATAATTTTAATATAGTGTGATAAGTTCTAGGACATAGAGATATGGGATGCAGTAAAGGCCTATAAAAAGGGGTAGATGCAGTGGCTCACATCTGCAATTCCAGTACTTTGGGAAGCCGAGGCAGGTGGCTCATGAGGTCAGGAGTTTGAAACCAGCCTGGTCAACATGGTGAAGCCCTGTCTCTACTAAAAATACCCACACTCACAAAATTAGCTGGACGTGATGGTAGACACCTGTAATCACAGCTACTCGGGAGGCTGAGACAGGAGAATTGCTTGAACCCGGAGGTGGAGGTTGCAGTGAGCCAAGATCTTGCCACTGCACTTCAGCCTGAGTGACAGGGAGCCAGGAAGAGTTTCACAGAATAGCCAAAAAGAAACCTGAAGAGCCTCTGGCCAGGTCAAAGGGAAGCTTGCATGTTTGTTGTTGTTGTTGTTTGTTTGAGATGGAGTTTCACTATTGTTGCCCAGGGTGGTGTGCAATAGTGAGATCTCAGCTCACTGCAACCTCTGCCTCCCAGGTTCAAGCAATTCTCCTGCCTCAGCCTCCTGAGTAGCTGGGATTACAAGTGCCTGCCACCATACCCAGCTAATTTCTATAATTTTAGTAAAGACAGGGTTTTGCCATGTTGACCAGGCTGGTCTTGAATTCCTGACCTCAGGTGATTCACCTGTCTCCCAAAGTGCTGAGATTACAGGTGTGAGCCACCATGCCCAGCTGAATTCGCACGATTTAAGCACAGGGAAGAAAATGGGCAAAGCCTGGGAAGAAAGTGAATGGGGAAATCCGAAGGACCCACAGTTTGTTCAGGGGGACTGGACAATGGACAGCAAAAGAAGTAGAGAGCAAGTTGCTGTGAGAGAGGAACTCATGAATCCGGCTGCACAGAGCACTGGTGAGACATTGAGACTTCATTCTGAGAGCAAGGGGGAGTTCTGGAGGGATTTTCAGCAGAAGGTAAAACTCTCTGATTTGAGTTTTAGTAAAATAATTCTCACTACTCTTTTGAGAATGAGCCCAAACAGAGGAGACTGAAGTTGTAGGGAGGGCTCTGGTAGCGTCACAGGTGTGAGATGAGGGTGAACTTGAACTAACGTAGTAGAGGAGGGGATAGACAGAATTGAGATACACCACCCTTAGGGCTGGGGGTTAATTCCAGTGAGTGCTTGGATCAGTACTGGATGAGCCTACTGGAAACCATATCATGAACAAAACTAATAATAATAATGGAATACTTAGCGAGTCCTTATGATGAAGCCAGATACTCGACTAAGAACTTAAATATACTACCATATTTAAAAAGGAAAACAACTTGATGATGGTGGCACAGTTATTTTCCTTATTTCACAAATGCGCATTCCTAAGACCTTAGTAAACCCACAACTTCAGAGATGGTGCCTGGCAATATGCATTTGAGATCCAGTGCTCTCAGTGTGCACTAAGTTTTTATCGCCACTGCTATGAACTCTAAAGCATGTGACATTTTTATTCTGGGGAATGGCTTCAATTAATTAAAAAAAATTCAATTCCAAAAATAAAAATTTCAATTAACCTGTGCTGCCTTATGCTTAATGACATACAGATGTCCCAAATAGTATGGAATACCCCAGTGACAAGTACATATAAAACACTTAGCTGAGAGTGAGACTGACAGGCTCTCTTAAGTAGAGATACTTCTTTAGAGAAAGGTGTCTTTTAGGGCCCCAAATGGAACAGTCTTGAGATGCAGAGAAATAGTCTGGAATCGGGAGGGTAACACACACAAGATTCAAAGGCAACTCAGGCATTGGAAGGTACCTGAAATAGCTTCAATTCTAAAGATTTTCAAACTATGTTTCAGAGACCACTGAGTTTCCTTAAATGTTATTGAAAAACAAGATAGAACCTGAATTTTTAGTGTTTGAGCTTTCCTCACCCAAGTAATTCAGCCTTTTAAGTGTTTTCCATATGGGGTTTGATCTAGAATTCTCTTCAAAGAAAGGGGACAGGCATTTGGAGAGAAATAAATGAAAGGCATTTACGCAGTCACCGAGTCTAACACATGTTTTTTGAGCACATGTGTACTAGGAAGGCTCAGTGTGAGGCATGGAAGATACTAATGTGAATAGGGTTGGGCCCCTGCCTGCATCTGATAAGAATTTTTGGTTGAAAGTAACAGAAATCAGCACCAGCAGACTTAAACAAGTAGCAGGATTTCCTAGATCACTCAGGGTAGCTCTAGGGTGGATCAGAGAATTGAATAATCAGACTTCAAGTAGGGAAGAGCCATGAGGCTCTAGGGATCTTGGTGAGGAGAACTCATGGATCCACTCTGTAAGCCTGCCAGTAGAATGAATAACTTTGCTCTAGACCAGGTGTCATTCCTCTCAAAAACCAAACACAACACCTAGGGAAAGCTAGAGTCTGATTTGCCCAGCTTGCATCAGGCTCACCTGGACCAAAGGCATGAGGCTATGGATGGGCTGATGGCAGGGTACTCTCGAGAAAGGATGAGTTACACTCCCAGCCAAAGCACATGGAAAGAAGGGGGTACTTCTCCAATGGCAAAGGGGATATAGTGAACAAAATAAGGTGGAATGGAAGTTGAATAAGCAAAAAGAGCAGCTGTCCATTAGATCTCCTGAAGAGAAGGGGAGGTTTTGGAGATACTTATTTTTTATCTGCCCAACACTGTCCCCACTCCATGTCTGAAGCCTTCTCCCTAGTAATCCTTCTCTCCCACACTGTGATATGAATGGATGCTGGTATGTTCTTATAGGTTTACCCAACCTGGTCATGGTTGGTTGGTCCTGTTCTGGGGTGGCCCATTCTGAGTCAATCAAGGACTCTCCCTGGAATTTTAAAACTTTCAGCTGTGTCCTTAAGGATTGTTGGTAGCCATTCTTCTCCACATTCAGGAGGCTGACCACAGAGAATGAAGACACGGAGTCAGGAGACAGAGAGAATTGTGGCTTTATTTGAGTCCTTGATTTTAGTTGTCCCTAAAGCCAATCTACACACAGTGGGCCTTGTCACTATGGCATAAGACAGTCTAATATTTTCAAAAAACAAATAAGCAAAACACAATAATTTTTTAAACCTTACTTCAAAGTGGGATTCTATCTTTTCAACTAAAAGTATCTTCAGCAATATAAGTGACCAGAAACCTGAACACCAAGGTCATGTGTAGCAAATGCTACCAGAATGATACGATGTTCAGGAGAAACTACCTAAATAATTCTAACAGCGCTTACCTACTGAGCACCTAGCTTGACTCAAGCAGGCTAGGTATCTGACATACATTATTGGATTTACTTTTCGTGTCAGCCTACAAAGGCATCTTTACCTCCATCTCACAAGAAGAAATTGAGGCCAGAGAATTGACGTCACTCACACACAATTGCCCAGCTAGGTGATGGCAAAACCTGGATTCAGCTCTGATCCAGAAACACACTCTCTTTGTCCTGCAGCCAGAAAGCAGAGAGGCACTCTTTATTCTTTGCAATACTGGGAAGGTCCCCCATGAGCTTATCAAGAACTACAATCAAGTTGCATCCCTGCTAACTTAGAATATAAAATCTTTCTGATTTGCTTTTGCTGAGTGGAGACTTGATGTTATCACTTCATTATAGTCCATTATTATTTAGGAAGTTGCTGGGGAGTTAAGTTTGCGAACGTTTTTCAATAGTACCTCAACTCCTCAGGCCACCAGACTGTTGCATTTCTCACAATGTACAGTTTTTACAACTCTGTTGTTCATTAGGGTAAGAATTTATAAGCCTGACACCTTGGCCAGGGAACTGTGCATTGCTATTTCTGAGTTAGGGCTCTTTTGGGAGGGTGGTATATGCAGCAGAATGCTTTCTTTGTGCAGTGGGTGGGGGTGCATGTTATTTGTAGTCAAATCATATCAACACAATAACATGAGTCTTCTCTGCAAATTCAGATGGCATCCTAGCATAGAAGAAACAGTGTGTCTGAAGTCAAGAGAAGCTAGAATTTCTTCTAGACTCTGCTTCGACATGGCTGTGTAATCTCGGGCAAGTTACTCCTCCTCTCTGGGCAGTATCTGGCCACAAGTCAAATAAGAATGTTGTTCTAGATCATTCTGCCCCATCGAATCTTCTCCATGGAATGCTAGAGCAGCAAAGGATGTTCTGTGAAAAAGGATTTTGGGAATCAAGTAAATTTGAGAAAAGCCCCATTAAAGTTAAACTGATGTCATTACTGAGTTTCCTAGAGCCTTGAATATGCTAATTGCTCATGATCCCTCTGCAATACAGAATGGAGCATTATCCAGATTATTATTTTTAAATAAGGAGATTTTATCTTTTTTTCCAAGAACAACTTTTAACATTCCACAGCATATGGTGTTTACTTGGTACACATTTTGGGAAATTTTGGGTCAGAGAATAGTGAAATGTCTTTCCGTGTTCTTTTTCTTTATACTATAGTAAGTCCTGTTCTCATTATCACCATGCCTGCTGCTGTTTTCTGAGTTCTGTCTCTTTTGTTCCATCCTATATCTATCCACTTGTCTCCATTTGCTCTTTGGCCACCCTAATCCAAGCCACAATTATCATCACCATTTTTTTCTTTCTCTCTCTGCTCCAAACTGCCCTCCAGGGTTCCCTTCTTGCTCTTACCTTAATCTGTTCTCCACAAAGTAACCAGAGTTTAGTTTTCAGGAAGTTGTACCAGTTTCTTGATGGCTTAAGATGCTACAGTAGCAATCCACTGCACTTAGATTAAATCCAAAAACCTTTGGATTTAAATCCTACAAGATTAAATCCCATAAAGCCCTACACAAACCTGAACTGACACCCATCCCTCTGACTCTGTCATGTCACTTGCACCCTTTCTCCCTATCCTCCAGTGGCAATGCCTTGGCATCTACTATTTCCTCTGTCCAGCATTCTCCACCCTCAGGTCCTGCTGTCACTGTACCCCTGCAAGTCTCAGTTCAGGCATCATCTCCTTAAGAAGCCTGTCCCTGACCACTCCAATTGGAGGAGCCCTTCCAACCCCCACTCACCCGTTCACTCATTCCAGTTGGAAAGTATTTCCTCACATATGTGTTAACTTATTTATTGCCTCCCTCCTGTCCTGAGGAATGTAAGTTCCTTTTCTTTGCCTTGTTCAGGGCCATATCCAAAGAATCTATAATAGTGCCAAGTATAAAATAGGAATTCAATAAATATTTTCTTGAATTAATAACTGTACAAATAGATGTTTCCCCAATTAAACTATTAGTTCTTTGAAAGCAGTGACTATGTTTTGTACTCTTTCAACTCCCAGCTGTGTAATCCCAAACTTTTCTGAAACTGAATTCTCTCCTGTATAATAGAAATGATGATAGGCACCTCATAGGTGTATAGCAAAGATTAAATGAAACTTTCATTATGTTCCTAGCAAAAAATATCTGGCACATATAGCACATGAATGAGAGTTAGATTTCTGTGTCATTCTTCATAGAATCCATAGTTCTTAATTCAGTGCTCAACACATTATAGGCACTCAATAATTGCTTCGTAAGTGAATGATGAATAATTTTCTAAAGATGCTTCTGCCAGGCATATTTATGAAGCACAACATACATGCTCCCAAAGTCTGTCTCGATCCTGTCAAGTGGGTGGTGTGATGTAAATATGATGCCCCACGCAGAAAATGGAAGCCTCTGGAAGGTTGTGGGAACACTCTTCCCTGAAGATTTAAAAAATTTTTAAAAACCCACAGCTCTGAGACATGGGGCTTTCTGTGAGAAGACGAATGGATAGAATGTTGACTGAATTCTTATTAAGTGACAATCACCATGTTAGGCATAGAAGATGAGTAAGACACACACACGTTTTCTGTCCTTACAGACCCTGCAGCCCAGTGGGAGAAACATACAAACATGCAATTATAGAGCAGTAGGATGAGGCTGCAAAAAGATCATGGCACAGAGGAGGGTGCCAGAAACAGACATAAGAAGTCAGGAAATCTTTCCTGGAAGACGTAATGCCCAGACTAAGTGGAGAATGAGGAGGACTTTGCAAGGAGATGAGATGATGGGCAGGATTCTGCCCAGAAAGGACGGAGCTGTTATTGATTGGAGGGTGCATGGGAGAGGAACATGTTAGAGATGGGACCAAGGATTCTGGTGTGGGCAACCTGGTGGCTCATGATGTCCAGGTGAATGGTATGCCTCCCAAATTCCTCCATTGACTGACACAGACCTGCATCATTTGCTGTTAGTAAACTTTGGATTCCTCCAACTTTTAAGTTTTTCACCTGCATCTTCCACTCTGCCATCATAGAAGTATCTATTGTCAAAAGCTGAGGCACAAATGATAAAAACTTCTGTGTAATGAGAGTGTGTGAATGAGTGTGGGCATGAATTTGTGTACTGGAATCCCTGGAGGGTTTTTGTAAACAAAGAGCTAACTTCAATGACCCTATTGTGGTAATTAACACACTCCCTAAGCAGGCTGTGCTGCTGCAGGAAAGATAAGCTAAGCTCCAGTAGGGGCAGATTTGATGCCAGGAAATTTGTGGAGTGCTTGGAAAGTATAGAAGGTCCTTGAAGTACAGGAAGCAACTGTAGAAAGGAAGGCTGTTTTCAGCAGTAGGAGTTTGTGTACAGCTTTGAAGCTCACGAAGCACTTTCATAATTGTGATTTTATTTAATCTCCCAAGCATTATGACTGTTCTTGATGAAAATACTTAAATAATATAGGAAAGTGCCCCCAACAAAGTGAGAGACATAAGATTGCTCTCTTAAAAGTTAATTTCCACAGGCTGGCAAGATGGCCAAATAGGAAGAGCTTGGGTCTGCAGCTCCCAGCAAGATCAGTGCAGAAGGCGGGTGATTTCTGCATTTCCAAGTGAGGTACCCAGATCATCTCAGGGGAACTGGTTAGACACTGAGTGCAGCCCACAGAGGGCAAGCTGATGCAGGGTGGGGCATTGCCTCACCCAGGAAGTGCAAGGGGTTGGGGAATTGCTCTTCTAGCCAAGGGAAGCTGGGAGGGACTGTGCCGTGAGGAATGGTGTACTCTGGCCCAGATTCTACACTTTTCCCATGGTCTTGAAAACCCTCAGACCAGGAGATTTCCTCAGATGCCTATGCCAGCAGAGTCCAGGGTTTTAAGCATGAAACTGGGCAGCTGTTTGGGTAGACACCAAGTTGCAGGAGTTTTGTTTTTTTTTTCATACCCCAGTGGTGCCTGGAATGCCAGCAAGACAGAACCACTTACTTCCTAAAAAGGGAACCAAAACCAGGGAGCCAAGTAGTCTAGCTCAGCCGATCCCAATCCCATGGAGCCCAGCAAGCTAAGATCCACTGACTTGAAATTCTCACTGCCAACACAGTGGTCTGAGGTCTACCTGGGACACCAGTTGAGCTAGGTGGGGAGAGGGGCATCCACCATTATTGAATAGGTAGTTTTCCCCTTACAGTGTAAACAAAGCCACCTGGAAGTTTGAACTGGGTGGAGCCCACCTCAGCTTGGCAAAGCCGTGGTAGCCAGACTTCCTCTCTAGATTCCTCCTCTCTGGGCAGGGCATCTCTGAAAGAAAGGCAGCAGCCCCAGGCAGGGACTCATAGATTAAACTCCCATTTCCCTGAGCACCTGGGGGAAGGGGTGGCTGTGTGCACAGCTTCAGCAGACTTAAATGTTTCTGCCTGCTGGCTCTCCAGAGAGCAGTGGATCACCTAGCACAGCACGTGAGATCTGCTAAGGGACAGACTGCCTCCTCAAGTGGATCCCTGACCCCCATGCTTCTTGACTGGGAGATACCTCCTAGCAGGGGTCAACAGACACCTCATACAGGAGAGCTCCAGCTGGCAACTGGTGAGATGAAGCTTCCAGAAGAAGGAACAGGCAGCAATCTTTGCCATTCTGCAGCCTTTTCTGGTGATACCCAAGCAAACACAGTCCAGAGTAGACCTCCAGTAAACTCCAGCAGACCTGCAGCAGAGGGTCCTGACTGTTAGAAGGAAAACTAAGAAACAGAAAGGAATACCATGAACATCAACAGAAAAGGACATCCACACAGAAACCCCATCTGAAGGCAACCAACATCAAAGCCCAAAGGTAGATAAATCCACAAAGATGAGGAAAAACCACTGCAAAAAGACTGAAAATTCCAAAAACCAGAAAGCCTTTTCTCCTCCACAGGATCACAACTGCTCACCAGCAAGGGAACAAAACTGGACAGAGAATGACTGACAAATTGACAGAAGTAGGCTTCAGAAGGTGGGTAATAACAAACTCCTCTGAGGTAAAGGAGCATGTTCTAACTTAATATGGGGAAGCTCAGAACCTTGAAAAAAGATTAGAGGAATTGCTAACTAGAATAATCAGTTAAGAGAAGAACATAAATGACCTGATGGAGCTGAAAAACACAGAATGAGAACTTTGTGAAGCATATGCAAGTATCAATAGCCAAATCAATCAAGTGGAAGAAAGGATATCAGAGATTGAAGATCAAGTTAATGAAATAAAGCATGAAGACAAGATTAGAGAAAAAAGAGTGAAAAGGGATAAACAAAGCCTCTAAGAAATATGGGACTGTGTGAAAAGACCAAACTTACATTGGATTGGTGTACCTGAAAATGACAGGGAGAATGGAACCAAGTTGGAAAACACTCTTCAGGATATTATCCAGGAAAACTTCCCAAACCTAGCAAGGAAGACGAAGATTCAAATTCAGGAAATACAGAGAACACCACAAAGATACTCCTCAAGAAGGGCAACCCCAAGATACATAATCATCAGATTCACCGAGGTTGAAATGAAGGAACAAATATTAAGGGCAGCCAGAGAGAAAGGTCAGGTTACCCACAAAGGGAAATCCATCAGACTAACAGTGGATCTCTCTGCAGAAACCTTGCAAACCAGAAGAGAGTAGGGAACAATATTCAACATTCTTAAAGAAAAGAATTTCATATCCAGCCAAACTAAGCATCATAAATTAGGAGGAAATAAAATCATTTAGACAAGCAAATGCCGAGAGGCCTGCCTTATGAGAGGTCCTAAAGGAAGTACTAAATATGGAAAGGAAAAATCAGTACCAGCCACTGCCAAAACATATCAAATTGTAAAGACCATCAACACTATACAGAAACTGCATCAACTAATGGGAAAAATAACCAGTTAGCATCATAATGACAGGATCAAATTCACACATAACAATATTAACCTTAAATGTAAATGGGCTAAATGCCCCAATTGAGAGACACAGAATGGCAAATTGGATAAAGAGTCAAGACCCATTGGTGTGCTGTACTCAGAAGACTCATCTCATGTGTGTCTACACAAAGGCTCAAAATTAATGGATGAAGGAAGATTTATCAAGCAAATGGAAAGAAAAAAAAAACAGGGTTTGCAGTTCTGGTCTCTGATAAAACAGACTTTAAACCAACAAAGATCAAAAAAGGCAAAGAAAGGCATTACATAATGGTAAAGGGATCAATGCAACAAGAGTTAACTAGCCTAAATATATATACCCAATACAAGAGCTCCCAGATTTATAAAGCATGTTCTTAGAGGCCTACAAAGAAACTTAGACTTCCACACAATAATAGTGGGAGACTTTAACACCCTACTGTCAATATTAGACAGATCCACGAGACAGGAAATTAACAACGATATTCAGGACTTGAACTCAGCTCAGGATCAAGCAGTTCTAATAGACATCTACAGAACTCTCCACCCAAAATCAACAGAATATACACTCTTCTCTGCACCACATCACACTTATTCTAAAACAGACCATGTAATTAGAAGTAAAAAGCTTGTCAGCAAATGTAAAAGAATAGAAATCATAACAAATAGTCTCTCAGACCACTGTGCAATCAAATTAGAACTCAGGATTAAGAAACACACTCAAAACTGCACAACTACATGGAAACTGAACAACTTGCTCCTGAAGGACTACTGGGTAAATAATGAAATTAAGGCAGAAATAAATAAATAAATTCTTGAAACCAATGAGAACAAAAACACAATGTACCGGAATCTCTGGGACACAGTTAAAGCAGTGTGTAGAGGGAAATTTATAGCATTAAATGCCCACAGGAGAAAGCAAGAAAGATCTAAAATCAACACCCTACCACCACAATTAAAAGTACTAGAGAAGCAAGAGCAAACAAATTCAAAAGCTAACAGAAGACAACAAATAACTAAGATCAGAGCATAACTGAAGAAGACAGAGACATGAAAACACTTCAGAAAAAAATCAATGAATCCAGGAGGTGGTTTTTTGAAAAGATTAACAAAATAGATAGATCTAGTCTAGCCAGGCTAATAAAGAATAAAAGAGAGAAGAATCAAATAAACACAATACAAAATGATAAAGGAGATATCACCCCTGATCCCACAGAAATACAAAGTACTATCAGAGAATACTATGAACACCTCTATGCAAATATACTGGAAAATCTAGAAGAAATTCATAAAAATTCCTGGACACATATGCTCTCCCAAGACTAAATCAGGAAGAAGTCAAATCCCTGAATAGACCAGTAACAAGTTCTGAAATTGAGGCAGTAATTAATAGCTTATCAACCACAAAAAGCCCAGGACCAGATGGATTCACAACTGAATTCTACCAGAGGTTCAAAAAGGAGCTGGTACTATTCCTTCTGAAACTATTCTAAACAACAGAAAAAGAGGGACTCCTCCATAATTCATTTTATGAAGCCAGCATCATCCTGATACCAAAATCTGGCAGAGACACAACAAAAAAAGAAATTTTCAGTCCAATATGCCTGATGAACATCAATGCAAAAATCCTCAATAAAATACTGGCAAACTGAATCCAGCAGCACATCAAAAAGCTTATCCACTACGATCAAGTTAGCTTCATCCCTGGGATGCAAGGCTGGTTCAACATACCCAAATCAATAAATATAATCCATCACATAAACAGAACCAATTAACAAAACACATGATTATCTCAATAGATGCAGAAAGGCCTTTGATAACATTCAACACCCCTCCATGCTAAAAACTCTCAATAAACTAGGTACTGATGGAATGTATCTCAAAATACTAAGAGCTATTTATAACAAACCCACAGCCAAAATCATACTGAATGGGCAAAAGCTGGAAGCATTTCCTTTGAAAACTGGCACATGACAAGGATGCTCTCTCTCACCACTTCTATTCAGCACAGTGTTGGAAGTTCTGGCCAGGGTAGTCAGGCAAGAGAAACAAATAAATAGTATTCCAATAGGAAGAGAGGAAATCAAATTGTCCCTGTTTGAAGATGACATGATTGTATATTTAGAAAACCCCATTGTCCTAGCCAAAAATCTCCTTCAGCTGATAAGCAACTTCAGCGAAGTCTCAGGATACAAAATCAGTGTGCAAAAATTACAAGCATTCCTATACACCAATAATAGACCGATAACCACATCATCAGTGAGCTCCCATTCACAATTGCTACAATGAGAATAAAATACCTAGGAATGCAACTTACAAAGGATGTGAAGGACCTCTTCAAGGAGAATTACAAACAACTGCTCAAGGAAGTCAGAGAGGACACAAACAGATAGGAAAACATTCATGGGAAGGAAGACTTAATATAGTGAAAATGGCCATACTGCCCAGAGTAATTTATAGATTTAATGCTATCCCCATCAAGTTAACATTGACTTTCTTCACAAATTAGAAAAACCTACATAAAATTTTATATGGAACCAAAGAATATATATCTTCTTACTATAAAAAAGAGCCCACATAGCCAAGAGAATCATAAGCAAAAAGAACAAAGCTGGAGGCATCACGCTACCTGACTTCAAACAATATTACAGGGCTACAATAACCAAAACAGCATGGTACTGGTACTAAAACAGATGTATAGACCATTGGAACAGAACAGAGGCCTCAGAAATAACACCACACATCAACAATCATCTGATTTTTGACAAAAACAAGCAATGGGAAAGGATTCCCTATTTAATAAGTGGTATAGGGAAAACTGCAGAAAACTGAAACTGGACCCCTTCCTTACATGTTATACAAAAATTAACTCAAGATGGATTAAAGACTTAAACATATGACCTAAAACTACAAAAACCCTAGAAGAAAACCTAGCCAAACCAGTCAGGACATAAGCATGGACAAAGACTTCATGACTAAAACACCAAAAGCAATGGCAACAAAAGCCAAAATTGACAAATGGGATCTAATTAAACTAAAGAGCTTCTGTGCAGCAAAAGAAACTGTCATCAGAGTGAACAGTCAACTTATAGAATGGGAAAAAATTTTGCAATCTATTTATCTGACAAAGGGCTAACTAATATCCAGAATCTACAAGAAACTTAAACAAATTTACAGTAAAAAAAAATCATCAAAAAGTAGGCAAAGGATATTAACAGACACTTCTCAAAAGAAGACATTCATGAGGCCAAGAAATATTTGAAAAATAGTTCATCATCACTGGTCATTAGAGAAATGCAAATCAAAACCATAATGAGATACCATCTCACACCAGTTAGAATGGTAATCATTAAAAAGTTGAGAAACAGATGCTGGAGAGGATGTAGATAAACAAAAAGCCTTTTCACTGTTGGTGGGAGTATAAATTAGTTCAACCATTGTGGAAGACAGTGTGACAATTTTTCAAGGATCTAGAACTAGAAATACCATTTGACCCAGCAATCCCATTACTGGATATATACCCAAAGGATTATAAATCATTCTACTATAAAGACACATGCACATGTATGTTTATTGCAGTACTGTTCACAATAGCAAAGACTTGGAACCAACGCAAATGCCCATTAATAATAGACTGGATAAAGAAAATGTGGCACATATACACCATGGAATACTATATAGCCATGAAAAAGGATGAGTTCATGTCCTTTGCAGGGACCTGGATGAAGCTGGAAACCATTATTGTCAGCAAACTGACACAGGAACAGAAAAGCAAACACCACATGTTCTCACTTGTAAGTGGGAATTGAACAATGAGAACACATGGACACAGGGAAGGGAATATCACACACTGGGGCCTGTCGGGGGAGTGGGGGTCTAGGGGAGGGATAGTATTAGGAGAAATACCTAATGTAAATGACAGGTTGATGGGTGCAGCAAAAACACCATGGCACATGTATAACTATGTAACAAACCTGCATGTTCTGCACATGTATCCCAGAACTTAAAACATTTAAAAAAAAAAAAGTTAATTTCTAGCTGGGCACAGTGGCTCACGCCTGTAATCCCAGAACTTTGGGAGGCTGAGGTGGACAGATCACTTGAGGTCAGGAGTTTGAGAACAGCTTGGCCAACACAGTGAAACCTCGTCTCTGCTAAAATTTAAAAAATAAAATAATAAAAAATAGCTAGGTGTAGCAGCCCATGTCTGTAATACCAGCTACCCAGGAGGCTGAGACAGAAGAATCACTTGAATCCAAGAGGTGGTGGAGATTTCAGTGAGCTGAGATCAAGTCACTGTACTCCATCTCAAATAAGAAGGAAAAACAGTTAATTTCCACATCATCATTCATGGCAGGTAGCCATATGTAGAGCCTCCTGAAGGAGAAATCAGTGGCTTCCTATCCATTTCCCTCCATATACAGGAAGGAGGACTATCTAGTACAGAACAAACAAACGTTGGCAGTGACCCTTTGGATAACACCGAGAGAGATAGCTAAAGATATCCAACTCTGGCATTCCAGTCTCATTGCAGGAAATCCCTAATGTGGAGATGGATGTACAACAGGAGTCATCAAACTATGTCCCACAGGCCAAATCTGGCTTCCTGTAAAGTTTTATTGGAATACAATTATGCCCATTTATTTATGTAGTGTCAATGGCTGCTTGTACAAAACAATGGCCAAGTTGAGGAATTGCAACAGAGATTATAAAGCCACAGTGTAAAATAAATACTATTGACCCTTTTCTGACCTTGATATAGAACATTTTACAGCAGCAGACATTGTGGAGACTGCCAACACCTGCTCTTAACCCTCTTCTCCCTGATCATCCCCTTCAATAGGCAAGGCTGATATTCAATCATTGTGTATTGTTACAACAGTGCCAGTTGCTCATGTTTAGCATCCATCATGATTGTATTATGTCTGTGCCCCTCCCTGTTTGTTAAAAAAAATGGTATCTCTCCAATGATAGAAGCTAGAAAATTAAATTACTCAGTTTGTCAGTCTCCCTTGAAGTTAACTGTGGCCAGGTGACACAGATTTAAATAATTAAATGGAAGTAGAAGTCTGCTGAAAACATTCTAGGAAAGCTTTAGCTTTAGCTTTAGGTTTTTCTCCTTTTTCCTTCCTGGAAAGTAATACAATTCCTGGCACTGAGGCAGCCACTTTGTGAATAAGAAGTAGAATGATAGAAAGAGCCTACATCCCTACCAATGTCTTTGAATAATTAAACTAATGCTAATAACTGCCTATATTGGATTTCTTAGGTGAGGAAAATAAAAGCACAATTTGTTTAAGACACTATATATTGGGAGTTTATGAAAGGGCCTTAAGTATTACAGGCTCCACTAGCAAAGTCATCCGTATAGTGAATAGCCTCATCAAGTGCTTCAAATATACATCAGACTCATCTAACTTCCTTCATCTTCTTCAATGTTTATTGTGTAACTTTTAAATAGAATTTGCCTGATGAGTGGGCTGTGAGTCACAAATAGCAATTCTAGTCCTGGTTCCGCTACTGACTGGAGCATCCCTCTTGCTCTCTCTAGATTTTCCATTTCTTCCTCTGTATAATAAAGAAGCTAGACTTCAAACTCTATTCTTTCTTCCTAGTTTTTCATCTGTAATTCAGTTCTTTAATTCTGAAACAGCATAAAGAAACAATAAGGCAAAAACTGCAAGTGAGCATTCAAATATACTATGAGCTCGCTAGCTGCCAGGGCAGAAAAGAAAATAACGATGACATAACTCATTTTTGGATTAAAAAAATACAAGTTACACAAGGGATAGTTCTTATTGGCATAAAATCCTAAATGACTTTATAAAGAAGACAAAGGACAACCTAAAAGGTATTGCCTTTGCAAATGAATTTCTAAGCCTTCTTTTCCAAAAGCCCAAAAAGAGCATACTCATTTGCTCCTCAAAAAATGGTCTGTTCATCTATTGATGAATATTAATAGCATGTATATCACAGTGTTGTTTTTGCCACTGACACAAAAAGTATCATTTACTAAGCAATCTCAATAACTAATGCACACCGGATACTTCTATTTGCCTCTCCCAAAGCTCAGAGGCTTCCCTTCCTACCAGAAGAAACATATTGCCCATACTAGTAGGCTTCTTATGTGCGCCCAGTGCTTTATAATTAACAAAGTGTCTTACTCTACTTTGCATCTGGTCTTCAGGGCAATATGTGAAAGAGGCAGAATCAGAATAATTATTCCATGTTGCAAATGATAAACAGGCTTGAAACACTGAAGTGATATGATATGGTTGCCTATATTAGGTTCAGAACTGACCTAATTCCAGCTGACTCCATGCCTGAAGCTCCTGCAGCAAACATGGCCACCTCTTTCCACACCAGCTATTGCTCATGCCCAAATCCTGGCACTTCCATCGGGGACCTCTTTCCCAAATGATCCAGTGCTTCATTGCATGGCTTCGAACCAGCAGCTCCACTCCACTTCCTTTCTATTTCTACTGCTGTCACACAGAATCAACAAAGCATCAACATATTATCTCAGATATATACTCCTGAAGGTAGATTTGATGCCTTATAATAGCCTTGTTATGGCTGAGTTTTAAAAATTAAGATTAGAAACAGGAAAATGGAACAAGTAAAAGACATGAATTGAGTCTTGGTTTGCAGAATCAATAAAGAATAGCCATACATCACAGAATAGCCATGCTTCACTGTGTGCTTCAGCTGAGGCTGACCTTAAAGACGAGATACCAGACTTGTTCTTTTTTTCTGGGCTGGGTGGGGAGACAGGCATTGTTCTTTTTTTGAGGGAGGAGGGTGGACAGATTCTCACTCTGTCACCCAGGCTGGGGTGCTGCAGTGGTGGAATCATGGCTCACTATAGCCTCAAACTCCTAAGCTCAAGTGACCTCCCACCTCAGCCTCCTGAGTAGCTGGGATCACAGACATGTGCCACCATGCCTGGCTAACTTATGATTTTTTTTTTTTTTTTTTTTAGGGAAAAAGAGAAAAAGAAGGGGAAAAAAAGAAAAAGAGGGAAAAAGGAATATTACTTCATTCCTAAAATGGGTTTCAATAATGGCCGATCAATATTTTGAGTGTTTAAAGTGGTTAATGCATATTTTATGTGTTTAAAATGGAGACCTCTATTGTGTTTATTTGTTCTGGCTCTGAGTTCAAATCCTGGATATCGTTATCAATTTGTTGTCTCGTTGAATCTAAATCTATGTGTCTTATGTATCTGGGTGTTAAGATCTCTTATTGTTACATTAATCCTTTTACCCTTGTATCCTTATAGCTTTGAAATCTATTTTGTCAAATGTGAAAATTGCAACTCCTGCTTTTTATTTATTTATTTTTGCTCTCCATTTGGTTGGTACGTTTTTTTTTTTTTCCAACCCTTTATTTTGAGTCTATGTATATCTTTGGATATACCGTTGGATTTTGTCTGTATCTTTTGATTGGGAGATTTGATTGATTTAACTTTAGGGTTGCTGCCATTTGATATTAACTGGCTATTTTGTCCTTTTGTTGATAAAAATTCTTCTTTATGTTAACGCTCTTTACTTTTTGGTGTATTTTTAGAAAGGATCATACTGGTTGTTCCTTTCTGTGTATAATGCTTCTTTTAGAAGTTCTTGTAACACAGTCCTTTTCCATCAGGGCTTGTTCTGTTACTGATGAGTCCTTTTCCATCAGGGCTTGTTCGGTTACTTATGATGTTTTTAATGTTTTGTAGAGACAATGTCTCCTTATATTTCCCAGGCTGGTCTTGAACTCCTGGGCTCAAACAATCCTTTTGCCTTGGCCTTACAAAGTGCTGGAATTACAGGAGTGAGCCACCACACCTAGTCAGGCCTTGTTCTTGTCTTCTAGGTCAATGTTCTCAGACTCCTTCATTCATTCACTCACTCACTCATTCAGCCACACAGGAATGGAGATGACCCCCACATTTGTCTGGATAGTGGATTCAGCTTAAGAGCAAAGACTTGGGAGGTGGAGTTAAAACCATCTCTCCATACTTTGACTTCCTCATCTTTAATAATAATCATACTAGATAATACTTATAGGAGATAACCATATGATGCCAGCACTATTACATGAGATATATATATATATCTTGTAATGTGTGAATCTTCTGCTGCAATACATATATAAGTAAGTATATATAACCTCATTTAATCATCACAAACACAAATGAAGCAGGCACTATTTTTATTCTCCTTTCACAGATGAGAAAACGGAGGTACCAAGAGGTAAAGAAAATTTGGCAAAGACCACATACCTAGGAAATAGCAGTGCTGGGCAGTACAGCTCCAGAACCCATGCTCACAACCACTGCACAATACAACCTGTGCTGTCCAACTGAACTTTCTGCTTTCACGGAAATGTTCCATCCAATAGGGTAGCCCCTAGGCACATGTGAGTAGTCCAGCACTAGCCATTAGCCATACATAGCTATTAAGCTGTTGATAGTACCATCAAAGAGCTACATTTCTCATCATAGCCTTTTATACACTTGTGCAGTAGATGTTTGCAAGCTGCTCAGAACAATACCTGGCATTTATTAGGCACTTAATCTATGTTAGCTACTATTTTAATAGTAGTAAGCATTGAACAAATATCTATCTTTAATCTCTTGTCTGCATTCTAAAATCCAAAAACCTCTGAAAATCAAATTTGTGTGTGTGTGTGTGTGTGTGTGTGTGTGTGTGTGTGTGTTTATGCTTAACTCAATTTGGCAGCAAAATCTAAGCTGGCCTGAACTAATTTGGTGGCACAAACTGACATGAACTGACAGAATGCTACTTATAGTGTTATGCATCCTACATTATTTATTATATGTTTTACAGCAGAAATATTAATGTATTTGATTGTGGGTGCTGCCCCAAGCCCAGTAGGGGGTGTTATGTAATAAGTAATATATGTATCCTGTTGTCTTTCTTAGACCTTAATCATTCTAAATTTCTGACACACATCTAGCCCCTAAGGTTTCAAATAGGAAATCATGGACCTGCATTTACATGTTTATACCAGGGTAGCTATGATGGACAGAGCAGAAAAAACAGAGCCTGACCTGGAAACCTGAGTCCCCACTCATTGCTGTTGGAGTGAAAAGCAGGCCTTCTCCAGGCAAGCTGGAGCAGAGAAGCAGCCAGAGCTGCCCCAGGTCGGGAGCAGAGAGGCCTGACAATGGGACAACAGAGGATCCATGACAGCTCTCTTCCTGGGGCAGCCATGTTTCCAGTCATTGCTTTATGAATCTATTCAATAAGTTTATTTAATTAATCCTGCAGGGAAAGGGGCATGATGTTCCTATTTGTTTAGTAAGTTTGTTATTGTAGATGCTCTTGTGGGACTCTAGACTGATGCTACACAGAGCTAGCTGCTCCCCTGTGCAGGTCCAGCCTCTGCCCCCTCTCACCTTCCTTCCCACCCTACCCCCACATTCCAGAATTTGGAAAAGTGGATCTGCCTTCCAAATAGTTCTCTCTCTCATGCTTGCTGGTCCTGGGACCTGAAATGTCCTTTACTGGCCTCATCTTTTGTGATAAGGCATTTTGTCCTGTAGAGATACCAACTTGAAAGGTAATGTAGTGAGGTGGAATCTAGATGTTCTGCGTGGTTTGGGGTAAATCACGGAGACTCTGAGTCACAGTTCCTCACTCTTAAAGAGTATCAAATAATATCCCTTCAAAGGGTTTTGGGAGGAATAAACAATGACCTCACTGTGCCCTAGAAAAGGTCATGGGACACTGGAAGACACCCATTGAGGGGTGGTTGACGGATCTAAGCACCTCCCTTCAGTGCCGCCTCTTTGTATACACATGTAATCATCATCTTTCATTACAACAGAGAAGGGAAAGCATGAGTTTGGAGTAAGCCTGGCCTCCATTCTACTCTTAGTTAGGGAACTTTATAAAAAGCTTATTACCCCTCTGAATCTCAGTTTCCAAACATCTGCACGTGGGAATAATGCTTACCTCTTATGCCAACATCCTTAAGAAACTGAAGGGATACCCACACACCTAGAGGGCCCTGCACAATATCTGGCCCAAGAAAGATGCTTCCTTCCCTTGTCCACCCTTCCCTTCTGCTAACAAGGCTATGGCACTAAAAGACTATGGCATTTTCCTTCCAACTTTAGCTGCCTAGTAATTCCGAACTAAAAATGACAGAATTCAATACCAAAATCAATGAAGAGGACCCACATGTCCCCTCTTAATCAAAATCGAAAATGGCGAAGCCATTGCTTGCAGCCACATTAAAGCATAAGTGGGAGAAGCAGCGATGGAAGAGGATACTTTGCAGTTACCTTCTTTGGAGAAGCTGGAGCCAGGCAAAGTTGGCCTCTGTCTTTAATGATAGGATATAATTCCAATTTCACAACTTAATTATGACTGGATGAAAAGGACAGCATGAAAAACTAGGTGTATGGTAGGGAGTTTCATCTCGTTAGGTTCACTGACACCTCATTAGGGGCTTTGAAAAACATTCTGCTTCCAAGCAATTTTGCTACTATCTCGATTTTTTTCCACGTTTATCTGGCTCCATTTATTTGACTTGACATAAGTAGGAAAATGGGATCTTTGATTTTTTTTCCCCCAGTTCATCAACTAGCACTTCTATTTCCCTACTTCAAGCCACAAGGTTCTTTTTCAGGTTATGATCACCAAGATACCAGAGGATCAGAGCTGACAGAGTAAACTTCCAAAACATGAGCTGGATCATGTCACGCCCTATGCCAAATCCTTAATGGCTTTTCAAACACAATAGCAAGGTGTGCAAGTACTGCCTACTTTTCAGACCTCATTTCCTACCTCTTTCTTCCAAAATATTTATTCTGATTGCAACAGGGCTACTTAACATCACACCCCAAACCCAAGAGAAAATCTTATGATGTTCATGATGTTCCCATCTTCTCTCTCCATTTCCCCTGCCACCTATAAAAATATCACTTCTCCCTGTAGGTTCAAGTCAAAGAGTCAGTTCTCTCTCAAAATCTGTTTGATCTTCCCAATCAGAATATACCCCTCACTCTTTCTTGGTACTGCCAGCATGCGGATCATCAGCACCAGGAACTCCTGTCGTGAACGATAGCCAATACTTCATGTCTGCCTGCCATACCCAACTGTGAGCCCTGCCATTGTTAACTTTCTGTTCTCTGTCAGTGCAACACACTACACAGGTGTGTTCCAATCAGATCTGAGGTGTGTCAGAAACATTTGTTACCTCTAAGATACCAAGCATGAAATGTACATGCATACGTAGGTATATTTCAAAATAAATAAACAATTTGGAATTTTCTTAGAATACTCTTCTCACTCCTTTCCCTGTCCTCTTAAGTAGATTAGAAAAGGGTCAAGTTAAAGTTAGAACATGCAGAACTATGTATATTCCTGAGTTCTCCCATGGCTGTGAGTCTTGTGTATATTAAGAGAAAAATAAAAGGGTTGAGAAGTTCCCCTCTATTGCACCAAGTCAAGTCACGTAACAATCCGATAAATACATAGAAGACAAACGGGACTGTTCTTGATCATGCTCTGAGGACTGGGATTCTTTCACTTGACTTTGATGATCAACACTGTTCATTGCACCATACCGTGGACAAAAGAGGAAAAGTCTGGCACATCTGGAAACGAAGAGGATGTCTTAGTGTCTTAAGCACTATGCGGTTTGTTTATTTAACATGCACTTGACATTGCATGTTAAACTGACTGTGGACCCTAATTAATTGTTGCAACATGACAAAGCGATTTGGAGTTCGTAGATATGGGCTTAATTTCCTGCAAATTTGCTGCCTCAAAATAGCAGCATGACTTTGAGTAAGTTCCTTCTGTGAGCCTCCATTTCCTCAACTGTAAAGCAATAAACTTTAAAACATAGAGCAACTCCCACCTTGAAGCTTTGTTATGTGGGTCATGAGATGATGGATATGGATAACGGCTTTGTAAATCACAAAGCCTTATAGCAATGGGAGTTAGTAGTTATTGGTATTTGGAGTCAGCCAAGGGTAAAATACATCCTCACAACTGGGTTCTTTGTTGTTAAAAAAAAAAAAAGGCATTTTCACACCATAGTAAAGAGAACAGGTTTTAGAGGCTGACCACCTTATGTCCAAGAATTGGCCTCATCACTTCCACACTAGGTGATCTTGAAAAAGTCAGATAACCTCTCTGAGCTTCATGTCTTTGCATAAGAAAGGGGGATGACAGGGCTTTTGTGATTATTATTAAATTATTAATGCATTTCTGAAGGATAGAGACATATACATGATAAATCACAGCACAACAGTTTAAATATTGTGCCAGTTATTGCACTAAGGAAGAAATAAGTTTCATCCATAGGCTGGGTTTGGAGAATGAGTATAAGCTTACTAAGAAGAGAAGGCAGGAGAAGAATATTTCAGGGAAAAAAAAGAGCAGCAAGTGCAGCAAGGGGCAGAAGTGAGAGTGCTGAAATCTAATTTGTGTTCATTCTGATTTCCAATAAATAAAATAGGAATAGCAATGTCTGCCTTTCTTCTATTTTTCTGAGTATGCTGAAGGTGAGTGAGATCCAGTCTTTGTTACACAATTCACTCCAGGGCAGGAAGACATTACCCCTCCCTAGAGCTGGCCCCTGATTGGTGACAAGGGCAAGAAATCGTCATGACAGCATTTAGGCCCATGGTAAAGAAAAGACTCCATAGCATGGGACTGTTCCTATCATTCTTTCCACTGTCTTCAGCTTTGTTTCCCAAAGTGGATTAGGATGTGTCAAGACACTGAGAGAGATAGGGCGCAGAAGCCACATGGTCTCATTGTCTGTCAGAGTCTTCCTGGGGCACATTTTCCTAAGTCCTTACTCCATCTGAAAGCAACTTTAAAACCAGAGCCACAGATAGTATGATAAACTATATAGCAGGATTTTCCAATTGGCGATGGGGGCTGGGGTGGGAGGGAGATGAGTAATAGCTAAGTAGGTCAAAAGAAAAGTATTTTGGGAGCTCTCTTGTTCTTTTATCAAAATGGAAACAGTTTACCTTCACAAAGCTCCCAAGTTTTAGGCAGCCTCATAATTTACCTTCTATAGAAGATATAGTTCCCCTTTGTTCTATGAAATCACATAGTGCTGAGTAACAAGACCTGCTTAGGGCCTGGATGTGCCCTTACTAGCTGTCTCATCTCCAGGCCTTTGGTATCTCTGATCCCCAATTTCCCATCTGGTGAATGAAGAAGTCTGACTAATCCATTTGTTATGTCTCTTCTGGCTCTGTTCATAAATAAAGTCTTATTCAATTCATTTCTGAGACTCTGTGCCCAGTACTAGGCAAAGGGAAAAAGAGAATCATTTGTAAGCCTCAGGCTTTGCAGTTATGTATGGGAAGGAAGACAGAGGTTTGGCAGACACCAAATATATACGTATATAACAATGTGCTAAATTCTTAACATCCATGGTCTCATTTTACACATCACATGGGCCCTGTGAAGTGTGGGAGTGTGAGGAATTGATAACCACCTGCTTCTATACCTCCAAGTCCAAAACTGGTTGAGAGATGAATACAAAAGTCAGACACCTAGAGATCAGAGTGTCAGCTTAATTACTGAGATAAAACCTGAATTGGGGAAAATGCTAGCTTGCAACCAGAATCGAAATTTCCCATCCCATGACTACCTTGAAAAGCGACCATCTTCATAAAGGCAAGTGAAGAATGCATGTGTCTTGAAAGCAAACAGATGTAAGATAGATTTCCCAGGGCTGAACCCTAAGATGGCTCCTTCATTCAAACTCAGTAAACAGGTAAGGCCCTCCTCAGTCCTTTGAGAGACACACAGGAGCAGCAAGTGAAGAGAGAGAGCAGGAGTTTTCTGGTCTTACTTTTCCTTTCCTGGAGAAGAAATGGAAGATTCTTCTTCTATGAGAATGTAGCTCCACAGAATAAGCAGCCCTGCAAAACTATGATTACTCACATTTACAGGAGCTCAGTGAGATCAAACTACCCAAGGTGACTCAGTCAGTAAGAGGCAGGGCCAGGGTCTGTACTCATGTCGGCCAAGCTCCTTTCTCTTCCCACTGTACTTCATGAAGCCATGTACAAGCACACACACACACACACACACATACACACACACACAAAACTTTGGTGCAAGACAGTCAGTGTCACAAGAATCATATGAATTGTAGAAATGATATAGACTATTTTAAAACTGAAGTATAAACATCTAGGCTTTCATAATAACTTGTCATCTCAGCATCTCAGTTACTGTGAATATATATGTATATAGATGTGTAAGTGTGTGTGTGTGTGTGTGTGTGTGTGTGTGTGTGTGTGTTTATCTGGTATCATCCTATAGCAGTAGATTTGGGATGCACGTGGAATAAAATAGTTGCTATCAGATTATATGTATCATCTTAGGTTGGTATATATATATATATGTATATGTGTGTGTGTGTATATATATATATGTGTGTGTGTGTATATATATGTGTGTGTGTATATATATGTGTGTGTGTATATATATATGCGTATATGTGTATATATATATCTCTCCTAATGCCTTAATTACCCAGACTCATGAACTCAAACAAAGATGGTCAATTACAGATTTAAGCACCAGCACTCTAAATATTTATTATTAGAAAATAATGCCCTTTTACAATATGTTATTTTCATCCCTGTTTTCTTAAATATGGTCTACGAGGTCACGTCATCATTTTCAATATTGGTGGCTACCCTGGGCTGTATTCAGCAATGATTTAGTGGCTGTATGTGTCAGGAGAAAGATGAGCTGCGCGTGTCTGCATGACTGTGCTTTGCCAGGACACTGATCTACCTAAATAATATTTTGATACCTGCTTTTTTATTTGCATATTTGTGAGGAATTATAGGTGATGAGCTAGCTATGAAGGCCACTAGATAAATGATTGAGTACTAGATACATGATTTCTCTTAAGAGTCTCCTCATATTTATACAAGGATGCAGTCTAGCATAGCAGTTTAAGAATGCGGATTGTGGAGTCAGTGAGAGTTGCCACCTGTTAGCTGTGTGTCCTTAGGCAAGTGTCTTTGCATTTCTGAGCTTTATTTTCCTTGGGTATAAAACAAGACTTATAATGTCACATTCCTCATAGGAGAATGAGAACGTTCTGAAGGTTTTTTTGTTTTTGTTTTTGTTTTGAGGCGGAGTTTCGCTCTTGTTACCCAGGCTGGAGTGCAATGGCATGATCTCGGCTCCCCGCAACCTCCGCCTCCTGGGTTCGGGCAATTCTCCTGCCTCAGCCCCTTGAGTAGCTGGGACAACAGGCACGTGCCACCGTGCCCAGCTAATTTTTTGTGTTTTTAGTAGAGACGAGGTTTCACCATGTTGACCAGATGGTCTCCATTTCTTGACCTCGTGATCCACCCGCCTCGGCCTCCCAGAGTGCTGGGATTGTTCTGAAGGTTAATTGACATCACACACGTAAATTAGCAATGTGTCCAGCACATGCTAAGTAGTCAGAAAGAGCATGGTAACCGTTATAGTATGAAGCAAACAATATGGCGGCAACGGATCTGGTTCTAGACTCTGCTTGTCATTGTCTATTATGATTGTTGTTGTTGTTGTTGTTATTATATTTGATGAAGGGGGATTCGAGACCTGGTTTTTTAATTTTCTGTATGTGGTAACAACAGATAGAAATTAGAAAATAGTATAAAATAAAGGATTTGTGTTGAATGAAATTATTAATTCACTGAAGATGCATTTAAAAGAAAATTCAGTGGTCTTGAAACACAGCACAGAGGTTCAGAAGGCTTAGACAGGAGTTAATTGTGTGGGATGGTTTTACTAATTTGTTTATTTGTAGGGGTAAAAACATAGATTTTGGTTCAGTTGTATTTAAAATTCAGCAAATTTTATCTTAGTTTAGTCCAATTTTTAGTTAATACAATTTCCTTTTACTCATTTAATAAATTTCTGAATAGAGTACAATAGTAGTGCTAGTAATAGTAATAGTCATAATATTTATATAGCACTTTACACGTTTTTGTTTTGAGACAGGATCTCCCTGTGTCACCTGCCTGGAGTGCAGTGTTGTAGTCACAGCTCATCGCAGCCTCAACTTCCCAGTCTCAAGCAATTTTTGTCACCTAAGCCTCCTGAAAAGCAGGGACTACAAAAGCATGCCACCATGCTCAGCTAATTGAAAAAAAATGTTTGTACCACTATGGCACATATATACCTGTGTAACAAACTTGCATGATCTGCACATGTACCCCAGAACTTAAAGTATTATAATTATAATTATAATAAAATTATTTCCCATAGGAAAAAAAAAGGGATTAAAATTTGCCTTTGGGAAACAAGGTGCCACTGTGTTGCCCAGGCTGGTCTTGAATTCCTAGGCTCAAACAATTCTCCTGTCTCATCCTTTTGATGTGTTGGGATTACAAGCATAAGCCACCGTTCCCAGCCTCACCTTACACTTCCTATGGGGTATTTAAATGTATTCTCTTCCGCTATCACTATGAGGTACAATCAGCTCATTTTATGGACAGGAATACCAAGATGGTAAAGAAATACAGAGAGGTATGGCTGGTTTATGATAGTATCACTGCACTCATGCTTTGGGATGGAGGGTCAATAAACAAGCTAAAAGTTCTATGGCAGGCTCCAGGAGGAAGGAGGAGGAGACAGGCTATTATCACAGAGGAGCCAGAGGAAGGGAGCAGGCAGGGGAGCTTGCAAAACACTGGACTCCATTATTTAAGACCCCTTCCATCCTCTAACATTCTGTCTCTATGAAAAAGAGCTTTCAAGCATCAAACATATTTGGTCCTAGAATAAAGTCAGTCTGACCTTTTCCCACAGAATGTGCTATCCAAAAAGAAAAGGCCTCAAAGAACCCACTTGGCATGGCTGCCCTGTTGTACCCCTTTGCTTAACCAGAGCCAAGATTCCTGTTGGGGTAACAGGAAATGAAGAAGGGAACACACCAGCCCCTCAATGTTTCTCAGCCTCCCCAGCAAGCCAATTCCCCGGGGTAGGGAGAAGCCCTTTGAGGCTTAGCTTGAATCCATGAAAAATCCAGAGCACTGAGAAAGAAAAACATAGCAATTCCATGACTCCTCATTAGAAGGGGCCCATCTTTTTCAAAACATTAGTCTTAAAAGTAGATTCTTGCTGATACAGGCAGGGCTTTGTGAGGATCAGCCTGCAGTCTGCGTGAGATGAAATACCTCGATCTATCAACTGCCACTCCTGAAGCAGCTGGCTTCTTGTTTTCTCCTTTGGAGGCCTATCAGACAGGGTAACACACACAGGATTCTGTGCTCCTCTGAGAATCCCCCTTCTACATGTGGGAGACCCAGCCTTGTCAGGATGCTTCTGGATGTGGCTCCCAGTAGACTCCTGGGTAACGGTCCTGGCTGGTCTGTAGCCAGGACTGAAGATACAGAGCAGATCTGCTCTTGTATCTGCTCTGATACAAGACTGAAGTAGCGGGTCCCACCCTGGATAACAGCACAATGAATGTGGATTCACATAACCCAGACATCAATTCTGAACATCCTGCTTTAATAGCGTTAGCTCAATCTTGTGACCCTCAAATCAAAATTCTCTGAGATTTCTTTTGTACATTCCTACCAGCTTATAGTTTCTGGGGCATATCTGTATTTACATACAAAAAAACCTGACAGTTATTTCTTAAAAACTGAATGTTTTTCTGTCCCCTTCTTCCATTTCTAATTCTTGGCATCAAAGCTGCTGTGGTTTTGGAAGTGGCCTCGTCTGGCACACAAGGGCTTTCTGTTCTGGTTGCACAATGACTTTTTTAGTCTCAACACTTGCTTTTTCCCCATTATGCATCTTATACCCCTGCCTAGTTAACACTGGGCATTTTATGGTATCTGTGCTTTTCTACAGAAGCTCCATTTCCTTCACTTACTCACTTCTTCACTTGGCTAACTCCTACTCATCCCTCAAAACGTCACTCAAGAATTGCACTCTCTGGGACTCCCTAGCTGATGCTTGATCTCTGTCTGGTCTGGATGCCCTTCCTCAGATATCCTGCTCTCTGAATTATCTTTCATAACCTCTGTCATAGGGTCTTACGGTCATTTGCCTAACTGTCTGAATCTCATTTTCATCTCTAAGCTCCTTGAAGATGGGGACCCTGTCTTGTCTCTGCCTGTCAACAGGTTTCCAGGACCTGAGTATACTAAATGTTTCTTTTGCTGATTCATTTATTAACCGATCAGTAAGTTGGTTGATCTCTTTTAGTTACTCAGAGACCTTTCAACCTCATTTGAGGCTCTCACTTGTTTTATGAATAGATAAAGTCACTAGACAAATGAGAAACCTCCAAGTAAGCATAGATCACTCTGTGAAGTTTCCAAGTATTCTTTGATCACTTACACTTGGCAACCAGGTATTGCAGAAGGACAGCCAGCTTGGTGGCATCGTGAATGCAATTTGTCTTTACAGGGCTTGTAATAAGCAACATTGCCAATTTGATCTTCAGAGCCTGTCAATACCTCCTTTGTTCATGCTCTGCTCTTCTTTGCCGGCCTACTTACCCACCCCCAAGGCACACAGGACCTGTATCTTCAATGGTTTCCTCAGAACCTTGGAGCTCTGATTCTAGCTCCATGACTGACTAATTAGCTATGTGACCCTGGGCCCACTATTTTCCCTGTTTGAGCCTCATTTTCCTTAGTTATCAAATAAAGTATGTTCTTAGTTCATTTGTATTGCTATAATAAAATATTTTAGATGTGATAATTTATAAATAATAGACATTTATTTCTCACAGTTCTGAATGTTGGAAAGTTCGAGAGCAAAGCACCAGCAGATTTGACATCTGGTGAAGGCTTGCTGTCTGCTTCCAAGATGGTGCCTTCTCGCTGCATTCTCCCAAGGAGAACAAAATGAGTGCTGTATCCTCACATGCTGGGAGAGATGAAAGGGCCAGGCAGCTATTTGAAACTTCTTTTATAAGGCACCAATTCCATCCATGAGGAAAGATCCTTTGTCACCTAATCATATTTCAAAGGCCCCACATCTTAATATCATCACCTTGGGGTTTAAGTCCCAACATACAAATTGTATTAGTCCATTTTCACACTGCTGTAAAGACATACCTGAGACTGGGTAATTTACTTAAAAAGTGGTTTAATCGGCTCATGGTTCTGCAGGCTGTACAGGTATCTGCTTCTGGGGAGGGCTCAGGAAACTTACAATCATGGCAGAAGGTGAAGGGGAAGCAGGCACATATTCACATGGCCAGCAGGAGAAAGACGGTGAAGGGGAAGGTGACATACACTTTTTAAGCAATCAGATATTGTGAAAACTCTATAATGAAAAAGCACTAGCATAATGGTGTTAATTCATTAGAAATCCACCCTCATGATCCAATCACCTCCCACCAGGCCCCACCTCCAACACTGGGGATTACAATTCAACAAGAGATTTGGGTGGAGACACAGAACCAAACCATATTATCAATCTAGGAGGGACACATACACTCAAACCACAGCAGATAGGATGAAAAATGACAGTCTGTCATTGAATTAAAGCCCAAGAGACAGCATCTGATCTGTAGAGGTAGACTAAGAAGCTGGCTTCATGAGGAGATGAGATCTGGAAAAGTGGGTGTGGGACATGCTGTCAGAAGCCCAATCCCAATCTCATATCTTGTCTTCAGTCCTATTGGCCTCTAAGTCTCTCATTTTTTGTTGAGGAAAAATAAACAATCCTCCTGAAAGAACTGTTGTAAATCAAAAGGAATCATGGATGTGAGAGAGCTCTGAAAACTTAAAAGCTTGTCAGTCATTATGATCTCTCTAAAGCAATCCAGACATACCAATAAGAGTGCTCCATGTCCTAAACCACTGTTTATCAAGGTGCATTCCAGGAGCCTGCTTCTGAGAGGCGTCTATAGGGGTTAACGAATGAAGGAGAAGGAAGAATGAGGTTATTATAGTCAATCAATTTGAGGAACATGGAATAACAAAAGCTATTCCATCCTTTGGGATACTATGCTTTGTTACAAAGCATACTGCCTCTTTGCTGAGGAAGGCCTTCACTAGCTACCATGTACTGAGAGTCCACAAACAGGAAGTTTTTTATTTTTGTGAAATGTATAATTACATTTCATTGCTGACTCATTTTACTTTACTTTTATTTTTAAAGATAACTTTACTTTTATTTTAAACTTAGGGGTGCAAGTTTGTTACCTGAGTATATTGTGTGATGCTGAGGTTTGGGGCACAGTTAAGGTTTCTCAATTCCTTTTGCGGTAGGTGCCTTGTGCTTTACAGAGCATCAAATAAGCATACTTCAGGAAATGCTGACTTCAACCAAAGGAAAGATGTGATGTAGAAATTGTGGACACATTTAAGGGACTTTGGGGAGATATCTTGGGGCAGGTAAGAGATGCTTTCGGCATGCTTTGGTTTCTACTGACCCTCTGGGAATATAGTCATAAGCAACGGAATGTTGATGGGGCTGTGACTTGTTGTCAGGACTCCTGGGTTGCAATCCTAGGTCTGCCACCGACTCCCTCTGTAATGCTGGGCCATTCAGTTACCCTCTCAGAGGCTCAGTGTGCTCATGTGTGAAATGCAGGGCTAGACGCAGAAATATCAAGACCACCAGAGACCAGTCACATTCACTCGGATCACTGCAACAAAGCGTTTGCTGAGGGGAAGGAAAAGGAAGAACAAGGCAGCATGCATATTTAATGCTGCAGTAAAACATAGCAGTGCCCAGGTCTCCAATAAACAATTCAGGAGCAGGTCACCTGAAACTAAAGGTCGCCTGGTAATAGTGCTGCAGACAACAGAAACTGAGGTAAATAAGCAGCTAGCTGTATACAAGAATAGTGCTCGTAGTGGAGGGGCCCTCTCCACCCACCACCCATTTTACTTCCTAATGCTTCAAGTGGGACATGTAACTTAGCCACAGCTTATACTGGGACTGAGGTCTCTTCTTATGCTGACTAAGTATTTTCATATGTCCCCCACCCTCTGTGTCCACCAGCCCCATGTCCACAGCCTATCAGAACCCAGGGGGTCAGTATCCACTGGTTTTATAATACCCAAGGCTGCATTAATTTTGGACCACACAGAGAGAAAGTTGAGCTCACCAGTCACAGCCAGCCTCTTGAAATGCCAGATTTATAACATGCAGAAGCTGTTTCCAAAGTTTCACATTTGCATTTTCTACTTTGTTGGTAATGGATTGAAAGCATTAGCGGCAAGGCAAGTAAAGCCCAGAAGCTGGATGGCATTCAAACCTGATTGACTCAACAAGTGTTTCCGGAACTGGTAGCATCTCTGCACAGAGCCCGAGGCAAGGTGAAGGGAATCTTCATTTATCTCAGTTATAAGGCCTATCATTTCCTTCTTAACATAGATGTTCTCTTTAATCCTCATTGTGAAGTATTCGGTGACAACATGTGACAGGTAAAGGGTCCTAAGAAGTAACTTACTAAATATCAAAAGTAGGTGAAAGAATCCAAAATTTTATGCTAAATCTGTCTAATCTTAATGTCTGAGTTTTCCGCTAAGACTTCAAGTTGCCTTACCAGGTATAGAGACAAATAAGGAATTACTGTTTCCCCCAGGAACTGATGTGGGTCTGGAGAAGTGAGATAAAAGGCAGATGGGGCTGAATTGTGGGAAGGGCATAGAACTGAGTCAGGAACTCTGTGTTTGTCTGCTTTGGTCTCTAGAAAAAAATTGAATTAAATGAAATGTATGTATACCTATATCTATTTTTGAAGATAAGTTAAAAATACACATATTGCTCTACTTTCTACTCCATGGGGTCACAGAACTACAAGACTAAAATCTTACAGGATGTCATATAAATCATCTTATCTAAGTCCACTGTTTTACACATAAGAAAAGGGATCCTCAGACAACTTAAATAATTTATATAAAGGCACATAGTAAAGTAACCACAAAAATTGGCCTGGAACCTGTGTCCTTGCTTCTTAGTCTACTGCACATCTCATTACATCACTTCTCAGCCTTTTAACTGAATCTAAGAGAATGAGAATCCCATTCATATCCATTCATCACCATCGATTTATTCATCTATCCATCTACCATCCAGTTATCCATCTACTCTCCATCTATCTACCTTCATCTATCCATCTTCCATCCAACCACCCCCATCCATCCACCAATGTATCCATCCATCCATCTACCTCTATTACCCTCTATGAATCCAATTATCCTTCCAATCATTCATTCATCACCCATTTATTCAACCATTGATTCATCCTTCCTTATAGCCAACTCTAGCCAAATGCTTACTCTGAGCCAAATCCCAAGCCAGATCCTGAAGACTTAGCTTTCTGCCTGTTACAGCAGCATGCTTTCACCTCTAGACACAATATAATAGGGAATCTGGGCCAGACATCTGCTCCATGGTATCAGATTACACATTCAAGTGTCACAAATAGAGAACAATATACAGGTGAGGGGAAGTTTCTCCAGAACTTGAACTTGTCATAGGTTTCAGTTAGAAGTGCCTCTAGAGGCATTCTGATGCAGAGTTGATGGCATATGCATGCGTTTGATCCATGGATTATGGAAAGGTCTGACATTTGGGGGTTTGTCAAGCCTTGTGGTTACAGCTTAGATTTGGTCTGAAAAAAATATTTTTCTCATAAACATAATTATATTGTATTATTTAAAAATATAGTGATGAATGTTGGCAAAAATTTTACCTGATTATATTTATCCACTCACAAGTATTTGTTGAGCACCAACTATGCATTTTCATTTAATGCTCACAGTAAGTTTATAAGGTAGACATCAATATCTTCTATACCTTCACTTCATGAGTTCAGAAACTGAGCTCAGAGAAGTATATAATTTGCCCTCAGTCATGTAGATAGTAAGTAGCAGAGCCAAGACTTTAACCCAGGACCCTTGGACTTCAAATTAACACTACAATAAGCTGACTCCCCAGTTTGCACTCCAAAAGCAGAAGAAATAACTCCTTGTTATAGGACTTAAAGAAAGTCTCACAGAATATAATTTCAACCAGAAAAGGTGGGGTTCTAGAGGTAGAGAGGATCAACAAGGGCATCCTCTGGAATACAAACAGCTTGAGGAAAGGCACACAACCAGGGAAGCATGTACCAGTCTCAGGAAACAATGAGTTTGATGTTTGTGCACTGGGCTCTGATGAAGGTGCCCTGGGCTTGAAAGAAGTGGGTTGGGGTATTGTTATGGCACCTGATTTCAGTCTTATGAGCAACGGGGAGCCAATGTAGCTTTCTGAGTAGAAAAACAAGGTAATAAAGTCTGTGCTTTCAAAATATGCAATCTGGTCGTGAAAAATATGAAAGCTTGAAGGAAGAAGGTCATTTAAGAGGTAGAAAAGAAGGAATGAGAAGTTAGGTAGGGTGGTAAAGGGTAGAAAGAAAAAGAAAGAGAAAAAAAGTGAATGATGCTGAAGAGTTTGGATCAATGGATGAGTGAGTGGATAGGTGAATAGATGGACAAATGAATGAATGAGTGAATAGGTGAGTGGGTTGATAGATGAAGGGATGGTTACTTGTGCTTGGGCTGGGCCTTCTCCAGAGAAATATATCCGCCTTAGCTTAAACTCCACCAACAGGGTGTGTAATTTGGGGCTTTTTCCTTCATGAGTCTTAGCCAGTATTATAGACCTGGCAGCTCCTACTTCACTTTATCTCTAGGTAGAGACACTAGAGCACGAAAACCTCTCACTGTTCCACCCTGCACATCACCTTCAGATTCTTCTGTCAAAACCATTATTTCATCATTTCCCCTGCCCCAAGACACTCCAGGGGCTCCCCATGGCCAAGGTGATCAAAATACATTATTGGTTCTGCCCCTCATGATGTTTACTGTATTAGTCCATTCTCATGCTACTATGAAGAAATACCCGAGACTGAGTAATTTATAAAGAAAAGAGGTTTAATTGACTCACAGTTCTGCAGATCAGGGGAGGCCTCAGGAAAATTCACAACCATGGCAAAAGGGGAAGCAAGCATGTCCTTCTTCACATGGCATTAGCAAGGAGAAGTGCCGAGAAAAGGGGGGAAAGCCCCTTAAAAAACCAACAGATACCATGAGAACTCACTATCATGAAAACAGCGTGAGGGGTAACTGCCCCTATGATTTAATTACCTCCCACCAGGTCCCTCCCACAACAAAAGGGGATTATGGGAACTACAATTTAAGATTAGATTTGGGTGGGGACACAGCCAAACCATATCATTTACCAAACATGCTGCTAAAAGTATGATACAAAGTGTGAAAAGCTTAAGCCTTGCTATAAGAAGTAATTTGATTTGAACCTGGACAGACCATTTCCTAGATGTGTGGCCTTGGGCAAATGACTTAATTGTATTCGAACTTATCTATAAAGTGGTGTAACACTCTCATTTACAAGGATGCTTTGGGGATTAAATGAGTTAATACATAAAGTTCCCAGGCCACAGGAGGTGCTCAATAAGTGGAAACTATATCATTAAATAAGATCTTCCAATCCTTGTATAAGGGCTGTTTTTAATATCTTCCTTCTCTCAAGGATCACTGGGTACCTGGGTTTCTTTAAGCAGAGACTCCTGCAATGGCATATTTTGGCATCTGGAAGATTAACCATCCTCCCACCTCTACCAAACTACCCTTTATCACAAATCCACAAATTGAGTGTTCTTTTTTTCAACATTTACCAATGGTTAGCTTCATCTCTCTTATCTTCTAGGTCTTTTGCTACCAAGGCAATTCTCATTGCTTCATTAAGATGCCTCTTGAGGCTCAGTAGACGAATGATACTTTCTAGATTCCCCATGTGGTATAGAATGTGGTTTAGGCATCACAACTCTCTCCTTGGCACTGACATCAAAGGGAAAGTGCCATATTTAGCAGAACTTGCAAGAGGCAGTGCTATGATCAGGTATTCGTCTGCTTGGCAAGGGCTGGCTTTTGCAGCCTTTGTCTCTCCATCATGTTGAACAACACTATGATACTGAAAACGATGAAAAATCCTTAAAAGCATGGAAATATAAAGGTACCACAGACCAAGTTAAATTACTTCCCTTTGCTCATAATTTTCCCTATAACCAGATGCTACTTCTCCAGATTCTCCACTGGCACCCTTTAGGAGTTCACAGGAAAGCTAAAAAAAAAAACAAAACAAAATGCTAATTATATACCCATTTCCCCCTTCCCTGTTTAATGCCTCGCTCTCCCACGGCTCTTTGAGTCCATGAAGGTAGCGGAGACTGTGTTCATTTTGTTTGTTCGGTATCCCTAAGGTCTAGCAGAATTTCCCGCACACAGACCTCAGGATGTATTTGTTAAATAAATAAATAAATCACTGAAGAAATGAATGAAAAATGATTAGTGAAAGAGTAAATAAGTAAATAGATAGTTCCAATACAAGGTAATAAGTACATAGCTTGCAGGAAATATGAGGCATAATAGCAACTAGCAGAGAATGAGGAAACTCAGTCTAAAAGAACCAGGAAAGCTTCCTGTACTAACTAGTCCACTGCTATAAATAAATACCCAAAATGGCATTTTGTAAAGAAAAGAGGTTTAATTGGCTCATGATTCTGCAGCCTGTACAGGAAGCACAGGAAGCATGGTGTCAGCATCTACTTGGCTCCTACCAAGGCCTCAGGGAGCTTTTACTCATGGTGGAGAGTGGGGCAGAGCAGGCACATCACATGGCCAGAGCAAGAGAGAGAGTTGGGGAGGAGCATCAGTCTGCTCTCATGCTGCTAATAAAGACATACCAGAGAATGGGTAATTTATAAAGGAAAGAGGCTTTATTGACTCACAGTTCCACATGGCTGGGGAGGCCTCGCAATCATGGCGGAAAGCAAAGAGGCATGAAGTCACCTCTTAAATGGTGGCAGGCAAGAGAGCATGTGTAGGGGAAGTTCCTTTTATAAAACCATCATCTCTCACGAGACCTATTCACTATCACAAGAACAGCATGGGAAAAACCTGCCCCCAGGATTCAATTACCTCCCATCAGGTCCCTCCCATGACATGTGAAGATTATAGGGGCTACAACTCAAGATGAGATTGTGGGGGGACACAGCCAAACTACATCAGAGGTGCCACATACTTTTAAATGGCCAGATCTCATGTGAACTCAGAGAGCTCACTATCACCAAGGGAACGTCCCAAGCCATTCATGAGGAATCTGCATCCAGGATCCAATCACCTCCCACCAGGCCCCACCTCCAACACTGGAGATTACATTTCAACACGAGATTTGGATGGGGACAAATATCCACTCTATCACTTCCCAAAGGAAGTGACAGCTGCTTTGAGTTTTGAAGTACAAACAGGAGTTGGTTTTATGGAGTTGGTAACGGAAGGGCATTCTGGGTAAAGGGAATAGCTTGCACAAAGAGCAGAGGTGTGATACAACATGACACCTTCAGAGAATTACAAGTAATTATTTTCACCTACACAAAGTACCTTCCACGGCCTTTCCCTGACCAACTTACTTACTTGATTCCACACAACTCCAGTTAGACACAGCTTTACTCAGTTTTCCAAAATGCAGCAGGCCCCGATCAGCCACCATGTCTTTGTGCATGCTGGCTCTCCAGCCCCTCTCTGCCTGCCTAAATTTTAACCAGCCTTCACAAGCCAATGCTACTGCCCTTGCTTCAGGGGCCTCCTCTGTGGGCTCTATCCCTGACTGAGAGGCATGGACGCTCTTTCATAGTACTGGCTCCTCCACAGAGGGCAGGGCATGCTCTCTCTGTCTCAGTGTCTCCTGCCAAGTTCCTGCCACACCTCACTTCTCCTCTGCCACTCGACTGCCCTGGTCTCTCAGTCAGACAAGGATGGAACAGGAATATGATGCCAGCAGCATTAAGCTGGTGTTTCAGAAACAGTTTTCATGGAAGAGTGAACTAAGCATATGATTTTTAAAAAGAGGGTTTCCAGATGAACTGTTAATTCCATTTTTAATTTCTTTTAGGTTCCCTGGGGGGACTGACTGATGGTGTTTTTGTTTCTGCAGGAAATGGAGTCTCTTCATCCTTTATCTAGGGGAGATGGGCACTGCCATTAAAATTGCAGTCTCATTCCTGGCCCCCCATGAGAGCCTAAATCAGAGCTTTTAAATACAAAGAAAAAGGAGATTTCCTTGGATCTAAGCCTTTGCTCCCCTTCACTGCCCTAGGCCAGGGAAGAAAAGGAAGAGAAGGTAAACTTTTAATATCTTTTTCTGTTCCCCTAACCTTCTGTATTTCACAGAAACTTCTTTTTCAGCTTCTATCACCTGCCTAATTCATTCTCATGCTTCAAGGCCTTGCTCAGCGGCCCCTACCTCTCCCCATCTTTCCTGGTCACCACACTGTGCATTAATTGCTCCCTTCTCTCTGCAGCCAGAGCCTTTTCTCTATGCCTTCATCTTAATACCTCTCAGTCTGATTTTTATAAGAATCAGTTGCCTGCACTTCTCACCATTTGTGCCATCAGTTCTCTAAGACATTGGCTCTCAAAGTGGTCCCTAGATCTGTAGTATCAGCTTCACCTGGGCACTTAATGGAAATGCAAATTCTCAGTCTTCCTCCTGGAGTGCCACTCTTCAACCAGATCTCCTCATTAGAAACTCTGGGGGTGAAACCTGGCAATGTGAGTTTCAACAGGCCATCTAGAAGATTCTAAAGCACACTGAAGTTTGAGGACCATTATTTTAAGGATAGTAGCAGAGAACTATTAGTCGGAGAGAGTACCCCTCACCAAAGATACATACACAGTAAGTCCTCAATAAACGCTTTATTGAATGAAAGTGTATACATGATACAGCCCCTAACAGGCTGGTAATAATAATCTAGAGTGGGAAAGAAGATGCCTAAAGAAGCATCCACTCAATACTGAAGCTGAGGGATATATACACAACCGGCCAGCTAGCCACCCCACTAATGAATCTTTGACCAACATAAAACATTGCAAAAGATTATACTACATGACAGCAGGTATTCAGTCCAGATCAGCTGATAATTGCATTGTTTCTCACATATTCCTGAAATATCTACCACCAGAAGTTCTTCATTATTAAGAATGGTGTGGTTGGACGGTTATGAGATCTCTGTTTGCATCCAAAGCTATTTCAGAGACTTTGAGGGTAGAGGCTACTGCATTTGGGAGCCCTGGCGGCAGAGGCAGGCAATAGCAGTGCTTATTATTATATGGATTCAATATAAAACAGGTCAAAATCCTGTTCCCTGGAACACAAAAAGTACCTAGAATAAGAGTCTGAAATAACACAGCTGTCCTCTAAGCTGTTATTATTTTCCTCCAATAACAGCACGGCAAAGGGTTTCACTACCTTTCTCAAGAAAGACTCATAGTTTCAAAATGAAAGATTACAGTCCCCTGACCCAGATCCTTTCTACTGCAGGTTTTTCTCCCCCTGACCGTACCATATATCTGAATATGTATTTTTTCACACAACCATATTTTAACCACACAAACAGGATAACATCTTGTCAGAGCATTTTTTAAAAATCCTTACTGCCTTTTTCCTCCATTTAATTCCTTCCTTCCATTTAGTTGTGTTCTATTTCTTTAAGGAGGGCCAGTATATTTTAATCACAATGTACACTGGCTTGCTAGGGCTGTTGAAAGAATTCAAAGCTCAGCCACTCAGTTCTTTCAGATGGGAACTACCAAATTCAATGAGAAAAGCAAAGGGCAAAATGAAATTACACAGCTTTTTGGATGATTTCCCATTTCTCAGTATATAAAGGCATAGGATGGCCTTTGATGGCCCAGATTCTGAAACAATAAAGCCTTAGGAGGAGTTCATATAATATTAATAGCATGTTATTGATGGAGATAAATATAAAACCCAATTTTATTTTAAAAACTGACTTGGCAAGTAAAGATTATCAACAGTCCTTTCTTTCTTACTTCAAAATAACAATTATCACCAAAATAATGACTAATATTTGTACAGTGCTTTACAGTTTTAGAAAACGCTTTTTACATCCATCAGGTTCATTAATCAGTACGGTCATTACTAATAGCTAAGATTTATATAGAGCTTACGATTCACCAGGCATTGTGCCAAGCACCTTACATGGATTATGTAACAACTCTCAAGTATGTCCTAATTTTACATAAATGAAAACCAAAGTTAAGTTACTTGTGCTAGGTCACACAGTTGGTAAGCGGTCAATCTAAGATGTAAACTCAAGCTCTGACTCCACCAAAATGAGTAGAAGAATTTTATGGGAAGGAATTTCAGGCTCAGTTTGGTGATACACCTGGGGTCACCGCAGCAAGCAGCAGAGCCTGAATGAGAACACAAATGTCCTAATGCCCAGGTCAGAGTTGTGCTGTGCAGACCCACAAAAGACAAAGGTCCTTGCTGATAGTCCAGTCTGTCTCCTAGGCAGACAGAACTCGTTTTACCTCATTTAATCTTCCTTCTATAGCTAACAAACACAGGAAAACAGAAAAGAAAAGAAGCATAAGAAGTAAGTGCTACTGAAAAAGAACATCAGAAGAGGCAAAGCATAGGTAGTCAGGGGATGGGGCTGCGGACTGGAGTGTGAGAATACAGACAGGAGATGCAAACCTTTAGTACTTGCTAAATATGCAGAAAGGCTACATTGTACTGCATGAAATAACCAGACCAGGCTAGCTTCACATCCCAAGGAATTCCACTCCAGACACTCCTTTCACAGTGAGGTGCCAACCTGTGGGAGGATGCAGGAACCATGAGATGGTAGCACAGCTCTCTGATGGGATGCCTATGCTTGCAGGTGCAGTGCCCTGCAATGTGCCTGGCACGTTTGGAACTCCCAGAGAGTTTTGTTGAATTGAACTGGTGGCCATTATCAGCAAGACGGGATGCTTTCTGGCTCAATTTTTTTTTCTGTAAAATGGGAACAATATTAGTACTCCCTTCACAGGGATATCCTAAAGATTAAATGATGATGAAAATAAGGCATATAGTACGTCGTCTGGTCCATGGTGGTGTTCAGTAAGTGATGGGAGTGGTGGTGGTGAAGTTAATATTAATACTGGCGTCACATGAAGGCATATCGCTAAATACTACAATTATTGAAACCACACAGTCCAAATTCCTCATTTTACAGATGAGGAAGTTGAAGGCTATAGAGAAAAAGGACTTAACTCAGCAGTTGCCCAGCTTTTATCAATCAGATAAAAAGAGTAGTCACTCAGCTTCTGTCAAAGAGAAAAATGGAAAGCCAAGTCTATGTACTGCATCTGCTGGTCCAACGATTGTTTCCACTGACATGTGCTTCACTGACATAAAGGGAAGAATTCAAGCAGGAGTATCTGACTGCTGCTCCCATCTAGAGAGGACACACGATACGGGTTTGAATTGCCTGGGCCCACTTATACATAGATTTTCTTCCACCTCTGCCACCCCTGAGATAGCAAGACTAACCCTTCCTCCTCTTCCTCAGCCCACTCAACATGAAAACAACAGTATGAAGATCCTTATGATGATCCAGTTCTACCTAATGAATAGTAAATATATTTTCTCTTCCCTGTAATTTTAATAATGTTATCTTTAATCTAGTTTATTTTATTAGAAAAATACAGTATATAATCCATGTAACATACTATATATGTGTTAATTGACTGATTAGGTTATTGGTAAAGCTTCTAGTCAACAGTAGGTTAATAGTAGTTATGTTTTTGGGGAGTCAAAACTGAATTCCAAAACTGAACATGTGGATTTTGACTGCACAGGGGGTTAGCTCTCCTAACCCTCATGTTGTTCAAGGGTCAACTATACATATATAAAGTGAAATGGCAAATTAACATATCCATCTATTCATCATCTCAAATAGTTACCTTGTGTGTGTGTGCGTGTGTGTGTGTGTGTGGAAGGAACACCCAAAATCTACTCACAGTAAATTTCTTGCATATAATATGACATAATTAACTAGTCCTCAAGCTGTATATCAGATTTCTAGTTGTTTATCTTGCATAACTGCAAGTTTTTATCCTTTGATCTACATCTCTCCATCTCCTCCCCTTCCCACTTATGGTAACCTCCCTTCTATTCTCTGTTTCTATGTAACGATATTGTTTACCTTCCACATGTAAGTTAGATCATGTGGTATTTCTCTGTCTCTGCCTGGCTCTATTTCACTTAGCCTAATGTCCTCCAAGTTCATCTATGTTGGCACAAATGGCAGTATCTCCTTTTTAAAGGCTGAATAGTATTCCATTTATGATATGTACAGAATATTATATTATAAATATAATATATAACATATGTTAAATGTTATATATTATATTACATATTATATATGTGAAATATATTACATGTACCACAATTCCTTTATCCATCCATCCATCAATGGATACTTAGCTTGTTTCCATATCTTGGCTATTGTGTAATGCTGCAATGAACATAATATCACTTCACACCGGTTAGGATAGCTATTATCAAAAAGACATGAAATAAGGGTTGGCAAGGATGTGGAGAGAAGGGAACCCTTGTACACTGTTGGTGGGAATGTAAATAGTATAGCCAGGGTGCACTGGCTTACACCTGTAATCCCAGCACTTTGGGAGGCTGAGGTGGGCAGATCACCTGAGGTTTGGAGTTTCAGGCCAGCCTGACCAACATGGGGAAACCCCGTCTCCACCAAAAATACAAAAATTAGCTGGGCATGGTGGCAGGTACCTGTAATCCCAGCTACTCAGGAGGCTGAGGCAGGAGAATTACTTGAGCCCAGGAAGCAAAGGTTGCAGTGAGCCGAGATCATGCCACTACACTCCAGCCTGACGACAGAGTGAGACTCTTTCTCAAAAAAAAAAAAATAGTATAGCCTTTATGTAAGATAATACAGAGGCTTCTCAACAAAATAAAAATAGAACTACCATATGGCCCAGTGATCCCTCTGCAGGGTACATACCCAAAGCAAATAACTTTCATTGAGAACTTACTATGTGCCAGATATTCCCACAAACACAATCTCATTTGACCCTTTGGTATAAACCTGCAGGAAGCAGGTATTATTATGAAGTCCATTTTGCAGTAGAGGAAACTGAAGATTGGAGATATTAAATTAAAAAGCTATCCTGTTAATCATCCCATCAGCATTGGAGCAGGGATTTCAATCCATATCTGTATTACTTTGAAGTCCATGATATTTACCAAGACATACTACAGCTGGAAACAAAAAAAGCAAAAACAATCTAAAGTACCAGAGAAAGTTCTTCTGTTCTCAGTGACAAATGGAATTCGAAATCCATGAAACCAGAGAATGTATTGAGGAGTCATCAAATCAACAAAATGTAGCCCAGCATGGTGGCGCATGCCTGTAATCCCAGCTACTTGAGAGGCTGAGGCAGGAGAATCTCTTGAATCTGGGAGGCGGAGGCTGCAGTGAGTTGAGATTGCACCACTGCACTCCAGCCTGGGTAACAAGAGCAAAACTCCATCTCAAAAAAAAAAAAACAAAAAAAGAAAGAAAAAAATCAATAAAATGTTCTCACCAGCATGGTAAGACTCCTGATTTTAAGGCCAAGCTTTCTCTGTAGCCTGACTTACCATCTGCAACCCTTTCACCATCACCAGCCACACACACCTTAGTCCAGTTGGCAATTACCTAACACTAGGACTATTGCACTTGTCTCTTATCTGGTCTGTCTTCCATTCTCTCACCCCTACAGAGTATTTTCTACATGGCAGCCAGATTGATATTTTCAAAACACATACCACATCATACTATTTCCCCAGCTTGAAACTGCCAACAGCTACCCACTGTCTTAGAATATATTCTGAACTCTTTATTGTGACCTGAACATGGCTTGGCCTCTGTCTGCCTCTTGACTTCGCCAACTACCACTTTCTCTCTTGCAAACTACACTTTGACCACTAAGCTTCCTTTAGATCCTTATATTAGTTCATGTTGCTAATAAAGACATACCTGAGACTGAGTAATTTACAAAGAAAAAGAAGTTTCATGGACTTACAGTTCCACATGGCTGGGGAGGCTTCACAATCGTGGCAGAAGGCAAAGGAAGAGCAAAAGCATGTCTTACATGGTGGCAGGCAAGAGAGCATGTGCAGGGGAACTGCCCTTTATAAAACCATCAGATCTCTTGAGACTTTTTCACTATCATGAGAGCAGCACAGGAAACCCCTTTTCCCATGATTCAATTACTTCCCGCCAGTCCCCCCAACAACACATGGGAATTATGGGAGCTATAACTCAAGATGAGATTTGGGTGGGGACACAACCAAACCATATCAATCATCAAATAGGCTGTGATCTCCCCTGTCTCAGGGTTGTAGTGTGAGGTGTTCCACTGCCTGGAATTCTCTTTAGCCCCAAGTTCTTCATGTGAATTCATGTGATTCTTCTTGCCATTAAGGCCTCAGCTTAAATATCACCTCCACAAACAGTTCTCTGGTGACCTCACAATAGTAGTAATTCCTACCCCTTTCTCTCCATTTCACCATCTCTTTTATTTTCTTCATAGCATTCTTACTAAAACTTTATTGTCTATTTATCTACTTATTAATTTCTCTGTCTCTCTCTGATCAGCAGATAGTAAGAACCAAGGGAGGCAGGAGGGCTACTATCTATAGAAAAAGGGAAGACTTTCTTTTATCTTGCAAGTTGGTGGTGATGGGGGGCACTATTTTTAAGACTTTAGGGAAGGCATATAGCAGGAAGGAAGCCATCAACTTTCTATCCGTGGTGATAGTTACCCTGACAGCAGCTGCTATGGATACATTTCCTGAATACTAAGCTGGGTTCATACAGGGCTTCAGATCCCAGATTTGACAAGAGTTATACTCTGGCCCTGAACCATCAACCTGACACAGCTCAAACAGTTCCTCAGGGCAAAACAGCACCTTTGGAACCTTAAGTCGACAACTGAGTGTTGAAACCAACAGCTGCACATATGTGCACACACCTTGCTACTAGGTAGGAGGTGATTTTTACCAAAGGGGGACTTTTCACAAAGCCTTCTTCTCTGCTCCCCTACCCACCCCACTCACACTATTATTTTTGCAGACTTTTACTGATAAATATAAGTTCAATTTTAAAACACTATACTTTCATTTTGAAATCAAGACAGCTAAAACCAAAGATAACAGAAATAGAAAAAGAAAACTTCTTTTATAATGGTACTAAGTTAGTTGCTTAGTGGTGATGCTTTCAACCACAAACCAAGGTTTAAATACTCTTCAGGGTCCATTTTCATTGTCACTCAAAAGACAAGAGCGAGAGAGCCAATGACTACATTAGCTTCCATTCATTGAAAGCCTTCTATGTACTGAGTGTTTTAAATGTATCATCTACAAGACTTACAAATCACTGCAAAATAAATGATAGTATTCCCATTTTACAGGTAAAGGAAGAAAACCTCAGAGAGGCTAATAAACTTACTCATACTTAATAGCCAGGAAGTTGCAGAGCCAAGATTTGAACCCAGGTATGCCTGGCCCCAAGGCACCCACATATTCTCTACTATGTCTCTACCCCCAAATCTCTAAGGGCCAAGTTCTTAGACTCACAGGTTCTGTGCGCCTACAAAACCCAGAAGCAGCTGACAAATTAAATAATGCGGCAGTTAAATAAGCATCTTCTTTTTCTGAGCAAGGCATTTCATAGCTGTTTTCCATCTCCTTTTCACAGTCAAACTTATCCCCATCTGAGAAGTACCTTATTAAAAATAACTGGAAGACAGGCAAAAATGAAAAAAAGGAGCACAGATAAAATGTGGCAAGTTGGCCCAAAGGATTTCCTCCTGGACTCACACTCTCAAAGGCAGTGAATTTGCCTTTAGATAAAATACAAAGCCTGGGAAGTTTAAAAAAAAGAAAAAAGGGGGGACCAGGTTGGGAGGCTCACTTTGCTGTACCAAACATACCCAAGGCAAGTTCCACCACGTTTTGAATAAGACCATAGTTTTTGTTAAGTATCTCTCTAAGTCAACCAAAAAGCATCAATTATCTTGATAATATATAAACAATAAAATGAAATTGCTATCTTAACAGTGGCTGCCCTGTATCTGCATACCCTGGCCAGAATGCTGCCTTACAGGTTCATTCATTCTGTTGTACATTCATTCAGCAAATGGTTTTGTAACCAGGTGACAGGAACAGGGCTGCGGGGGTGTCCCAAAGATGCTCACTGTTCCCCGATCGGATGTGTTTTCCCAGGTCCTTGGGCCTTACTCACCCAAGAATGGGGAGAGGGCCCTGGTTCAAGTAAGTATGGGACCCAGAGAGTTCTGCAAAAAGTGATTTATTAGGCAGAGAGAGAAAGAGAAATAGAGAGAGAGAGAGAGACAGAGAGAGAGAGGGAGGGGAGGGGAGGGGAGGGGAGGGGAGGGGAGGGGAGGGGAGGGGAGGGGAGGGGAGGGGAGGGGAGGGGAGGGGAGGGGAGGGGAGGGGAGGGGAGGGGAGGGGAGGGGAGGGGAGGGGAGGGGAGGGGAGGGGAGGGGAGGGGAGGGGAGGGGAGGGGAGGAGAGGAGAGGAGAGGAGAGGAGAGGAGAGGAGAGGAGAGGAGAGGAGAGGAGAGGAGAGGAGAGGAGAGGAGAGGAGAGGAGAGGAGAGGAGAGGAGAGGAGAGGAGAGGAGAGGAGAGGAGAGGAGAGGAGAGAGAGCGCGTGCGCTCCCACGCTGTCAAGGGAGGGGATTCAGAGATGGAGTTCCCATAGGTAAAGAGAGAGAGAGGGCTCCCACTGTCGTGAGAGGAGATCCGAGAGAGGGAATTCCTATGGGTAAGGGAGTAGGGGAAATTTAACTCCGGAGTTACTCCCGCCCATTCAAGTTTTCGTCCAGTGAGAGGAGTTCTTCCAAACTTCCTCTGGACTGATTGATCTTCAGCTCTGATGCTGGATTGGCTGTTTCACGCACAACAGATCCCTTCCTTCCAGGGCTTTTGGCGGGCAAAGGAGCACACCTGAAATTTTATCTAGCCCCTGTGGAAAGTTAGACAAAGAACTCAAGGTTTTCTGATGGGGAGGTGGTTGGAGGCATGGCGCTGGGAAATTCTTGCCTTTGAAACCACACCCCTTGTGGACCTGGGAAGAGAAGTTAACATAGTCCCTCAGTTTCTGCATATGTAGTATGTGAAAAGTACCGGCAGATACTGAAGATAAAGAAGGAAATAATTTTCATCTCCTTTCCCTGGAGAGTTGATTCCAGTAAGGAAGACAGACAAGTATATACACAATTCAGTGTAGCTGGATAAATGGTAAAAATCAGTCCATTGGAAGAATGATTGAAGCAAAGAAGGAAACAACCATCTGTGGGGAAGGAGCTTCTTAAGCCATGTTCTGCAGAGCAAGTAGGTCTTTATCAGAGACTTACAGAAAAGAAGAATATCCCAGGCAGAGAGAAAAAATATCAAAAAGCAGCACAGAAATCAGGAACAAGGTTGATTCCAGGGTGAAAGTGAGGCAAGGTATTAAAGGGTCTTACAGTGGGCTGGAGAAAGAAGATCAGATACATCGGAAAAAATATACAGTAAAATCAGTATTTTCTTCTATTCATTTCCATGTTACTCAGTGATACACTGAATTGGATACACATGGAAAGGGAAATCCTCATAAATTCACAGAGGGACATACTACACCCCCGACTCCACATGGTGGAATTTCATTATCCCTGGATCCTTGTCCATGTACATGAAGAGCTAATTCTTGGGCAAGTATTTGCCTAAAAAGATCCCTACTCCACTCTACCACTGCTTCATCAGAGAGAAGGTAAAGAGAAATGCCACAATGAACCCGTATCCCAAAACAAAGCATCAGAAGCAGTAAAGGAAATGGTAAAGGGAAGTTTGAAGAATGGCATTGCCCATTGGCACATCAGGAACAAGAATTCCTCCTGGGCAGCTCCTCGCCTTTCAATGTACTACCTGTGCACCTTAGGAAAATGCATGCAAATCTCTGCCTCTCAATCTTCTCTGCAAAACGGGGAGAATGATGCTTGTCACACAAAAAGGTTACCATTAGGATTACACGAGCTCTATCATGTTAATCTCTATTGCAGCATCAGACAGATACTATTTCCTTACATTTAGTGCCCGTTCTCTTATCCTTAAAGAGTCATTCATGGCAATGACCATGAAAGACAATATTACCAGTTTCTTCTATTATTCTCAACAAATCATTCATAACATACGAGTAGTAAGTTCCAGTTTTAAAAAGCACTTTAACGTCTATTAGCCAATATAATTATCTCAGTAACCTTCTGAATTAGACTGAAAGAGCTTATGTACAGGTAAGGAAACAAGTGGGCTGTCCAAATTCACACAATCTTTAAATGGCAGAGAATGAACTTGTAACTTTATCCTTTGTCTTCAGAGCTCCAAATCTAGATCACATGACATTGCCTCTGAGTACTCTTCTAAGAAAGAAAACAAAAATATTAAATTGGCAGCCACTAGCGACAAAGCTCATCTTACTAGTGTAATATCAGTGACAATTTCTTATAAAATGTGTGAACCTTCTTTTATGGCATGGCAAGTATCTTTGTGAAAGCCTATCTGTCCATCTAGAGATTGGAAAAACAGAGACCATGCCTTATTCATGCCTGTACCCTCAAGTGCCTGACAATATTTCTGTCATATAGGACAAGTTTAGCATGTTTGCTGAATGAGTGGATGGATTTTATAGGCACTTACTGATTTACAAAGTCCTTCCACATCTTTCGTCTTATTTGATTTTCCAAAAAGCCCTGGAACATAAAGGAAAGCTGATATCATTATCCACATTTCACAGATGATGATGTGCAGGTCATACCCAGGCTGCTGTTGTTTTCTTTCTTTTAAGAATTATAATGGATTCTTACTCCCTCCTGAAATAGATTCCAGCTGAATTCTATACACTGCTGTTGGCCCTGCCACACAAGTCTGCTTGAAAGCCAATATAGACACTGTTTTATTATTATATTTCATATCTTATGAAGTACATCAAAATCTGAAAAACTCTGTGATAATTAGACCAAAAAAAAGCCGAAGCTGAACCATTCAACCTGGAACTGTAATGTGAGGTGATTGTTACAGGCCTATTCTTTCCTTTTCTCACCTCCTTGTGGTCTTCATTGTTTATAGCATGGAGTATTCATCTTCCTCCACAAAAAGAATCTGCTTCCTACAGAATAGTGCTGCCAGGATTGCAGAAGCCTTGTTCTCTGTGTTAACCCTTTCTGTCATGTTTGACAGCACACATGCTTTTCTTGAATGGCCTACACCCAGTTTCTCATTTAGCAGGCTGAGGGCCTATCCCAAAAAGCAAAGCCTGGTAAGAACACTCCCTTACACCAGGACTTCCCCCAAATGACTGTACCTTTTCTTTATCCTTCTTCTGCAGGGTATCCAAAATCTATATCCTATTTACCTTGGCAGCTTCATCTTTCAAATTCCCTCTCCATGTGCCCTGCTGTCTACCAGACTCAAATAGTCAGTGATTCCCTAAACAACTTATTTGTGTTTCCTCACATCATCCCTGACCCGTCATCAAGGATGAAGTCTTTATTTCTAAAAACCCTCCCCATCCTTCAAGGGCTTTCCTTCAAAACCTCCTTTGGTTGCCCTCAGCAAGCCATTCAACAAATATTCAGTAAGAAACTCCTTTGTACCCAAACAACTCTATCCCAAAGGAGCTTAATATCTTTTGCTCAAAAGAGACTCAGAAAAACCCAACACAGTGGCTGTCATGGTGTTGGGTCAGCCACTGAAGGGAGTACAGTAGAGTCCATTCTGACCCTCACTGAGACTACAATCAAGGCAGAAGGTGAGGAGCAGAAAAATGCACCACCAGATCATCAGGCTTGAAACAGGATGTCCTGCATCATGCAGTTTTTTATTCATTCGTTCACTCATTCATTCATTAGCAATGTGCTAGGAATACAGAAATGAATGTGATATGTTTCCTGCTCTCAAGATTTTACAACCTGGCTGGAAAAACAGGGCTCTTCCATAGGTAAGAAGCATCTCTACCAAGTACCAGGAGACTAAAGGATAGTGGATAGTGACTGGCTCTGCCTAGTAGAGTCCATGCTCCAGAAAAGGGGAGTATCTGTCAGAGCTCTAAAAGAGAGTAGGAGTTTACCAGATAGAGAAGAAGAGAAGAGAATGGAAGAAGAGAGAGAAGAAAGGGTTGACAGGCGGTGGGGGGGAAACACTCTATTAGTCAGATGCCAAAGGATATATCTGTTATTTTGGAATACGGACTTTAATGGACGAACGTATTAAGAAGATATAAAATTATTAGCTTAGTAACTGAGAGATTCAAAGGAACTCTAAGGCATCATGAAAGTAGCAATTGCAAGAGGCAGTTACTACCCCTATAGGGAAGGGACAAAGAAAAAATTTTAGAGACCTAGAGGAGAAAACCCATGGGCAGGTGGTGGTGTGAAAATTGAATCTCCAAAAAATGCCACTACTCAGCCAGGGCTGGTGTCTCAGCTCAGAAGAGGACATCAGGGCCAGCCCAGACCTCTGAGGAGGTCAGCTGGTACTAGTGTTACCTAATTGTGATGTGACAAAGCTAAGTCTGCAGGTGTTGGAAAAGTACAGCCTGGATTCAGCTGCTGCCAAGGGAAGGAATTGCAGCTGCCAAAGTGAAGAAGTATGTCTATACATCTAGACTCTAGGTCAGTGGTTCTAAACCAGGGGTGATTTTGCCCTCTGGGGAATATTCGGCAATGTGTGAAGACATTAATTGTCACAACTGGGGATTGGTACTACAATTTAGTAGGTAGAGGACAGGGTGCTGCTAAACATCCTATGACATATGAGACACCATTGCCCAACGAAGAATGAGTCAGTCCAAAATGCCAAAGTTGAGAAATCTGTTCTAAACTAACACTGAGAATAATAGGAAGCAAACCAGGAGCAGGTCCTGTCCGGGTCTCATTCAGCCATAGAGTCTCCCTCTAGCACCCCCTATTGGCAGAGCCTAAGAGGGAGCCTGTGGACAAAGCAGAAAGAAAAATTTCATCACAAAGTTAAGAACAAAAGAATGGGTTTGTAGCTAAGTGCCAATAACTTAGTAACTGGCACAAACACTGCAGGCCAGTTCCTCAGAGCAAGCAATGACATGACCATAGGTATAGGATTGGCATTTGAAAGACTCAGTAGCCAGGAGTGCGTGAGGCAATGCCTGGCACGTTGCAGGTGGGCATGTACTCAATAAATGACTTCATGATGAAAGACTTCCAAGCAATACTGCTTCCAAACTAACACTCTTGATAGTATTTAAAATTCTTCAATTTAAGAATGAACACAGTGCCTCCCAATAGTGAAATCTCTTCTATTCATGAAAGTGAATTTTGCTTTCTGCCTGTCTGTTGTCTTATGAGGAAGAGAGTACTTCCTGAAGTCTAGTTTTCAGGCTTTGTCAAAAGTAAAACAGTCTTTTGTCTCATAATTACTTTTAACACAAATGAGATCACGTCACTATTTTACTCAACAGTGTCTTGGAGATTTTTGTATAATACTAACAAAGATTTAGTTCGTGCTCTTTATGCTTTACGATACACCTTCCCACACTTATCTCACATTATCTAGCACTTGCTTCTCCATTTTTGAATGAGAAAATTGAGGCTCAAATGAGATGAAGTGATTGGGTCCCAAGTAGCTCCTTAAGTGGAAAAGTGAAACTGGACCCCTCAGAGGTAGCAAAAAAAACTATCTACTAAGTTGCCTTGAGGTAGCTAACATTGCTATGTATCTTAGCCCTTCCCTTCCTGGGCATGTTTCAAGTGTACTAGTTTCTTATGGCTTGCTAAGCCTTTAACTTTTTCCTTCTATGCTCTCTATTCCCACTCACTTGTAGAATCAACAGAGCAATTTGGGGTGTTCTTTGTTCCCCAAGGAACCATAGTCCAGTGAGAAAGATAGAAGAGTTAATGCACAATTCAGTCCAAAGTGCTAAGGACAGCATGCGTGGTGTCATGTAGACAGGGCAGGGTACCCTGTCCTGAGACGCCAGGGAAGCTATTCTGTGTAAGGCAAGATCTGGAAGAAAGGGAAGAAGTAGGTGAAGGAGAAGGCAGGCTTTGCAGAAAGGAACAGCACGTGCAAAGGGCAGAGGAAAGGAAGAACATGATGCATCAAAGGTCCACAGGTTGATTAGGGAAGGAGTTTAGACTGAGAGGAAGTCGTAAGTAGGAACCAGAACAATAAGGGGCTGCAAGCTAAATGAGAGAATTTCAGCTTTATAATGGTAGCAGCTAATTACAAGAGCACAGCCATTTGTCTTCTTTGAGTTTTAGTCTCCACGTGTGTAAAATGGTAGTGATAGTATCTGCTCTGCCTACCGAACAGGGTCTGAGTTATTCAAATAAAACACACATACACAGAGTCATGTGGTGATTTGCTTAGGAAGCTGTCGCATATTATCACTACAGCATCCCACGTCACCTGCAGAAAATAGAAGCAAAAGCCTTCCCTTTCCTTCCATTTCCCTCAACCCCTGTGGAGGAAAAAGCCCCCTCTGGAAAAGAAAGACTCTCCTTAGTCCTTTGCCAAAGCTTTTTCAAGCAATAATCCATAATGCAATCTTCATTGAAATTGTATTTCAGCCCCCCTCTGCTGAAAATATGAATGCATGTGACTGCAGCCTCAGAATGGCCTTTGTGCCTTCCTGCCCCTGGTGTGCGCCTTCCTAAGCAGCTGGCCTCATCGTGGGCACCAGCCTGTGTGATAACATTATAATTTTGTGTACATTGTGCTCTCAGAGGCCATGCTGGGGCCAGCGTGAGGAAATGGTAATTGACAGCAGGGCCAGGCTTCTTTGTAAAGATCTGTGGCTTCCTCGTCTGTGAGTTTGCTGAGTTCTAGTCACTGGATTTGGGTGGCTGGCCCCAAGAGACATGGGCACAGGCACCATGATGCCTTGTTTAAGTGCTTTGTAGGAAAGGAGACAGCTTGAAAATGAAGGTGTTCTAGGCATAGAGAATAACTTGTGGAGGAAGTCAGTGACTGACTTAGAGCTTAATTATCTGGACCAGGTAAACACTGAATTGCTGGAATCAGAACAAAATCTGACAGGGCCTTAGAAATCACCATGAGTGATGGTCTGTATCCTTTTTTAGTCCATGATCTTTCTACTATATTGCAACAATTCTCTACCCAAATAACTTTTATACTGCTAATTAACAACTCTACAAACATTTGAGAATATTTATTAAATGCCTCTTATGAGTTAACGCTTATGGGCACTGGGAATACAGTGATGAACAAGGAGCAAATTTATAGTACATGGGATAATGCTCTGGTAGGAATCAATTGTGCAATTACGGCAAATGCTGATCTTTCTTGATTAAGGAAAGTTACTTATGGAAAACAGCCCACAAGGGGTTAAATGAAAAGCTATATTCTGCCTGTCCTAGTGACTCTAATGCCAGTATTCAAAAAGATTCACCCACCATCCTTTTTTGCCTTAGTCTCTTCATTTGCATGGAGAAAGGAAGACCAAAGCCTCTTACAAATTACCTTATGCACTGAGCCACAGACCCAAACAGAGCTCAGATTATCTATTTAATTCTCCAGCCTGCAAGGGGGTATTTACCCATTGTCTATGTCTTATCCAAACGTAATGGATTAGTTCAGAGCCCAGGGGGTAAAGGCATGAATACCGTGTTTAGAAGGAAAGCTATACAGAGCAGAGATAACAATTCAGAGGATGATTTTACAAAAGCAAAAAGTCGAATGAGTTTTTGGGAAACCCCTGTGAGCCCAGGTATCAGTTCTGGCTTGTTCAAAGCTAAAACTCTCAGTCCACATCCAGGATGGTCCCCCACACTCTACCAAATGCTGCTGTACCTCCAAGCTCACACCCCAGAAAAAGGGTTATCCATCACCTGGGGAAAAAGGTACAACTCAAAGATAGGAGGACAGCAAGTTAGACTACACACAGTGGGGAGAAAAATCTACTGCAGCTGGCGTTTCCTTAGAAACCCCCACAAGCTGAGAATGGGAAAGTAGCCACAGTCAGAGCTCTGCCTGATTCCTTCTTCAAAGATCATACCCCGGAAGGAGGAGGAAGACATCGTTAAGCAGCTTAATCTTTCAGGCAAGGCCTGGAGAAAGCAGCCTCCTGCAGAGGACAGAAAGAAGCAGGTCTGGATCCCAAAGCGAATGTAGGCACAGGCAAGGCAAGAGGAGTCGAATCTACACATATACATGTGCACACAAGTATGCACGAGTGAGAAAACACTAATGATGAAGTGGGGAGAGGAAATATTCTGATAGAATATTCAAATGAAAGGCAAGTTCCCATAGAGACCCCTTTGTGAATAACCACACAATAATCATATGACCTTCAAAACAGAACTGGAGACGAATCTGATTTAATCTAATTCGGAAAGCACGTCAAGCTCTTGTCTGTGCTAGTGAGTTCAAGCTCTGCAACCAGAACTGAACAAGAATCCTGTCTTCACCATCTGATAACTGTGACTTGAGGAAAATTACTTAACGTCTCTGAGCCTTATCTATGAAAGGAAAAGTCCCTACCTTAGTGTAAAGAATTAAGTGAGATAATACATGTACAGCATGTAGTACAGTGTCTGGCTCCCGCTAAAGACTCGTTCAAGTCAACAGATAAGAAGGAACTGCAACCCAGGTTCAACATAGAATGAATCCCATTGAGTTTATCCATTTCCATATACTGAAAGAAGCCAGAGGCAAAAAGAACATACTATGTTATTCCTATATATGAGGCCCAAGAGCACACAAAACAAATTGATGGTCAGAATTGTGGATGTTTCTGGAAATATAAACTGAGAGGGGCATGAGTGAAATTGCTTGGATGCTGGAGCTAGTCTATATGTTGATATGGTGCCTATATGGGTGCACGCATATGTAAAATCTCTCCACACTGTACACGCCACATTACTTCAATGTAACAGAGCCTGTGGATTGTCAGTCTTCTCACTGGTCATCACCATCTGTGACAGCAGCTGCAGGAAGTAAGAATTGGGTTGCACGTGGGGTGATGTGGTGGCTGATGCTTTCTGTAATACATTATATGTAAAGGTTGATTATTAGAACCCTGTTTCTTTCCAGCAGGACTCAGGTTAACTCACTGTGAGTTTAACAGAAAAGGGATGCATAACCCCATTGCTCAGCTGAGGACACTAAGATTCAGGGTACCAAGGTCAGTCGTCCATGAACATGGCTGGTGAAGACAGAGTTAAGAAGGCAAGTCTTCATGCTCCACTATATTTCCATCTGTTTAGAATTTCTTTCCATCTATCAGAGACAAATTCCCTAGTCCTGAAGGAGGAAATAAAAGAAGATACCATTTTTTCTTAAAGAGTTCTTCCACAGAGAAACAGGCATTTCAAATATGAATGAACCAAAGAAAGTTTTATTGCCACCTGCAGCCTCTGTGAGACCCAGTGGCAGGTAGGAACAAGAAGTTCTATGGTTTGCGGTAAAATCAGGGTCACTATTCCCACTCCCCCAGGCAGGTGCAGTTGCAGGTAGGGCCAGGGGGTAAGGAAGGGTAGTAAGAGCTGTCATCCAGTCTGTCTGTCTCTGAATGGCTCTGGGAGCTTCTCCTGGAGGGGAATGGACTCAGTTCTATCATAGAGTTTCAGCAGGTTTAAGAGCAGAGCAGAGTCGTTCCCTATTACTGCAGGCCACTCTGGATAAGGAAACATATTTTGGGGGCTCCTACCATGTACCTGGCATGTTTAAAGGAGCTGAGGATAGAGTAATGCCCCTCAAAAAAAGGAAATCCTGTATAGAGGGCAATAAGAGAAAGCCTCTTCATGCGACCGATATTCAAAAGGCAACCTTTCATAGCATGAACTTGGACTGAGTTACAATTCTTATGCGGAACAGCCAGACATATATGGGCTGGGCCTCACCAGAACAAGTTTCCCTCCAATGACCTCAAGATAGATCACTGAAAATCAATCACGCTCTTATAATCCAAGCACAGCATTTTCTCCTAAATTCAAATCAATAGGCTATTAAAAAGTTGTATCTTTTTGTTATAACATGGGTCCTACAGGCTTTAAATAATTTTGGGTACAGTTACCAGACTAAAGGAGAAACCCTGTTTACAAAGAAGCATGTGCTTGGAGCACCAGGCCCCAGGACTCCTCCCAACACCAGTCCAGTGCTTCTTCTGTTATGTCACTAATATACATTGGGAGACTGGGAGGCAAATTAACAAGGCAGCTCTTGCCTTTGAAAAAAATGCAGTCTAGTAGGTGGGCCAGTCACATGCACAACTAACCACACTAGGAGGTAGGAAGTGCTGTAGTTGTACTTTATTACAGTTCTGAGCCGATACAATGTAAGGAATACATAAGGGTCCACTGCCGGTCTACAAAAGATGTTATAACCTAGGCAGGAAGATGGGACACAAGTAGAAACAATTTTCACCAGCAAAGGTAGAACCATAACACTCAAGGAGTCTGAAAAATGGAGTCTTCTCCTTTTTTCACTTACTTAAGAAACATTTACTGAATGCCAGGCATTTTAATGGGCACTGTGATAAACAAGCCAAGATCCTTGCCTTAGAGAGCTCAAGTTCAATTGAGAGGAAAGCCTTATAATCAGACATTCCCAATGCATATTCATGAACACATGCAGGGAGTAGCCTGGGAAGTGGAAAAAGGGGATTTTTATTTCTGGGACTTGGGAATGCCTTAAGATGGAGAGGAAAAGAGCTTAGGCTTTGTATTTTAGGCAACAGGAACAGAGTTATTTGGAATTGCAAAGGCTTAGAAGAACAAGGTGTTTTATAAAAAACTATATTGTAGCTGAAGTACTGGGTAAGTAATTGGGAGTAGTGCAAGACAGGCAATAATATGAGGTAAGATTTATTATTTACTGAGTGCCAAATACTGTTTTCAGTAATTAAATATATATGTATATGTATATATTTAAAAGATATATTATAGGCTCGGTGCAGTGGCTCACACCTGTAATCCCAGCACTTTGGGAGGCCGATGTGGGCAGATCACAAGGTTAGGAGTTCAAGACCAGCCTGATCAACATGATGAAACCTCGTCTCTATTAAAAATACAAAAATTAGCCAGGCATAGTGGTGTGTACCTGTAATCACAGCTAATTGGGAGGCTGAGGCAGGAGAATTCCTTGAACTCAGGAGGTGGAGGTTGTAGTGAGCTAAGATCATGCCACTGCACTCCAGCCTAGGCAACAGAGTGAGACCCTGTCTCAAAAAAAAGATATATTAGATATAATATGTTTTAAAGATATATATACGCATGTGTGTGTGTGTATATATATATATACATATATATATATACAATTTCTCAGTAATCATACAAGTAAATACTGTCATCATTCCCACTTCACAGAAGAGAAAACTGAGGCTCAGTAACTTGTTCAGGTTCATTCAGTTGGTAAGTAGTAAAACTTGGCTATGAACTCCAGAATTTGTTCCTTAACTACTGCATGGTCACCAAGAGCCTGGAAACTATTGACTTTATTACTTGTCAGTAGAGGTCCATTTAAGGCTTTTAAGCTAGGGAATGGCATGTCAGATTTGCATTTTAGAAAGATTAGGCTGGCTGGAATATAAAGAATGGGATTTAAGCGGGTACAAAACCAACAACATGATAACCAATTAGGAGGCTTTGCAATGGTCCAGGGAAGAGAAGGGAGGAGGTAATAATAGGTACAGAGGGGCTGAGGCAGGTTGTTTAGGGTGAAGTGGCAACAATGCTTGGTGACAGACAGGATGTAGGACATGAGAGAAAGGGAGGTAAAAAGAATGATTCTTCAAAGTGCAGAATCAGCCTTGACAGGCAGATCTTGCCCTTAAAGTAATGAGAAAAGAGGATATTCTTATCATGCCAAAGGACAGTGCTGTATGAGACTGACAATGGTCCTGTCAAGCCTCTGAGCCCAGGTATATGAATCAGAAAGCTGATCCAAATAATAGCTGTCTTTAAGCAGCTGTCAGCTCACGGCAACCTTGCTATCCTTTTTCTCTATTCTTTCCTTCCCTGTTCCTCTCTTCCTCCCCACCTTCCTTTCTTTTTATTTTAAATAAATATAATTATATTACTTTTCATTGTAAAATAACCTGTGCACTTACAGAAAAACACAAAGAGAACAGAAGTTCCCTAAGATCCCACCTCCATGAACACCTTGGTGAAGGTCTTTCCAGACATTCATAATTGCACGGCACACACAAACACATATTCACAAACACATTGAAACTCTACTTTTTAATTTTGGAAACCTGTTTTATTTTTCCATTATTCTACTACAGAAATCTTTTAAAGTCAATGGGTATGATCTAAGTCATCTTATTTAGTGGCTAGGTGGTATTCCATTGACTGTATACATTATACATTATAACAAGTTCCAGCAATAGCCAAGTGAAGAGATGGACAAATCCTTTCTCTTCACGACATCTATAAAGCTGGACAAAATTTGCAAAATCAACCATTTCAGGCACTCTGGAAGTTTAACAACAGCATAGAATGACCTGAGGAATATTTATGTTTGAAAATCTGCTGAACTTTGGGTCAGAACAGGGGGAATCTGGTGCCTGCTTGCCTGGGACCATGCTCCTTCCCAACACTACTCAGGCTCAATTGACATGGAAGCTCAAAGACGGGAGGATGAGCCTAAAGACCACAACTTTTCTGCCAGGTAAAAGGGGACTCGTCAGGCTTAGAGAGGTGGAAAATGCCCGTGCTCAAGGGTATTTTCAGTGGAAGTGATGACTCAAGGCAGCCAGCAGTGAGGGTCAGTAACTCCACTGGTCTGACACAGACATATTACTGCCTAAGGCTGCTCATCTGGCATAAGCTGTTCACACACTCTGGCTAATCTTGAGGCTGAGAACATACATATAGCTCTCAAGAAAAAGCACAGTGGAAATTCAAAGCCAGAACCACTTTGAAAAATACCCAAACTTTTAATGTGCTTTTCTACCCACACACAGTTCCAAGAAAGCCTTAATAGTTTGAAGTATTTGAACACAACCTCTGTCCAGTCATTGGCTGACTGCTGAGCTATGCTAACACAGGGCAACCCTTAGGCTTAAAAATAAAAACATGAGTGGAAAAAGCAACACTGAGCAGCGACATCAGCAGCTGTGCACTGTGTGGGGAGGGAAATGAATTTCACAGACTTAGCCCATGAAAGCTACTCAACAACTCAAGAGAGCCAAGTGGAAAAAAAAAAAAAAAGATGAGTGATCAAAGGTGAGAAGAGCTCCTTTTCAAAATTCCAAATCTCATATTCACTTTTAAGGCTTTACAACACACCTTCAAGCAATAGTGGGTAGAGATAACTTTGTTTCCACTTAAGTTCTCTTATTGCAAAGTTGGCTTGGGGAATATTGAAATCAGCGGTGAATATGTGTCAGCAAAGAACATATCAAAATAGCTGATGGTATTTCTTCAAAAACATCTCCCTGATCTAAAGTATAGGTGAGCACATCCATTCAAAATGGGTATTTAATGCAAAGGCTTTTCCAATCAGCTATCATTTTTCAAAGCCTGAGCATTATAACTTATAATAGCCTCCTTTAAAAAAAGAAAAAAGGAAATCTGAACAATTATCAAAATGTAGCATGCCAATGAAGGGAAAAATAATGTGATTCTCATGCACACATTATAACACATTATGAAATGCTACCAGTGATGTAAGTGTTGGGACAGTCAGGATGTGGCTGCAGCCTCAGGCCTGGAAACTACTTCCAGTTCTCTAACACAATAGAATAAAACCAAAGGAAGAAGCCTCTGTAATAAGCTATCCCACCCTTTATTAAATGCAAGAATCACCTCCATTACATCCTCACGAGCTCCTTTCGGCAACTGCTTAGTATATATAACGAATACGAAAGATTAATTTAGAATAGGGGTTCGATCTGGGGTTATATCTATTTGGTAGATGTAGTTCATTTGGCGAACATTTAAAAAACTGTTAGCAATATTTTGAAATTAGGAAATGTCACACAAAAAGCTGATTTTCTAACTTTTAAAGGAAGCATAGTTCTCGCCACTCTAGGCCCCATTTCCACATGGAAACAATAGAACAAGGCTGATGAACATATGCTCCTTTTGAAAGGGGCCTGGACCCCCTAACTCACCAAGGTCCTGACCACTGCCTAATGTCCACAGGACCACATTAATCACCACATTTACACTGTTGTGTTTTCTTAAAGACAGACAGATGTGTCTCAGAACCTCTCCACCAAGGGGAAGCAAAAGGCAGACTGAACCCACTCTGGTTTTCTACACCAAGATTACTCGCCAAGTGCCTGGCCCAGGGGGATGTGAGAGTGTGACCCCACTGTGTGAGGAACCCTCAGGGACTTCATTCCCATCATTCACCTCTCCTCATCCATTTGCCATATAATTCCTGCAATTCTCCCTGATTCTCTGTACATCCTTTTGTCATCTGCAAAAGGAGACTCTCTTCTTGGTCATCGCTCCCTCCACCTGACAGGAATGCCTTAGAAGCCACTTGATAACATCTGCAAAAGGGCAGTGAGCTTCCCATATGTAAGTAGATACAGCAGAGCATGCATGTTACCAGGCTGAGTGTTATTAAAGTTGCTTATCTACCTCCAAGTGATAGTCTCATAAAGTGGCTAGCAACTCATGTTCAGATAATGCTAAGCAGTATTCCAAGCCCAGACCACATGATAGACCTATAAACCAGAGTAGAGGGCAAGGGTTTTGCGGAGCAGTAAAGAAGAGGAAAGAGAGCTCTGTTTTAACCATTGTTGCAAAGGTAAGAAATGGGCAGACAGGAGGTCATGGATCTTGAAGACTATATTGCTGTCATTTATTGTGGGTTTATTGTATGCTACACAGCTTATGTGTGTGGCCTCATTTAATTCTTTGTAAAACTCCATGAGATAGATGTTGTTTTCAGTTCACCATGAAGAGCCTGAGCCTTAGAGAGATTAAGTAATGTTTTTAAGGACACATGGTTAGTAAGTAAGTGGAAAGACCAGGGTTCAGCTTTAGGGCCAGGATTCCTAATTGCTCTGCAATTTTATCTCTCTGTACTTAAAGAGGAATAGAAGGAGTCACATTTATTAATCAATGACTACTGAAGTATCAGGCTAGATATGGTGTTTTTAAAAGCTCTATTGAGATATAATCTACACACTATAAAAATTTACTGGTTTTAAGTGTACAGTTCCAAGATTTTTAGTAAATTTACGTAACTGTGCAAAAATGTTTAAAATAGGTACAGTCTATACATTTACTCTGCTGTACATATTTGTATACAATACAGATCAACAATAAGAGTTATAATCTGTACAAAATGTACATTTATTATGTGTACATAATGTGTACACATTAGGTATGTACATATTGTGTACAATATGTTCATTTATTGTAATATCACATTGACATCGTATAATGACAACATATAAAATCACAAAACACATGTAATATATAATATGAATATAAATGTACAGATTGTAAGCATTATGTACATTTCTATTTATTGTAACTGTGCAACTACCACCACAGTCTAGTTTTAGAACATTACCGCGACCCCCCAAAATATCCCTGTCTGTTCATAGTCAATCCCTGTTCCCATGCTCAGCTCCAGGCAACCACTAATCTACTTTCCTTCTCTTTAGGTTTGTTTTCCAGGATATTTCTTACAAATAGAATTGTATAATATATTATGTTTTGCATCTGGCTTACTTTATTTAGCATAATATTTTTGAGGTTGATCCATGTTTCAGCATTATTACAATTTCATCACATTTTATTCCACTGTATGGGTATACTATATTTGTATATCCTTTCACCAGTACGTGAACATTTGAAGTATTTCCACTTACTTGGATTCTATCAATAATGCTGCTATGCGCATTCCCAAACAGGTCTTTGGGGACACATGTTTTCCTGCTTTCACATAATAACTATGAGTAGAATTGCTGGGTTACATGGTCAGCTCACTTTTAACATTTGTTGTTGTTGTTTTTGTTTGTTTGTTCATTTGTTTGTTTTGAGACAGAGTCTCTGTTGCCCAGGCTGGAGTGTAGTGGCAGGATCACAGCTCACTGCAACCTCTACCCACCAGATTCAAGTGATTCTCGTGCCTCAGCCTTAAGAGTAGCTGGGATAACAGGCATACACCACCATGGGCTGGCTAATTTTTGTCCTTTGAGATGGGGTTTCGTCATGTTGACCAGGCTGATCTTGAACTTCCGGCCTCAAGAAATGCATGCACCTTGACCTCCTAAAAGTGCTTGGAATACAGGCATGAGCCATCGTACCTGGCCAACTTTAATTAAAAAAAAAACTGTCAAATTGCTTCCAGAATGGCTGTAGCATTTTACATTTTCACTAGCATTGTATGAAACAATGTATATTTCAGTTTCAGTATATTCTAACACTTGTTATTATTTGACTTTTTGATAATAGCATTTCTGTTCAGTATTTCATTCCGTGGTTTCACTTGCATTTCCGTAATAACTAATGATGTTCATATTCTTTTTGCCTGCTTATTAATAATATTTTCCTTGGTGAAATATCTATTCAAAACTTGCTCATTTTTAAATTGTTTGTCTTGTGCTAGGTTTTACAAATAAATTTTTTGCTACTGCATTGGAGTCAATATAATCCTCACTTTTGCAGATGGATAAACTGAGTCAAAAGGTTAAATAACTTTCTCAATGTCATTCTTCCAGCTAATAATGACAGTGGTTCTTCTGGCTCCAAAGCCCCGGGTTATTTTCTCTACTGAAGTTGCAATCTGGAGAGCAGAGGCTGATCACAGCCCATAGTTATGTCAATATGCATCATACCATTAAAAATATATAACTAAGTTTTTAAAAAGGAAGCATTCACATAGAAATCCAGGTTTCTGGCTTCCTGTGAAATAATGGAAGATCTAATAGCACTGGGTTCACATTCCACATTCTTCACAGAATTCCAAAAGCAATCTATATGAGGACAGACCCTGGACAGTGAGCCACATATGATTATGACCTCCATGTCATTCACTGATGTTATAAGCCCTGTAGGTTTTCGAGTGGGAGCCATATGCACAAGGTGGCCATGCTCTGTGCCATCTTAGAAAACTCTGCTTTACATAGGTGAAGAAAATCCAGCTCAATTCAAACATATGCATGTGAAAACCAGATAAAGTACAGACTGTGGCAAAAAGTCTGTGATTTGAAACAGTATTCACTATAGACAAGGTTTCCCTGGGGGCAGTCATTTAAAAAAAATAGGTTTAATCCTTTCTTTTCAAATCCAGTATGTAAAACATTATTAAAAACTGGGGTTTCTCTGACTGAAGCAAAGATGGAATTGGTCTCTTAGTCCATTTTGTGCGACTGTAACAGAATACCTGAAACCGAGTAATGTGCAATGAACAGAAATTTATTGGCTCACAGTCTGGAGGCTGGAAAAACCAGTATCAAGGTGCTGGCCTCCCGTGAGGGCATTTCTGCTTTACCATCACAAGGCAGAAGGCAAAAGGGCAAGAGAGCAAGTGGGGGCCAGACTCAGCCTTTTATAACAGCATTAGTTCCAACAATGAGGGCAGAGCCCTCACGGCCTAATCACTTCTCAAAAGTCACCCCTCAACACTGTTACAATGGTAACTAAATGTCAATATGAGTTTTTTGAGGTATACACATTTAAACTATAGAAGTTAGAGTCATATCATTAATTTTATTTTACAAAAGAAGAAACTGGGGTTCCGAGAAGTTCAGTAGCCCAGAATCACACAGCTGGTAGGAAAATGATACAGCTAGAACTCAATTCAAGTCCTTGGGAACCAAGGTCAGCAGTCTACCTGCACCAGAGCTGCCCATGGTGGGCCATTCTTCTCACTTAAAACAAAAGCCACCTTTTAACTTTTGTGTGTTCAGTGCCAGGCAGCACACCTGACATATAGAAGATGCTCTTTATGGATCGAGACCATCCTGGTCAACATGGTGAAACCCCATCTCTACTCAAAATACAAAAAATTAGCTGGGCATGGTGGCACGTGCCTGTAATCCCAGCTACTCGGGAGGCTGAGGCAGGAGAATTGCCTGAACCCAGGAGGCGGAGGTTGCGGTGAGCCGAGATCGCGCCATTGCACTCCAGCCTGGGTAACAAGAGCGAAACTCCGTCTCAAAAAAAAAAAAAAGAAGATGCTCTTTATGTATTTGTTAAATAAATAAAAATGCTCCACAAATATTTGTGATAAAAATGTTACATTTTAATTTGGTTGCCAAAATTAAGGTTCAGGTGAGAGAGAAAAAGTAAGTTCAATATAAGGGTCTGATTCAAGTGTTATTGGGAAAAAAAGAATCATACATTAACCCAGCACTGTTTTATGTACAGGGAATTGTGCTTGCTGTCAGGAGAGAGTTGAGGGACTATAACACGTAGTGCCTGTTGTACACTGGACTGAGGAGGATAATGAGAAAGCAAACTGATATGAAGCACCTAGCTGCCCTACTTACTCTGTTTCCTTTAAGCCCCACAACAACTGTGCAAAGTACATATAAATATTCTCATCTCACTCCCAAGAATGAAAACAAGAAATGGCCTGCTCAGGGTTACCCATACTTAATGAAACGGACTGGCTCCAAACCCATTTGTTTGCACTACATAGCAAAAGATTTGGAAATTTACACTGGTGGCCCAAGAATTAAATAAAAACAGAGGAAAACAACATCTGAACTATTATAAGCCAGTCCAAAATTCACTTCAGATGTGCTCTGACATAAAAGAAAAGTGATTCTCTGAGCCTCAATTTTTTCATTCATGAAATGGGTCATAAACACGCCCTCCTCCCAGTGGGGTTGTAAAGCTCAGTTGCTTCAGTGGATGTGGAAGGGCCTTTGAAATGAAAGTATAAGGTTAGTGGACCTTAAGCCCTTGCAATATGGATTCTGTTCTCTCAAGCATTTCTAAAACTTTTATTTCCAAAATCACCAGTAACCCCTTAATAATTCAAGTAGTAACCGTCTCTCGGTCTTTTCCAACCCCACTCATGCTGAAACCATTTGGACATATTTGCCTGTATTTATTGCTTCCCTCCTTTCTGAAACCAACTCTCTGTCTCATCTCTGTGTATCTGTCTCCGAGGCACAAACACACACACACACACACACACACACACACACACACACACATGCACGCACACACACATACTCTGTTATGGGCTGAACTGTGCCCTCCAAAAATTCATATGCTGAAGTCCTAATCTCTAATACCTCAGAACGTGAACTTGTTTGGAAATAGGCTTTTTTTCAGAAATAATCAAGTTAAACTGAGTTTGCTTCAGTGGATGTGGAAAGCCCTTTAAATAGAAAACTTGTTATAAAGAAGAACTGAGATAATGTATCTCCAGTGCTCAACGAAGGATGGGGACTGCTTTATAGCAAGCACAGTCAATGGTAGCTATTGTTAGTAGTAAAAGCTTTCTGATGTTTTACAGTCAGCGGTCAGCAAACTTTTCTAAAAAGGAACAGGTAGTAAACATCTTAGGTTTTTCAAAACACGTAAAATCTGTCACATTTTCTCCTTTGTTTACTGTTTGTCTGTTTTTGTTTACAACTATTAAAATATGTAAAAACCATTCTTGTTTTGTGGGCTGTACACAAACTGAATGCAGGCCAGTTTAACCCTTGCCAATTCCTGGCTAGAATCTCCAGTACAGTGTTAAAGAGAGATGGTGAGACCAGACTTCCTGTTTTGTTCCTGACCTGAAATGTAAAACATTCAGTCTTTCACCGTTAAGTATGACAATAGCTATATCTTTTAAGATAGCAGGTTAGGTTTTCTTAGATATGGTTTACCAGCTAGAAGAAGTTTCTTCTGCTTCTAATTTACTGAAAGTTTTTGTAATAAATGGGTGTTGAATTTTATCAAATATTTTTTGGCATGTATTCAGATGACTATATGTTTTTGTCTTTAATTTATTAATATGCTATATTATGTTCCATGATTTATGGATGTTAAACCAAGCTTGTATTCCTGAGATAAATTTCACTTGATTTATCAAGTACAATCTTTTTTTTCTATGTGTTTCTGAAATTATCAGTTTCTATATTCAGTTTCCTAATATTATCTTGAGAAGTTTGAGGAATATGGATCCATTGTTTAACTTTCTTGTGATATCTTTGTCTAACTTTAGTATCAAGTTAATACTGGCCTCATAAAAAGAGTTGTAAAGTGTTTCCTCCTCTTCTATATTTTGGAAGAATTTACAACTGATTGGCATTAACTCTTCTTTGATATTTATTAGAATTCACCAGTAAAGCCATCTAGGCTGGGGCTTTGCTTTGTCAGAAAAATTTTAACTACTAATCCATTTTCTTTGCTTGTTATAATCTATTCACAATTTTAATCTTTGAGTCATTGTGCTAATTTGCATATTTCTAGGAATTTGTTCATTTCATCTAAGTTGTCTAATTTTTTGGCATAAAGTTGTTCATAGAATTCCCTTATGCCTTTTAATTTTTGTAAGGTGTTAAGTAACATCATCTCTGTCATTCCAAAGTTTTTCATTTGCCTTTTGTCTCTTCTATTCTGGATCAGTCTAGCAAAAGTTTCATACATTTTATTGAAATTTTCATTAAATTTTTAGTCTGGCTGATTTTCTCTATTTTTTTTTTTTAATTACTATTGTACTTTAGGTTCTGGGGTACATGTGCAGATCATGCAGGATTGTTGCATAGGTACACATATAGCAATGTGGTTTGCTGCCTCTAACCTCCTGTCACTTACATGTGGTGTTTCTCCCCATGCTATCCCTCTCAACCTCCCCACCCCTCTGCTGTCCCTCCCTTGGCCCCTACCAAGAGACCCTGGTGTGTGATGCTCCCCTCCCTGTGTCCCTGTGTTCTCCTTGTTCAATACCTGCCTATGAGTGTGAACATGCAGTGTTTGATTTTCTGTTCTTGTGTCAGTTTGCTGAGAATAATGGTTTCCAGATTCATTCATGTCCCTAAAAAGGAAATGAACTCATCATTTGTTATGGATGCATAGTATTCCATGGTGTGTATGTGCCACATTTTCCTTGTCCAATCTAGCATTGATGGGAATTTGGGTTGGTTCTGGGTCTTTTCTACTGTAAACAGTGCTGCTATGAACATATGTGTGTATGTCTTTATACCAGAATGATTTATAATCCTTTGGGTATATACCCAGAAATGGGATTGCTGGGTCAAATGGAATTTCTATTTCTAGGTCCTTGAGGAAGTGCCACACTGTCTTCCACAGTGGTTGAACTAATTTACACTCCCACCAACAGTGTAAAAGTGTTCCTATTTCTCCACATCCTCTCCAGCATCTGTTGTCTCCAGATTTTTTAATGATCGCCATTCTAACCGATGTGAGGTGGTATCTCAATGTGGTTTTGATTTGCATTTCTCTAATAATTAGTGACAATGAGCATTTTTTCATGTTTGTTGGCCTCATATATATCTTCTTTTGAAAAGTGTCTGTTCATATCCTCTGCCCATTTTTGGATGGGTTTGTTTATTTTTTTCTTGTAAATCTGTTTTAGTTGTTTGTAGATTCTGGATATTAGCCCTTTGTCAGATAGGTAGATTGCAAAAATCTTTTCCCATTCTGTTGGTTGCTGGTTCCCTCTAATGATTGTTGCTTTTGTGGTACAGAAGGTCCAGAGTTTAATGAGATCCCATTTGTCTATTTTGGCTTTTGTTGCCATTGCTTTTGATGTTTTAGTCATGAAGTCCTTGCCTATGCCTATGTCCTGAATGGTTTTGCCTAGGTTCTCTTCTAGGGTTTTTAAGGTGTTTGGTCTTATGTTTAAGTCTTTAATCCATCTGGAGTTAATTTTAGTGTAAGGTGCCAGGAAGGGGTCCAGTTTCTGCTTTCTGCATGCTGCTAGCCAGTTTTCCCAATACCATTTATTAAATGGAATCCTTTCCCCATTGCTAGTTTTTGTCAGGTTTGTCAAAGATCAGATGGTCGTAGATGCATGGTGTTGCCTCCAAGGCCTCTGTTCTGTTCCATATATCTATTTTGGTACCAGTACCATGCTGTTTTGCTTACTGTAGCCTTGTAGTATAATTTGAAATCAGGTACCATGATGCCTCAGGCTTTGTTCTTTTTGTTTAGGATTGTCTTGACTATGCGGGCTGTCTTTTGGTTCCAGATGAAGTTTAAGGTGGTTTTTTCCAGTTCTGTGAAGAAGGTCATTTGTGGCTTGATGGGGATAGCATTGAATCTGTAAATTATTTTGGGAAGTATGGCCATTTTCACAATATTGATTCTTCCTAATCATGAGCATGGAATGTTTTTCCATCTGTTTGTGTCCTCTCATTTCCTTGAGAAGTGGTTTATAGTTCTCCTTGAAGAGGTCCTTTATATCCTTTGTCAGTTGTATTCCTAGGTATTTTATTCTCTTTGTAGCAATTGTGAATGGGAGTTTCCTCATGATTTGGCTCTCTGTTTGTCTGTTATTTGTGTCTGGAGATGCTGTGATTTCTGCATATTGATTTTGTATCCTGAGACTTTGCTGAAGTTGCTTATCAGTTTAAGGAGATTTTGAGCTGGGATAATAGGGTCTTCTAAATATACAATCATGTCATCTGTAAATAGAGACAATTTGACTTCTTCTTTTTCTAACTGAATACCCTTTATTTCTTTTTCTTGCCTAATTGTTCTGGCTAGAACTTCCAATACTATATTGAATAGGAGTGGTGACAGAGGGCATCCTTGTCTAGGGCTAGATTACAAAGGGAATGCTTCCAGTATTTGTGCCCATTCAGTATGATATTGGCTGTAGGTTTGTTGTAAATAGCTTTTGTTATTTTGAGATATGTTCCTTCAATATCTAGTTTATTGAGAGTTTTTAGCATAAAGGCTGTTGAATTTTGTTGAAGGCTTTCTCTGCATCTATTGAGATAATCATGTAGTTTTTGTCTTTGGTTCTGTTTATGTGGTGGATAACGTTTATAGACCTGTGTATGTTGAACCAGCCTTACATCCCTGGGATGAATCCTACTTGATCATTGTAGATAAGCTTTCTGATGTGCTGTTGCAATCGGTTTGCCAATATTTTATTGAAGATTTTTGCATCTATGTTCATCATGGATATTGGCCTGAAGTTTTCTTTTCTTGTTGAGTCTCTGCCTGGTTTTGGTATCAGGATGATGTTGGTCTCATAAAATGATTTGGGAAGGATTCCCTCTTTTTGTATTGTTTGGAATAGTTTCAGAAGGAGTGGTTCCAGCTCCTCTTTGTATGTCTGGTAGAATTCAGCTGTGAACTCATTATCTGGACCTGGGCTTTTTTTGGTTGGTAGGCTATTAATTGCTGCCTCAACTTCAGCCCTTGTTATTGGTCTGTCCAAGGTTTCAACTTCTTCCTGGTTTAGGCTTGGGAGGGTGCAAGTATCCAGGAATTTAACCATTTCTTCCAGGTTTACTGGTTTATGTGCATAGAGTTTTTTGTAGTAATCACTGATAGTAGTTTGTATTTCTGTGGAATCGGTGGTGATATCCCCTTTTTCATTTTTTATTGCATCTATTTGATTCTTCTCCCTTTTCTTTTTTATTAATCTTGCTAGTGGTCTGTTTTGTTGATCTTTTCAAAAAACCAGCTCTTGGCTTTCTTGATTTTTTGAAGGGCTTTTTGTGTCTCTATCTCCTTCAGTTCTGCTCTGGTTTTAGTTATTTTAGTTATTTCTTGTCTTCTGCTAGCTTTTGAGTTTTTTTTTTTTTTTCATCTTGCTCCTCTAGCTATTTCAATGTTGATGATAGGGTGTCAATTTTAGATCTTTCTTCACTTCTCTGGTGGGCATTTATTGCTATAAATTTCCCTCTAGACACTGCTTTAAATGTGTCCCAGAAATTCTGGTACATTGTGTCTTCATTCTTGTTGGTTTCAAAGAATATCTTTATTTTTACCTTCATTTCATTGTTTATCCAGTTGACATTCAGAGGCAGGTTGTTCAGTTTCCATAAAGATGTGTGGTTCTCAGTAAGTTTCTTAATTCTGAGTTCTAATTTGATTGCCCTGTGGTCTGAGAGACTGTTGTGATTTCCATTCTTTTGCATTTACTGAGGAGTGATTTACTTTCAATTATGTGGTCAGTTTTAGAGTAGGTGCAATGTGGTGTTGAAAAGAATGTATATTCTGTGGGATTTGGGGTGGAGTGTCCTGTAAATGTCTATTAGGTCTGCTTGGTCCAGTTCTGACTTGAAGTCCTGGATACCCTTGTTAGTTTTCTGTCTCATTGATCTATCTAATATTGACAATGGAGTGTTAAAGTTTCCCACTATTATTGTTTGAGAGTCTAAGTCTCTTTGTAGGTCATTAAGAACTTGCTTTAGGTACCTGGGTGCTCCTGTATTGGGTGCATATATATTTAGGCTCATTAGCTCTTCTTGATGCATTGATCCTTTTACCATTATGTAATGCCCTTCTTTGTCTCTTTTGATCGTTGTTGGTTTAAAGTCTATTTTATCAGAGTCTAGGATTGCAACTCCTGCTTTTTCTTTTGCTCTCCATTTGCTTGACAAATCTTCCTTCATCTCTTTATTTTTAGCCTATGCATGTCCTTGCCTGTGAGATGGGTTTCCTGAATACAGCACACTTATGGGTCTTGACTTTTTATCCAATTTGCCAGTCTGTGTCTTTTGATTGGGGCATTTAGCTCAGTTACATTTAAGGTTAATATTGTTATGTGTGAATTTGATCCTGCCATTTTGATGTTAGCTGGATGTTTTGCCCATCAGTTGATGTATTTCTTCATTATGTCAATGGTCTTTACCATTTGTTATGTTTTTGGAGTGGCTGGTACTGGTTGTTCCCTTCCTTGTTTAGTGCTTCTTTCAGGAGCTCTTGTAAGGCAGGTCTGGTGGTGATGAAATCTCTCAGCCATTGCCTGTCCATAAAGGATTTTATTTCTCCTTCACTTATGAAGCTTACTTTGGCTGGATGTGAAATTCTAGGTTGAAAGTTCTTTTCTTTAAGAATGTTGAATATTGGCCCTCACTCTCTTCTAGCTTGTAGGGTTTCTGCAGAGAGATTCACTGTGAGTCTGATGGGCTTCCCTTTGTGGGTAATCTGAACTTTCTCTCTGGCTGCTCTTAGCATTTTTCCCTTCATTTCAACCCTGGTGAATCTGACAATTATGTGCCTTGTGGTTGCTCTTCTTGAGGAATATCTTTGTGGTGTTCTCTGTATTTCCTGGACTTTTATGGTGGCCTGCCTTGCTAGGCTGGGGAAGGTCTCCTGGATAATATTCTGAAGAGTGTTTTCCAGCTTGGATTCATTCTCTCTGTCACATTCAGGTACACTTATCAAACGTAGATTAGGTCTTTTCACATAATCCCATATTTCTTGGAGTCTTTGTTCATTTCTTTTCACTCTTTTTTCTCTAATCTTGCCTTCTCATTGTATTTCATTGAGTTGCTCTTCAGTCTCTGATATCCTTTCTTCTACTTGGTTGATTCAGCTATTGAAACTTGTGTATGCTTCACGAAGTTCTCGTGCTGTGTTTCAGCTCCATCAAGTCATTTATATTCTTCTCTAAGCTGTTTATTCTAGTTAGGATCTCATCTAAACTTTTTCCTAGGTTCTTAGTTTCTTTACATTGGGTTAGCACATGTTTAGCTCTGAGAACTTTGTTATTACCCACCTTCTGAAGCCTGTTTCTGTCAATTCATCAGATTCATTCTCCATCCATCTTTGATCCCTAGCTGGGGAGGAGTTGTGATCCCTTGGAGGAGGAGAAGCATTCTTGTTTTTGATGTTTTCATCCATTTTGCACTGGTTTCTTCTCATCTTAGTGGCTTTATCTACCTGTGGTCTTTTTGTAGTTGGTGACTTTTGGATAGGATCTCTGAGTGGACATCCTTTTTGTTGATGTTGAAGCTATTTCTTTCTGTTTCTTAGTTTTCCTTCTAGCAGTCAGGCCCCTCTGCTGCAGGACTGCTGGAGGTCCACTCCAGACCCTGCTTGCTGGGGGATCACCTGCAGGGGCTGTAGAACAGTAAGGATTGCTGCTGGTTTCTTCTGTTATCTTCATCCCAGAAGGGTACCCACCAGATGTCGGTCTGTGTTCTCCTTTATGTGGTGTCTCTTTGGGTATACAGGGGTCAGGGAACTGCTTGAGGAGACAGTCTGTTCCTTATAGGAGCTCAAGTGCTGTGCTAGGAGCTCCGTTGTTCTGTGCAGAGCTGCTGGTACCTTTAAGTCTGCTGCAGCAGAACTCATAACAACCTCTTTTCCCAGATGCTCTGACCTAGGAAGGTTGGCTTTATTTATAAGTTTCTGACATGCTGCTGCCTTTTTTCAGAGACACCCTGCCCAGAAAGGAGGTAGCCTAGTCACAGTCTGCCAGCAGAGGAATTGCTGAGCTGCCACAGGCTCTGTCCAGCTGCTGTGTGAACTACCTTGGTATTGGCAGACTGCTTCAGTAGTTGCCAACACCCTTCCCCCACTGAGCTGAACTGTCCCAGGTCCAGCTGTGCTTGCTGTGAAACTCTCAATCCAGAGCATTTCAGATTGCTTGTTTTGTGGAGGTGGTACCTGCCAAGCCAGATTGCCTGGCTCCCTGTCTCAGCCCCCTCCCTTTCAGTTGAATGGGCATCTCTGTCTCCCAGGTGTTCCAGGCACCAGTTAAAACAGCTGCCCAGATTTTTGTGAATTTCTGTGTGCCAGCCCACAGCATCAGCAATGCTGAAAACTCATGGCACTTTTCAGCCCAGGAATCTCCTGGTCTGTGGGCAGTAAAACCTTGTTTGGAAATGTAGTGAGCACTCACCCTCTGCATTGTTCTTGCTGGGAACTGCACTCTGGAGCTGTTTCTATTCGGCCATCTTGGATCCTCCTTTTTTTCTGTTTTCTATTTCACTGTTTCTCACTCTAATTTGTATTATAATTGGTCCTTCATATCCATAGGTTCTACATCATTGAATTCAGAGAATTGTGCATTAAAAATATTTGAAAAAATCTATTAGAAACAATACAATTATAAAAATAATATAAAATTTTAAAATTGCAGTGTAACAAGTATTTACATAGCATTTACTTTAAGTAGTATAAGTAATCTAGAGATGACTTAAAGTATATGGGAGGTTATATGCAAATGCTATGCCATTTTATATAAAGGATTTTATATCCACAGATTTTACTACCTGTGAGGGATCCTGGAAACAATCCCCCATAGACACCAAAGAACAACTGTATTTCCTTCTTTCTACTTGCTTTGGGTTTGAATTACTCTTATTTTTCTAGGTTTTGTTTGTTTGTTTGTTTGTTTGTTTTTAGTGGAAACATAAGTCACTGATCTGAGATCTTTCCTTTTTTCTTTTCTTTCCTTTTCTTTCTCTCTTTCATTTCTTTTTTTTTATTTTTCTTCTTTTGAGACAGGATCTCACTTTTTTGCCCAGGCTGGTGTGCAATAACAGCTTACTGCAGCTTCAACCTCCTGGGCTTAGCCACCAGAGTAACCAGGACTACAGGTGCATGCCACCACCCCAGGCTAATTTTTAAATTTTTTTTGTAGAGACAAGCTCTCACTATGTTGCCCAGGCTGGTCTCAAACTTTGAGCTCAAGCAATCCTACTGCCTCAGCTTCCTAAAGTGCTGGGATTACAGAGATGAGCCACCATGCCCAGCCTCCTCTTTTCTAATCTAGGGGTTAAAAGCTATAATTTTCCTCTAAGAACCGCCTTAGCTGGATCCTACAAATTTTGATGTTTGGTTTCATTCTTGTCCAGCATAAAATATTTTCTAATTTCCTTGGTGATTTATTATTAAACTCACAGTTTATTTTGAATCGTATTGCCCAATTTCCAAATATTTGTGGATTTCCCAATTTTCTTTCAGTTGTTGATTTTTAATGTGATACTCATTTTGTTGGACAACATACTTTGCATAACTTCAATTATTTTCAATATATTGAGACCTGTTTTATGGTCTACCACATATGTATTCTAAAGAATTATTTTATGTATCCTTGAAAAGAATATGTTTTCCCTTCATTTCTTTCTGTTTTTACTTCATGCGTTTTGGGACTCTGTTGTTAGGTGCATATATCTTAATTGTTTCATTTTTATCTTGTACATCTTGTTTCTAGTTAGACATTTTGTCTTAAAGCTTATTTTCTTTGACATTAGTATAATAACTTCAGCTCTATTTTGGTTGTTTCCATGGTATATCTTTTTTTCATTCTTTTACTTTTCAACATATTTGACTCAATCTAAAATATGTGTCTTGAAAACAGCATATAGTAGGATCTTCTTTTATTATCCAGTCTGTCAATCTGCTTTTTGATAGAAACACTTAATTTATTTACATTTAATGTAACTATTGATATGGATGGATTTACATCTACATTTTGATACTTATTTTCTATATGTCTCATGATTTTTGTGCTCCTCCTTAATTGTCTTCTCCTGTATAAGATAGATATTTTCTATTGTACCATTTTAACTCCTCGTTGAATTTGTTTACTATATATTTTGAGTTGTTTTCTTAATAAATTTTCTAGAAATTTCAACATGCACCTTAACTTTTCATAATATACTTTGGATTAATACTAACTTATTTCTATGAAAATATGGAAACTTTGTTAAAATATATCTCTATTTTCTTTCTCCTTCTTTGTGTTATTATAGTCATATATATCATTATATGTTAAGCCCAACAATAAACTTTTTAAGTTATTTCATGCAATTTTTTAAATCAGTTGAGAAGAAAAAATATATTTATTGTCTTTTATACTTATCTGTATAATTAACTTACAAATGCTTTTTATTTCTCCATGAATTCAAGTTATCATCTAGTGTCATTTTCTTTCAGTCCAAAAAACTTTCTTTACTCCTTCTCATCAGTCAGGTCTGCTAGCAGCAAATGCATTCAGTCTCTATTTACCTGATGATATCTTTGTGAATAGCAGTTTTGTTGGATACAGAATTCTTGGTTCATAGGTTTTTGTCTTTCAGCACTTTGAATGTGTTATAATTCTGCCTTCTGGCATCTGTTTCTAGGGAGAAGTCAGTTGTCAATCTTATTTTCATTCATCTGTGTACAGTGAGTGCTTTTTACTTCTTACTGATATTAGAATTGTTTCTTTATATTTGGTCTTCAATTATTTGACTATGATATATCTAAGTGTGATTCTGTATGTGTGTGGGGGGTGTGTGTGTGTGTGTGTGTGTGTGAATGTGTGATTAACCTATTTGGAGTTCACTGATGTTCTTGGATGTGAGGATTATTTTTTCAAATTAAATTTGTTGAGTTTTTGGCCATTATTTCTTCAAATATTTTTCTTCCTCTTTCTTTCCTTCAATTCCTTATGAGACTCCCATGAAACATATGTTGCTATGCTTAATGGTGTCCCATGGGTCTCCGAGGCCCTGTTCATTTTTGTCTATTTGCTTTATGTTCTTCCATTTGGATAAATCCTGTATACCTATCTTCAAGTTTACTAAATCTCTCCCCTGACATCCTGAATCTGCTATTGAGCCCTCTGAGTAAATTTTTTGTTTCAATTACTGTACTTTTCAACCCCAGAATTCCATTTGGTTCTTTTCTTGTGATTTATAACTCTTTATTGATATGCTCTAGTGATTTATTAAAATAATACTTTCCTTTGACTTTTTAAACATTATTTTCTTTCACCTTGGAGCAGATTTATAGTAGCTGCTTTGAAGTCTTTTTCAGCTAAGTAGAAATCTGTGCCCTTCAAATATAGTATTTCTTGATGATTTTTTTTCTGAGTATGGGTCATATTTTCCTGCTTCTTTGCACATCTTGTTTTTTTTTGTTGTTGTTGTTGTTGTTTTACAAGTGAGATTTTACATAACATATTATATGAATTCTGGATTCTGATTCTTCCCAGAAGTAGTTGTTATTTCTAGGATTTTTATTGTTGTCATCATTTGTTTAGTGACTTTATATGATTATTCCTGTAGAATTTGTTTCCCGCAGATTGTACAGCCACTAATGTTTCCAATCAGCTTTTCTTTTATTCCACTTTTCATGTTTAAGACTGGGTTCAGAGATTACCCCTGGTTAGCATAGTGTAGCTATCATGTTGAGGGGTCAGAGGTAGTACTTAAACATCTTGATTCAGTAACATTTCTACCTTTTGACAATGGATCTGTATGTGGGTTGGAGAACAATTTCAACCTTCGGGCGATTTACAAATCTGATGCACTTTACTTTCTGATGTGCCTTCTTGCATCTCCTCTATAAGTTTATGAGGTCTCATATGCAGCCATAGATGACTTGTTAGTAAAGGCCTTCTCTGATGTCTCCAGATTTTGCACACAGCTGTGCCTATGTGTGTAGACTTCCAGAACAACAAAGATCAACAGGGATAGTGGCAGCTTATCAAGGTAAACAATGGCTATCTCTTTCTATATCTCTCTTTTAAATTTTTTGCTAGTCTGTTGACTTGTGACTTGCAACCAGTATTGCAAGTTAGCTTATCAATTATTTGCCCTTAGAGATGGCTACTGTTTTTACAATGCCCCTGGACATCGACACACTTCAAATCAATCCTGTTTCTCCCTCTATACAGTTTCTACTTCTTTGCATATCTTGTTTTTTGTTGTTATTGTTTTACAAGTGATATTTTAGATGGCTCACTCCAGGAATTCTGGATTCTGATTCTTCCCAGAAGTTGTTGTAATTTGTAGGGTTTTTATTGTTGCTGCTGTTTAGTGACTGTATTTAACTAATTCTGTAGAATTTGTCTCCCCCATATTGTACAGCCACTAATGTTGCAATCAGTTTTTCTTTTATTCCTCTTTTCATTTTTAAGCCTGTTAGATCTCCCTATTCCATTTTTGGCTAGTCTGTTGACTTGTGACTTGCAACCTGTATTGCAAGTTGGCTTTTCAACTATTTTTTTTTTAATTGCATTTTAGGTTTTGGGGTACATGTGCAGAGCATGCAATACAGTTGCATAGGTACACACATGGCAGTGTGTTTTGTTTGCTTTCTCCCCTTCACCCACATTTGGCATTTCTCCCCAGGCTATCCCTCCCCACCTCCCCCTCCCACTGGCCCTCTCCTTTTCCCCCCAATAGATCCCAGTATTTAGTACTCCCCTCCCTGTGTCCATGTGTTCTCATTTTTCATCACCCACCTATGAGTGAGAATATGCGGTGTTTTATTTTCTGTTCTTGTGTCAGTTTGCTGAGAATGATGTTCTCCAGATTCATCCATGTCCCTACAAACAACACGAGCTCATCATTTCTGATTGCTGCATAATAGTCCATGGTGTATATGTGCCACATTTGCCTTAGAGAGTGCTATTGCTTTTAACAATGCCCCCAGACATGCACACACTCCAAATCAATCCTGTTTCTCTAGCTATATCCTGTTTCTTTAGCTGGCCCATTCATTATAGAAGAACCCTACAAGTTTTATAGGGTCAGGATTTGCTTTTAAGGGAGTAGAGAAGCCCTATTCTGGTTAGATAGAAAGTCTTTCTTATTCTGTAATTCAGTATTTTAAAAACCCCACTTGCCTACAGATATATATCACATTCTTCAACATCAGTTTTTATTAATGGAAATAAAGATTTTTAAACTATATAATGTATAATAAATCATATATAATATATAGTAAATTATATATAAATATAATATCTAATAAATGGCATTATATATACATGTATATCCATTATATGTATACATATGTATACATATATACATTATATGTATACTTACATACATTATATATACATATATACATTATATAACATATATACATTATATATACATATATACACATATATACATTATATATATACATTATATATACATATATACATTATATATATACATTATATATACATATATACATTATATATATACACATATATATACATTATATATATACATATATATATATATAATGCTCTTTCCTACCTCTAATCTCTTAATTGATTTGATTTGATTTGATGAAAATAAGCAGGCCTAATACCTAGATGAGAACTCCCCCTGTTTTTTAAATCAAATCTCTTTCAGCTGGATCATTCTGCCTTCTATTCAATTTTGTTGTTTTGAATGATAATGATAATCAATAAACCAGAAAAGTAGACATCTCTGCTCTTCAGGTCCACCATCCAAATACATGGAAAAGCTACTTAGTACAAACCACTTGAAATGCAGTAGAATCAGCTAAAAACAGTGCTCTGTTCTTTAATCCAATCTGATGCTGCTTCTGTCAATTGACTGGAACATGAATTCTAAGGAATCACTAGATGTTCATAGCAGGTGCAAAGGTAAGCTCATGTTCTGGGAAGGGCCATATTTTCCTTGGATAGTGGATGTGTTGCTAGATGACATTTAGAAATAAGTCAAAGTTGCTCTTTGTTATGTATAATGGGTCTCAAAGAATAAATGAAAAGCCTTTTACTCTAATTCAGAATGCATTTTGTGACTGAAGGATACATTGGTTGAGCTCTTAAAAGCTCAGGCATGGGCACAAGAGATTGATATAGCTGAGTATGTGTCTAAAAGAACAGTCAAAGAGAGTAGCCATGTCTATCATGAGAAAAAGCAGACTACACTCAAATCAGCCTGTTACACTGAGGAGTGGGAAAGGCTCCTTATTACTTTCTCAGCTGGATAAATGCCCTTATCCCACATTCTGCAAAACAAAACAAAACAAAACAAAATCTCAGTTATCTTTTCTATTCATTAGAATAATGTAAGAGAAACCACAACTAGTTTGATGAGAATTTCTACTCAATCAGCATATTCCAGTCTGGGTCCACTCAGCAGTCTGTCTCAAAGGTAACCATTCCTATGGTCTAAAAAATGAGAGGGAAGCAGGAGAAGGATGGATAAGATGTCATTGGTTTATGGTCTCATTCTCTGCAGGCATCTGAAGTTTTCAGTTGTGTGCTTAGGAAACAAATACAATTGGGACCCCAGCAGCATTTTCCTGACATATCTCTAGGGCCTGCAGCAAACACATGCTGGGCAAGCATCAGATTGCCATGTCAAGTGGCGGTCACCCAGATGGAATCCTAGCCTGAAGCCCTATTGATGGTTCAAGAACCTGGAAGGCTTTACTGATTGGACATCTGGACTGGTTATAAGGTCTTGCTTCATGCTGATTCCTGAAGCCTAGCAAATTTTTTAAAAGACTTTGAATCTTTAATGTATGATATCCCTCTGCCACTACTTCGGGCAAAGTGGCTTCATGCTGGAACTTCAGTAGTCTCCTGGAAGCTCAGACCAAGTCAGCTGTTCCTTCCCCAGCCAGCAATGTGGCCTATGCCTAGATAGGCCATCCTCAAAGAGATGGGGAAAGTTGTTGTGTTATAGAAGTAACGAAGCTCTTAATATCTAAAAACTTGTGTTCAGGTGGTACTGCCCTCTACAACCTATATGACCTTGGATAAGTCATTGAGTTTCATAGAACCTCTTACTGCTCATCTGTGGCATGTGGCTAGGGCCACTGACCCTAGAGTTAGTGTGGTGGACACTGTAGTTTGCCTCATCAGTACCCATTTTAAACCCCTTTTAACTTGCCTTCTGTTCTACAAGCAAAACTGCATTTCCTTAACTTTCTTCCAGAAAGAGTATAGTCATGTGACGTAATTCTCTTCATTTATACATAGCCACGCAAGACTTCTAAACAGAAAGCAACATGAGGCAGTGGCCACCCAGGGAGAGCAAATCTTCTGGCAGGATCACTAGTGAGACTTCTGGTTCTTCTAGAGCACTGGGGATAGAATTCATGGCTTCAAGCCTGAGTGCCACAGAGATCAAACAGCAAATATCAGAGCCAAGAGATTTTTCACTAGTATGGGGCCACAGAATGAATGGAAGCTTTCCTGCCCACAGTGTTCTTAATGGTATAGCATCCAAGCCTAGTTCTCTGCCTCTCTCTGAGATTTTGTGAGCCAACTCATACTCCTTAATTGATTACTTTCTGCTTAAATCATTGCATTGTTATCTGCAACCAAGAAGCTGGGGAATAGTAGTTATTTTATTAAAGGATAAATAAAAGTGAAGGTAACAAGTGGTAGAAAGCAAATAAATGGTAGGAAAAAATGTTCAGTAACTTTTTTTTCTTTTTAAAGATGAATACATTGCAGAAAATCTGTTGTTATTTAATTCTCAAAACAACTCTGTGGGCAGGCATCTGTATTAGTTTTATTTTTCTGCAATAATGCTAAATAACAAATAACCCTAAAACTCAATATATTAATTAGTTTGAGATTCATCCACATGGTTCTTCTGGATTATCCTGGACTTCCTCATATGTCTGAGCATTAACTGGATGTTGGATAATCTAGACTGGCTTTGGTTGAGGCAATTGGTCCAAGTTTCCTCCTCTCTACATCTTTCTCATCTTCTGACAGGCTAGACCAAGTTTATTTTCACGACCATGGCAGAGGACAACTGGAAACACACTCACATTATTTAAGCCTCTGCTTGTATCACATTTGCTAGCCTGTTGGCTAGAGCATATCATATAGGATCAGAGTGAGATGGCACTACTAAATTTCATGGCAAAAAGTGGAACATACAAAAGGGAGAAGAATTAGGACTATTACTGCAATCTGCCACTGCACATATGCCCCAACTTTATGGATTATTAGAGAGGCTCAACAAAATTAAATAAATCGTCCTGCCTCCCAAACATAGTCAATGATGATGATAAAAAATCAATCCACTTTAATCTGACTCCAACCAGTCACGGTGGCTCATGCCTGTGATCCTGGCACTTTGGGAGGCTGAGGCAGGAGGATCGCTTGAAGCTAGGAATTCAAGACCAGCCTGGACATCAAAGGAAAACCTTGATTCTTACCAAATAAAAAAAAAGTAAAAATAAAAAATAAACTCATCAGGCTTATTGGTGTGCACCTGTAGTCACAGTTACTCAGGAAGTTGAGGTGGGAGGATTACTTGAGCCTTGGAGTTTATGTTATAGTGAGCTAGATCACGCTACTGCATTCCAGCCTGGGACCGCAAAGTGAGACCCTGTATCATAAAAATAAATAAAAGAAGAAGTCTGACTACAAAGCACCCAGAAAAATTATTCTAAATACATGTGTGTGGGTATATTTAGATTTACATATATTTTATATATTTATTATTATTATTTTGAGAAAGAGTCTCACTCTGTCACCCAGGCTAGAGTGCAATGGCATGATCTTGGCTCACTGCAATCTCTGCCTCCCAGGTTCAAGCAATTCTCATGCCTCAGGCTCCAGAGTAGCTGAGATTACAGGTGTGCACCACCATGCCAGCTAATTTTTGTATTTCTGGTGGACACAGGGTTTCACCGTGTTGGCCAGGTTGGTCTTGAACTCCTGACTTTAAGTGAGCTACCTGCCTCAGCCTCCCAAAGTGCTGGGATTACAGGCATGAGCCACCATGCTCAGCCAATTTATAAAATACATATACTATTATTTATGTATATACAAAATATATACAGATCCCTATATATGTAAATACACATGATAATCATGTATATATGTTTTTGTATATATGTGCATATATATGAGGATCAGAAATATGGGATCAAGGGGTGGCAAACTCGCTCACAGACCAAATCCAGCTAAAAACCTGGTTTTCTGTTCGTTTGTTTGAGACAGAGTTTCACTCTTGTTGCCCAGGCTGGAGTGCAATACCGTGATCTTGGCTCACCACAGCCTCTGCCTCTTGGGTTCAAGCAATTTTTCTGCCCCAGCCTCCCAAGTAGCTGGGATTACAGGCATGTGCCACCACGCCCAGTTCATTTCGTATTTTTAATAGAGACAGGGTTTCTCTATGTTGGTCAGGCTGGTCTTGAACTCCTGACATCAAGTGATCCACCCACCTTGGCCTCCCAAAGTGCTGGGATTGCAGGCATGAGCCACCATGCCCAGCCAGTTTTTACATTTTTATAGTATATAAAATAAAACAAAGAATTTGTGACAGAGATCATATGTGGCTAGTCTTCAAAGCCTAAAATATTTGCTATTTGGTTCTTTACAGAAAACATTTGATGGAAATGAACTTAATGTATGACTTGATCTAAAATCTCCACTTTGGAACATTGTTTAGAATTTACAACAAATTCTATTAATGAACATTCTCCCCTAAGAGAAATGACTGGGTATCCAGGTAAAGTTTCCCAACACTGGAAACATTCAAGTGGAAAATGAATATTCATCTAAAACAGCATGTTCCTCCTCTGAGTGAAAGTTAAACCATACAACCCCTGAGGCCTGTCTAATACTAAGATCCCATGCTCATAATCATGGAGCTAGGATCTGACGCATTATAGGTGATCACTGGAAGATTCAGTCGTCCAAAGATAAAAGAGCCTCTTTAGTGGAAATATTATGGTTCAAAAATAAACAATCATGCCATGATGTTTTAACAACTTATAATTTATTCAATAATATCAGAACAGGCTAGAAATTGATGGTGGTGGTTCCGTATACCTGTCACCATCAAAGGCTAGGAAAGGAGATGACTTACTGATAATGTTTTATTTTTCTCTGTATACACTTGTATGACCATAGCTGAAGGTAGCTGAGCCTTCAGTAAATGGAAGTTTGCTTGTGTACCTGAATTTCATGGGTCTTGAATGTTCCACAAGGGAATCAAGCACAGAAAAAGTATTTATACCCCACCACTACTAATCAGGGTTTAATTCGTCTTATAATTAGAAGGGTAAACAGAAGTACAATTCCCAAATTGCTCGTTGTTTTTTTACATGTCCATAGAGCACTATTTTATTTGCCTTTTCACCCCCTCCCCTAGGCATTTTAGCACAAAATTAATCTTTAAAATCGGTTAACTATTGCATTGATTGCTTGCTTGCTTTTGACAAAATTCGGCTTTGTCATATTTGGTTAATTGCAATGTCCAAGTGTATCAACCACAAGCTTCTGCAACTCTGAGAATGTTACTGAAAGCAGAAAAGGAATATTTTTTTATTCCTAGCCATTCTGTGGTTGTTCCAATGCACAATAGCAGTCCAGATTTGTACAGCCTGGGTATCATTGAAGTAGCTTTCCATAAGGTTTATTTAATTTTATATTCAGGAAAGGGAGTTGAAATACCATTCTATTAATTTTACACATGATGAAACTGGCATGCAAAGAAGTTAAGTGGTTTGTGCAAGTTCATTCAGTCTAGGACAAGTTTCTCAAAGTACATTCCCCAGACCACCCTCACTGCTATCGCTTAAGGTTTAACCAGACACCTCTGATGTGCCACTCAAGATGCACTTAGCTTTTCCTGGCCCTCAGTTCTACCCCAGCATCCGTACTCCTCTAACAAGTAGCCCTGCCCTCACTGAATTCTCATGCATGCAACCTGACAGTACCTGGTCATTCTAATGGCCTGTGCCCTTATCTCTGGTCTTCACTAACCTGGCTGAGGCACAAGAAGTCACAGACTTGGTAACATGCATTTTCAGTCTGGAAGTACAAAGAAGTAAATGCTCTGTGGGGCAAGCCTTTAGCCCAGGGGAATGGGAGATGGATAAATTCTTCTCCCTTCTGCCTCTGTTCTGACCACCCTGGACACAGTGCTTCCATGAGCTACTGGAAGACAGTCTTGTGAGAAATTGGCTCCACCTGACATGAAGTGGTAGCCAGCTCAATGGCATGCCCTTGTCTTCGTCCTCCTTTTTCCTTTCCTCCCTCCCTCTTTCCCTCCTGATACTTCTGAGGGCTTTAGTCCACAGTGAGGTAGTAGGATTTGTAAGCTCTTGTCTCGGCCTAAGCTTTCCAAAACCAAGATCATCTAATACTGGATTAGAACATCTTCATGTTCTAATTTTTACAAGTTTCCCTGGTGATTTCCAGGCACCTTGCCATCTGATGACCACTGGATCTAGAGTCTGAACCCAGTGCAAAGGACTCTAAATTTAGTACCCTTTCCAGTATGCCAGATATAAAAAAGAACCCTGCTGTTCTCATATGGGGTCAAAGATGGAGAAAGAAACCCCCGAATGACTGTCCTACCCCACTCTGTGCTTCAAGGGGCTGCTGTGGAGTTTCTGACACTGACAACACTTGCTCCCACATGGTGAACCAGCTCACCTTCGCATCCAGGCAGCAGACTAGCCTATCCCCACTTCTCTAATTTTTGATTTAAAATAGGTTACTCTGACTAGTTTCCTGCTCACTGTCAGCCAGGTCCAATGCGTGGATGTTGGCCATGGGTTCTTTCTCTCTCCTTTTCTGAAATTTTCTTCTTTTTTTAAACAAACCACTCCAACTAGAAAGAGCCTGATTACCATCCATTGTCTCTTTGCTGGGAAAATATCAGGTTAAAAAATAAATAAATAAGATCTAGCACTCTCTACCCAAAAGTGCTCAGGGAGCAGGACCTCTGGGGCTTTGTTATAGCTGTTTTCACCCTCCGTGTTATGTCTTCGAGGCAGGATGAAAAGGGACACTGCCAGGAAACATCTTTGGAAATGCTATAAATAGCAAATCGGCAAGATGGGGGAACAAAAGAGAAGCGCAGCCAGTGTAATTAGTTCACTTACTGAGCAAGTTGACTATTCCAAGACTAAGGACTGTGTTCCAGCTGATGAGACTGAGGGACTGGGGAGGGAGGGAAACAACTTCCTGCATAGGCGGAGGAAAGAGGATACACGCCGTGACATCCAGGCCCCACTGGACTCACAACCTGCAGCCCAGGTTATCGACAACATCCCACAGAAGAATGTGGGAAGCCAAGAGTCCAAGGCCTGAGTATATGTGAAATGTGAGAAGGAAATCAAGGAGCTTGAGGTTGGAAAGCAAACAGAAATATAAGATACGGGGAAGATGGTATAAGACGCTGGTCATCACGGGAAGGGACTGAGAAGTCCTCTTAGCCAGAGGTTTCCAAATAACTGATTGAATAATTGCAATAATATTAGCTAATATTTACTGAGCACTTACTTTGACTATAAACACATCTAGTTCTTACTATAACTTTCTTAAGGTAAGTACTGTTGTTATTCCTATTTTACACATGAGGAAATGGAGGTTTAGAAAAATTAGGTACCTTGCCAAAGGTACATCTCTAGTTGCAAACTTTTAAGCAGTGGAACATTTTTCCTTTTATTCAGTCAGAATCCCAATAATATAAACAGAGTAGTGAAGGAAAGAATCCCGGACCACTGAATTCCAGCACACCAGAGAACTCAACTGGAAAACCATTCCCTGAGTACAGTACTGTCCTAGGTCACTGGTCTGGCTAACCGTGAAGCTGGGGAACACAGGTCTTCTGGAGCTTCTGAAACTATGCTTTGCAGTTGAGGGGCCACTTCATTTAAAAGTTTGCTTCCCCTTTGAACCACCACTGGACTGAGAACTTAGATCTGTGCATATAACACCGACGACACCGACTGGCTGCCATGGATCTGTGTCCCCTCTGCCTCCTAACTTGTCTGTGAAGTCTTGAAAAAGAATGTATCTTTGTAACTTCCCAGGTACCTAGCACAGATGCTGGCACATGGAACTCATTACAGTTTATTAAAGTAATGAGTGTTTTGATGGGCAGAGGAACAAGTTAATTAATGAATAAATATGTGACCACATGTAATAAAAATAACACTGTGGAGAACACAAAGTATTTTCATGTCTCACACCACCTTTGCTTTGCAAAACCAGCTGAAAGGGAGTATTATTATTCCCATTTTACAGATGAAGGACCTCAGGCATTTTAAAGGAAGATTCTTTCTCAAAGGCACACAGCTAGGAAGCCACGGAGCTAAGATTACACTTAGATATTCCAACTTGTAAGAATCAATAGCTATGGAAAAATACTGCATGATTCCAGTTATAGAAAGAAGGTATCTAAAATAGTCAAACTCAGAGAGATAGACACAGAAAAAAGATAGAATGGAGGTTGCCAGGGGCTGGCAAGACTAGGAATGGGGAGATGGATCTAAATTATTTTTAATTTTATATATGTAGGGGGTACAAATGCAGATTCCTTACATGCAGATATTACATAGTGATGAAGTCTGGGCTTTTCATGTACCCATCACTTGAATAGCAAATGCTGTACACAGTAGTTAATTTTTCAACCCTCACCTCCCTCCCACCCTTCCATCTTTCATAGTCTTCAATGTCTATTACTCTGCTCTCTGTATCCATGTGTATCATTGTGATCTCCAAGTTATAAGTGACAACATGTAGCATTTGACTTTCTGTTTCTGAGTTATTTCACTTAGGGCAATCGTCTCCAGTTCCATCCATGTTGCTGCAAAATACATGATTTCATTTATTTTGTAGCTGAATAGAATTCTGTGTGTGCATGTGTGTGTATGTGTATATTTGTATATGTGTGTGTGTGTGTGTGTGTGTATACATCACATTTTTAGATAATCCTTCATTGATGGATACTTAGTTTGAGTCCATGTTTTTGCTATTGTGACTAGTGCTACAATAAATATGTGAGTGTATATATCTCTTTGATATAATGATTTCCTTCCCTTTGTGCATATACTCAATAGTGTGATTGCTAGATTAAGTGATATTTTTACATAAGTATGGAGTTTACATTTTACAAGATGAAAAGGTTTCTGTGAATGGAGGGTGATAAGGAACAAAACACTGTGAATGTATACTTAGAAATGATTAGGATGGTAAATTTTGTATTATTTGTATTTTGCCACAATTAAATTTCTTTTATAAATTAATATCTAATATTCATTATTTGCTACAGTTTGAATATGGTTTGTTTGTTCACACCAAATCTCATGTTGAAATTCAGTCCCTAACACTGGAGGTGGGGCTTAATGGGAGGGTATTTGGGTCATGGGGGAAGTTCCCACACTGGGGAGGAGAAGTGAGTAAGTCTCACTGTTTCCTTGAGAACAGATTTTGTTTATAAGAACCTGGTCCTTTCTCACTCTCTTTTGCTTCTATTCTTACTAGGTGATCTCTGCATGTGTTGGATCCCCTTTGCTTTCTGCCATGTGTGGAAGCAGCCTGTGGCCCTCACCTGAAGCAGATGCCAGTGCCATGCTTCTTGTACAGCCTGCAGTACCCTAAGCCAAATAAACCTCTTTTCCTTATAAATTGGCCAGTCTCCAGTAGTCCTTTGTAGCAACACAAAACAGACTAAGACGTTATTCATCTACTGTGTGCAGCACTATTTTAAACACTTTATCTTGTTAATCCTCACAATTCTGTGAAATAAGTACTATTATTATCTCTATTTACAAATATCATTTACACATGATATATTTCAAATACATTTGTACATAGAGATAATAATAGTACTTATTTCATAGAAATAACTAAGTTATAGCTTTGCAGTGGCTCATGCCTATATTCATAGAAATAACTAAGTTATAGCTTTGCAGTGACTCATGCCTGTAATCACAGCACTTTAGGAGGCCAAGGTGGGAGCATCACCTGAAGTCAGGAGTTCAAGACCAGCCTGGGCAACATGGTGAAACCCTGTCTCTACTAATAATACAAAAATTAGCCAGGTATGGTGGCACTTGTCTGTAATGCCAGCTTCTCAGGAGGCTGAGGTAGGAGAATTGATTGAACCTGGGAGGTGGAAGTTGCAGTGAGCCAAGATCATGCCATTATACTCCAGCCAGGGCGACAAGAGCTAAACTCTGTCTAAAACAAACACACAAACACACACACAAAAACCTCAAAACTGAGTTACCAAGAGGTAAAGTAATTTAGAAAAAGTCAATAGCTAGTAACCCAAGAACCAAACTCAAAGGGTCTTCCCCAGCCACTACAATAAGTGAACAAAGGGAAGAAGACAGTCGGATAAAGGAGTTGCTGCTGGAGCAGAATGTCAGAGACTAGTCATATGCACATGTCTCTGTCCAACTCTGTATCTGTGTTAAATGCCTCCTAATCATTCAACTGGGGCATTTGAAGAATTAGTTTTGTTTTTTATTTACTTCTCAGACTGAAAGACAGCATTCCAGTTAAAGGAAGTGCATATATTCAGAGAACAGTAGCTTTGCATTCAGATAAGACCTGAGTTAAAATTCTTGTTCCAGCACTGTTCACCGATATGATATTTGATATTTCAGCTGGCCTCTCTGAGCCTATAAAATAAAAATATTTACATTATCTTGAACATAGTTATTATGAACACTAAATGAGATTATCTGTAAAAGCAATAGTCTCATACCTGGCTCAATAAATGTTAGTTCTCATTCTCATAAAAAAAAAAGTTGAGGCATAAAAATCCTAGACTCAATTTCTAAACCTTATCTAGCACACTCTTCAGCCTGTGGGTATGAAGATACTTTAATAGTTCTGGGAAGATTCTTATTTGTACTACTTTTCAAGATATACATGTTAAAATATTTCTCATTAAGTCAAAAGGTGGTCATAGGAAAGAAACTCTCTTATTTATAACCTAAATCCATTATACTGTTGACTGCTGACTAACCATTTCTGTGCTGAATGGCCCTTTTATAGGTTCTGTGTATCAGCTTCCTGCAACTTTTCATTCTTCAAACTGGATAATTCCAACTCCATTCATCCATCGTAACTTTCCATGGTGTCATTCTGGCTATCCATGGTGTTGTTGCCGGCAGAGCCCTAAGGATCTGATTGGGACTGAATAATATCAGAAGATAATATTAATCTGAATACACCCTGATTATTGTCCAGGCACAGCCTAGAATACTGTTCAACCTGTGGTCCATACTAGTCTCTTGATCCTTTTCTAGGATCAAGAGGAGATGATGTAGTTTCTGTCTTTGTCTTTCCTTCAACTATTGAATAGCCTAACTCTAAGACATCAGGAAGAACACAATTTTGTTTCACACTTGAATATTGTTTCAAGGATCCTACCTTCTAGTAGGAGAGATAAGAAAAGGGCACAAATATAAACAGGAAACTTACAAGGACCACGGAGGTGGGGGGTGGGGGGGAAGAGAGAGAGAGAGAGAGAGAGAGAGAGAGAGGAGAGAGAGAGAGAATATGAATGCATTGCTTATCTCACTGCCTAGCATATGGCAAGTGTTCCAAGTACCATGGCTGTTGGACTTGTTAAGCCTATAAAATGAAAACAACAAGAGATACTTTGGAGGAGGGGGTGGAAATCAAGACAAGCTTTAAAAGAAAGATAACTCACTTAAGATTGAGCAAGAATTTGATACCAAAAGTGGATGATGGAATTGCAGGGATGGGCACAATGATTGCAAAGACACAGAGGCAGAAAGACAAAGTGACACAGAGAGGACAATGTTTTGAAGGAACAGAGTTCTGGGAAAAACAGTGGGAAGAAGGGATAAAGAAAAGGATGTAAGAACAGACACACAGGTCAAAGGACACACCTATTATTTCACTGAGTGTTCTATGGAGAGATTTATCTTCCCTAAAAATAGAGGTAATTTTTGTGGGACACTAGCATAACTCATTCACTAATTTACTCAGTCAACAATATACTCTAAATATATAATTCAGAACCGTAATATAACAAATATGAGTGAGAAGATACAGTACCTGTGTTCAAGTTACTTAGAGTCTATAAAGAACAACACATATGGAATAACAGCAATATTAAGAGCTAATATTTATTGAGTGTGTGTTATTTGCCAAGCACTAAACCACATTTTATTTAAATTTTATAATAGCCCTAACAGGAAGTCCTACTGCTATATCTATTGGCATGAACACACTAAAGCTTATAAATGTTTAGTGACTTACCCAAGCTCATAGAGCTAGCATACAGTGAAGCTGAGATTCTAAAAGAATTATTCCCTCCAGCCCCTAAACTGTAGCATGCTCTTCACAGAGGTCTGGGCTCAGGGTAAAAGCAAAGGCATGAGTGGTTACTTCTACCTAGGGTCACAGAGTATTGTAAAAGTCTTCACAGAGGAACTGAATTGAATCTTAAAAGCTATAGATAGCTACTCAACCAGCAGATGGGAATGCAAGCTAAGAAAGGTATTACAAGCATAGGAAGTGGCATGTACAAATGCAGGAGATGAAAATGCAGCCTTGTGTGTTCTGGAGCCATAAGAAATTTAGAAAGGTTGGAGCACCAGGTGTGAGGGAGGGTCGTAAGAGGAAACAGGCTGGAGAAGCAGGGCGAGATCAAGAAGGCTTCTGCACGTCATGCTATCTAACTTGAATTTTCTCTTATAAACTAAGAAACAACTGAAATAGTTGGAAAACAGCAAGATAACAAATACACTTCAGGTACCTCTGGTGACAATGTGGTAAGACTGTAAGTGAGGGGATCAGTTATCTTGAAGACTACTACAATATTCCAGGTACATTAGACCATTTTCACACTGCTACAAAGAACTGCCTGAGACCAGGCAATTTATAAAAGAAAGAGGTTTAATTGACTCACAGTTCCACATGGCTGGATAGGGGGCCTCAGGAAACTTAAACCATAGCAGAAGGTGAAGGAGAAGGAAGTACCTTATTCATTAGGCAGCAGGAGAAAGGAGCAAACGCAGGGAAAACTGCTACTTATAAACCATCAGATCTCATGAGAATTTCCTCACTACCACGAGAACAGCATGGGAGAAAGCACCCCCATGATACAATCGCCTCCCATCAGATCCTTCCCTGACACATGGAGATTACAATTAAAGATGAGATTTGGGTGGGGACAAAGAGCCAAACCATATCACTGGGTATGGCAAAGAAGATTTCTTTTCCTCCTGTGCACACAGCTAAACTACATGTCTCAGCGTCCCTTTAGGTGAAGCCCACGTGACTTAGTCTTAATAAAATGATTATGGGAATTATGAATGTTACTTCTAGGTCCATATTCTGATAACCTCCCTTGAGATTCTTACAGTATCTATCTCCTATCTTCTTGCTATATGGGGAGGATATGTTGCTAGATGATGGTAGAATCACATAATAGAAGGAATCTGGATTCCTGAATCATATAGAGCATAAACTCCCTGCAACCTTCAGTGGCCTACAACATGAATGAAAAGTGAAGTTTTATTATATTAAACCACTATAATATGAAAAGCCTGGACCAGGACAGTGAGAATTAAAATAGAGTAGAGGATGGATATAATACACATGCAGAAGGTAAAATAGACAAGACCTGGTCAGAGACTAGATCTGAGATATCCATTTTCTCTTTATGGTATTAGAAGAAACAAACTTCAATAGGAGAGTTACACTGGTTTTTTGTTTTTGTTTTTTTTTTTTGAGGACAGAGATAGAACATACAAGAAAAGCATGATCAAGGTACTAGCAAAATTCAAAACTACATTTGAGCTCTACCTATTCCTTAATTTATACTTACCAGCTTCTGAGAAAATAATTGTCTGGCAAGTGCTCACTTGGAAATTGAACCCCAGGAACAATGTTAGTTCAACATGAATGCATTAATATTGCTTTGTACTTGAAAACTGTAAATGTAAATCTATTCCCATCATCACAAGTTTGATTGAGATTCCCAAGTACAGTAGTTGACAGTTCCAATACTACCAACCATGAAGTGACTCTTCAAAGAAATATCTGTCAGCTTTATACCATGGTAGACAGGACTAAGCAGAAATGCCATCATTTCACTGAATCCCTTATCATCATCACTGATAGAGTTAATCAAGTAGTGACAGCTGCATCCAGGGGAGAAAAAGTCAGAGCACAGGGAGCTGTCCCAGCATCACAGCAGCATATACCATGAGGAACTCAAAGCCACTTTTTATAGTAAACAACAATTGTTTATTAAGCTTCACACATAGTGTAAGGGGTACTGTGCAGCCCTGGAGACAGCCAATGGCAAGAGTATTAAGGTGCAAAGTCAGAAGACATGGGTGTAAGTCTTAATCATGTGATATTCATTCATTTCTTTATTCAAAAACTGACTGGGCCAGGTAGTGGATAGGGTGAATAAGACTGATTCACTGCAGATAGGCTGTGTCATCAAGTTCATTACTTGTACAACTTTAGGCAAGTCCCTTAACCTCTCTGGGACTTGGGTTTAAATACAGGTCACTAACTATATGTTGGCTGCCCAATGTTCATACCTTCCTTTGGTATATCCGTACATTTTCCTCTCATAACCAACCTCTTCTATATTCTTAGTCATGCATTTCTGATAGAACTGATTCAGATCTTTGACTCCAAGACTAGACATGTGACTCAGACTGGCCAATTATGAATTACAGTTCCTTGGCTATAGTGATTGGTCTAAGATTGAGGGCAAGACTCAACCCACTGAGAGGCAAAACTTTTGTTTGTACTGTAGGAAAGTCAAAAGGTCTCTTATTTCTGCTAGCTTGGATGAACTTAAAGGATGAATGCTAGATTACCATACATGGTGGCTCATACCTGTAATCCTAGCATTTTGGGAGGCCAAGACAGATCACCTGAGGTCAACAGTTCAGGACCAGCCTGGCCAATATGGTGAAATCTTGTCTCTACTAAAAATACAAAAAATTAGCTGGGCATGGGCCGGAGAATTGCTTGAACCTGGGAGGATATGTACTGGAATTGCCTGCAGTCCTATTGATCCCATAAGAAGTTATGGAAAGAGGTAACCTAAAAAAGAGGTGAGCCAAGAATGTGAAAAAGACTGGTCCTGATGATGCCTTTTAAGATCCTGGCTGGCTTTTTAGTTATGTGAACTCTTCGTTACCATTTTGGCTTAAGTCAATTTCAATCAGGTTTCTTAAAACCTCCAGTGAAAAGAGCTCTAATTTATATATTCCTCATTCATAAATCGGCAGGAATGACAATGTCTGACCTATCTAATTTCAAAAAATTCTAGTAATATAAACTTGTGATCTGTACTGGCTTTGTAACCATGGACAAGTTACCTAATCTCTCTTTGTTTTAATTCCTTTATTGTAAAATGAGGATAAGAAAACCAGCTTACAGGATTGTTCTGAGGATTAAATTAGTTTAACAATGTCTAGTTTTTAGAACAGGACCTGACATGTCATTTAAATATTTACTATAATGTTACTACTACTACAATTAATGACATATTTTTAAAACACATTTAAAAAAAAAAACATTGTTATCAAGAAGGAACTTATTATAATTAGAATTGCCTCTTAAAGTCATGAGTTTCTCATCCCCTTACATTAATGAGGGTAGATTGATTGCTACAACACAGAACCTTGAATTTTCAATGGCTTCACACCACAAACTATTATTCCTTGTTCATGTCTCACAATACAAAGCAAGTCAGTGGGATAGAGAAACCTCCGCTCAACTTAGTCATGCATGGACCCAAGTTTCTTCGAGCTTACAGCACTGTCCTCCTCTGAGCCTTAGGAGTGCTTTTCTGTCAGCCAAATGATAGGGAACGAGAGCACGGGTTGAAGTGGAGGGTTTTATGTGCCAGGCCTAAAATTTGGACATTACTTCCATTCATATTCCATTGGTCAGAACTCAGACCCACAAAGACACAAAGAGAGACTTAGAAACTAAGTGTAGCTGTGCCTGAATGCAGTGGGGACCACAGTGGGGCCTGAATGCGGTGGTGAACACTGGCAACTTTTGACACATTTGAAAGGTATTCAAGGAGTGGCTAAATGACCATCTTTCAGGGACTTGAACTGTTGCTGGGACTCAACATCATGGCATTATGAGAGATGAAAAAGCACTTGAAGAACACCAAGTCCAACTAGCTCTCTGTATGAACTTGCCCAAGGTCACCCAAATAGTGGCAGAGCTGTAATGAGAACCTACTTCTAACTCCCATGCTGTTCCTTTGCCCACCCACTCACCTCCTTAGCTGTCCTTTCCAAATCTAATAGATTATGGCCTTTTTTGTTCCTTGGTTTAGCTAGTTGTTTGCCTTTGGAACATGATTTATCATTCCTTTCACATAGATTACTTACCCAAGATTCTTCATTATTTTATGCCATCTGCCTCCTTTCACAAAATGTGGGTTTGAAGGTAAGGAGACAGCAGAGCAGAATGGTATGTGCCTCTACTCTTCCCAAATCGTCATAATTACATAAATCACTCTATTAAGGTAAAATGCTGACTGTAGCACTGAAAACACTTGGCATATCGGGAAGGTGTAGTTCAGTTGATTATAGTTTTTACATTGCGTTTGCTTTAAATGGCAGGTTCTTCAGTGGCAATGAGTAAATAAAATGTGTTGTCACTCAGAGAATTAAGCATTTCACCCAGAGCACCAAGCTCCACTAATATATTTACCTAATGACATATCCAACCAAAATATGAGTTGTTTAAAATTAACTAGCAATTAGCCCAACTCCTACCACAACTACCAACAGAGGCTGTAATTTAGAATTTTGCCAATTTCTTTTCCAATTAGCTTAGTTTGATCTTTACGAGAGGTCTGGACTTCCTCAGCACCAGTCATTACCTATGAATAATGTAGTCTATTTTGTTTTATTAATTAATTCAGTTGTCTCCTCTGAAGATTCAGGCAGCAAATAAGAAATTCCACTTGACAAGTGCCCTTTCAGAATACTGATCTCTGGAAATAGTGATCTTTCTATGTTCTTGCCTCTGCTTTGCTGAATACCAAAGGTCCATAAACAGAAATGATGAATAATTCAACTGTCTCACCCCACGGGGAGAAAATATTAGGAAACACTGTCAAGGATGTCTATAATTCTGGAAGTTGACAAATGTATACTTAACAGTAGATGAAGGACCCCGAGTCTCAGGGTTTCACCCAGAGTCTGTTCAATATTCTATGCCCACTGTTAGCTTTAGTCCTAGAGGAAGTTTGCAGAAAAAAGGCAATTACCTTTTAGCAAGTACTGGGGGACTCCTGGCAGAATTCCATGAGGACTTTAAGCTGATATCTGATCTCCTGCTTTCTCAAATTTCTCAATCTTTAAACATTTTCTCAACATCTCATGGGGAAGTCCAAATTTATCCCATTTTAAAATCTGGGACAAATTTTGCTTTGATTATTTGTTTTCAAGGTAGGTACCCCCACCCTGAAATGGGAGGAGTGACTTGATGTACAGGTAACAAACCTGATAGGCAGCAGAGCATGATGGTGATGAGTACAGCCTCTATACCAACATCCAACCTGCCCAGTTCTGCTTCTATCATTCACTTGAGCAAGCTCCTCAATCCCTCTATGCTTGATTTTACTCAATGGTGAAATGGAATGACAACAATCCCACCAACCTCATAGAATGATTGTGAAGAGTAAACAAGTTAATAAACATAAGAACCTAAAACACTGTTTGACAATAGAAAACACTCTGTAAGTGTTAGCTTTAAAGAAAAAAAGCCAATCTAGAAATTAGATTATAGCATTTAAGACTTCACAACAGTCAAATTTGTTACTTAACCAACACCTCTCACTTTAATTGAATGTCTTTCCAAATAGCCATATGTTATGATCAATTGTCCCTTCTTAAAATAAATCAAATGACTTCCCCACTGATTTAAGATAGTAATTGCCACTGAGTACCTATCACAATCCTAGTGAGGTAGGTGTTATTTGCAATTCACAGACAAAACTGAGGCTTAACGAGATTAAGTGCCAACGTCACCATAGTAAATTAAAGATGGTGCAACTTTTTTGACATTCTCCTGAGATGCAGGATTTCTTTATCCTCCTCTTGAAGCTGGGCTGGTCTGTAACTGCTTTGACTAAAAGAGCACAAGCAGAAGTGATGCTACACTGGTTCTAGCCATAACTTCTCTACCTAAAAAATAAGAATTCTAGTAACACCTGTCAATTTCTGTTTCACAAAGTTGTGAGAATCACGAGTTAATGGATGTGAATGAGTTTTGTAAAATAGAAAACACTACACAGGCATTAGGAATTGCTATCATTTGTACAAGCTAATTATACTTTATATTATCCTATAACAATAAAATCACCTGCACTATGGGGTTGCTTTGTTGATATGTATAATTGAGACTCTAGGGACCACAAACACAACATGTAGCTCTCACACCTCCAAATCATTCTCCACAGGTAGGTTATGTCTCTGTGACAGCAAAACATCTGTTCAATTAAACTCAGCCATTTTAATTTACAATCACTTAAACCAATTGGCTAGTGCCACATGGGTCAAAAGAAAAGAGCACAGACAACCAGCTTTGCACCATTTGTTCCTGGGAAATCAAATGGAGAAATACTTTTAGAGCACTATGAACTGAGCATTGTGCTGGAGTCTTGGAGATTTAAAAAGGAAGAATCAGGTCAAGAAGATCCTGCCCTTAAGAGTTTAGAATCATGATACAAAAAAGGTGTAAGGACAGGAGGGCAGCATCACTTAACAGAAGCCCCAGTGCATGCTTTGGTAAAACTAAGGACTTTCTGTGACATAGAAATGTGTTCCTTAAATTTCCCATTCTATGATTATAAACTGCTAAGTAATGATTTGCCTTCAACCAAGACACAATTGTGATAAAACATTTTACCTGTTTCTTGACTCACAATTAGGAATGTCTAGGCTTTAAATTATTTAGGTCATCTCAGGATGGGTTTGCACCAAACCAAGACATAGATCATACCCTCATATTTCTCCTTCAAGACTTACTTTAGAGTTCCCTAATCCAGAAAGCCTTCCTTGATTTTTTTCCCCATATTCATCCAACTGTCTCCATACACACAAACAGACACTTATACGTGTGTCAACTCTTCTCTTCAACAGAAGAATCTGCTACTTCTTGCTGTCATAGTGGGTCTCAGACTTTAGGAAGCATGAAAATCACTGGGAGACTTGTTAAAACACAGATTGCTGGCCATAGTTTCAGAGTTTCTGATTTAGCAGATCCGAATGAGTAGGGCCTGCATTTCCAAGTTTTCTGGTGGTGCTGATGCTGCAGGTCCAAGGGTAGTACTAGGAGAACTATTGCTATGTCATATAACATTGATCAAACTGCACTGCAATGATCTTTTAGCATGCCTCTCAGTCTAAAATGATGTATTCTGTGTTTGTTGTGGCTCCCAGTTAATTATGTAGAGCTTTATAAATGCAGGCATTTGTCTTCAGTTTTATAAGCCAAGAACCTAACCCAAAGTCTGGCATATGGTAGACATTCACTGGTGAATGTTTATTGAACAAATAGTTAGATAAATATTACATCTTGAGGTCAAAGAGTATGCATACTGACAGCATTTGAGAAAAACTCAAGGGTTTATCCAATGGCATTAGAACATGGCTATGTATCTAAATGAACTGAAGACTTAAGACATTGTCTGTAATAATTACCCCTCTACCTGGCTACACAGCAAGCATCAAAGTCATTAGGTGGCTCAGTTTTGAGCTGCCATCATTTGATCACAGCTATGTGATCACAGATTTTAGGATATAGAGAAAAATTGAAACCAAGTCATGAGAGAAAAGTTTGAAAAATTGGAAATGCAGTGTTTGGAGAATAAGAGTGCGTTGGTTGGGAGGGAGTTAAATAAAAGCTGGGTTGGCACAAAGAACTGTCATGGGAATAATAGAACTGGCTTATTTGTCAGAGCCCCAGAGGGTAGAACTTAAATTCAACTTTCCTTTTGCAAACATGCATCTATGCCCCCTGCATCAAAACGCTAGTATTCAGAAATGAATCAGACACAGTCCCTACTGTGTTATGGCACAAAATTTTAATCAAGTGGCTTACTTGGGAGGTGTTCCCCAGAAGCACCAGTAGCGGGTAGAGAAGTGAGGCATGGAAGGGCATAAGCCCAATAACAGGGGTGATGATACGCAGATTAGCTCTGTGGGCAGCTGCAGCTCAATCGTATCAGAACCCCCGAGAGAGGATCAAGAAAGTTCTTCAGAGTTGTCTCACCCAGGCAATGAAGAAGCTGGGGCATTTCTTCATCAATTCCTTTTTGTAGTTGTTTGAAGGCTGCTCCTGGGGGGCATTAATTCCCACACACAAACTTCCAGCCTGCTGTATTTGCAGGCCAATGCATCAAGAAGCCTTTGCCAGCATTACGGGATATGGGTGAGGCACGAATGGCACCTGCTACAGCTGTCTACAAAATGTGCCCATAAAAACAGAGAAGTTGAACATAAGCCATCATGATGTAATTCCAACTAAGAATTCCTATGAACCATGAAAATCTACGGTTTACTTTGTAACTAACATCAACTTGTGTTACATATATGATAGTATTAGTCTTCTAGCAGCTCCATAATAGATATAAGAGCTGTAATATTATAACCATAGTATCCATTTCACTGATGAGGTACCTGAGATCAAAGTGGTTGAAGCGACTTGCTCCAGGTCACACAGCAAACAGGATTACCCAGGAGCCTGCCTGGCCCCAATCCCAGGTTCAAGGTTCTACAGCCAAGAAGCACATGCCAGAATCCTGAATTTACAGCCCATGTGAATTACTCAGAACTTCCATCTGAATCACGTTCACTCTGGACAACTCCTTCAGGCAAGCCTTATTTTTTTTTTCCTCTTATAGGCTCTGGTTTAATGACAGTACTATTCTATTCTGTAAACACTGTCTTAGTTTAATTCATTCCCCTTTCCCCAAATCACCACCCTCCTAAGGCCTTTTTACTCCATAGCTATGACCTGGTTTATTCCCACATCTGCGGTAAACTCTAGTGTTCCTCTGCAAGAATGTGTGGTTTTCAAACCACATGTGTCCCTGAAACTGCAGCTTGCTGCTTGTGTTCGAGGTCTTCTCACCCATGACCCTTCAAGGCCTTGAAAACCTGTTTGTGCTAGTTAAGTATATAAAGTGGCCCTAAAATAGGTTTTAATTAATCCAACTGTTTAGCTCATTGAACTAAAAAATATCAAATTAAGTGGCTCCTTTGTAGCCAAGTACTTCTGTTTTCACTGTCTTCCACTTCGCTAGCAATTGGGGCCAAACCATATGATTTCCCCAATGTTGTCACTAAAATTCTTTAATCGAAGGATGAATGTGCCAGCAAACCTGATGAACACTGGTCCACGGCAGTACCCTCAAAAGACCAAGATTGTGCATAGGTGTAAGGAACAGTCCTATCCTCAGGGTTCTGGAACCCTGTCTGACGTTTCCTCATTTTCAAAGGCAGAGCAGACCAATCTGTCCCAGACTCTGAGGGAACCCAGTTAGTCAATGTTGAATTCATATCCATTTCTAAGGCCAACTTATAAAACTTTCTGAAACTGGCCAGCTGAGTTTTTTTTTAATCATTCTGGTTTTATTTGTATATATTACTTCTGTGAACCCCAAATATCTGAGATAGCTCTCAGTCGATTTAGGAAGTGTGCCCGTGACACAGTCTCAGGAGGTCCTGATGACATGTGCCCTGGGTGGTCAAGACACAGCTTAGTTTTATACATTTTAAGGAAACGTGAGACATCAATCAATAAATGTAAGCTGTACATTGGTTCCATCCAGAAAGGCAGGACAGCTCTAAGTGGGAAGGACGCTTCCAGATCACAGGTAGATTGCATTTCTTTTTTTAGTTTCTGATTAGGCAATCAGATATGCATTTATCTCAGTGAGCAGAGGGATGACTGAGTTTTGACTGTCCTTTGTCTACAAGAAGATTCACTGGGAAGAAAGTATGTAGCTATTTTTAATCTTAGTAGCTGTCTTTTTAAGGAATGGAATGGGAGGCAGGTTTGCCATAAGTAGTTCCCAGCTTGACATTTCCCTTTGGTTTAGTGATTTTGGGGTCCTGTGATTTGCTTTCCTTTCTATACTTCCCAGCAAGAATATTTTACCATTGTACTAACACTATGTTATAACCTCCCACAAATAATACATCTACCTGCTGCACAAACTTCCTTCGATTTCTAGACAACATACCTCCCAGATCTTGCTGTTTTTAGAGTAGTGAAGAACACACTTCCAGATAGAGAGTAGGTACCTGAAAATTATTTGACTTACAACAACTACTCTGAGATTAAGCATTCATTGACCATTGCTTTGTATTAGGTTAGCAGTTGTGAAAGATTGTAAACACAGCCACAATCCTTGCACTTCCATGTAGTTATCCTCTTTGTTATGTAATTTTGCAGCTCAAACAGTGATATCTATTTCTCTTTTTCTTATATACGGGCTGGCTTTGTGGCTTTAATTGCCCAAGCATATGCAATAGAAGTAATGGTGAGGCTGTTTTTAGCCTGTGGGCCCTGCACACTTCTCTCAGCACTCTGCCTCCACACGAGAACAAACCCAGACCAACCTAGTGGAGAAAGAAGGGGCCACATAAAGTAGAGCTTGAGGAGCCAATTTGTCCCAGCCAAGGTTCCAAACATCTGCTAGCACCAAGCCAAGATTAGAAAACTCAACTGACTTGCCAGCTAACCCCACAGATACACAAGAAAAGCCGTCCTAAATGAGTCAGGCCCCCCAGTTAACTCACACTGTATTTAGTGAGTTACATATCCGCTGCTATAAAACACTATGTTTTGGAGTGGCTTGTTATTGAGCAATAGTTAAGCAGAACAGTGGTTTTCAAATGTAGTGAGGATGGAGGTTAGAGTGGAAGTATGCAGGAATCTCCAGGGTAGGAAAACATGTATGCATGGTTGGAAAAAGGGAAAGTTCCCTAGGTGATGCATGTCCATTAATCCCACTCCTTCTACTGTAAGTTGGTGCTTAAAAAGCAATGTGCTCAGCCTTGGGAATATAAAGCTAGGAGTCAGAGTTCCCATTTTTAAGTTATTTATGGTCCAGTGAGGGCAACTGTGATCCACCATCCTGGTTTACCTGTGACTGTCCTGGTTTTAATACTGGAAGCCCCACATTACAGAAATCCCCTCAGTACTGGGCAACCTGAAATGGTTGATTACTTGAGGCCTTCCAGGAGAAATAAATAGATCCTTTGAATGTGGTATATGAGTGTTTTAATATAAGTAGTCAACACAGAGTTTCTTACTAATATTAATATCTGTCCTGAAAAGACACATTTCATGAAGGAAAATGCAATCTTAGAGAGTCTGTAATTTGCCCAAGATCACAAAGTTCATACATATTTGTATTAGTTTGTTCTCACACTGTCAGAAGGATATACCTGAGAAGGGGTACTTTATTAAGAAGAAGTTTAACTGACTCACAGTTCCACAGGGCTGGGGAGGCCTCAGGAAACTTATAATTGTGGTGGAAGGGGGGAAAAAAAACATGTCCTTCTTCACATGGTGGCAGCAAGAAGTACAGAGCAAAGGTAGGGGGAAGCCCCTTATAAAACCATCAGATCTTGTGAGAACTCACTATCACAAGAACAGCCTGGAGGTAACTGTCCCCATGATTCAATTACCTCCCACCGAGTCCCTCTCATGATACATGGGGATTATAGGAACTACAGTTTAAGATGAGATTTGGGTGGGGATACGGCCAAACCATTTCAGTAGGGGAACTCAAATTCAATCTTAGGCTAAGTTTGAGAGTTAAAACTTCTTTTCTTTTTTTAACATTAAAAAAATTAATTTAATAGGTTTATGGGGGAACATGTTGTGTCCGGTTACACGGATAAGTTCTTTAGTGGAGATTTCTGAGATGTTGGTGCACCCATCACCTGAGCAGTGCACACTGTACTCAATGTATATTGTTTTTATCCCTCACCCCTGACAACTTTCCCCCAAGTCTCCAAAGTTCGTTGTATCATTTTAATGCCTTTGCATTATTATAGCTTAGCTCCCACTTGTAAGTGAGAACATATGATGTCTGGTTTTTCATTCCCGAGTTGCTTCACTTAGAATAATGGTCTCCAACTTCACCCAGGTTGCCGTGGATGCAATTATTTCATTCTGTTTTATGACTCAGTAATATTCCTATACATATATTACACTTTATCCACTCATTGATTGGTGGGCATTTGGGCTCCTTCCATGTTTTTGCAATTGTGAATGGTGCACGTGCAAGCGTCTTTCTCATATAATGACTTCTCTTCTTCTGGTAGATATAGTAGTTGGATTGCTGGATCAAATGGTAGCTCTACCTTTAGTTTTTAAAAGAATCTTCATACAGTTTAAACTTATTTTCTTGACCATTAAGCTGAACTTCACTCCACCCCCTAGACACCCTTATTAAAGCAAAAATCAGGACTGAAGTTGGGTTAATGAGGAGAAACCGGAAATAGGTTAGGCCATTCAAGGAAGGCTTCCTAGAGAAAGTGACACACAAAATGAGCCTTGAGAGATAAGGAAGAGTTTGTCAGGAGATGAGTGAGGTGACATACTCCAGGTATCTTGATTGAACAGCTTAGACAGAAGCTCAAGAGCATTAAACAATGTGGGTAACTGAAGGCTGCCAGTGTTAATGCACTGTAGAACATGAGCTGGGATTTGCTCAGAAATGAGGCTACAGGGACAGTGACAGGTTGGAGTTCTCCCAGTAGTTATAATCCACTAAAATCCAATGAGTGATAGGCTTCCTTCCATTTCAAAGCATTTACACAATAAAAACAAATTAATCCTCTTTGTTGTAGAACATTTTTCATGTGACAAACTGATTTGAGAACCGACACCACTGCCCTTGCAAATCTGAAACAAAAACATTTTGGTATCACATGCTGAGAACCGGAGGCTAACAACAACAACAACAACAGCAAACTGCCTTGTGAAAAGTAGTTGGTTAATATGCTACGTAGGTATTTTCCAATGCAAATAGTGAAGAGCATGAAATAAAAGCCACCATTTACCCATTGCATAATGTTTTCTCAAAGACCAGGAATTTTAACACTATGTAGACCTTTCAGTACAAAGGCTAAATATGTTTGACATATACGCAAGATGTAAGCAAATTAAGGAGTCAAGGAAAATGTCCGATCTAATCTTTCTGCATATTGAATTATAATTCTAACTGGTTTAAGATTAATTCATTTATTAATACATTGAAAAATAGTTATTTAGCCCTAGTATATCTGGCATTGTGGTTGGTGCTTAAAATACACATAGGGACTATTTGAATCATGTCTTCAAGAACATTACAATTAGATGAGAAAATGGATATGCAGACAATTAGAGAAAGATAAAAATATTTGATATAATGGAGGTGAATGTAAGGTGTGCTGAGAAAGTTTTTCTTATCTTACCAAGGAGAAATGACCAAGTAAAAAGTCATCTGAGCCGAGGCGGGTGGATCACAAGGTCGAGAGATCGAGACCATCCTGGTCAACATGGTGAAACCCCGTATCTACTAAAAATACAAAAAGTTAGCTGGGCACAGTGGCGCATGCCTGTAATCCCAGCTACTCAGGAGGCTGAGGCAGGAGAATTGCCTGAACTCAGGAGGGGGAGGTTGCTGTGAGCCGAGATCGCACCATTGCACTCCAGCCTGGGTAACAAGAGCGAAACTCCGTCTCAAAAAAAAAAAAAAAAAGTCATCTGAAGTCTTTACCATCTCTTCTTATAACGAGAAGAAATTTACAGTAAGATATAACAATAAAAATAGTGCAACAATTTAATGACCTCTTATTTGTCACTCAAAGAAATCCTGTATGTACGTTTTCAAATTTAATACTTATAACAGCTCTATGAGGTTGATATCATTACACTAACTTTTAAAATATAAACACCCTCAAGAAGTTCAAGATATAAGCAGCAGAACCAAGATTTAGCTCTGCAGCTGCTTGAATTCATAGCTGGAGTTTATGACTTTATTTTACATGTTTTCCCAATAGGGAGAGGCATTCTAGGTGAAGGGAAGAGTACAAACAAAGGCACAGAAGCTAGAATTGGCATGGCATGTTCATAAAATTGTCAGTAGATCTGCATGATAGGAGCACATGTTATGAATGCAAATTGGAGGAAGATGATCCTAAAGGTCATGGAGCACTTCGCATGTCCTGAGAAACAGTTTGGACTTTATTCTTCCCACCTACCCCCAACACACAAATGAATTAATAGGAAAAAAATAATAGCAGAACATTCTTCCTGATCAATGTCTTCTTTCTGAGCTGAGCAAAGTCTATTGCATTCACATCCAGATAATCCCTACTGTCAGGCTGAAGATGAGCAACATCAGACCCCTCAGGTTCAAAAGGCTTTTATTTGAAAAGCTCTGTTGATATAGAGAATTAATGTATTCATTTATTCCAGAATTGTTTTTATTCCAGTTGTTGTTTAGCACCTATCACATGCCAGATCTTGTATTGAGTACATGGAATTGTTGGTGAGCATAACTTACCTTCCTCTAAGAGAGCTCACATGGGGACAAGGTAGAAAATGAATTATGACCAAGTGAGACAAGGTAATTGCCCTAGAAACTGCATACCTCAACCATACCTTGGCTTTCTGTTGAAACTGCTCTCTGTAACCCTAATGTGACAGGTAAGCAGTCCAAACCAACTCCATCTTGGCCCCTGCGACTTGTAATAAGTAACTAAGTTCTGTCATTTCCACCCTACCCAGACAATGTGCAAACTAACGCTTATCTTGACTTCTGTAAACCACTTAAGTAACAATCAGAATGTCCAAAGTCCACTGGCCCTCAGAATGTCCGAAACCCCTCACCCTCACCCCCACCCAGGAGGTGGCTTACAGGCATAAAAGGTCTTGACACCCTCCTTTTGAGGCCACAGGTTGAAGAGACATGAGTCCTCTGTGGCCACCAGCAATAAAGACACTGCAATTTGGCATACTTTTGTCTTGGTGTTGACTTTCTATGCTCTCTCTGGTACAACACAAGTACTTAATGAGAAACTGAGATAAGTTCTATGAGGGAAACGTGCTATGAGGGGCTAAGAAGGAGGAATCTGGGGGCTTAGACACTTTCTCTGAGAACATGTTATTTGAGGAGAGTTCTGAAAAATACATAGAAATTAATAAGGTGAAGTTGGGAGAAGAGAGCGTTCTAGGTAGTGGGAATTGGTCTTGCAGTGGCCCTGAGGTAGTGTTCATGGCTTGATGGAGGAGCAGCTAGAAGCATGGAATAGAGAGATCAAGGTAAGGAGGACAGGAGATGAGCCAGAGAGGCAGGTGAAGAGTCTCATCAGCCATGGTAGGAACATGGGCCAGCTGCCTGAATCCTTGTAAAAATGTCATAAGAGCTATCGCTACATCAAGATTTATCTTGGAAAAAAAAAAAAAAACTCCACTGTCTTACACAGTCATCGGTATAACTTATAGAATCTCCTTTTGTTCTAGTTGCTTAAAAAAAATCACAGCTAAAATTATTTTAGGCATTCCATTCAAATCAATCTGGAGGTATGTGGGTCTATTCAGTTCTTCCAGAAATTTTCTCTGAAGTGATATTGATTTTTCACATTTAGAAATGCATTCTAACGAAATAACTTACTCTGATGATCACACTGCACCTGCTCTTCACTTCATGAGTTTTGCAATAAATTTTAGCCAAACCATGATTAGTTGACAATTGCTAGCAGTAACTCACACATCTACTTATTCCAGGCAAACAAATGAAGGAAAAAGAGAAGGTTAATATAGAGAAGTGAGAAAAGACACAAGTTTAAATTGCTACAATCATAATAAGATAATGTTTTCCATTGCCTATAACTTTGAGGTTTAAAAAAATATTCCAAGAAGAAAATACTCTCTAAGTGTTTTCTCCTGTATCTCTAATTCTGCCCTTACAGCAACTCCTAATTTTCTCCTGTTTTGGATTAAAAACTCAGGCAAAGAGATACGAAATCACTTTCCTGTGGCCTCATTGTTAGTGATAGTGGAAATGGGATTCATAGTCAGCTCCGACTCCAAAGTCAATGCTCTTTACTCTACACATCACTGCCTGCAACCAACACCTAGAAATGGTTTTCAGACACTGTCTCCTTGGGGATGATCCACAAGGCCAATACAGGGAGTGCACAATCCTGGCATTTCACATTTCACAACCTTACAAAATAGCTGTGATCCCCAGCTCCCCAGATCCCATTCCAAACACATTCCCTCCTGCTGGGTTAAGCATCACCTCACTGTGTGGCTCAATAAAGGAAACCCTGGGAAATTAATGGTCTTGTTACCTCCATTGGTGTTTAATGACCCTGCAGTTTCCTGCAGAGTGTATTCTCCCTGGGCCAGTTGTTAATGAACCACTTCCTCCTTCCTTGGTTCCAGTGGAATTCTCTTACAGCAGCAGAAAAGAACAGATTGAATACCCACTAGGTGCCAAGTACGCTTTATATGGATTGCCTTGTTTATTGCTCATTTAATCCAAAATTGATTCTGTGATGTGGTCATCATTATCCCCATCTCACAGATGAGCAAAGTAAGTCATACAAAAGTGAGGTAAAATGTCAAAAAAACACACAGTTAGTAAGTAGTAGAGTGAGGAATTGAATTCAAAGAGGTGAGCTGCAAGGCTCACATTCTTGATCACTACAGTATTCACATCCTCTGGTAATTCTGCCTGAGGCCCTAACATCCAGGCCATCTCGTTGGTTTACTTTAGGAAGGTTGCACAAATCTTCCTACCATTATTCCCTCACCTCTTAGGCATATCCAGTGTTATAGAAATGCCATCTCCCCTACTCTTGAAGCTCTCTGAAATTCAGATAAATGCAGCTGATGGGGGAAACTTAAACCCATCTTAACTCATTTTAACTTAATGGAGTATTCAGCACTACAAGACTTTTCGTTCTTCCCATCACCCCGCCCCTAATTAGGAGGAAAACTTCATGAAGACAGAAGGAGTGAATCAGAGTACATTTTATTGGAATGATTTCTAATTTCCTCTGATTCAAGTTCCATTTGGGTACAAATCAGATGGTTGTTAAAAACTTTTAGTTAAATAAGACAAACAGAGCTGGTGGGAGGTGCTGAGGTTATCAGTGTTCCAGATCCAACAGAGTTAAGAAAACCTCAGCCCTCACGTGGTATTTTGTTGCCTCGGAATGCTGATTCTTAGAGCTCATTTAAAAAGCCAGAATCACTTCCAAAAAGAAATAAACAAAATGGATGTAGCACTGCAGCTGTGTTTTTCAGATAAGTATTTTCAGGTAAGGACTTGATGTTAGAAAGAAAGAATCTACAGTGATCTAAAAAGTTCAATGTGATCTGACTTGTAGTGGTCAAATTTGGCATAAGGAACAGAAGTGAAGAGTTACATGGCTTCAGGCAACTGATTCTTTTATTGGCCTCAGTTTCCACATCTCTAAGAGGGGTTTGAGAATCACTGAGGCCTTTTCCAATCCAGACATTTCATAAAGAGAGACTCTAAGTCTTGAGATGAAAAGAAGGGTTGTTGTATTAGTCTGCTCTCATGCTGCTAATAAAGACATACCTGAGACTGGGTAATTTATAAAGGAAAGAGGTTTAATTGACTCACAGTTCAGTATGGTTGTGGGGGACCTCAGGAAACCTACAGTCATGGTGGAAAGGGAAGTAGGCACATCCTTCTTCACATGGTGGCAGCAAGAAGTGAAGAGTGAAGGTGGGAAGAGCCCCTTATAAAACCATCAGAACATGTGAGAACTCACTACCATGAGAACAGCATGGAGGTAACCACTCCCATGATTCAATTACCTCCCACTGGGTCCCACTCACAACACATGGGGATTATGGAAACTACAATTCAAGATGAGATTTGGAGAGGGACACAGCTAAACCATATCAGTCATGTAAGTTTGGACGAAGCCAACTTACTTTCTTTAATCACAAAAGTGTCTGAATCTGTAGTCTACCTCTTTGCGCTTTCGTAAATCAGGGTTTCAGTACCTGTACTCCTCATCAGACATAATTGGCTTCACCTCCTACTTGTTTCCCACGCCTGTCCACTGGAATCCATCCTCCCTTCTCTGTTTCTTTGCCATCACCCTAGACCAAGCCACATCATCTCTTACCTGGATGACTCCACAGGCCTTTTAATTGTAATCCTGCCTGAGTCTTGCACCCACTTAACTCTATCTTTTACACTGTTTCTGAAGTACAAAACATGTCACCCTCCAGGTTAAAACATTTCAGTGTCTCAACATAGTTAGAGGGGAAAAGATATCTTCATCCACCTGCTCCTGCTTGCCTTTCCATCCTTATTTTTTGCAGCTTCCTGTCATAAATTTCTGGCTCTGTGACCTCCAAATCCCACATGCCATGCCCTGCTATTAAAGCCTCCAAGTCTGCTTGGGCTGTTCTGTCTCCTCCTTCAGTTGGGTAACTCTTCTTCATGAAGCCTCTGAACCGGACACCTTACTGAAGCCCTGTTTGAACAAAGTTCTCCTGTTGTGTACTCGCATATTACCTTATTTAAACCTTTTGCTTATCACTGGCTGACTTATGCTTAAGTTTTAAGGAACATCAACATCTAAGGGCTGCTCTTTGAGCTAAAAGCTGACAGGAGATTAAGAAAGATAAACCAGGGAGGTTGCTCATACCAGGAGGGTGTGACAGAAAAAAGCCAGAAGAAAATAAGAAAGAGGGAAGTGGTCCCCTATATAAAAGTGTGCTTGGATATCTGGTGAAATGAGTTCTGAAAAGTGACCACTGGATTGAGCAACACAGAAAACCTCATAAATAGCTTTTAGGCTTTGTCACCTAATGAATAAGCACATGGTTTCTCTACTCCTCTCGGTTCTTGTTTACAAGCTTGCTGGCTTTCAGAAGCAGTAGGCTTGTAGAAACAATATTTTGCAACATTTCTTTTCAAATGAGATTATGTCTGATGTTGGATCAAGGCTAAGCTTTTGACTAAGATCACCATTTCCAGACAAGCAAATCCAAAGTAACTGCTCTTGGGGCAGGCTATTGTGACCTCATGGTGCTCTTTAGCCTCTAGCTAGGGTGAGTAAGCAATCCCAGAAAATCTAATCACAAGCGGTAAAAAGTCAGAGCTGGGGTTTTCCTTCCAGCAGTAGGATTTTCAGCATGGGCAGGTTTCAGAGGGCCTCTATCAGAGAAGTCAATGCATCAGAGGCCATTTGGAGAGATGCTGTTCTCCCCTTGCCCATACATCTGCAGAAATTGGCCTTACTGAGACCTTTGGCATAAAAACTGCATACTTTATAAGGCTGACTTCTTTGACCCCCTCTTCTATCATACTCTTACTGGTTCTTTAGGCTATAATCATCCCAACCTTCTACATGTCCCTTGCACACTTCAAATATTTTTGCACCTCTGGGCTTCTGTCTTTGCCATTTCACTTACTACCTAAAATTCTTCTCCAAGATCCTTGTAAGGCTGGCCCCTTCTTGTCATTCAGGTCTCATGTCAAATGACCTCCCTCCCTCAGAGACACCTGAGGGCATGGCCATGGAAAAGGTAGCCCTCAATCCTGGGTAACCTCTGGTCCACTCCATAATAGTATGTTTTTACACTAATATTTCCACAATATATATGTGATATATGTGTTAGATGCTCACTGCCTGTCTCTCCTCATTAGATTGTTAGCCTCCTAAAGGCAGGAATCCTATCAGCCCTTGCACTGACATATTTTCAGCAACCAGATAGTGCTTGGTACAGATTGTGTACTATATTAAATGAGTGCATAAATAAAGGTTTTCAAGTGACTCACTCATAAGCCACGTTCTGCCATTTCTAACTGGCCTTTCAGTTACTCCTTGAGGTTTCCCTCAAGTTCAAGTTCTTTGGAAGGATATTGAAAATGCTCCATGATATAGTGAGTAATTCTCAAACTTAAGCTGCATATGAGACTGGGATGCTGGTTTAAGATATGAGTTTTAGCCCTACAGATTCTTTTTCAGTAGACTGGAGTGGGGGCTCTGCATTGTGCTAGAGATCCTAGTGCAACCAGCAGACTTCTTTTGATAATGCAGTTTTAGAATTTTACCCCCGCACCCATCGCACCTCACAGATCTTACTGCAGCAACTGTGACCTGCTTCTGTTCCTCTGAATTGAATGAATGCATGGATGGATGGACGAATGGCTGGTTGGATAGATGGATGGATGGATCAACAGACAAATGGATTGTAGCTCTTTTTATTATTATTATTATACTTTAAGTTCTGGGATACATGTGCAGAACGTGCAGGTTTGTTACATGGGTATACATGTGCCATGGTGATCTGCTACACCCATCAGCCCATCATCTATATTAGGTATTTCTCCTAATGCTATCCCTCCCCTAGCACCCCCATCCCCTGACAGGCCCTGGTGTGTGATGTTCCCATCCCTGTGTCCATGTGTTTTCATTGTTCAACTCCCACTTATGAGGAGAACACGTGGTGTTTGGTTTTCTGTTCTTGTGTTAGTTTGTTGAGAATGATAATTTCCAGTTCCATCCATGTTCCTGCAAAGGACATGAATTCATCCTTTTTTATGGCTGCATAGTATTCCATGGTGTATATGTGCCACATTTTCTTTATTCAGTCTATCATTGATGGGCATTTGGATTGGTTCCAAGTCTTTGCTATTATGAACAGTGCTTCAATAAACATACATAGGCATGTGTCTTTATAATAGAATGATTTATAATCCTTTGGGTATATACCCAGTAATGGGATTGTTGGGTCGAATAGTATTTCTAGTTCTAGACGCTTGAGGAATCACCACACTGCCTCCCCCAATGGTTGAACTAATTTATACTCCCACCAATAGTGTAAAAGCATTTGTTCCAATTTCTCCACATCATGAGCATCTGTTGTTTCCTGACTTTTTAATGAGCGCCATTCTAACTGGAATGAGATAGTATCTCATTGTGGTTTTGATTTGCATTTCCCCAACGCAAGCATTGTAACTCTGAGAGAACAGTCAACCCGAAAGGAAAGCAAGGGATCATTACACTCTTTCAAGGCAGAAACTGCAGGAGAAACTGATACTGAAAAGATATTTTGAATGTCTAATTCAGGGAAAAATCAGAAGGCTTGATGGCTTATAAAACAGTATAGATGTTTTTGCTTTTCTTCCTACAGAACACAAAGGGGGCTGAATTCATATGGATGCTTTCAGGGCTCCCAAAATTGGGATTCAATTCTGGATGAGTAGAACTGAAGTGTGATCTGAACAGCTATATTCTGGCAAGAGTCTTTCAGCAAGCACATAATAATTAGTATAAGTATCTTGTAAGTTTTAGGTACTTTCTACACATTAATTCCCCAAAAACCCCCAGCGTTCTTGCCTGTATTTTACAAGTAAAAAAGAAAATGGAGGTTGGGAAAGGATAAGAAATTTGTTCAAGTCTACTTGGTTCCAAAGCTCATGCTCCTTCCACTCTGCCCATTCTCAGACTATGGGTAAGTAGGCAAGGGGCCAAGCAGGACCTGTAGCTTGGAAGCAGACCATAACCCAGAATGTAGAGAGTGATGAAGGCTGGTATCTGCAGAGTAGAGTGGCAGGAGGCTCCAGCCCAGGGGACAAGGTCTGCAAACCTAGCACTGGCTAGAAAGATATGCAAGCAGGGAGGACATCATTCATTCCCTTACTCACTTATTCATTTTGCTACACTCAACCCTTCATTCAGTTATTCACACACAGTTAATTGCCTCCTCACCTTGCCAAGTATTTCTGGAGGTCCCAATGTTTGCCAGCAGCCATGATAGCTTGACTTACTCTTCTAATTTAATCTTTACAACTGCCTGGGGATATTAGGAGTACTATTTTCCCCCTTTAGCAATAAAGAAACTAAGATACAGGCCATCCACCAAACTTGTAGGCATCAGGACTCATTGAATCTACTTTATTTTTTAACAAGCATTTATAATATGCCTATTATGTAGTAAGCACTTTTTATACACCTTATGCTTATTCCCCATGGTACCTAACACAGAGTCTGGCACTTGGTATTTGCTTCATAAATAACTGTTAATATTTGAATGAATCAATCAGTCAATAAAGGTACTAAATTAGCATCACAGAAAATGAGTGCTAATATAATTCTGAAGTAGTATAAGTTGTTTCTTCAGCCATTCAACATGCACTTAGCATGTATTTTTAACTTATATATTTATCATACATATAATTATGTATGTATGTATGTATGTATTATATATAGCTTCCTACACTGTGCAGAGTACTGGTGAGATGGCACAGGGATAAAATACTCTTCTTGCCTTCTGGGTGAGATCCTCTCCAGTCCAGGAGGGGTGCAGAGAGAAAGGCTGATATAAGAAAGCAGAGATTTGGGCTGCCTATGAAGAGGGGATTTATGCACTCAAGAGAACAAAACCATGACCAAGCGACACCACCTGCTGAGGAGTCCAACTCCTGAAACTGGAAAGAGAGTCAGAGCAGGAGCCCAGGCGCCCAGGGCAGGACACGTTATGCTCTAACGTGGGCATTCTAGAACCCCTAGGGTCAGGGTTGAGCCAAGCCAGGGCTGAGGGTGAGGTTAAGAAGTTCTAGGTGTGGGAACAAAAAGTTTCTGGGACATTACATCAGGTCAGGTGAGGCATGTTTTGCTTCCTGAAGGTAAAAGTTGTGGGTGTTTGGTGTCTTCATGTGTCTGGAGAGTGGGGAGGCCAGTGGATACTTGTACATGAGTGAGTTTGTGTTTTAGACCATGTCTCTGTGGGCATCTGCTTCTGCTGGTCTCTGTGTCCCTGAATCTGAGCTTGAAACCTGGGCTGGTACCATTGTATTGCCTGGTTAGAGGGAGGGTGCTGAGAAATGAGGAAGAAGAGAGAAAAAGTTCACAGAGTCAAATATTTAAATTAAATACTCATGACCACAATCTCTGCATCTTTTCCAGAGGAGGCTTCTGTGATGGCATTTTACACACAGGGAGAAATGTCCATTTCCCTGACTTACTGAGAGACACACATCCACACTTACGAAATGCAGATTCTAGCAACATACAGTGCAGCAGAGTCTCCTTTTAGATTGTAGGTGGTTTTTAAAAAGGTATTTAAGACAAGGTTATACACACTCTCCAAATGGTTTTGTAAAGCATAAACTCCCACAATTCTGGCCATCCTCTCCCTCTGTCTCTCTGTGTGTTTTAATTTAAAATGCAGATACATTATTCTTAAAAACATAAGAATATTGTGATATGAGCACTAGAAGAAAGAGAGATGGGCTCTGAACCCACAGCGCATTTTCCCAAGGCCCTTCCTCTGTTTACGGGTTTCTGCCTATGTTCCTTCTCTCCTACCCTCCTCATACAGAACTCTTCCCCTGGAAGCTATTGACGCATTCCCTCTGGTTTAAGAGTACATTTTTAAAGGAAAGAAAAAAGGAAATGCTTCTTATATAGAAAAGCAGGCAGTTATGGGGTAAGGGAAGAAGGCTCATCACATCTCCAAGCTGAGCTTCCTCCTTGACAAGCACACATCTGGCCGTGCAGCACCTCTGGTTAGCATCCTGCAAAGGCTTCTCTGTCCTAAATGACCAGGACCACAGTGGGCCTGCCCAATCCCCACTCCCACCAACCTCTAGGGTCCTTCTCCCAGGGTTGGCAACTGACTGGCCGCTTTGCACTGGGCACTTTCCAGCCTCAGGACCTCCTCCACCCAGCTGACTCCTTCCATGCTCACCACCACCATTCCTTAGTCAATTTCTACTTGTCCTCCACAGCTCACTAAGATAGGGGTTCCACTGAGGAAATCCTCCCTGGTCTCCTGTACATGTACCTGCACACACACACACCTGTACCACACACCCTTGGCCAGATCCACCTGCTACAAATGATCACTGCATTCTGCACCCATCACAATTGTAATTTATTAGCTGTGCGATCTGGTTTTTAATGACTGTCTTTCCCTGCTGATGAAAGCTCCCTGAGGGCCAGGGCCATGCCAGTGTCTATCCAGTGTTCACTGGTGTCTACCTATGCTTATAATAGGCTTTTCATTTAGCAGGTGTACATATTTTTGTAAATATTTGTTGAATGAAGGCATAAATGAGCCTCAGTTGCCTCATCTCTAAATGTGAGACAATAATAAGGACCCTGTGTGTATTAAATGAGATAATAGAAGTGACACCACCTGACCCATAACGAGGTTTTGGTTTTGTTTATTTGTGTTATTTGTTCCCTAAAAGGGAAGCTCAAAAATAAAATTAGCTGTCTCCTAGAATGGTAAGCTTTTTGTCATTGGATGCCTTCTAGCCAAAGATGGTTGAAAATTTTACAGGGATATTGTAGAAAGAGTGATCAGTGAACTGCAGTGAGTAATTCTCTATTTTGGCTCCACATTAGAACCAACTGAAGATTTTAAAAAATAACCAACTGATGGCCCCAGAGATTCTGATTTAGTCTGTGGGATCCAGGCATCCTATGTGTGAAGAAAGCACCCCAGGTGTTTCTAACATGACCATGGCCATAAAACACTGGTTTAAAATAATCTTTACATTTTCTTCTAGCCAGGAGAGGCCACTCCAGGAAAACAAAGACTTCTTGTTTCTTCTGCAAGCAAGGGTTTGGTGGGGAGGCAGAAGGTGGAAAAGAGCCCTTTAGCATAGTCATTTTTTAAAATTTTAAATAAAAATTTACAGATGTGAAACTATAGAGCCAGCCACATAACAAGTTAAGAGCAGCAGCTGTGGAGTTCTCGGATCCTCTCTACTGAAGAACATAGGGCCTTTCCAGCTATGCATTTTGGGATAAATCATTTTGTCCCACTAAACTCATTTCCCCAATTTAAAATGGAGATAATGTTAGCCTTATTATAGTTTCTGGGATAATTCAATAAAATAAGACATAAAAAATGGTGCAGCAAGTGCCAGCAGAAGGTAAGTCCTCTTTGGTAAGAATCTGCTATATATACACAAATATACAAATTTATACACATATATACATATATATATATACACACCTAAATATATATAATCAATGTGAATACATTTTGCAAACTTAGTGTAGTTATAAGGCATTATCATTGGATCATCAGCCAGCCCAGGTGGAAAGCTATGAGATGGATTTTTTTTTTTACCCCAGGGTCATTCTTGGAGAGCTGTGGTTTTCTCTAGTGTATTGTTGTTGATAGGTCTTTTAGAAACACACACACACACACACACACACACACACACACACAAATGTGTACATACACATACGCACATATTTCTTTTCTTTTTTCTCCAAGTCCCAACTGAAATACAGCTTGCCTGAGAAAATATGAATCAGAATTTATTGTGTTGTGCTGCTTTCCCTCTGGGGTGGTGGGGTCAAATATATATTGCTAGAAATGATCTGCTCACTTGTTGCTCACAGGGTCCTTAAAGAACTGAACACCTGACCCTAAACAATGGAGAAAAGATTCAAAGAGCTGTATTGAAAGAAATAGAATTTTAAACAGATTCTTGGTTATCAGCTTGTAAAATGATAACAGCTCCTGAGCATGCCTGTTTGAAAGAACAGTCACTGGCACAGCCTTGCAAGGAAACCGTGTCAGATTTCATTACATTACCACAGCCTCTGGGGCAGGAAACATCCCCACCACATGGTGGGCTTTAAGCCTGCACACGAGATGAGTGCTAGCTGTGTTTCTTACTGACTCTGTGACCCGTCGGACATCCCTTAACTTCTCTGAATGTCTCACTTTATCCGTAAAATGGGGGCAATGCTATTGCTCTGGTGACTTCACAGAGCTCCCTGAAGATCACTGGCATAGTGTGGAGGCAGGTGTTTTGCACCCCTGGGGAGCTATGCAAATGCAACATGGCATCACCAGGTCTGTGCCAACGATGGCCAAGACCACCAGTGGAGACTGCACCTCTCCAGGTCTTATGGAATCTTCATCTCTAATGGGACTCTCAAAATTCTTGTTTGCTCATGAAAATGTCCCTGTTCTGTAGGTCTGGCAGTTTCCATAGTCCTATAATTCAGACATCCAAATGTTCCTAAGTTTTAAAACTGCCCAGCTGGCAGAATACTGGCCAAGTAGACAGACAGAAAAATAGAAATGAAGAAGCCATATCTGGAAACTAAGTATTTAATCCATTAGAATGTGCTTTAGGCAGAGGGTGAAGCAAATAGGCTAAAATGGTGATGACAAGAGTTAGAGAAATGAGAGTTTATCATCCAGCGGGCTTTTCGATGCTTTCTGAAACTGTGGAACTCAACTGTAGGAAAGAGTGGTGGGTAATGACCTTTCTATAAATATATACCGCCAGTGCCCAACGCAGATTCTAATATACCTTGGGCAAGAGGGTATGTGAGGTGGGCTGTATATATGTATATACACGTTTTGGGAAAAAAAAAGTCCCTGGGTAATGGTTACATGTCTCTCTCCTCCCATCCTCTCATGGTTAAGAAGTTGTGCTTAAAATCATCCTCTACAGATAGACCTCATTGGCTTATTGTACCAAGCATGGGGCTTGTTCAATCTCCAATTCACTTCCTGGGCACCTAACAATCCATTCGTTTCTGCAGAACTGACTTTCCACATTATTTATCCCTGTAAATTATGATGATAATAGTAATAAGACAAATCCCTTCAAGAAGCACAATACCTTAGAATTTGTGAAGTTCTTTGCCATGTAACTGTCTTCTTTGATCCTCCTAACCCTAACCTCATCTGATGGAGAAGAAGCCAAGGTTCAGAGGAGTGATGATATGACTTGCCTAAGGTCACACAGCTAAGAAGAGGCAGAGCCTAATGCAGAGTTTAAAGCAGGCCTCCCAGATCTTTATCCAGAGTGCTATTCAGTTCTGTCATATAAGAAAGGACTATTCATGTTACTGTTCAGCTCCTTGTGTCCTTTAAATAATAGTAGTTATTATGTGGTAGACTTCAGGCTAAGCATGTGTATATAGTACAGTGTATTTCCCAAACAGCCCTTCAGGATTATTTTATATTTTTCCCATTTTATAGCTGAGGCCACTGATGCTCAGAGGTGAAGGAACCAACCTAAGGATGCATTTAGCTCAGGCATCCTCTCCTTGCAGATTCCTGCTCTGAGTTCCATGACTGGGCCAGGGGCCTCTTTGAGACCCCATAGCACTTATCCCATTTGTTGATAGCAAGTGGTCATACATGTCTTCTATCAATAAGATTGTGATCTCTCCAAAGGTAGGCCATGTCTTCATCCCAAGACTCACCAGCACCAATCTTGGGGCTGGCGCACTCTCCATGTGTGAATACATCTCATAGAGCACAGAGAATAAACATAGAACTAAGATTTTGAACACAAATCTCTTTGAACCCTGAGTATCATATTTGGTTCCATCAAAGGTGGCCCATAAGCAGGCCAGGCATGTACCCAGTTTCTGTGCAGAGAAAATTCTCCTGTCTCTCAAGTGGCTCTAGCTCTTTTTCTCACCCAGGACCAAAGGTATAATTGGGTTTCTGATGAAAGAATGCCAGCTTTGTCCCCAGAGATCACAGTGCCTGGGTGAGACAAGAGCTAGCTAGGCTAAGCAACGAACTCTTCTTCCAGTCTCTGCTAAAGGAAGTGATGTTCCAATTACAAATTTCCTGAGAAAATTGCTATTCAATTGCACAAAGCTGATTTTCAAGGCATTGACACCTTCTTGATTTGCTTGCTTATTAGACACTGGAGTTGGGGAGGATGGAGGATTATTTAAAGGCTGGTGTCAGCCCAATAAATCTGAAGAAATTTTCTTTATTGGTCTGCAAGAGGAAGTGGGGGTGGGAGAGGCAGAACTAGATCTGATAAAGGAGATTAAATGGCCTTATACATCTGACAGCAAAGAACAGACCCCATGGGAATCCCCAATCCTGCTGGTGCTAATAAAGTGCACGATATTACTCTGGTAATATAGTGTATAATATAAGGCATCCCGATGCTAGGGCCAGAGCCACGACCTACATCTTCCACAAACCAATTTTCTGCTGGGTTGGATGTGTAAAAAAGAATCCAAATACAGATTTTTTTTTCCCCTCTGAAAGAAGAATTGCTTCCCTAGCTTTTTACCTTGGCCTATCTGCTCCTCCTACCTCCTGTGTTCTCAAAGTGGGAATTACTTCTAATCCACTCACAGAAGCAGCCACTACCTCCTTCTACTGTGGGCTTTTAAAGGACAATTGTGCTCCTTGCTGGATTTCCAGTGGCAGTGGGCTATGAGGCAACAAGCCTAGAATTTGCAATCAGACAAACCAGGTTCAAATCCTTATTCTTCCAATTACAGGATGTGTGTCCTTGAGCAAGTTTCCCCTAGGTTGTCTGAGTCTAGGTTCCACACCCATCACACAGAAGCACCAGGAGTGCTAAAGATAATTCACATTAAGTGTCTAGCACAAGAGCTTAAATGTAGCAGGTGTTTAATAAGCAGTAACAAGTAGCAGTAGCAACCTCACTAAAGTAATACCACGTTTTTGGCAGGGAATTTAGGGGGTAAAAATAATAACGCTTATTGATAAGATGAACAGCAACAATGCTTTATGTCTTCATTTCTAGTTATTGAGCATCTTCTGAGTAGCCAGCAATATTATAAAAATTGAGGAAATATAGACAACTACCGATCCCTTCCAAGATCTTGTAGACTTATTGGGAACACCAAGAAATGCCACAGAACATCTTCTGAGCCACAGTGTTCCCAACAATTAAACATTGTCATCTCATTTGACCCTCAAGGAGCCTCAAAGAGGGTCAAGACATAAATTATTAAGCCCCATTTAATAGACATTTTAAAACCTGAGGCTCAGAGAGATGATGTTGCTTGGGTAAATTCACAAGGGAGCTAGAGCCAGGATTGACCTAACTGCTCATCTCCAGCTCTTGATTGCATTGAGCCTGAACCTCCCTGGGATACCTCTGGCTCTGCCAGCAACTGGAATTCTAGCTCCGGCCATCTCTGAGTCATGGTATCTCCATCAACCACAGCTATTCTGTTTCTTAATATGTTGGGGCTTTCCTCAGACCCAGCTCAGTGAGGCACAGAAGAGATGCTATACAAATATTGCTTGACTGATTATAATAAGAGTAATAATAACAGATATGTAATGTCCTTTATAGCTTACTTTTTGGTTTAAAAGTGCTTTCACATATTATGGCACTAGTTCTTTTTTCAGCCCTTAAAGATAGACATTACTATCCCATTTCCTAGATGATTAAAAGAAAAAAATCACTCAGGGTCTAGAAACAGATTCAAGTAGCAAAGGGGAGTCCTGATAAAACGACGTGAAGTCGAGAAAGACCTACTTACTAGGATTCAGGCTGTGTCCCGCACTCTCCTCAAGCCCCGCACCCACAGCACTCTGAGGTTTCTTTGTTCTCCTCTAGCATGTAGCTCCTCAGGTGCCAAAGCTACAATAAGAAAGTCATGAAAGTTAGGGGAGAGGCAATTAACCGAGAAGGAATACACCATACATACCTCACATAAGGCCTCCAGGAAGGCAGGGAGAAGCAGGTCATGGAGGGGAAAGAGAGCTTTGATTTGCCCACAGTGCAAGCCAGTATCAGCTCTTCCACTGCCTGTTTCTTCTCCCCCTTCTCTTCCCTTCGCTCCCATGTATTCTGCATGCAGCAGCAAATGTGTAATGCTTGGTTGGCTTGACAAAACAGTCTCTGAGATTTATTTCTATTGGACAGTTTTGCATTCCCCCTGCCGCTGATAACTCTGTTAACAGCGAGCTCTCTCTATGAGGTGTAAATTTGGAGATCACATACCTGATGTAGATATCATTGCTTAAAAAAACAGACCAAGAAAGTGGACTCCCTGAGATGAGGATAAGCCCACAGCCCAACTGGTTTCAGAAGACTTGGTCCATGACCTGGGAGTCAGTGATAGCTCCGGGCTTGGTATCTGAGATGGAAAAGACCACATGGGGTAAGAGATCGCACAGTAGCTCTGTGCAATACAGTCAGTTCAAGGCAAGGGTGTACAAGCTGGAGATAGTTCCAGTAAGTCAAACACGAAATCTAGTTGGATGAGATCCAACTGTGGCCTTGGATTATTTTTAAACCTGAATGCTAATAAGCCATTAGGAAGTAGATGTTAGGTAATAAATGTGGAAAATATTTTATCAGACATGAATTTCTATATCAATGTAAAGAATTGTAATTGGTTTTTGGGGGGAGGGGGAAGAGGGACAGGTTAATCTTGTTTTTTTATTTAAGAAATTTTATTGCTCAGAACCTTCCCTCCCTTGGCAATGGCAAGAGCTTTGGAGACCAGCCTTTGGGGACAGAGTCAGAGGCACTGGGTGGAAAAAAGAGCAAGTGTGTGGTACATTTGGTCCATTGTTATGTATGGATATGGCAGGGGGAAAAGGGACTTTAGAAGGCCCTGTATTTAGGGCTTTCTTGGGACCCAGATATGCCCCCTTGTGCAAGGTTCACATGCCACAGCAAAGCAGATGAGGCCAGCCTGGCTTGGGGTGAGGTCTCAGTACCTCTTAGCCTTGCCCTGGGGTTCTTGGACCTTCTGGAAACCGAGCCACATCAGGCCCACATTGATGGCATAGGTGGTTATGCAAACAATGCAATCATAGAGCACAAAGAACAGGATCCAGGCCAAGTAGAAAGAACCAGCAAGAGACACCAGGGAGCTCAGCATCAGCAGGGCAGAGACCCAGCACATCTGCAGGCAACCTAACAACAGCTATAGTGTATAGAACATGCAACCAAATATGCTGCTGGGTTGACCGAGAATGCTGTCCTGCCACAGTATGTGCTCTGCCAGCGCAAAGCCCCTCTCCCACCTGGGGCAGATCACACACTCAATGATGTGATCACAGTTCACTGTAACCTTGAACTCCCAGGCTCAACTGATCCTCCTGCCTCAGTTTCCCCAGTACCTGGGACTACCACCATGCATACCACCATGCCTGATTATTATTCTTTTTTTTAGAGACAGGATCTTGCTATGTTTCCCAGACTGATCTCAAACTTCTGGTCTCAAGCCATCCTCCAGCCTTGGACACCCCAAATGCTTAGATTATAAGCCTGAGCCACCATGCCTGGCCTAAAAATTATAATCATCACCTTTTTGTGAAAAGAAGAAAATTATATCTCTTATGTCCATTTTGAGAATTAGGTACCAATACTCTTAGAAGCACAGAATTTTGGACCTGGGAAGAGATGCGCTCACTCTATTAGCAAGTATTTGGAGACCACATCTTGGAAATAGATCCTGTGTAGGGCTCTGAGGCACTGGAGAGGAACCAGACCTAGGCCCTCAAGGATCTCACAGAGTGATAAGTGTAGTGATAGGGAAAGTCACTGGGGGTGATGGTAATACAGAGATGGAGGGCATCTCAATCAATGGAAGAGTTCATCTGGAAGGTTTTCCACCCAAAGAGAAGTTAGTACTAAATTCTAAAGGAGGAATAAGAAAACACCAAGGCAAAGAAGAAGAGAATGCACTGCAGAGGGGTAATGGGGGCCATATGAAGCACTAGCTAAGAAAAGACCTGGCCTCCAAGCTCTTAATTTTATAGATGTGAAAGCTGAGCTTGTTGGAGAAGAGTAACTAAATTACCCAAGGAGGAAGCAGTATGACTAAAAATTCACAACAAAGCTTGCTTTTAACCACTCTACTACATTGCCTACATAGTAAACATGGAATGTAATATCTTCACAGGGGTCAGTAACTGACTTAGGACCACATAGACATGTAGTAGAAGATCTGAGATGAGAACCCAGGTCTCTCTGCTCCTAGTCCAGTCCTCATTCCAGTATGCCATGCAGATTGTGCAACCTCACTGTCTCACCGACTCTTAAACCCTGCATCATGCCGTTGCTCCTACATCCTTCCCATGGCTCCCTCACTATGGAACTCAGTCATCAAGACTGATGCTTCATTTCTTTTTCATTAAGTTGACAAAAAGAACAAGGTCGCTTTCCTTTCCTGCGGCCTTTTCCATCCTTGAAAACCACTGAGGTTAGGAAAGAAGTCATGAGATATTCTCACTTCCAATCCATCCTCCTAAAGGCCAGCTGGCCTGGGAATAAAACACCTCAGTGTCAGGCATTTAATTTTTAAAGAGAGAGCAAAATGGCGAGAAGACTTTAAAAATTGCTCTCAGCTTTGTGTGTAATAGCCAACCAGGCAGGAGGTCATCACCAATCCCCACATCTCTCGAGACTCCCAGGCTTACGGGAGCAGGAGGAGTATTTGTTCCTGAAGCCAGAGAAAATTGCAGACCTGACCTTGCCTTCCTTCTGCTCAGAAAAAAACCCACCTCTACAACAAAGCCCAATTCCTTATTGAACGACAGTCAGGCGACTTGACCACTAACAAAGAACTGATACAAAGGACAAAGTGGCACCCTCTTACAAGGATTCCCTAGAAGTAGAAGCCCCTGGTACATTACTCATGACATCCAAGCTTTGCAGAAAAACAACAGCTCCAGATACATATCTGGTCCTGAAAATCACTGCTTCATCAGAAGCAGACATATGGCCAAATGCAGCAACAAAGTGTTTATTAAGCCTAGGTTGTGCTAAGCTTCAAAAACCTGAAACACGGATTGAACATCCACAATGTCACAGACACTGTCTATTTAGTCTCTCTAAGCCTCACAACAGCTTTGCAAGGTAGGAATTACAGCAGCATGGTTGGCAGTACGGCATGATGGTTAAGACTGAGTTCTGGAGCAAGACAGACTGGTTCTGAATTGAACCTTTGCTGCTTATTAAATGTGATACTTCTTAATGAAACAAGGTGCTTAACCACTCTGTGCCTGTGCATTTTCACTTTGCAATAGGGATGATTATAGTGGCAACTTCGTAAGATTATTGTGAGGAGTAAATTAGGTAAGAAATGTAAAGTACTTAAAGAATGCCTGGCATATAGTAAACTTCAACAAGCATTAGTTGTCATTATTATCTTCATTGTATGTATGAGGAAACTGAGTCAAGAAAGTGTGAGTGAGAGTGGGTGAATTAGCCAAGATCACCACCGATAAGTGGTAGAGCTAGAAATGAAACTTAGTGCTCTTTCAGCTATACCCCAACTCAGACAGAGCCCTAAAATGTTCTAATTTTAAACTTATTACCCAAACATTACATCATAGGTAGCGCAGAACAGGACTGTTTTAAAGACAATGAACTTGAGACTCAGCAAAGGAAAATGACTCGGACTAAGACCATACACGTGCAAATGGGCAAACCGGATGTTGAACTCAGGTCTCAGCACAGCTGGTTCCACTCTGCCACATGAGGGAGAAGGCAAGGGAGGACCACAGTGGACTGGACAAGCAAAGTAGATGAGAAACAAGCTGATGGACAGACCGCTAAGGTATGAGGACACAGGAGTGGTAGACAAAGGTGCAGAGTTATGGGCTAGAGATGCCCCATTTACACTGTATAATGACATTCTACACTCTACAGTAATGATTATGCCATGGAGTGAGAGCAAACCACAAGTTAAGAAACAGGATTTGCTTTGTGCTACATGATGACTACCCTGTTTGAGTAACAATACACTGACTATAAACTCAGGGTTCTTGATTAGAACATAACCAAGTGTGGACAGTTGGAGTACAGTCTCCAAAGTTCAAATTTAATTATGCACTCTCTGCACATTTTCCCACCTGGTCTTCATAACAGCCAGTGACACTGGTACCCATTATTCCAATTTGCAGATGAGAAAAGTCAGATTCACAGAGATCAAGTAATTTACTACAGGTAAAAATAATAACAAGAGGGAGAGTTTAGATTCAAATGCATGCTTGTCTAACTCTAAACCCATGCTCTTTCCCATAAACTATTTTGTGTTATTTTGTTTTCCTGTTTTTTAACTAATCAACACCAGTACTAGTCACTCACGGCTTCTGACCAGCAGGAGGTTCAAGAAACAGCATGTTCAATTGTCTTAATTCCAGCCAAAAGCCAAAATACCTGACAGGTCTACAAAGATTAAATAATTTTCCCAAAGACATGTAGCTTCTAAGAGGAAAAAATTATTAAAGAGCTCTGGAAATATGAGAAGAGAATGTGCCTAGTAGGTCTCAGTGCTGCACTTAGATGGAACTGTCCATGCCATGGAAACAGAAGCAGTCTTCCTTCAGCATGCCTAACTCATGAGAAGTGCTGTCCTACGTTTCTGAAGACAATGTACTATCTCAGAGCTGAGCAGACTTCCCCAGGACCAGCTCTGAGGCTACCTGCCCACTATCCCCAAATGTGGTCAGGATGGGCTGACACCTGAGTGAACACACACACACACACACACACACACACACACACACAGAGTTGATAAATTCATTCTGTGCCTAGCACTGTGCCTGACAGTGAAGCTCAAAGGAAGAAAAAGGGAGAAGGCTGTTAAACATGGAAAATAAACATGGAAAATACCGACAGTAAAAAGGACTGTGGGAGCAGAGAGGAAGAAGAGACTAACTTGGTCTCAAAAGGTGGGCAGAAAAGGCACTCAGAGGTTATGATGCTGAGTGGAATCTTGATGATGGCAGATTTGCTGATAGAGAGTGACAAGGGATACTGGTGGCACTCCAGGAAGAGAAAATAGCAAGAACAAAGGCTCTGCTCAAATGTCACCTCCTCAGAGCAGCCATCCCTGATCATTCACTTATAAATGGCAGACTCTGTCTTTGTTCCCTGCTGTCTTCTCTTCTCATTTGTCAACTATTGCTGACATTATGTTATCTACTTATTATCTATTTCTCCCAGTAGGTTGTTAGTGCCACCTGAACACACTCATTGTTTTCTTCTTCCCTAGATCTCAGTGCACATAAAACTCTATGTAGCACATAGTAGAGACTCAATAAATATTTGCTGAAAGAATGAACAAGTGGCAGATAGGCGTGACTCAGAATACTGTGCAAATGCTTATGTGCTTGCTCTGTAATGTGAAGCAGAAAGTAGGGAGTATTTTCTTAATCACTTCTCTCTTTTTCTCTCCAATCTCCTAATGTAAATTAAGTATATTGAAATGTAGAGAGGAGGAGGAGAAAGGAAATAACATTTATTGAGCATTGAATATGCTGATAGTTCACATAATTTCAATCTCCACAACAACTTGATGAGTAGGTATCATTATTTTATAGTAAAGAAATTCTAGAAGAATGTGATTTATGCATTTATGTTCCCAGATGGTAAGTGAAGTAGCAGGGCTAGGATTTGAACCCAGGTCTGCTTGTTCCCCAGGGCCCTCCAATCACCATATGAAGCCCCCTTTGGAGCGCTGTGTACAATGAGATGCCTGAGGAACCTGCCTACAGTGTGAGGAGCTGGTGAGAAGTGCTGCTCTTTCCAGGGTCTGGTCTTACCAAGGGCTTTCCATTATCTCTCTAATTCTCATGATAATCTCCAACACAAAGTATTTATATCCGCTATAATTGTATAAGGAAATAGGTTCAGGAACTGAGTAAACTGTGTCAAGATCACCTGCCTAGTAAGGTGGGTGGGAGAGCAAAGGATTCAAACCTGGAGTCCAGAAAGTCTGACTCCGAAATCTGGTCTTCCCTTCAAGCTACTCGGAGCCACAGACTGCAAGAATTTGAAATCAAAAAAGAAATCTCCATTTCAGCTCCTAGAACACATGACAGTTTCTCACCCCAGATTGTTCTCAGCTCAGTATGAAAACATATAACAGAGTATGAACGCCTGAGTGAAAGAAAGACCTAAACTTAAATTATTCCAGAACGGCAAGCTATTGTCAGTGATTGACAACCAGTCTTGACTCTCACCAGTGACAGCCACACACAAAGTCAGACTTCAAAAAGCACTCAGTTCTTTTCAATTAGCAGAGCTGAAATGAAACCACTTAGGAAATTATACTATTGGGCGACTGGTGGGTTTTAAACATAATGAGAAAAATAAAGGCTAGGCCCGATGTTTACAATCAGCTGAGCTAGAGACGTCAGATATGCCAGGACATGAGACTACACATTCTTTTCCTAACTCATGCTTGTCTGCTTCCCTGCCACTGATCCAATCCTGAATTCATTCATTCTTTCATTCATTTAGCAAATATTTGTTGGTTATTGACTGCCAAGGACTGCAGCTACAATAGGGAGCAAAACAGATATGGTCGTTGCCTTCTGGCACTCCCAGACAAGTTAACAGGCACTGGCATACCTTGCAGTAGGTGACAAGAGGGGAAGAATACAGGATGCCCAGAGGCAGAGCAAGAGAGAACCCTGCAAAAATGGCATTTCACACTGAGTGGAAAACAGGCATGTGGGGCAGAAATGCCTGCCAAGCAGGCAATGTGCCCCGCCATCAGGAGAGGGACAAGGATGGACAAGGCAGGGGGCTGGCAGCGTGGAAGGAGTGGGGGACCTCCTCCTGCTGGGCCCTCTTGTCTATTCCCCTAGGCGTGCTAGAATCACAGTTCTCTGGAAAGCTGGAAGGGTTCTGAGTCACTCAACACCATTCATTCAACAAACCCTGTCCCAGGATGTCAAGGGCTCAGAAGTGAACAAGAGCAGGGCACACACAGGAACTGCCAGTGGTTCCCTGTGATCAGACTGCCTGGGCCAGATCATGAAGGGATTGTACTTCATCTTGAGGCAATGGAGAGCCACTGAAGGCTTGAGCCAGAGGAAGTGACATCCAGAGCCTATGACCTTTATGCAGCCCCATAGAAGCAGAATTCCTAGACTCTGTAGGTACAAAGTCTGGAAGAAATGGATAAGAGAAAAAAGAGAAAGACAGGTATTTATCTGGTTGAAGGAAAAATACAAGATAGACTTCCTTCTCAGATATGAGTAACAGTGAAGTGGAAAAATAATGGAGATTAGGATCTATTCCTGGTCCTGTGTCTAGTTAGTGTAATACTGGACAAGTTAATCCACCCCCTTGTCACACAACCTGCCTGAGTATCTTCATCTGTGTAATGGGTAGAGTGTTAGGTAGCTCATTAGAAATGGTAACTAACATTTAATGAAATATTACTCTGAGTTCTGAGCCAAATGCTTAACTCCTTTAATGCCCACAGGCATCCTGTGAAGTAAGTCTGATTATTCTCATCCCTATTTTACAGCAATGGAAACTGAAATTTGAAGATGTTAGGTAGCTTGTTGAAGGTCAAATATTTAGTAAGAGATAGACCTGGGATCTGAATGCAGCACTCAATTGCTGAACCATGAAAATGTTCTATTTCGAGTCCCTTATATATTTATTTCACTAGAATTTTCTAAGCACCTGGGCTATGAAGGTAAAAAAAAATTAGGAAACAAAGTTCTACCAATGTGAGAGCCAGACACACATTCCCTCTTAGATTAGGAGCCCTGAACCCTAGTTCTGGTTATATCATTAATTCAATTTGCCTGTAATGTAAAGAGTATACATGGGTGTGTGTATAGAGAGAGGGGTGAAGGAAGCAGTTATGGCAAAATGATCTCTCTGGGTCTCTCTCTTGCACTTTGAAATCATCCTGTATCAGCAGGGTATTACAAGAGACCAGGACTGAGATGACCCACAGATAGAACAACAGCATCATCCTCAGTGAACCAAACTGCAAAATCCACCAGGAACCCAAATACGGGGCTAGTTGGGCAGCTTAGCTCTTACTCAGGAGACCCAGTGACTGCAGTCTGGAGAGAAGCAGTCCTTTTGGCCCTTAGACCAGGCCATTCACAGCCCAAAGAGAGACAGGCCTTCTTTTTTGGAGGAAATGAGATCAGGTCAGGCCTGGGGACAAGGGAAAGTTGCTACAGGAGGTACGCTTTCACAAGCCACCCCAAACCACGTGCAGCAATACACCTTCCAATTAAAGCTAATTGGCCACCTGTTGGCCAGGGGCAGCAAAAAGGCCAGAGCAAGGCTGTAAGGATCCTGGGCTTACCCCTTGGCCTGCAGCCCTGCCCTCCCACCCACCCCCAACCCCCAACCCCCAACCCCCAAACTTGTCCTGCTTTGACTAATGAGCCAAAGCCAAGGAAGGCGGGAACAACCTGCAAAGAAATGTGTTCTCTCTTCTTCCAATAAATTTTCAAAAAGGTTTCTGAGATCCACGGCTGGATTCTCCCATGCATATAGCCCCAGGTGGCAAGGGACAGAGGCTCACAGTAACAGCTCATCTAGCAAGGAACAAATGGGCTCCTTTCAGGCTAACCAATAAAATATTATGCACTCAGTCAGGTACTGAGACCCAACATGGGTGTCCATCAGAAAGACACACAGGGAACACAGCACCCACTCACTTGAGATACTCTGTGACTGCTTCAGGGGAAAAAACAGAAACAAAAACTGAAAGGCAGTGTTTCCTTCAAGCAACCTAGAAGGCCAAATGCAAAAGTGCTCATTGGAATAACATATTGAAATCAAGGTGATTATTAACAGAAATAAGAGATCATAAGTGGGTGTAAATAGTCCCTTGTTATTCATAATTCACTTTCACATGCATCATCTCTTTGAACTTTCACAACAACTTTATGCAGCAGGAAAGGTAAGAGGCGATGTCCCCATTCTATAGAGAAGGGCCCTGGGAGGCTGAAGCTCAAACCGAACACCACACAGGCCAAACATCAAACCAAGCTCCTAATGCCAAATCCACTGTACTGTTCACACAAACGCAGTAAATCCACACTTTATGTTGCTTTTACAGTTTTTTTGTATCATAATATATCAGAGCCGAAAGATTCTTAATAACCACTGGAAACTAAAACCCAGAGTTAACATGCTCAAGATCATACATCATATTAGGACTATGTCCTCGGTCCTTTTACTCCCTCTCCCCACTATACTTCAATATAGGCCCCAGTAACAAGAAATATTTCTATAAAATCTAGTAATAAAAAATGCTTATGCTGTGTCCTCACTCATAAGTGAAAGTTGAACAATGAGAACACATGGATACAGGGAGGGGAACAATACATGCCAGGGCCTGTTGTGGGGCGTTGTGGGGTGGGGGGGCGAAGGTAGGGAACTTAGAGGATGGGTCAGTAGGTGCAGCAAACCACCATGGCACACCTATGTAACAAACCTGCATGATCTCCACATGTATCCTGGAACTTAAATTTTAAAAATTACACAAAGAAATAAAGTGGTGTTCATCTCAAAACAAAATGCATATGCTGTTCCCTTAAAAACAGTAGATGCTAGCTATTCCTATTTTTCCTTTAACACAAGCCTTTACTTCTAATAAAGCAGTAATGCTAATGTAGTAAGAGAAACAGGCACAGAAGGAGAGAATCAGTAGAGTTCCCTGCACACAGTAGGGGTTCAATAAATGTTTGCTGAATTGAATATAGTGAAATCAGTATGACCCACAGGGAAGAGAGAGAAAAAGAAGGTATTTTGCACGTACGCAGATGAAAATCCATGTACTCTATGTAAGACACTATGCTGGGAGGTTGGCATGAAGAAGACATTTGCCATGTTCCAAGCTGGTTTTCGACATCAACTTGAAGCTCCTCCTGTGTTAACATTGCACAGGCACAGAGAGAACACAGCAGGATGTGTGCTTCCAGGCAATCCCTTGGAAAGTGTTTGACCTTCCCTGAAGTTTTGACACTGTTTTCAGTATCACCTCGGGGTCATTTTTTTAAGTGAAAAAAAAATTCTAAAGAAAGAAAAAAGTATGCAAAGGAGGCAGAATTGTTCACAAAATCCTGGTGACAATACATTTACTGAAACCCGACGTCAAGAGGCATTCTCACACACTGTCACCGAAATGCTTTGTAACAGATTTTGCCTGATAGTGACTTCTGTCAATTTCTGTCTATTTTCATCCCTCTTCTGCAGCCACTGCTGGCTTCAACATATTTTGGTGTAGTTCTACAGCAAATGGAAATGTCATAGATTACCATTTTACATGTTAGTCCAGAAAGTGGACTAGCGATCATTATAATATATTGAGCACCTAAGTACTAATGATAATCTTGTTATAACAAAAATAACAGCCAACTCTTAGTGAGTATTTACTATGTGTTTGGTAAGCACTATGTGTGCATCGTTTTATTATATTTAGCCTTCACAGAACTATGATGTTTAACTTGTGTGAAGCTATATGACTATGTGGTGGCAAAGTCAAGTTCTAACTTCAAAGCCCATGTCCTTTGGCAGTACTCTCTAATTCATTATTGTACTCATTTGAACAACCACTAGGTATCTGGAATTGTGTAAGCTATTAAGATACAAAGAAATAAACCATGCTTTTAGGAAGCTCACAGTAACACAAGCAGCAGGATAGACCAAGGGTCTCAATGTTATGTGCTGAGTTAAAAACAGGGGTGATTGCTTTGGGTACGTCCAGGAAGGTCACCTCACCCAGTCTAGAAGGTAGCAAAGAATGCTTCCCAGAGGAAATGATACTTCCAATCATGAAGAGTAAATGTGTCAAATGATACAAGGCACAAAGGGCATTTTGCTCATGGTTGAAGGAGAAGGGACAGTGGGTATGGAGAGTAGAGACGTGGGAGAGCAGGGACATATTCAAGTGACTTCCAGGTAGTTCAGAATAGACAGAGCCCAGAGGAGAGGACCAGATAGTGAACAGAAAGAATACTAGAGAGGAATGAGATGGAAAAAACTGGGTACAAGCCAACAAGGGGCTTTTCTGCCATGTTAGGAAGTTTGGGATATCCTGTTTGCCACTGCAGCCCCTAAGGATTTGTAAGCAAATGTGCGATGTTCAATGGGAACATTACAGCCTACTTCCACTCCAATGCCCAGAGAGGAAAAGCAAGGCAGGGCACCTCCAGCCCCTCTCTTCAGAGAAAAGGGATTGATTTATCTTTTAGGTGAAATCAGAAAAAGAGCAAATTTGTATGGCTATTACAGACATGCTATAGGCTCTCTCAGCATCATTCTAGCCCCAGTTTTATGCTTTCTTATACTTCTGCATGGGAACCAGAAGTAACTATACAGTACTTTGGAGACACTAAGTAGACATACTTACATGAGGCTTAGAAGGCTATGTAAAAAGATAGAAGGTATATACTATATGCACAGAGAGTAACTTCCGGGCCAGTTCAGATGAAGATCCTTCTATCTGTTCCTAGCAGCAGTGTTGTGTCCACTCCAACAGTTCCATGATATGATTGACCATCTATCCAACATTCAAGTGTGGCTTTCAGGCCCCTCCTGGAATGCTGTAGACTACCCAACGCCCCTTAATAAATCCCTTTCAGCTTAAATGATGTCATCTGCAACTAAGAACCTAATTGACAAGTCAGAACAGCTCCTTCTCTTATGTCATTCAGAGCTTCTCACCTTAGAAGATCTTCCTTCACTGCTTTTCTGGAGCTATCCAGCTCAGACCAACTTAGGAAGGCTGAAGTAGCTGCACAACCTAAATTCTCCAATCAAATTTTAACAGAAGTAAGGTGCACGTTTTCATGTCTGTCAAACTCCAATATTAACTTCCCATTTGGTTTTTAACTCGGAGGAAGAAAGGGCATGTTTAAATTTCATCGCTTGAAATCCTACTTCCTAAAAAGAATAAGATCACACTGTGCTTTGGAAACAGAGAACAAGTTATAATCAGCCATGTGGCTAAAGCAAACCCAATTCCAGAGCCTGTCTGAAATAAGGAAAAGAATGCTTTCATGTTAATTAGAAAGTCAATGGGAGCCCATGGAGTGCAGAAACTTCAGCTAGGAGATGCAATCTGTTGATTACCAGGGGACCCTTTTGTAAGAGGTCACAATCAAAAACCTTCAGCTCACTTATATTATTTGCAGGGGGCTGATTTCCCCCCTTGACAGAGTTGTCCAAATACACCTGTTTCCAAACCATGTGGTCTCCACACCTGAACCTCTCAGAGCTGAAAATGAGAAATAAGAAAGAAATAAAAATTTTAAAAACTGAGTGGAGCAATAAAGGACTAGACAGCACATGAACTAAACTACAGAAAAATCAGCTAAGAAGCCCAAGGGTTTCTTGTCCCAGAGCCTCAAGTCATTATTGAACCAAATTCTCTTCCCTGCATCATTAAAACAAGAAGAGAAAGATTAAATATAAAGTTGTCTACACAACAGTAGGAGGTGGGGTGCAAAAGATGTAGGCAACTGCTGCCTTGCACTCCATCTTACAAGCAAACTGAGGGGACACCAGAATGATGAGAGTAGGCATGGCCGGGACTGCCACACTGTCCACTAACATCCATTCTTCCCACATTCCCAAAATAAAACCTCAATTCTAGCACAGGGTCATGCAGAATAAATACTATATTCCTTAGTCTCTCTTCTGTTAGAAATGGCCAGTCAATGGGTCCTGGCCCATAAGAATGTAAAAGAAAATTATGAGTGCAACTTCTGGTGATACACTTTAAAAAATGGGCTGGTCTTTGCCTGACTTTTCTTTCTTTCTGCCATCCAGTTAGAATAAGGATATGGTGACACACCATCATGGATCATGAAGATAGAAAGCAATGTCCTAGGGATGAAGGAGCAACAAGCTCGAGGAAACTTAGATCCTACACAACTTCACAGCTTAGAGCATCTGACGTAAACACTCAGACTTTTACAAGACTGAGAAATGTGTTTTCACCATTGTAAATACACTCTTAAGGTACTTTATTTAAGATCTCGGTTACATTTAGTTGATTAAATTAGGACCTATAACCTAATTAATTAAGATGACATGCAACCACTTCACCTATCCAGCAACCTCACTTTCCCAGAATATAGTTGTAAACAAAAAAGGAACTAAAAAGACACCTAAGCAGCCAAAGCTATACTTTCACTGGAAGCCAAAGCACTTTATTCATAGGAGTGGTACCCAAGCCAAAATTTGGTGGTTACTGACTCCTATCATATCCACATTTCCAATAATTATGGTTCCTGATATATTTGTCCACAGATAATACAAAGGTGAGTAGAAAGGCAAAAGGACCGCTTTTCTTTTCATTTGCTGTATATTTCGTGCGCAATATACAGGGTCATTTTTAAAGGCAGATAAACTGACATTACCAAGACCTAATAGCATAATCTGACAGTAAGGAGAGATGACAAAAGTATAGAACATAGATGTGAGAATTTTAAATCCACACATAGATAGGAGAATTTAAAATCCACACATTCATATGTCTGAAGCTACTCATACATATAGAGGCAAATATTCTCATGTCTCCAAATAGCCCTTAAGAATATTATTGATATAGCTCAGCACAATAATTGATATTTACAGTGTTTCAAGTAATACTCTTTTAAAAAGCAGAGAAGTATGTAATTCACTTATTATTTTTGGAACATTAGTCATCTTGAAACTTTGCTTATTTGAAACATCTTAGTCCATGTGATGCCACATACACAAATTATTTCCTATAATCTATTGTTAAGCAAAATACATTTGGATAGTCAGTGTTAGAACCATTTATTCTATACCTAAGCCCCTTTGGGCCTTGCCCTAGATGTGATGTCCTGGAGATGAATCACATACATCAGTACTGTCAAGTAACTCCTAGTCTAATTTGAACACACATAAATAAAGAAATCATTATAACACCAGACCATACTTCTAGGGAGGAAAAATCACACACCATGTAGATGAAAGAAAAAATGACTGTCTATAATGTAAAAGAAGCCTTTACAAAATAAGAAAAAGAATCACCCAAAGAAAAATGGGCAAAATGATTAATTACCACTTAAAAGCAAATCCAGATCTTTTCACGACAAATGTGAAAAGATGCTCCTCCTTGGCAGACATCAGGAAAGTACAAAGTAAAATAGTGATGATACATCACTTCTTACCTAACAAATTAGCAAAAGTAAAAGAGAATGATAATACATGTTGCTGCCAAGGATATGGGGAATATGTTACTTTATATACACTAATGGAAATGTAAATTATTATATTCTCTTTAGAAAACAATATGGCATCATCTATTAAAACGTTAAAAAGCACATACACTTCAGCTAAAAAATATTACTTTTGAGAATCTACCCATAAAAGTTAAATCATCCATTAAAAATAGTAAGTGTATAAGAATACTTATTTCAGCATTGTTTATAAAAATTAGTGAACAAAAGTCAATGCCTATCAGAAGGAAAATAATTGAAAAATCCATAGTATACATTTCATTAAATTTTAGACAACCATTGAAAATAATAACTTATATATATATACCCATTGACTCAAGGAGAGCTGGATGACAGGGAGAATAATTTTCCAGAGTGCTGTAAGCATCAAATGTAAAAATGTATATATGATATCATATTTAAACAAAAGAAAAAATCCCTGCCTCTGTATATATGTGTATGAGAATGTACATATGAGTAAACAATTATAGAAACTTAGAAGACACAAAGGCATCTGGATTGTTAGGTGAGTTTGTAAACAAGCAAAAAAGCTGTATTAAAAAAATAGGTATCCAGGATAAAAAGTAAACAGTCTACATAATAAGGCAGAATATGTATAATTATATCCACAACAAGGCAGAGTAAGTAAAATTATATCCATCTACATATGCTAGTAGTTATATGCCTAAAGAGATAAATGAAAGAATGGTACCAAATTATAGATAATGCAAATAACTAGAATTGGAGTGATTTTTACTAACTCTTATATCATTTTTTACTTTTTTATTTTTTATAATTAATTTGTATTATTTGTACAATTTGGGCAAAAAGTTGATAAAGTGATGAAAACAACCAATGTCACTGATGGTCATTATAGAGTGAAGTCAATTAAAAGAAGAGTTCATATGGGACATGGTACCTGACCTCAACTTTAAGAGACTGTTAGATCTGGAGGAGATTTGAAGAGGGAGAAAGTTCCAGGCAGGAAAAACTGCATAAGTAAAGGTAAGGAAGTAGAAATAAACATGGGGAATTAACCCTGGGATGGTTCACCCTCATATGAAGAAGCAGGGAAAAAAATAAACTGATGTCACATGATGAGAATCAAACCAAGCAGATAGGGAGTGGAAACGGTGACCATGATGATGCACGTACAAAAATGTGATTTTTAGAGTTAACCTTAACAAATGAAAACAGCTTTTCTTCAAATTCTACAAATTGAAAATATTTTGAGTTCTTAGGACTTTGTCCATGGTGACACCATGTGTTGTGCTCAGATGTAAACTTCAGCTTGGTAACATTTTCATTTTAAACCTCCTTCCTGTCACTTTCCAACTTGGCTGTAAATATTTGCTTAGAGAAAAAATGTCACTGAAGATCTGAGCTCAAGTTTCAAAAAAAAGGAAAAAAGTGGTCATTTTGAAATAAGAAGCTGTATTCCTCATTTTAACTAAACATACAGTCTCAATACCTATGGCTCAGAGCTCATTTTGGAAAAAAAATACTGTTTTTATTTATTAAAAGCCTATGAATACAAATGAATTCTTTATTTGGTATTCATCCTGCTTGAAGTCTGCCTGCTTTTTGAGATGGGAACCACATGTGCTTTGCCAGATAAATTGAAAGGTTGTCTGATGTCACTGTTTATCTTGTCCTCTGCAAAATGGTTGTTTTTTTAATTCCCAAGTGAAGAGCTATTAATTACATAGGATTCTTGTACTATTGCCAATGAAGAGCCTAAATGTCACCATGTAACGATTACTTCCTTGCCCAAACCAGCTAGTGTTATACAGTGGCCCAGGACAGTTTATTTCAGTCGAGAAACATTCTCTTCTATCTTTCACAAGGTGCCTTTTGCTCTCAAAGTGAGGGTTCAAATCACAAGGATCACAACTTTTCTATTCTGATCATTATATTACAAAACAAGACAGGTACTATTATTTCATTTCTAGGAATTGAAAAGGATATCCAGCACCACCAGGTAGCACTTCTGATGCCTGATAGTAGGATGGAAGAAAAACTCAGGCCCCTGAAATGCATATACAATGTCTTTTTATAAAATTATTCTTCTGAGCAAACGGTGGACAATAAAAAAAAAGAAAAGAAAAATTTCATCATTTCATGCTTTGCTGAATCTTAAGAGCAGCAACAAGGATCAGTGAATAAAAGAATCTGGAGAAAGAAAATGAGAACAGATGTTGAGACTAGACACACGATGTCCCAATCCCATCCCAGTCCTCTCACTTGTCATGTGACTCTAAGCACTCATTGAACCTCACTGAGCCTCAGTTCCCTTCTACGGAAACATGGGATTGTTTTTAGAATTGATGGAATAACATATGAAAAGTAACCATAGGCACAGGTATACAGTAAAAACAGTTGCTACAAAAGCATCAACAATGACAATGATGAGGGTTGTGGTGATGGTGATGATGGTTCTACTGCTGAGAAGCTCTAGGAACTTACACAGGTCCCAGAGTCTTATATAACCAAGTGGCAAAGGACATGGACTATTCATGCTCAAATCCCAGTTCTACTATTAAGCTGTGCCTCATATTCCTTATTTGTGGAATGTGAAGATGAAACAAGTTTATGTATCTAAAGTGTTTGGAACAACGGCTTGCACATAATAAATGTCCCTCTCTTTTAAATAAAAGAGTTAGACAAAAGCTTTTGCACATTCAAGCTCTATTATGTCACTTGGTCAGGATAATCAATTTAGAAGAATCATGAGTACTCAAAAGACCACAGTCTCTAGAGTCAGAAACACTTGAGTTTATATCCAAGCTCTGAAATGCACTAGCTTGTGCCTAGGACATGTCACTTAATGTCTCTGATCCCTGGTTTCCTTCTTTATTTATCAAAAACTCAGCAAATATCTTACTGATTTTTATTGCGTTAGGCATGTTCCATGTGAGAATAAACTGAGAATCATAACACTCTTCCTAGGATTGTTAGAAAGATGAAACAAGAGAATACAGGTAGTGTGCTCAACCCAGTGTCTGACATACAGCAAGCTCTCAGTAACTGAGAGTTGTAATTACACTACTACCCAGAGGCAGATGGTATCAAAGTCAAGCTCTGGAGGTTTCCAGTAACCACTGCTTCACTGACAAATTATTCCAACACCAAGGTTTTTAACCATGCCATCAGATTTTGCAGCACACAAACACAACTAGGAACTATGTCCGCAACTGTTTACCGAAGTATCAAGCAACAAACTCTGTCCATGGTTCTGATTCAAACAAGAGATGCAGAAGGAAAGAATTGGGGAAAGAATATCTCTTAATGAAACTGTCCCAGAAAACATGCACACTGCCAGTGCTGTCCCTAGACATGAGTGTCAGCAAAGCCTACCCCTCTCCAGGAAGCAGCTTCTGTCTGCCCCATTCAGTCACTGTACTAAAGTGAAAGCAGAAGGTAGCCTGCTCCTTGCTGGGATCAACTCTCAAATCTAAGGATACAGAATCAGCCCTAGACCCAATGACCTGAGTTCAACACCTTCCATTTCTTCCTGGCTCTAGGAACTTGGCCAGGTAGCATTAGCTTATCACATGTGCCTCTGTTTTTCATCTGCAAAAGAATAAGGAAAGCTAATTGGAAGGGCAACTGCGAAGATGTGGACTAAAGGGCTCTGTCGACTCTTAAGCTCTGAGAAAATATTGGGCATATGAAGCTGAATTAGATGACCTGCCTCTAGGTGCTCACAGACCCGCTAATAGAGTAGAGTGGGAAAAAAACAGAGGCACCAAAAAGAAGGAGATCTGGGTTTGATTCCACCTAGACGCTACTATTTGTTTTCTTTCTAACCTGACCAATTTTTGTAACCTCTTGGAGCCTAGCTCTCTTTAACTGTAAAATAAGGATTACAACACCAGTCACACTGGGCTTTTGTGAAGATCAAGTAAACAATTTGTAATGTAATTTAAAAAATAAACTCAACTAGCATTAGTGTTCTATTTATTTAAAAATAATCCCAACTACCTAGTTATTTAAGTATAAACCAAACTAGTCTCTGTTCATTGATTCCATGGTTGTTGGGCATATCCTGAACACAGAGTATTGGATTAGGTATGAAGAGGATGTACATGAATATATGTTGCAAGTTTCCTGAATATAATCTAGTTAGGAAAATATTATGTAAAATAAAGGAGCAATGCCAATGTTTAGTAATGTGTATTAAACATAGAAGGTAATTAGGTGGAGTGGGGGAAGGTGTCACTTTTTATTTTACACACTTCTATATCATTTGAATTTCTTTAAAAAGTGTGTATCAGTATTGGTAACAAAAAATGACTAAGAAAAATAACAAATAAGTTTAGAAGGTGTCAAAGATGTTAATCATTCATTAGAAGTTCTTAAAACAAATGTAGTCATTAACCATCAATCACATACTTTCATGCAGAGAATTGTGATATACCCTGAGATTGAATAGGGGAATGAGTCACTCCCTGCTTTGAAGGAAATTTCACTCTAGTGAGAGAGATGAACACATGGAGGCTTGTAACAAGCACTTCAAGAGAGCATTTAAAGAGTACTGAGGGAACACAAGCTTTCTGAGAGAAAGGGACCTCTGTGTGGATGTCACTTTTAAGATGGATCCTAATGCATGCACAGAGTCTACAACACAAAGGAATAGGAAGACATTCTGCAGACAGGGAGTAAAAGTAGCATCTGCAAAGGTATGAAAGATATATATGATGCACAGGTGTGGTATGAGTGTGTATGTGAGTGCACAGATGTGAGTGTGTGTGAGGTTGCATGTGATGTATGTGGGTAGGTGTAAATGAGTATGGTAGTGTGTAATGTAAATGTAATGCTGTGTATATGTGTTTGACAGAGTGTCTAATACTGTATATGTGTAGAATGCTGTATGTGATGCTGTGTGTATGTGGGGGGTGTTTGTATTTATGAATGTGTGAAAGTGTGTGTGGGGGTGTGAATGTAATGTGTGTGTATGTATGTGACAGTATGTGTGATTCTGTGTGAAGGTGTGTGTGAAGGTGTGTAGACGTGTCAGTGTGAGGGTAGTGTGTGTATGGTGTGAGGGTGTGTGTCTGTTGTGTGTCACAAGAACATGAGGAAGGAGCAAGAAGGCCAGATGGTGAAAGGCCTTGATGTCTACAGTCAGGAATTGGAAGAGTATGCATTGGGCAATAGGGAGCACCTGATGTTTTTGATCTGGGAGTAACACAATCAGAGCCATGTTCTAGAAAGGTGTATCGCACCTGTGGAAGGTCCCATAATGGAGACCAGGAGATGAGCTGGGAGGCTCTGAGGAGGGGCTGGAACCGGGGCAAGAAGGCTGGAGAGGAAAAAATCAATTGAAATTATTTTGTCATCACTGCTAGTTCCAGGTGGCATGTACGAGTGTTTACTATTCTTCGTTTTTCATTTCCCCCAAGATTAAATAAATAAATAATACATGATTTCAAAAGTTTTCTATTTGATGGAAAACAAGTCTCAAAAAAATAAAAAATAAAAAACACCTCCTCCAAAATTGTTGAGAAACCCAGCCTGTCCAAATGGAGTACCTAGCTTGACCCAAGCAAGAGCACACTCTCCAGGTGATAGGAAGCATGTGTGCTGAGCAAACAGCTCCCCTCCCAGCACCAACACCACACCAGCAACTGGAGTCTCCAGTTAGGTATGAATGGAGAAACAGTTAATGACTTTCTGTGGTACAATGTGTATTTCATAAATAGTTGTCTTATTATGTCAAAGCTAAGTTCCAGGCTACAAGCCTATGTGGATTGAGCCTTGGGCGATTTGAGGGTTTTGTTTTTTTTTTACATTTTTTCTAAGCCAGGTGGTAAGACTGGTCTTGCTCCCTCTTGGGGCATTATTTCCCTCCCTGCTTTTCCTCCCCTTCCTGCATTTCTTCCTTCTTCTGCTCACTCCTCTAGATCTCTGTCTCTGCTTCCTCTTTCCCACTGTCTGGTTGTATTTGAAGTCTTAAGCTATCTCTGCCTCTCTGTTTCTCAGCTCTGCCCCCACCCATCCACTCCTTCCTTTTTCTCTTCCCCTCTCTTCTTTCCTCTCTCCCTATATTCTTACCTTGCATCCCTTCCCACTATGTACTAAAGATTCTATTTTAGAAAAGGAGCAAGGCTTTTGCAAGAATCTGATTGACAAATGTGGTCACTATAAGGCAACTAGCTGAGTCCAGATTCAAGAAAAAAGAAATCTTGTCAAAGAGAGAGTGCTGCATGGTGGCCATTCATTTTGAGGGAGGCAGTTGAAGCCTGTGGCTCCCAGTTGTCCCTGCACACCAGTATCACCAGGCAGTCTTCCAGCTGGGAAATCCCTATTAGCCAATAAGCCCTGGCCAGCCCCCATTCCTTTCCACTGTGAGCGAGGTGGCACTGCTGCTGTCACATTGCATGTAGTGCTCAGCTACTCCTTCCGCTCAGCTCAGAAAAAGCCATAAAATTCAGAACCAGCTAACGTCAGCACTGCAGGGGATTTCAGAGATCTCTTGGTCCCACCCTTGTCAGGTCACTGGTGGAGAGGCTGGGGCCCCAGGTTGCTAAATGCCAGGGAGATCTATTATTAGAAAACCCAGACTTAGGACCTGTTGCAAAAATCCCTCTTCCCTGGGAACACCACTAGATTTTTGCCTTCAGAAAAGAAATGTACTATCTAGCATCCGAATGTATAAACAGATAGAAGAACCTTAAAATAGAGGCAGAAAAGGGTTCAAATGCACATGATGCATGTTTGAAATCCACTACATGTTCCCTGCAAGAAGGATTTGGACAGGGAAGTGTGTGGAAGACCGGTCTGCAGTGGTGGAGAGCTCTAAGCTCTGAAGACCTTTTTAATATGGCTGTATTGTAATACTGCAGTGCCAAACCCCGCCAGTCATTCCAAAAGCAAAAGGAAGCCCCGCTCCGCAGCAGAACTTCCCAGCCCTGAAAATAGATTGTCTTCCTTTCGCACCCATTTAATAAGTGCTTTATTTAACACGATCAGGGGGACTGTGCATCCTCTGAAGGCACAGTAAGGAACCTCGGTCTGCAACGATGTGATTCCTCGGACATGAAACTAAAATGCATTCATTGGAACTCAGCCTCCCAAAGCGGCAACAAAGCTACTAAAAGGCGATTATAAAGGCAAGAGCCCCTTTGAAAGAGAGGAGAGGAGGGGGCTTGGAAAGCAAGGGGACACACCTTTTCTGAGCTGTTCGAAACATGCTGCCCGCAAAGTCCGCCCCTACTGCGCTGCCAGGGGTTAATTTTCTCGGCAAAAAATTGGTACACACACACTCCTACTGCACCCTTACAACCTCCGCCACCACCATATATTTGAATCTATTTAATCTTAAATTCCCAGAAATTCCCTGGTCAGCCCTATCTTTTCGGAACAACCCCTCCACCTGGGCTGGATTCCCACCTCATCATCAGTGAAAGCCCAGAGACCCGGGCATAATTATTTTCCTACAAGGTTATGCCTAATTGGCCACTAACCTAATTGATTAATCATCTCATTTTTCAAAGCAGCATCAAAGAGCCAAGCTGAGAGGGCAGAAAACAAGCATGCGTCCGGATGGCGCGAGGGTTAAAATTACAGACTTCGTATAAGACCCCTGGCCAGCTTGCCTGGTTTCTAGATACAGAAGTGGACAGGGAATAAAACGTGGACTGAACGAGTAAATGCGCAAGACCACAGAAGGAATGAACCTGCCGGGAGCCTCGAAGCTGCCCAGCCAACCGGGAAGTCCAGTCGTCGACGCGAATGAAGTTACTTCCTAGAACCAGGAAGGGTTAACTGGCTGTGCGTCAACCCGGCCTCGGGTGGGGTGTCAGGGAGCAAGAGCCTCTGGTCCCCGTCTCTGGCAAGTTCGCGTGGGGTGGGGGGGTGTCTTCCCTGGTCGCCCTGGCGGTTCCGCCACAACTTGCGAGGCTCCGTGCGGCGGCCCTTGCCTGCGCCTTTGCGCGCCACCCAAAACTTTGCGCACACTGCATCCGCCGCCTGCCGGCTCTCCGCGTCGAGACGCGCGCAGCCAAGTACCGCGGGCAGCCCTCCGCAGCCGCCGCTGCCTGGCTTCTGGCTCCAGACTTTTCCCCAGCTGTCTCCACTTCCCACCTAGGAGGCTCCCTCGCGGCCGCGGGAGCGCGGCGCCGGACCCACAGTGGGTAGTGCAGGCGCGGCGTTGCAAACCACCACCTAGCCGGGTCCAGGCAGCGCCCACTGCACAGATGGGCCCCGGAAGCCGCCCCTACGCCGGCGCGCCCACCCCGAGCCTCCCACGCCGCGGCGGGCGGGCGCAACATCTTCTCCTACCTCCAGCTGCCGAGGACCACACTTTCTGCTCAGCCCTCTCGACTCATCCTCCGGCTGCAGCAGAGGGCGAGAGGGCTCCGCTTTTGTTCCCTGGGGCTGGCAGGTCCTTGTGGGGCCAGGGCGCGCGAAAGGTGCCGCGGAGCTGGGTATCCCGGAGAGGGGATGCTCACTCCCAGCAGCTCCGCTGACAGCAGTAGTGGCTGTGGCAGCAGAGGCAGCGGCAGCAACAGCAGCAGCAGTGGCGGCAGCAGCAGTAGAGATAGTGCCGGCTCTCTGCAGGCCACATCTTTCATACCTTATACATCACTACCGCATTCCCCCGAATAGGGGAGCCCCTCAGCATTCCGCCACCTAGCGCGGAATGCTATTGCCCGAAGTAGTGGCGCGGCCCCACCGACCTCGGGAGTGTGAACTCCGAGGGGGAAGGACCTCAGCACCCACTCGCAGACTCCCTTCTCTGCTACAGTCACAGTGAGGTCTACAACTTGCTGTCATTCTGCAGTGTTCACCGTCTGCATTTCTCAGTGTATGCTTCCCCAGGAAGTACGGACTTCAGGTTAAGCAAAAGTGATGTACTAGGGAGATCCCTCTCTGAGCTGCCTCTAGGGTCTTGGCCTGCACGTGCTTTTACACGGGCTCCTCCTTCTTGGGGTGTTCACAGGTGCAAGATTTTGCAGCAGCAGACACACACTCTCCTTCAGGTACATAAACCCCTGAGACATGTTATGCACACCCCACAATCAAGTGTGTGGGCACTGAAGCAGGCACACCAGGGTTTCAGTTGTAGCTGTGTGGTGTTAGCAAACGACCAAATGATTGAGCTTCCATTTCTTTGTCGGCAATATGGGAATCATGTCTCAGAATTGTGAGAATCACATGAAACAAGCACAGAGCTTGACACATGGTAAGTGATAGAAAATCATAAGAGTGTTCCTTCCTTCTTCCAATGCAGGTCTGCCCTTCCTTAGGTAATTATATGTCAGTAACAATTCACTTATCAATAAAAATTTTGTGTGCTTACTATGAGTCAATCTCTACTTTATGGAGAGGGGCAGAACATTCAAAAGAACACAACAAGCAATTTTTATTCTCTTGTAATTTGCTGTCTAGTAAGATGGAAAATAAAAAAGTAAAGCAGCAAGAAGCTTTTGAAGAGTAATGATCACTATTGACCAAAATTTAAATATATGGCAACATGTGATAGAAAATGACTGGGGTAGGACATCAAGCTGGGCATTTGAGAAAGAGCCCTGCAAGCACACGACAACTGATTTGAGATCTATATGATGAGGAACCAGTCATTAGAAATAGAAGAAACAAGTGCAAAGGCCCTGAAGCAGGAACAGGTTGAATGTGTCTGAACAGCAGCAGGAAGGAAGTGTGGCTAGAATGTAGCAAGAGTGATGAGTTGGTGACATGAGATGAGGTGGAGAGGTTGAAGAGGGAGGCTGGTCTTACAGGGAAAGCTCAGAAAGGCAAATTGATATGATGCTAGGTTTGGAGTTTTGGGGGTTAAATAGAGATGTAACTGTTACAGGATTGGAGAGAGTGTGATTTTTATTTGTAAAAGCTCACTCCAGCTGCTGTGCAGAGAATGGACTGAAGGGGGCATGGGTGGAAGCAGAGGATCCAATCAGAGTCTCCCACAGTGCTGAATAAAATTCCTTTTCAAGTCTCTGACCTCCATAACCACAGCAACTTCCCCTCTTCCTCTAGTTCTGCTAGGAAAAAAAGGCTACTGGACAGCAATCCTGGGAACCCGGGTATGAATGTCTCCTACCACTCTCTAAGTATCCTTTTCCTCAACTGGAAAATATAAATGATAATCTACATATTCTTATAAAAGTACTGTGAGGATGAAATGAGACAAGGAAGGCACCTAAGGTGCTAAATGACTGTTAATTTCACGTTCACCATTTCTGTACCTTCGGGTCTTCAAGGAACCTCTGGAGTGCTCCTACAATCCCTCTGTTCTGTCCAGGGCCTGGCAGGGGTTGCCTGTTGAGTTCAAGAAGAGATTCTCTCAGCATCTGGGAATGCATGCATTTGTAACACCAGCCCCTGAACCCATCTGTCATCTTCTTGAGCAGGAAAGATTTTCATTTTGTTTAGGTCTCTTCAATTTTTTCCTGTCTCCCACCCCCATCTACTTTGAAGCATACAGGACATCATCATACAAAGCACTCAAAGTATAAAAATAGAAAGGAAAACAGGGCTGTGGGGGGATGTGTAGAGCCAGAGATGGCAAGAAAGGAAAACAGACGGTCCTTTCTCCCTTAGCAACCAGAGGAAAGGTTCTCAGCTGAGACACATGATAATTTCTTGTGTCAGTAGAGTATATCAGATTCCAGAGGCTTCCAGGATCCTGCTCCCCACTGCTACCATAGAACTCAATGAGATACAATAGGTATGATTTTATATTGTCCCCCTTCAATAGACGAGAAAGCTAAACCCCAAACAGGTGAAGTAGCAGAGCTGGAATTTGGACTCAGGTGCTCTGACTTTCTCCTTATCTATACCCACGTGCTTCAAATGGTCCCAACTCTAATGGTGTTGCCTAATTCCCAGGACCCCGAAGCATTTATCCAATGGAAACCCAGAATTGTAGATCTCCAACACAGTCAATTCATTCCTTTATGGCCAACTCAATGTACTGGACTTCTCTCCATCTTTTTCCAAGCCAGTTTTTCCAGCTCCAAAACTAGTACATTGAAGTCCAGATAGGGGTCTTAAATGTTAAGTGGTCATAGAAACATACTCACAACTGCTGGGTTGGAAATCAGGGAAAGAACAGATGCTAATGAATGTACCTTTGGGTTGCTGCATGGGAATCAGAGAGAACGTGAGACCTGATTTACAATCTCTCCTGTCATTTATTGTGCATTTCTAAGCAAGTTATGAACCCCTCTAAGTTTTAATTACCTCATCTAAAACATTGAATTACTATCTTCCCCAGGAATTGTGAAGACTAAAGTACATCATCTAAGGATTTGCTCAGCTATCTATGGCCTTAAAAATTAGTATCATTTTCTTCTCTCCCGCCAACTCCACCACCACTGGCAACTGGTTAACAACTGACTCTGATTGTTATTAACAAGCCTGATTAACAATAAAGCCCTGATTCATGGCATTTGCCAATTTCATGGGTGTAAATATTCTCACCTTGGCTGATTTCAAGTTACCAACACATTATCACTGAATGTGGAATTAAGAAGAGGTGTGCATGGTCAGTTACTGTGAGCCTGTACTACTAGCTGGACCCAGCTCATCACCACTCACTGAGTAAATAAAAAAATCAGCCTCAAGTAATTGGGCTGCCCTTGACAGCTTAGAGAGCCATTTATTTTAGATTATCTCCTGTGATATTCACAAGAATCCTTGAAGGAAAATTTTCATCCCTATTTCCCCAACTGACAGATGGTGAAACTGAGAACCAGAGAGACTGAATGATTGCTGTCAGAGACAGACAGCTAGCTGGTAAGTAAGAGTTAAGATTCAATTCTGAGCCTTCTGGCCCCAAATCTAGGGATTCTTTTACCCTCCGTACCATCCATTACCTGGATAATCATTGCACAAGCTCTGCAGATGACTTTCTCTTTTGGGGCCAAGATACTAGGACCTGAGCTTCTGTTTTTCAATTGGACAGGCAGGAACAGTCATCCCAGCCCTTCACAAATGATGCCCTGAGAATCAAATGAGATAATCCAGATGAAAATGATTTTCAAAGATAAAAGTATGAATATTATAGTTAGAGGCTGGAAGAAAAATATGGAAACAACAAATCCCAAGCCCTCGAGGAAATTATAAACCACAGAGGAGGCAGGACCACACTGCACACATTCACCACATTCACTTCAGATCCACACTCAAGGGGAATCATGCAATAAGGTATTGACTCGGTCTCCTCTTAAATGTATATTAGTATAAAGGCAATGGGAATATGAAGCATAAAACAATGTCATTTTAATTACAGGCATAGATTGTTTTTCAGAAACCTTGTTGCTTTTCTCTCTTGCTGTTTGCAGAAACAGTTATTTCCTACTCCACTGCTGCCCCTTACCCCACCCACCTTTTTTGAGAGAGGTTGAGATCACAAGCTTAAGGCAAAGGGAATTTATTAAAGCAAAGGCAGAGGCTTTTGTCACTTGGCAGTCCAGAGTAAAGCCAGCCTGTTTCCATCGATGATGTCACCATGTCTGTGATCTCTCTTGCTTGCTTGTTCATTCTCTCTCTCTCTCTCTCTCTCTCTCTCTCTCTCTCTCTCTCTCTCTCTCGCCTCCTACCCCCCGCCACCCCCCACCATTTCAGAAAGCTTTCTTCCTGTAGGCAGCAGGAAGGGACAAGGCCATCAACAGCTCTAGGCTTCTATCATCTCAGGAAAGAAATATTCTCTCTCCCAGTCTCAAACATATGGAAAAAATAAAATTAAATATTCAGCTTGTCCTGGATTAAATCAGGGGCCTAATCTCTACTTTGGCAAGAGGGACTATGATTAACCAAGTCTGACACAGAATGAATCTTGTAGCCAAACTTCATAAAGTGGAAAAGAGGTGGTTTCCCAAAGGCAAGAAAGTCCTTTTACCAGATAAAAGGAAGGAGTACTGGAGACAAAATTAACAAGCATCCACTGTGATGGAAGAGTCAAAACTCAATTACTACTTGTTAAATGCCTCTTCTATTTTTTCTTAATTCTCATAATAAGCCTGTGAGGTAAGAATTATTATGTCTGTTTTGCAAATAGGGAATCTGAGACCTGAAGAAATCAAACTAATGTGCCTAATCACCCCTCTTCCAAGGTACCAAGGTCAGGATTCAGTTCTGACATTTCTTGGCCCCAGTGCCTGCACTCTTTCCACTGCATTTTCTGCAGGGCCTGTGGCCATGGAGTTCAGCTATGGGGGTCTGTGAAATGAGGGTATCCTCTCGGGCTCAGCTGTTCTGTAAGGGAGAGAGGGGAGACCAAGAGCCATGCACTACTTCTCTGACAAGGTGTGTTTTCTCTCTCCAGTGCAAGTTTAAGAGAATACTTTTCACTATCATTGGCATTGTTGCCAGAGTCTATGGGTGCACAGTTGCCAGGGTGATTAGAGTGATTGCACTGAAGATGGATCCTTCAGAAAAGGTGCCATGGCAGCTCTGTGGAGTACCGAAGGTGGTGTGCACCTGCCCTTGCAACTTTGAGCTTCTTTCTCCAGTCTTGTGTGCCATCTACCCATTTTCCAAGGGCCATCAGCCAGACAATGCAGTGCCCTTACAGGCTTCTGGCAGAATTAAGAAAAGAAGAAAGATTTGGGGGAAGATGGTGCTATAGGACCAACTCAGGATTGCAGCTCCCAGTGAATCCACAGAGGGTTAGTGGATGCCGTATTTCCATATGGATCTTTATTGCCGACAGACCAAGAGATTCCCAGGTGTAAGAGCCCCATGGGCCACCAGCACGGCAGTTTGGGCCGGCGCAGCTATTTGGGCCGGCACGGCTGTTTGGGCCGAGGCAGCAGCGCAGTGACACTCCATACAAAATACACTGGTTTGGTTGCCCTGTTAAACTGGCAATTGGAGATTTCAGAAGGCAGATTAACACATTCATCTTATTAAACAGGACTTAAACAGAAAGCCAGGCCAGGAGATTCCTGGGCAGCAATGTGGTTTGAGCCGGCACAGTGGGTCGCTGCACAGGAAATCACACAGATCCCAACGCCCTTGCAGCAGGTGACGGGAACACCTAGGAGAGAGTCAACCATTCAACTTAAAAAAAAAAAGGGCTCTGAGGCAGGGAGCCAGGTGATCAGGCTCGGCAGGTCCCACCCCCACAAAAACAAACAAAACAGCAATTGGAAACGCTTGGAGTTGAGAGTTTCATGGCAAGCACAGCTGAACCCAGGACAGTGCAGCTCGGTGGGGGAGGGGCATCTGCCACTACTGAGGCATGCGACCCCTACAAAGGTACTCAGCCATTGCTGACACAGCCTGCAGTTGCAGAGGCAACCTGCCATAACAGAGAGAGTCCGCCACTACAGAAGTGGGCCATCATCACCACTGCAGTTCTAACCACACCCATATAAACAGGACTACAGGGAATTACACACGGCAGCAGGGTGGAGCCCATGGCAGCAGGGCAGAGCCCATGGCAGCAGAGCAGAGCCCATGGCAACAGGGCAGAGCCCACGGCAGATCATCATAGCCACTACAGGCAGGCAGTGACTAGACTGCCTCCTCGCTGGGCAGGAAAGTGCAATGGATACTCATAAATAAAGCCCTAACTCCCTGGGACAGAGCACCTGAGGAAAAAAAAGGGGGGGCTTTATGAGTTCTGCTGCAGCAGACTTAAACGTAACTGCCTAGCAGCCCTGAATGAACAATGGAGCTCACAGCTCAGCACTAGAGCTCCTATAAAGTACAGACTGAATCCTCAAGCAGCTCCCTGACCCCCATATATCCAAAGAGTCGCCTCACAAAGGACTGATCAGACTGACATTTGGTGGCGAGCAATATTCAGGGACAAAGATAGCAGAAGAAGAATCTGGTAACAACCTTCACAGTTCCACTGCTGCTACAGGAGTTCCCCAAGCAAGCAGGGCCTGGAGTGGACCTCAGCAGTCCTACAGCAGTGGGGCCAGACTGTTAGAAGGAAAACTAAGAAACAGAAATACTTCATCATCAACAATCTGGACGTCCACTCAGAGACCCAATTGGAAAATCAGCAACCACTCAGACGACAGGTGGATAAATCCACAAAGATGGGAAGAAACCAGCACAAAAAGGAGGAAAACACCCGAAACCAGAACACCTCGCCTCCTACAAAGGACCAAAACCCCTCACCAGCAAGGGAACAAAGCTGGATGGAGAATGAGTGTGATGAAATGACAGAATCAGACTTCAGAAGGTGGGTAATGAGAAACTTCCATGAGCTAAAAGAACATGTTCTAAATCAATGCAAACAAACTAAGAACCTTGAAAAATGATTTGAGGAAATGATAACAAGAATGGACAACTTAAAAAGGAACATGAGTGAATTGAAGGAGCTGAAAAACACAACACGAGAACTTCGCAAAGCATGCACAAGTTTCAACAGCCGAATTGACCAAGCAGAAGAAAGAATATCAGAAGTTGAAGATCAACTCAATGAAATAAAATGAGAAGCCACGATTAGAGAAAAAAGCACAAAAAGGAATGAATAAAGACTCCAAGAAATGTGGGACTATGTGAAGAGACCTAATCTACGTTTGATAGGTATACCTGAATGTGATGAAGAGAATGAATCCAAGCTGGAAAATACTCTTCAGGATATTATCCAGGAAAATTTCCCCAACCTAGCAAGGCAGGCCAATATTCAAGCCCAGGAAATACAGAGAACACCACAAAGATATTCCGCAAAAAGAGCAACCCCAAGGCACATAATCGTCAGATTCACCAGGGTTGAAATGAAGGAGAAAATGCTAGGGGCAGCCAGAGAGAAAGGTCAGGTCACCCACAAAGGGAAGCCCATCAGACTCACAGCAGATCTCTCGGCAGAAACCCTACAAGCCAGAAGAGAGTGGGGGCCAATATTCAACATCCTTAAATAAAAGAACTTTCAACCCAGAATTTCATATCCAGCCAAACTGAGCTTCATAAGTGAAGGAAAAATAAAAGCCTTTGCAAACAAGCAAGTACTCAGAGATTTTGTCACAAGGCCTGCTTTACAAGAGCTCCTAAAAGAGGCACTACACATAGAAAGGAACAACCAGTACCAGCCATTCCAAAAACATACCAAATGCTAAAGAGCATCAACAAAATGAAGAATCTGCATCAACTAACGGGCAAAACAGCCAGCTAGCATCAAAATGGCAGTATCAAATTCACACATAATAATATTAACCCTAAAAGTAAATGGACTAAATGCACCAATCAAAAGACATAGACTGGCAAATTGGATAAAAAGCCAAAACCCATTGGTGTGCTGTATCCAGGAAACCTATCTCACACGCAAGGATACGCAAAGGCTCAAAATAAAGGGATGGAGGAAGATTTACCAAGCAAATGGAGAGCAAAAGAAAAAGCAGGAGTTGCAATTCTTGTCTCTGATAAAATAGACTTTAAAGCAACAAAGATCAAAAGAGATAAAGAAGGACATTACATAATGGTAAAAGGATTGATACAACAAGAAGAGCTAATGATCCTAAATATATGTGGACCAAATACAGGAGCACCCAGATATATAAGGCAAGTTCTTAATGACTTACAAAGAGACTTAGACTCCCACACAATAATAGTGGGAGACTTTAACACTCCACTGTCAATATTAGACAGATCAACCAGACAGAAAATTAAAAAGGATATCCAGGGCTTGAACTCAGACCTGGAACAAGCAAACCTGATAGACATTTACAGAACTCTCCACCCCAAATCCACAGAATATACATTCTTCTCAGCTCCACATCACACCTACTCTAAAATTGACCACATAATTGGAAGTAAAGCACTCCTCAGCAAATGCAAAACAACTGAAATCATAACAAACACTCTCTCAGACCATAGTGCAATCAAGTTAGAACTCAGAATTCAGAAACGAACTCAGAACTGCACAGCTTCATGGAAACTGAACAACTGGCTCTTGAATGTTGATTGGATAAACAATGAAATGAAGGCAGAAAAAAAGAAGTTCTTCGAAACCAACGAGAACGAAGACACAACATACCAGAATCTCTGGGACCCATTTAAAGCAGTCTCTAGAGGAAAATGTATAGCAATAAGTGCCCACATGAGAAGAGTGGAGAGATCCAAAATGTACACCCTATCGTCAAAATTGAAAGAGATAGAGAAGCAAGATCAAAAAAACTCAAAACGTAGCAGAAGACAAGAAATAACTAAGATCAGAGCAGAACTGAAGGAGATAGAGACACAAAAACCCCTTCAAAAAATCAATAAGTCCTAGAGCTGGTTTTTTGAAAAGATCAACAAAATAGACAGACCACTAGCCAGACTGATAAAAAAGAAAAGAGAGAACAACCAAATAGATGCAATAAAAAATGATAAAGGAGAAATCACCACAGATTCCAGAGAAATTCAAACCATCATCAGAGAATATTACAAACAACTCTATCCACATAAACTAGTAAATCTGGAAGAAATGGATAAATTCCTGGACACTTGTGTCCTCCCAAGCCTAAACCAGGAGGAAGCTGAAACTATGAATAGACCAATAACAAGGTCTGAAGTTGAGGCAGCAATTAAGAGCCTACCACACAAAAAAAGCCCAGGTCCAGATGGGTTCACAGCCGAATTCTACCAGACACACAAAGAGGAGCTGGTACCATTCCTTCTGAAAGTATTCCAAACAATATAAAAAGAGGGAATCCTTCCCAAATCATTTTATGAGACCAACATCATCCTGATACCAAAACCAGGCAGAGACTCAACAAGAAAAGAAAACTTCAGGCCAATATCCATGATGGACATAGATGCAAAAATCTTCAATAAAATACTGGCAAGCCGATTGCAACAGCACATCAAAAAACTTATCCATCATGATCAAGTAGGATTCATTCTGGGGATGCAAGGCTGGTTCAACATATGCAAGTCTATAAACATAATTCACCACATAAACAGAACCAAAAACAAAAACCACATGATTATCTCAATTGATGGATAGGCCTTTGACAAAACTCAACAGCCCTTTATGCTAAAAACCCTCAATAAACTTGGTATTGATGGAACATATCTCAAAGTAATAAAAGCTACTTATGACAAACCAACAGCCAATATCATACTGAATGGGCAAAAACTGGAAGCATTCCCTTTGAAATCTGGCACTAGACAAGGATGCCCTCTCTCACCACACCTATTCAATATAGTACTGGAAGTTCTAGCCAGAGCAATCAGGCAAGAAAAAGAAATAAAGGGTATTCAAATAGAAAAAGAGGAAGCCAAATTGTCTCTATTGGCAGACGACATGATAGTATATCTCGAAGACCCCATCTTCTCAGCCCAAAAACTCCTGAAACTGATAAGCAACTTCAGCAAAGTCTCAGGATATAAAATGAATGTGCAAAAATCACAAGCATTCCTATACACCAATAACAGACTTTATTAAAGAGAGCCAAATCAAGAACGAACTGCCATTCATAATTGCTACAACGAGAATAAAATATCTAGGAATACAACTTACAAGGAACATAAGGGACCTCTTCAAGGAAAACTACAAACCACTGCTCAACGAAATAAGAGAGGACACAAACAGATGGAGAAACATTCCATGTTCATGGTTAGGAAGAATCAATATCATGAAAATGGCCATACTGCCCAAAGTAATTTATAGACTCTATGCTATCCCCATCAAGCTACCATTGACTTTCTTCACAGAACTGAATAAACCCACCTTAAACTTCATATGGAACCAAAAGAGAGCCCGTATAGCCAAGTCAATTCTAAGCAAAAAGAACACAGCAGGAGGTATCACACTACCGGACTTCAAACTATACTACAAGGCTACAGTAATCAAAACAGCATGGTACTGGTACCAAAACAGAGATATAGACCAATGGAACAGAACAGAGGCATCGGAGGCAACGTAACATAACTACAACCATACAATCTTTGATAAACCTGACAAAAACAAGCAATGGGGAAAGGATTCCCTGTTTAATAAATGGTGTTGGAAAAACTGGCTAGCCATGTGCAGAAAGCAGAAACTGGGCCCCTTCCTGACACCTTACACTAAAATTAACTCCAGATGGATTAAAGACTTAAACATAAGACCTGGTACCATAAAAACCCTAGAAGAAAATCTAGGCAAAACCATTCAGGACATAGGAGAAGGCAAGGACTTCATGACTAAAACACCAAAAGCATTGGCAACAAAAGCCAAAATAGACAAATGGGACCTAATGAAACTCCACAGCTTCTGCATGGCAAAAGAAACAGTCACTAGAGTGAATCAGCAACCAACAGAATGGGAAAAAATTTTTGCAGTTTACCCATCTGACAAAGGGCTGATATCCAGAATCTACAAGATTTACAAGAAAAACAAACAAACAAGCCCATTCAAAAATGGGCAAAGGATATAAACAGACACTTTACAAAAGAAGACATACATGAGACCAACAAACATATGAAAAAATGCTCATCATTACTGGTCATTAGAGAGATGCAAATCAAAACCACATTGAGATACCATCTCACGCCAGTTAGAATGGTGATCATTAAAAAAATCTGGAGACAACAGATGCTGGAGAGGATGTGGAGAAAAAGGAACACTTTTACACTGCTGGTGGGAGTGTAAATTAGTTCAACCATTGTGGAAGACAGTGTGGCAATTCCTCAAGGACCTAGAAATAGAAATTCCATTTGACCCAGCAATCCCATTACTGGGTATATATCCAAAGGACTATAAATCGGTCTACTATAAGAACACATGCACACGAACGTTCATTGCAGCACTGTTTACAATAGCAAAGACCTGGAACCAACCCAAATGCCCATCGATGATAGACTGGACTGGGAAAATGTGGCACATATACACCATGGAATATTATGCAGCAATCAAAAATGATGAGTTTGTGTCCTTTGTAGGGACATGGATGAATCTGGAGAACATCATTCTCAGCAAACTGACACAAGAACAGAAAATGAAATACCGCATATTCTCACTCATAGGCGGGTGATGAACAATGAGAACACATGGACACAGGGAAGGGAGCACTACACACTGGGGTCTATTGGGGGGAATAGGGGAGGGACAGCGGGGTGGAGGAGCTGGGGAGGGATAGCATGGGGAGAAATGCCAAACGTGGGTGAAGGGGAGGAAGGCAGCGAAACACACTGCCACGTGTGTACCTATGCAACTCTCTTGCATGTTCTGCACATGTATCCCCCCAACCTAAAATGCAATTTAAAAAAAGAAGGAAGAGAGATACAGAAGGATGAAAGGTGGAAAAGAAACGGTGGGTATTTTAGAGAATTAGTAGATGTTGAATTGCAGAGATTTATTCAGAAATGTGTTCAGGTGGTAATCAGAAGCATCCATACAGTGCTGCAATTTATGATATACCTATTGTGTGCAATAGTTCATTGAACCCTCCCCGAGGTTCTCACAGTGTTATTTTACCACCATATTTATATTGTCTCTTTGCCTGTTAATCGCCACTAGTCTGTGAGATCTTTGCAGTCATGGGCTTTTTACTGTTCATCTCTGTGATCCCAAAAGTCTATAGACTGGCTGACACTAATATAGGCTTGGAAAACATTTGACAAATGATGTATAAGTGCATGATCAAGAACCCATACAGGATTTCTGATTCCAAGTCCTCAAATTGATCTCCCCCACATTTCTGAACTCCTATAAAAATTATGGTCTGGCAATTAATTTGACACTCATGCTGACTGGTGCCCTCTCTTGAGTTGTTGTATTGAACTATAATTTGAAATTGTTATTGTTATTAAACATTTCACAAGCGGATTTATGTCTTGTTTTCACAACTAGCCTGTGAGCTCATTCATTCGTGCAATAAGCATTCACTGAATTATGCACTGGGCATTGTTACATGGGTTATTCCATTTAACCCTTCCTTCTCCACAAGTATAATTATCCAGAGCCTACTGTGTGTAATAGGCACTATGTTCAGTATGGGATATCATCTGTCCTGACAATTCAAAATCTCCAGCCAAGCTGCAAACTCAAATGCCTTTAAAGGCTACGTTAGTAAGCTCAAGGAGTGAAGCAGTTGGCAGCTAGGGGAGAGTGAGTGTATTTGAACAGGGCTTCTACAGATGACCTTGCAGCTTGTGCATCATACAGAGGTCCCCAGATGAGGACATGAGGATGGCCTAAAATCCAGCCTGCTCTCCAAACCATGCGTCGGGGTGTGAGGCTATGACTCCATGCAAGTATTAACACCTTTGTTTTTCCCTGGAAAGCACTTTACTTGGTAAGCCCTGCACCTCAGGCTGCAGTTGGCCAAAAGGGCTCCTCTCCTAATTTGCCTGAGGGCATAGCATGTGCTAAGGGAGGACCTATCATTTATGGTGTGTGTTGGGGATAGGAAAGAAATAAAGTTTAGGTTGCACCTCCCCACCAAGGTCATTAAAATTCAATTAAACAGATTGCTGCACAAATAAAATACTTCTATAAAACATAATCCACTTAGAGCAACCCCTAGTTTCTAGTTGATTCTTTAAGCAACTCTACAAAACAGACATTAGCCACTTAATTTTACAGTTGGGGCAGCTAAACCTCAGGAAATTGAAGTGACCCCTATGAGCTTATGGTTTATGATGTAAGGCCCAAAAGTTTACATGCATTCTAGAGCTAAAAATGTAATTCAGCTTCTATCAAGTGACAGGACCTGGGCCCCTTACGCTTGATCTTAATCTTGCAGGATTCCAAGCTTTGATTGTGGTACTTAGTTGGTGCTGGGGGAGATGAAGACTTGTTGATTTGGATTTTAAATGTGTACTGTTGCTGTGAGTGGGGAGGGAATGTTCACCCCCAACACACTCCTCACACACATGTATACATATGCATTCAAGGATAATTTGGAGTTCCCCAGGACAGGCACTCATCAGTTCTCCTGTCCCAGCGTTGCTACAGCGGGTGTCTTCACACACCAGGAGGAGTCTGAGAACCCCGTGAAGGAGCAGCTGTGTCTGTCAGCCTCACAGGCAGTGAGGAGTCGCCACAGACAACAGACACGCCGGGGGCACCAAGGACCCATTCTGTTTACTCTGCCTCCCTACTGCTCAGTTGTTCAGTCCAATCTGTTTAAGGGCTTCAGTCAGTGAAAAGAGTGAAAAAGAAAATCCTTTTAAACCAACAGTCTGAGATATTTTGCAGGTCTAGCTGGGAGCTTGCTGGTAAAAGTGAATCAAATGCGGTTTTTGAATGCCACAGATGAGATGAAGGTTCAAATTCCAGCTCTGCCTCTAGATCACAGTGTGGCCTTGAAGTGGGCATTTACCCTCTCTGGGCTCATTTTTTATAAACACCAGGCACTGGCTGAGGTGGTCTCTGAGGCTCCTGGAAATTCTATAGGTTATGGCTTAATACTCTCTGCAAAACTGGACACAATGATAACAAAAAATATGGGAGCAGAGAGTGGCCATTGGAGCTGGAACAAAGACTGGCCACTGGAGAAAAAGGAAGATTTGGCAGTTAGATAAGAAGCCCAAACCTCAACCACGTTCAACACTGACAGCATTAAATGGATTTCCTGTTTTATACCTTTACAGGGCCAGGGATGTTTTCAATCAATGTGAGTTGGTAGGTGAGGGGGGCTACGAAAATGATGAAGCCTTTGGGGATCTGGCCCTCTAGGCAAAGATGCAGCAGTGTCCTGTACTAACAGGTATAAGGACTTCAAAATCAAAGTGGCATGAGTTCAAGTCCTGCCTCTGCCTTTAATACACAGTAGATAATTATTTAATGAATGAGCTGTCCTTGGACAAACTGCTTAATTTTCCTGAGCTATGGTTTCCTCTATTCTTAAGTGAAACAATAACAATGCTGATTTTACAGGGTTAAAATTTTACAGGATTGTAAAATTAAATAAGGTGATATAAGTGACACATAGCAGGCACTGAAACGTATTAGCTTTCTTTCTATTTTCCCTTTTCTGATAGAGGCATGCTATAAAATCAAAAAAAGCTTAAACACATTGGAACAGAGACATGGGATTCAGAATTGGAGCAGTGTGAACAGGACGAAAGATGATTTGGTGTGTCAGGGAGATAGGACAGGATTTCATGAGAAGTTCCTTACTCAGAATTCTCCAAGAGATGCTTGGAAGTTTGGGAATTCTACCTGTACTTCATCTGCCTGCCTGCCTTCCCTATGCTCAGGCCTGTTGGTATTTTATCCATCATTAAGGTCTCAGTTCAGAGACCACTTTCTCTTTGAAGATTCCCATGATGCCTGAGCTATATGTAACTTCTTCTCTGGACTTCCCCCAGTGCTTCGAATGTGCATCCATTCCTTTGGACTTTCTGCTATAGCCATTTGCCTCCAAATCTAACATTCCCTATAGGCCATAGTGGGTCTCACTTATCCCTGTACAGATATATCCAAAAGATGTAGGGCCTGGCACAGAGAATAGCCCAGTCAACATATGTGAAATAACTGATCAGTTTTCCGAAGAGGAAATTAGAGAAGGGAATGAAGGAGATCCATGATTTTGACAGACTCTTCCAAACCCAGTTAAAGAGTCCTAATTCTTTGTCCAAACCATGAAAAGCATTCAAGATGCAGCTTTATCCACAAAGAATGGCCTGGTTAGAAGCCTGGCTGTCCTAATTGAAATAATACAGTAATAATGATAGCTAATATTTGCATAGCTCTTACTAAGGACCAAGCATTGCTTTAAGTGCCTTATACATATTAACCCATTTAACCTTCACAATAAACCTATAAGGCTAGGACTATTACTAAACCTATTTATGGATAAAAATGTTGAGGCTCAGAGACTACAGTAATATGCCTGAGGACCTTCAGCTTGTAAGTAGGAGAGCTGGGATATAAGCCCAGGAAGTCTTACTCCAAAATCCACATGGTGGCCCTAAATATAGAAGGAAAATTCCCTGTGACCCAGAAAACTATGTGATTATGTTTCCTGCAAACTCAGGCAAGTTACTCATCATTGTTGGGCTCTAACGTCCCCCCATCAGAGGGTGGTTTCAGAGCCACCCTTCTCACCTTTGCAAAGTTTTTTACATGATGTCATGTGTCAGCTTAAGGCACCAGTTTAGGGAAAGAATGGGAAGGAGACTAAAACTGGCCAGTATGGGGGGGAAATCTGGGCCCCTTTCCTGTTTCTTGAAGGTGATGCTGTCTGCCTTCCATGCACAGAGAAGCCTCGGCTGGGTCCTCCCACAACTATCACCTCTTCTGCCAGCCGTAGGCTAATGATGAAGCAACATACACATGAGGCAGTATGTCCATCACTTTCCTCAATATCATCCTTACTGTCTAATTATAAGCCTGAAGTCATGCATCTGTTGTGGGTTAGCCACTGTTTACCTTCCCCACTTCAAGTCTGGCCACTCTCCAGCTGGCACACTCAGTCCAGCCAAACCACACCCCTGCAGTCCCTCAAAAGTGTTTTTCTTTCTCATGCCTGGTATTATACACAGGTGCAGGCTGTTTTTCTAATCACTATGTGTTGTCCCTCACTTGAATCTACCCCTCTGACTCCCGCTTATCTTTCAAAAATTAGCTCAGGCATCATCTTCTTTAAGATTTCCTTGGAACTCAATCTCTGCCATGCTCTACCTCACACCCTCATTTGTGTTTCTTTACCTGTGATGACACAGTATTGTCATTATCCCTTTGATTCCCTGAGTTCATAAAACCCTGAGGGCAGAGACTGTTTCTCTTATTTCTATTCCTCAAACTGCGAGTAGATGTGATCAATAAATATTGCTACATAAGTAATAAGTTATGTGCAATAATTCATCACATAACTGCAATGTATTCAGCACTTCATATTTTTCTCAGGTGTATCAAGAAGTTAAGGTAGTTATATGTGTGTATTTGTATCCTACAACAGAAACAAAGTTTGGCCATATCCCCAAGTAAAAAATAAACTGTAGGGGCTGAAGCTCAAGTCCTATGTCTTTAAACTGCATTCAATGAACCCCAAATAAATAGCATTTTTCCCTGTCTAGGTTTTGGAAAAATTGGAAAATAAATAACAGTAAAGAGAGAGACCAAAGTGTCAACTATATTACTGCAAGAGGCCAAGTTGGAGGACATGGCCTTAGGTCCCTTGGCCAAGTGACTTGCAAATATCTAACTCTAGAACTGGGCAGACCAGCCCACCAGTCCAAGGCATTCCTGAATTGCCTTACCTGATGCCTGCCAAGGTAAGACCTAAGGAATTAGTAAGCAGAGAGGAACAAATGCTCTCTACAGATAGACCTCTTCCGAGAGAGAAGGAAGCTTGATCTGAATGAGCATGCCTAGTTATTGTTTCCAAATTTACCAACCAGAAAAATTACTATAATTCCCCCTGAGAAGGGGCAGAGAAAGGCCAGATTCATGCAAAGATAAAATCCCTTCTCATAGAAAACCACAGTGAGGAACAAAAAATGCTTGCATAACTCTAACCATAACCCAAAAGACAAGCTTTAAGATCAATTTGTTTTTTGTTTTTGTTTTTGTTTTAGTAGATAAAGGGTCTCCCTATGTTGCCCAGGCTGGTATTGAAATCCTGGGCTCAAGTGATCCTCCTACCTTAGCCTCCCAAAGTGCTGGGATTAAATGCATGAGCCACCATGCCCAGCCTTTCAGACAAACTTATAAAAAAGTTCCATTCCTCAGATAACCCCAGGTAGAATTTACCAAACCTGTTCACAGATTTTTTATTTTTTCAAAAACCGTAAGTTTGCAATCTCTATAAAACATCCAAGCAATGATGTCTGCAAGGCAATTGAGTCTAGATTCTCATAGTGCAGGGGTTAGGTCTGGGCTTAAGCTGTCATTGTAGGCGGCAACAGTCTATAGAGGTAATTAAAAAGAGGAGAGCAATGAGACTCCTTAGATAGATCAGATAGAGTGAGAATAGAAAGAGACTAAAACTCAGTCCCCTAGAACTCAATCACTTAAGGACAGAAAAGGAGGAGGAGACTATAGAAGGCACTGAGGAGTGGCCAGAGATGTGGCCAAAGGAAAGACCTGAGAAGAACTGGCTGTGTGAGCCAAGGGAAAGAGAGGTCGTAGTTGAGGGAGGAGCCATCAGTGTCCTGTGTTCCTGAGGGAACAAGCCTGAAATAAGGATTGGAGAAAGGCCATTAGATTTGAAGTGTGTGGGTCAATGGAGAGTCACGTTAGCAAAGTGATAAGGGCAGAATCCAGAGTGCAGATGATGGCTGGAAGTTGACCAATACTTGTAGATAACTTTTAAAAAGTTTTGTGGGGTGGAAAGGTGGAGAGCTAGGGCAGTGGGTGTATGTACAGATTAGGTTGAGGTAGAGAGTTTTTCTTCTTTTAAAAATACCCAGGTATGTAAGTGTGCTGGTGACAAAAAGGAGCCAGTAGAAAAGGAAAAGATGATGATGTAAAGAGAGGTGAGACCCGATAAAGCGAGGCCCGTGAGGAAGCAGAAAGGTGACATCCAGAGTAGAGGTGAAGAGTTTGGGAGCATGGATTTAGAATCAGGTAAATGCGATTCAAATCTCATTCCTTGTGGTCTGACCTACAGCAAGTTATTTAGCATCCCTCCTCCAACAAAAGATCTCAGTTTCCTCACCTGCAAACTGAATATAATAAATAACATCTTCCTAAAGGGGTCATTAGGACTGTTAATGAGTACTTGATTTTCTCATTCTTGGTACATGTTAGGCACAATTATTCATCCCAATTAACATAGGCAAGGACCTCTGATTTGCTTAGTCCAACAAAATATAGACGTAAGTAATGTGTAGCATTTCCACGTTGAAGCTTTGGGAGTTAGTGTGTGCTTTACCATTTTCTCTTCCCTCTCTGTCATGACAATCTCAATGTTCCTAAGTAGCTTCCTTGTCACTCTGAGTCCGAGAGTGAAAACAAAGATAACATTGAGTAGAGTCAGCAGCCCACCTATGATGAATATGTAACATGAGCAAGAAATAAACCTTTGTTGTTTCAAGCCACCTAGATTTCTGGAATGCTTGTTACTGAATATCAGTAAGGATGTAATCTATCCTTACTGATATACCACTTTGTAAAATTACTGCAAGAATTACATGCAAAAATAGGTAATATGGCCTAGAGAACAAGATAATATGAAAAACAGAAGCCAATTAATAAATAATGATTCATTTTACCTGTTGGGAGCTGTAAAAAGTGCTGCTCTTTGGATAAAAACTATTTGGAGTTGTTTGTAGATGCAGAAATTGTTTTAGTAGCATTTGGTGACAGCTGACATTTATTGAATCATTACTACAAGCCAGATTCTGGATACAGAAAAATTCCTTGCTCTTGCTAGCGTTTATTTCTCCTATCCCTGAATCACTTCCAGTGATCCTTTTCAACCAACTAGATATTGTATGTCTCAGGGCAAAAGGGGGCTCTGGGAATCATGTAGTTCAATGTCTACCCAATGTCAGAGCTTCCTTTACAATCTTCCTGGTATGTAGACATCCGAATTTTGCCAAATCAATCTCTGTGGCAGGTTGCTTGCTACCTCATGAGCCAGTTGTTGGACCGTAAGTTCTGAAATGTTAGGGCCCATATTTGTTGTGTTCACTTTGGAATTTCCTGTGGCCAGCATAGTACCTGGCAATTCAGTGGAAAGTCAATGAGTATATATTAAAAGAATGAATGACCATACAAACCAACTTTTTTAACTCTAGTTTTCATCTTCCTTGTCTGTAAAATGGTAGTAATAATACTAAACTCAGAAGACTTTCAGGAGGTAATGCATGCACCTGATACATCATAGAAGCTCTATTAGTGTTACTTCCTATCCCTTATCTCATCTCTTCTTCTGAAACAAAGCACAACATAAATTAATGCTGGAATGCAAATTAAGCCAGTCACTGGTCTTCCAACTAATATTTTATAGCCGAATTTCTGAGTAATTCCTGGAACAAAAGCATGATATATATAGTGTGCACTTATAATCATGTACTTGTAGATGTTTGGAAGGCAGTATAGTTCAATAATGAGAAACTCAGGCTCTGGAGTCTGACAAAACTGGATGAAAATAGTTCTCCTTGTCAATTGCCTGACCTTGTAAGTTTCTTATACTCATCAGTAGCCATCAAACCTTCTTATCTTCAAATGAAGACATCTCATAGGGTTGTTGCAAAGTCCAAAGGAAAAAAAAAGATGTTAAGTGTTCAGCACAGAGTCTGCAACATAGCAAGTAATTTTTACTTATGTGATATTGATGTTATTCATGTAGGATGTTAAGAGAGCTTAGAGACCATCTAGTCTTAGAGACCCCCCAATCAATTCATAAGAGCTAGATAATTAGATTCTGTCTAAAATGTGTTGGCTTTCATTACCTCCCACTTCTATAAATAGATACAGTCATCTTGGACTATCCTGATATATAAGTCAGGGTAATAGTAGCTGCTGTAACAAATAAATCCAAAGTGTATATGGCTCATATATACTCATATAAGTTTATTTCTCATTCAAGTTCAGACTTGGCTTTCCCAATTGATGAGTGGCTTTCCTCCAAGTGATGAGTTAGGGGCATAGGTTATTTGTGTCTTCAACACATGACTTCTAAGGACATCAAGCTTGCCTACATCAAACTATTGGGAAAGAAATGAGGAAGTGGTAAAGCCATATCTGTTTTTTAATTATCATGCCATGGAAGTGACACACATCTCTGCTGCTCACACTTTTTTGGGTGAGAACTAGTCACATGGCACCATCTAAATGTAGGGGGTGCTGGGAAATATCATAGCTACCTGGCTTGGCAGCTATTTCCCAGTGAACACTCTATTCTAATTCTATTAAAGAAGCAGCAAGAATTTTGATGGTCAGTTAGCTGTATCTCTCATAACTGATAAGCTTATTGTCATTGTACTTTCTTTGCTGTGATTTGCATGGTCCTAGAAGGAAGGTTTTAATTTAAGCATCAGCATCCCTAAAGCAGTATATTACCATGTGGCATAACTCATAACAATTTCAAATGAATATCACGATGGAAGCAAGAAGTAGAATGTGGAATGTGTTGGGAATGGGAAGCAGGAAGTGACAGAAGAAACAAGAGCAAGTTATAATTGAGTAGAGCTAGGAGAGGGCACTTTACATACAAAATTTATGATCCTCACAAGAATCCTTTAGAGAGAATGTACTTCCCATTCAATAAACAAGAAAATTGAGGCTCAGAGAGGGGGCATGGCTTGCCCAAGGTCACAGAACGTGAAACTGCAGACCACAGATTCAATCCCAGATTGGTCCAAAGGCAAATCAAACGTTCTCTTTCTCTCTCCTTATGTCTCTCTCTCAAGGCAAACTTAAGAGGAGTCTCTTAGTGTAACTCTTCCAATCTTCCTCACTGACCTGCTCTGTCCTCTAGTTGGCCAAACTTTGACCAATTCCCTTTCTTCTAGGAGCAGTAATCCTGCAAGTGGTTTTAATCCCCACTTCCATTGGCATTGCATTGAAGTCTCATCCATAAGTTTAATTACAAGCATAATCTAATGCTTACCCACTTTTATTAACTCCTCTAATCAAAATTTATCAGTAAATTTTTTATATTACATAAAGAGATATTAATAAATTCTGTTTATGGGCAAAATCTGTGAATTTTCCCCTTTAAATAACCCAACATTCCCCTACACCTCACTCAAATCCTATCTATATCTTGGCAGCAATGTCCATACTACTTTGAATGATAGAAAAAGAGATAGGAGCACAATTGTTAGAAGAAAAATATGAATTTCCCTATTGTGTTTGACTTTACCTTTTCAACACAGATTGTGATCCTAGTTTTCAGGCATAATTAAAAATATTAGCTTCATTTGCTGTAGGTAATTTCCTTATAAATGACTCATATTTATCTAGTAAATTTTACCCACCCCTCTCATCCAGGAGGTACTCATCAGCCACAGAGAGCCAAGTACTAAGTTTGACACTGATGGATACTTATTTTTGATCACTTCAATTTATAGGAATTTTTCTCTGTCTACATACACACACACACACACACACACACACACACACACAGCACAGAGAAGAGAATCCAGTACAATTCACAGGGAGAATTAATTAGTGCATATCAAATGTGAGCTTGACAGGGCTATGATTTAAATACAAAGATGCCTGAAGAATTATGATTCAATATTTGAGCTCCATGCTAGTCTGATGCTATTGTATCCACCTGAACAAATACAGCCTAGAATGCTACATTCTCTGCAGCTGTTTGAGTCTCTCCCTACAGGGTGGTAGGTCTGAAGGGGCCTTTTCTCTAGGGGAAGAGGGTGGGGAAGGATCCTACACAGGACTCAGGAAGCTGGAAGACAGCTGGAGGGAAGGAGCTTCTCTCTTCCATGCTTCTCTCTGCTGCCAGGAAACAGCAGTTCCATGAGGAGAACAGAAGCATCCAGACAGCTGGGTGTCCACATGGAGACTTTTACCGAGGATCTGACACATTAACTGTGGGACATCTAGTAAGTCCCTATATCCCTGCTGAGCCTCACTTTTCTCATTCATAAAGATAATATTCTTGCCCCTCATAAAGTTGCTGAGTATTTTTAAGCATTTACATGTTTGGGGCAATCATTTATGCGAGGCTCTGATCCAGCATTTGCATGCAGTTTCTCATCCATTCCTCACAAGAATCCTATAAATCCATGGATACAAAAGGGAACCAAGGAACAGAATTGGAGGACTTTTCTCAAACATACTAGAATAGTAAATGATATTGTGAATGATGACAAAAACAAAATAATCTACTTAATAAATTGGCAAAGAGCTTGAATAGATATGCTCCAAAGATTATACACAAATGTCTAACAATCTGTAGTCCATACTCTTACTGTAATCAGTTTAAAATAATTCAAGTAGGCTGGTGCAGTGGCTCATGCCTATAATCCCAGCACTTGTGAGGCTGAGGTGGGTGGATCACCTGAGGTCAGGAGCTTGAGATCAGCCTGACCAATATGGTAGAACCTCATCTCCACTGAAAATACAAAAATTAGCCAGGCATGGTGGCATACACCTATAGTCCCAGCTACCAGGAAGGCTGAGACAGGAGAACTGCTTGAACCCAGGAGGTAGAGGTTGCAGTGAGCCAAGATCATGCCACTGCACTCCAGCCTGGGCAACAGAATTATACTCCATCCCAAAAAAGTAAAAGAAAATACAAGTAAAAAAAGAAATGTATTTGCTCTAACAACTAAACTCTTAAAGGAGTCTCCAACATTTGTTCTGGCTGGAGACAGAGATGCTCAAACAGTGTCATCAGGGTTCTTTCTTTCTCTGCTCTTCTACTCTTTGCAGGTTCATCACATTCTCCCCTACTTCCATGGGGTCAGCATAAACAGCTGCAGGTGCCTCCAGTTTATATTATTTTTACAGTTCATGACCATTGAAAGAGAGTATCTTTCAAAAAAGGTCCTTTGAAAAAGTTCCAAGAAGACTTCACTTGGCCTTTCTTAGGCCTAACTCATCTCTAACTGTGATCTGGGAGTCAGAACCAGGACTGAAAGGGGGTGGTGTGAGGTCATCCTTTACTAAATCTCCTGGAGTAAGGAAAGATGATTTCCCAGAGAAATAAGTGCTGAGCAGGCATCAGTATATGTCAATCTCATTAGGATTAAATAAGTATATAGCAAGAATCTACTAAACAATACATTCTATTTTTTAACCCAACAATGAAATCATTCCTAAAATGCTCTTTGAAAAGTTCTTGCTTCCATGCATTAACATATATTTAGGTCATTTGATTTGGAATCTCATCTGTTCCAAGAAACCTTGTATTCCCTTCCCTACTTTTCCATCCCCCAAACTCCCTATTGCAGTCCCTGTCATTCCTGGCTGGTATGAGAGTTATTTATGGCCATATCTGTCTGTCCAATTACTCACACATAACTAGATTCTGAGACAGGCAGGGACTTAATCTCATTGTCACAGAGTAGAGTTGGATGCTTGGGCTTTGCAAACAGAGATCTAGATTTGAATCCTAACTCTGCCACTTATGAGCTATATGATCTATTGAAGTTACTTATCCTTCTAAACTTAAGTTACCTCACCTATAAATTTAGTGATAATATATATCTTTAATTTAAAAAGTTATTCTTTTATGGCCATACTTTACATCATAATGGAGTTAAACTAGCTTATGAAATATACATAATAAGGTAAAAAATACATATTAGAGCCAGTGAAAGTATAAATTACAGTCGACATTGAAGATCTAAGTGAAAGTAAGAATACAAATATATAGGCCTTGATCATTGTTAAATTATAGGTCATATATAATGATTAAGAACTGAGCTACATCTTTCCAAGAAACAATTAGAAAAAGGAAATTTGGGTAGCTAACTGATTTCTCCTCCATATGTAGCAGAAACATGAAGAAGGACCATTCCAAGTCCTCATAAAAGTAGAGCTTTTCCTAATCTTTGTTTCTAAATACTCAGCCAAGGGGACATTAGGGGTGAATGAGATCTGAAACAATATGTGTAAAGCCCCTGGTTGCTGTTTCAAAAGAGATGTTTCCAAAGACACAAATAAATGGAAAGAGTTTCCATGTTCATGGATTGGAAGACTTAATATTGTTAAGATGTCAGTACTTCCCAGGGAAATCTACAGATTCAATTCTTATCAAAATCACAATGATAATTCTTGGAAAAAGTAGAAAAATCCATCCTAAAATTTTTGGCAAATCTTAAAAGGCCCCGAATAGCCAAAACAATCTTAAAAAGAAACAAAGTTAGATGTCTTACACTTTTTGATTTCAATATGTGTTACAAAGCTACAGGAATCAAAACAGTATAGCACTCTCTGAGAGACAGATATATAGCCTACTGAATAGAATTGAAAGCCCAGAAATGAACCTTCACATATATATTCAAAGGATTTTCAACAAAGGTGTCAAGAACACTTAAGAAGGAGAAGATAATCTTTTCGACAAATGGTGCTGGAAAAATTGGAAGTCCACATGTAAGAAAACAAATTTAGACCTTTACATGATACCCTATATAAAAATTAACACAAAATGAATCAAAATGTAAATATAGGACCTAAAACTATAAAAAAACTTTCAAAGAACACATAGGAGAAGAGCTTCATGACATTGATTTGGCAGTGATTTCTTGGATATTACACCAAAAGAAGAAACAATAAAGGTAAAAATAGGTAAATTGGACTACATCAAAATTAAAACTTCTTTACACTAAAGGACATAATCAAAAGAGTGAAAAGGCAAGCTTTTGGGAGAAAGTATTCATAAATCATATATCTAATAGAGGGTTTAATATTTAGAATATATAAAGAACTTCTGCAACTGAACAACAACAACAAAATAATCTAATTAGTACGTTGGCAAAAAACTTGAATAGTTATTTCTCCAAAGAATATATACAAATGGCTAATAAGAATATACAAAGATGCCTCAAATCACTAATCATTAGGAAATGCAAATCAAAACCACAGTGAGATAGCACCTTACACTCATTTAAATGTCTGTTATTGAAAACAAAAACAAAACAAATAAACCATAAAAAAACAGAAATTAACAATTAGAGAAAATAACAGAGTGAAGAAATTGAAAGCCTATGTACTTTTTGTGGGAACATAAAATGGTTCAGTTGCTACAGAAAATTGTATGGTGGTTCCTCAGAATTAAAAATAGAATTACCATTTGAACCAGCAATTTTGCTTCTGGATATATATCTAAAATAAATGAGAGCATAGTCTCAAAGAGATATTTGTATATCCATGTTCATAGTAGCATTATTCACAATAGCCAAGAGGTAGAAGCAACCCAACAACAAATGACTGAATAACAAAATGTGTTGTATATATGCCAATGGAATACTGTTCTGTCTTAAAAAAATTTTTTGACACATACTACAACATGGATGAACCCTGAGGACCTTATGCTAAGTGAAATAATCCAGTTACAAAAAGACAAATACTATATAATTCCACTTATATGTGGTACCTAGAGTAGTCAGATTCACAGAGACAGAAAATAGAATGGTGGTTGCCAAGGGCTGTGGGGAAGGAGGGAGAGGTGCTTACAGAGTTTCAGTTTTGCAAGATGAAAAAGTTTTGAAACTTTTTCAATGACATGACAATGTGAATATACTTAACACTACTGAACTGTATACTTAAATATGGTAAAATTATAAGTTTTATGTTATGTGTATTTTAATCAGCATTTAAATTTTTAAAAAATTTTTAAAGAAAAAAGAAACCAATGTGGACTCTTTTTCTCTCTGTTCCTAGAAGAGCTTTTCACAAAAGAAGAATGGATAAAATCTGGTTGGGAAGTTCTGGGAAATCTACACAAAGAAGACACTTAAACTGTGTCATGAAGAACTAGCAGACACCTTCAAAGCAGAGAACAAGCAGAATGTGTAAAGCATATGAGGGAGTAGTACACACCTAAGGACCTGGAAGAAAAAGTGTGTGCTGAGTAGAGACAGGGATGGTTGATGAGGCTGGAAAGAGGCAAGGTTTGCCTACCCCATTAAGGAGCCTGGACTTTTACCTGGAGGGGTCTAGAGTTCAATTACGCACAAAATGGATTAAAGTAACCAAAAATGTCGTGTCTCAACGACTTGAGAACTGACTATTTCATAAATTATCTAAGTCTTGTCATTCTCTCTATTCTGTTTTCTTTTTTTCATTTCACTAATTATTAACATATATGTCATATAAATAAAGAATGATAGAGATTGTGTAGATCATGAGATCATGACTTGATGAAGGGGAGTGTTACATAGAGTTAATTTGGGGTGTAAACCCTCTTTGTTAAGGGTCTCCTTTCGTGTCCTGTCCAGCTTGCAGAGACAGCTTGTACATTTAAGAAGCATTTTCTGACTGCTGATTGAATAAAAGAGAGAGAGTTTTAAAGCCTGTTCCTGGCACTTAAGCTTTCTCTGGGGCGGAGTCATTATTCAAATATTATACCTGCTAAGGGATTTTAAGATGAGATTTGAGCTTCATAGGAACCTCCCAACCATGGCAAAACATTCCTGCACTGGGAAGTTCCTATTGCCTCTGATGCTCAGTTCTCAATACATGGAGCTGGCAAGGTCATTCTCAGATTCATCTGAATTCAATTCTTCTTTCATTCACTCAGTCAGTCAGAATCTCCTAAGGGTAGTGCATTGCTCTGGGAATTCAGTCATAAATACAGCCTAATCCCAGCCCTGGTGGAAATCATGGTCTAAAAGAGAGAAAAACATATAATTTATAATAAAATAAATTAACAAAGGATGCTCTTCCATAGCATCATCAATGCTATGTGAAAGTTACCCCTCCATGAAGTCTCTCTTGATCCCATACCTCTGTCTGTTTTTCTGTCCTGTGAACCCCCAGAGCAGTTTATTCTCCATGCTACTAACATAAGCCCCAGCCAATTCTTCCCACTTATGTGGCTGCTGGCGAATATTTTCCATCCACACCTGGTTGTAATCTGCTTCACATCAGGGGCTTTCTCACAGTGGCTCAGTGCATCTCATTGGTTCATGTTTCTGTGCATTTGCTCATGCTTTTTTCCCAGTTTTCATCCTTTGTCTGCTGAACTGCTATTCACATTTGAAAGCTCATATAGTTTGGCTCTATGTCCCCACTCAGATCTCATCTTGAATTATAATCCCCATGTGTCGAGGGTGGGACCTGGTGGGAAGCGATTGGATTGTGGAGGCAGTTTCCCCCATGCTGTTCTCATGATAGTGAGCTCTAATGGTTTTATAAGTGTTTGACATTTCCTCCTACACACACATTCTGTCTCTCACCTGCTGCCATGTAAGATGTGCCTGCTTTGCCTTCTAAGATGATTGCAAGTTTCCTGAGGCCTCCCTAGCCATGTGGAGCTATGGGTAAATTAAACCTCTTTCGTTTATAAATTACCCAGTCTCAGGTATTTCTTTTATAGCAGTGCAAGAACAGACTAATACAAAGGCCCAGTTCAAAGGTTCCCTGCTATGTGAAGCTTTCCTTGATTTTATGGGCAGTCACTCCTAGCTCTTTGTGCCCACAGCATTCTCTTATTACTTCTATCATAGTATTTACTGCACCATTTTGAAATGTATTAATTTACCTGTCTGCATCTCTTCCTAGGCAGGGCTAGAAGAATGTGATGCTTTATCTGGGATATAGAATTGGGCAGTGCACTAGTTAAGGTAAAGCAAACTGCTCTAACAAATAAAACCTGAAATGATTCAGTGCATGATTTTCAATCAGATTTTCCTGATCAACAGCAGTGGGGGCCTGCACTCCATGAAGTCATTCAGGGACCAATATGATTAAAATTCTGCCATGTTTCATGGCATCCAACATCTCTTTCACCAAGTCAGCAGGTGAATGAAAAAATAACTGAGAAGGCAAACTTTTCCTTAACCACCTCAGGCCAGAAGGGGCATACAAAGGTCTCTGTTCATATCTCACCAGGAATGTGGCCCTTGCTGGAGAAGGAGATAATTTAAACTGTAAACTCTGGCCTGGAAGCCACTTTTCAGTGATGATTCTACACTAACAGGAGCAGAGATATTTGGAGCACAGCTGGCCATATCTAACAAGGTAACAAAAATGGACTCTTTAAACATAAACCTACACTACTCAGGAGGTAATAGTGAATTTCTACCTGAAGCTTTCTGGGAAGTTCAGCATTTAGACACTAAAAGAAAAAGTTGATGCAGGAAAAATTCTCAGATTACTAAAAGGCACTTAGCAGAAAAAGTCTACAAACGGTATGGGACAATAAAAGATAATGCCACATAATTTGATCCTGTAATTATAGTTACTTCTTCCCAAAGAGCTGAGAATAAACACTCTAATTACTCTACAGGTTATATGAAGATTAATAAACCTGACTCCTGCAGAATACATAGCTTATAAACAGAAAAGATCAAGACTAGGCCTGGCCCATTATTAGACTGGTCTCTGGGTGCAAGAAGGAAGGGGATTGTAAGGTGAGAACCTAATTTGTGCCATAAATCCAAATAAGCATTTTTATATAAATCATTTAAACTTATTCTCACAACCCTGGAGCAGGGTATTATTGCCTTCATTTGCATATGAGGAAACTGAGTTTCACAGAGGTGGAAGTACTTCTCTAAAGCAGCAGCTCTGGGATTTGAGCCCAGAGCACTAAGCCCATACTCTTTCCAGTATACCAAGTCCCTCCATGGAGAATGGTTTGGTTGTAAATATGCAGCTGCCATGCTTATCTTCCCAAAAGCAGATGTTGTCACTGCAGATGTGGTCCCTGAAGTAACCCAGTGGCTGAAAAGAAGGCTTTCTGACGAGATCTAACCTTCAAATGCCTCCTTCTGCCCATCAGTCAGAGTCTTTGCTGTGCCTTTGCAGATGGGCTCCATTGAGCTCTCATAGAAACGATGTCTGGAATTGGTCTCTGTCATGCATTTATATTGGCCTCATCAACAGGATGACTCCAAGAGATCAGGCCTAACCATCTGCACATGCTGAGTGGGGGATTCCAGGAAGAAAAGAGTTACTTTTAGCCAAGCAGCAGAAAGCAGAGGCTGCCATGGAGTGGGAGGAGAGAGGACATGTCTTCACATAAGGGTATCTGCAGTGTGAGCTCCAGAGAGGGGAAACGTTCTCTGTATAAACCTGACCTCCTCTAAAGCAAGTTGCTCCCACCTCCTGTGGAGTCACCCATGTCTACTCTTTCTCTTCCATGCTTTGCTTTCCTTAGCCACACTGTGTTCTCTTCCTTTCCTGACCTCCTTTCTCTTTCTGGGCATTTAGCAAAAGGGCTGCAGCTGGTGTGGAAACAAGAATAGGGGCAGCCTAGCATGAGAATCAACAGAATGCACTTTGGCAATGGATACACCTGCATTCCAACTCAGGTTCAGCCACCTGAGACCTTGCACATTTTATTCCACTTCTCTTGAGTTTTAGTTTCTTTGTGTGTAAAATGGAGATTGTAGCAATGCCTACTTCATAGGATTGTTATAAAACCAATCATGTAAAATGCTGAGCTTAATATATGGCATACTTGACAATTACCCAATTTCTGGTAGAATTTTTTACAGTCAACAAATAAGAGATGAGAGATTTAGAATTTCTAAATCCTACCTGGCACTTTCCAGCTTCATCGTGTTGGGCAAGTCATTTAGATTATCTCAGTCTCAGCTTTTCCATCTGTGATAAAGAAGGAGGAGGAGGAGGAGGCCACCTGTCCTTGGATCTTGGAAAATTGATAAGTGTTTCAAACGAAGTAATATTCATGAAAGCCATGGAGGCAGAAAGTGGGAGTGGCAGCCAAAGAGTGCATGGTCTATTTACAGAAGCAAGACCAAGAAAGTTATCTGACAATCCTTAAGGTGATCTTACTTTCAAGACCATAAGAGTCAAAGAGGCTAACAGAATAATGATCTATAAGGGCTCTAAGGGGAGGTGGGATGAGCCACATCTTTGTACATGGGTGGAGGTTGGCAGAGGGGAGAGGATCATCCCATTAATGGTTGAGTGGGTACAGTCTGTGTGTTTAGGAAGAAAGACTGATTGAGGCAGTTGAGCAATAAGGACACTGCTTTGCCTAAATCATTATCAGGCTTAAAGGACAGTAATGATACAAGTAGGATGGGACCCCGTGATGGAAGGGAATTGGAGAGAGAGCAAAATATAGACATTTTATTTCAGATTTTTGATGTGACCATTGTTTTCTTTGCCTACTCAGCATCTATTACTTTGATTTTTCTGTGGGGAGCCCCCACCCCAACCAATTCCAGGAATTTGAATTGAGGCTGACAATTCACCCAAGTGTTGAAGCCTGAAACCTGGGATTCTTCCTTGACTACCTTCACCCTTCCCATCCAGGCGGCCCTCAAATTTTGTAGATTCTGCCTCCTTAATACCTCTGATCCACCCATTTCTCTCATCGCCACTAGCACCCCCCAATCCAACTCATCCTCCCCTCTCATCTGAATACATACGTCAGCCTCCTAGCTAGTATCCTTGCCTCCAGTCCCCTTCCCTCCAATCCATTCCACTTCCTTCAGCAAGAGTGGTTTTCTTCCTATAGCAAAGATGTTCCTCTCCTACTTTAATACCTTTTGATGGCTTCACATTACCCAGAGAATAAATTTCGAATGCTTTATGATGGCAGGTCCTCACTTACCTAGACCCTAGACCCAAGCTGCTTATGCACTTGCTTTATGATCTTAGGCAAGTTATTTAACTTCTCTGTTTCTCAGTTTCTTCATTTGCATAATAAAATGAATGTTATAATAATACATACTTTTTAAGATTGTTGTGAGGATTGAAGGAATGCATGTATGTAAAGCACTTAGAACAATGACTGGGACATTGTAGATGCTTTTAAATTGTTTCTGTCACCACTATCACCACCGTTACCACTACCACCATCATCATTACCACCCCATCATCATCATTGTTATCATCATTACCATCACCACATCTTCCTCCTCATCATCACTATTCTCATCTTTGTATCTCATGCCTTTTCCCTCTTACTCTGCTACAGCTAAACTGAGACTTAATTACTCCTAATGCCCCAACCATATCTCATCTCAGAATCTTCATATATGCTGCACTCTTTTCCTGGAAACTGACCCTTGGATTTCCACATCATGCTTCTTCATTTTTATCTTAAATGCCTCTTCCTCAGAGAAGCCTTCCCTGACTACCTCAGATGGGGGTATGATGCTGTTACATTGAATCTCACCCCACTTTGCAACTGGCATTTCCTTATTCAGTATGTCTCTCACTCACTTGACTGGAAACTGCGTAAGGGCAAGGACCGAGTGTGTCTCAGTGACTACCAGCCAGTTGTCCCGCTTGCTACCCTATCCACTCTATCATAGAATGCATTACCACACCTCACACCATTTCCTTTCCCTATGCCCTCTCATTTTCATAGTGGGAAGCATTCTTCCTAGTGGAAATAAGTTTTCTGCTTATTTATAGCATTCTTTTATTTGAAATTATTTTAAAAACTAACCAGAAGATTGCATTTTAATCCAACTAGCTAAATCATTTGAAATATTTATAAGGGCCATTTTCAGCCTTTGTTCTAGAAAAAAAAAGTGGGGAAATGTGAGGTGGGGAGCAGGCAATAGAAATCACATATGATTTAGAATGAGCAGAGCTGAGGCTCTGAAGGACAATCAAAAGCTGCCACTCTGCCCACTGGAAAGACATTTCCCAAAATAAAAGACATGCCATTCACTGACACTTGCATAGTCTTGAAACCATGCGTGTTCTGCCTTGTGCCAAAAGAGTTTGGGAGAAGAGGGAGCGGCTGCTCCCAGCTCTGTCGGCAGCCGCTTCTGAAGCTGCCATAGCAACAAGTATAGACTAAAAGCGATCCTTCCATATTAGGTGTGAACTGACTCCAGACAAGGAAAATAGCTTGCAGAGAAGAAGCCAACTTTGCTGGGAATCTCATAGGGAATAATTTGCCAGTGACCCATCCCCCCATGCCAATTGCCTTTCACTCCCCAAACTACCATGTGAGTAAAGCAGACAGAATTAAAAAAAAAAAAACTTTCCTTCAAACACCCAGACATACAGCCTTGCTTGGTAAAACTGCACTGGAGTCCTTCCCCACCCCCAAGCCCCAGCACTCTCCTCTCTTGTTCTGATTCTCAGCTGCCTCAGTAGCCCATCCATCTGTCAGTGCACATATGGGTAAAAGAGGCAAGCCAGGAAGCAGACAGAAGAAGAATTTGTATTTCATAAGCATGTTCTCAACAGAGGCGTAGAAAATACCTTCTGCAAAGCAGAACAGGGTGGCAGGTCTGGAGTAGTATCTGCTCAGCTAGGAATGACCCTTAAAATGTAGACGCTACGCTGTCATTTGGGTTTCTGGGGTAGACCCTGTCTCTGTCCCCATAGCTCTCTACCCTGACCACCCTCCTCCTTTCATTCACTCATCCATTCCCACCCAATGACAAGACTTTTGGTGGCACATTAAGTCCCAATTCCTGCCTTTGTCCTTGTCTAGGCTCTTTTCTTTACCGCTGAATCAGTTCAGATCAGAACCCTGACACATAAGTTATTGTGCAACCTTGAGCAAGTCACTTTGTCTCTGAGCATCAGTTTTTTCATCTGTAAAACAGGGCTAATAACATTGCCAAACTTGTAGGTAAATTGTGAGGATTAAATGAGAGAATTCCTGTAAACCTCTTAGACCAATGTCTGGCTCATAACAAATGATCAGTAAGTGTTATTTTTCCACCCACAAGCCTCATTTCCCAGCTCATTTTGTTGCTGCCCACATTGTCTAGTCTTGACAGATTTTGTCCTCAAAGGCAAAGTCCACAGTATTTTATTCATCTTTGTCATACTGATTTGTCTACAGTCCTAGTTACCTAATATACAATGCCTGGCTCAATGTAGGTGTTTAATACATATTTGTTGTGAAGAGGCATAAACTGATGGATGGGAGGATGAATGGGTGGGTAGATGCATAAATAATAGAGTGGAAAACCCACCTTTTTCTTGCCACATAGGATCAGGGAGAATCTGGGTCTCTGGCAAATCATCCAACAGAGATGAGTTTTCCAGGTGGGTTGACAGACTTGCATAGTCTTGAGGTCTTTTCTGACCAGAGGCTGTTACATGGAATTGGCTAGATGTTTCCTTCTCCATCCATATGGGAACTTGGGAATTTGGCTAAAATGCCGGTATTTTGTTTTGTTTCTCTTTCTTAGCTTGACACTGGGGCTTCTTTCCTTTCTCTCCTTGAGTGCCAGCACAGATGCCAGCTGGCCCATTGGCTCTGTTAACCCTTTCCAGCCTGCCCTTGAATGGCTCTGCCAATACTCCATATCACTTGGCTCTGCTGTGAACCCACATGGCTTCTTGCCTTATGATGTTTACACTGCTACCCTGCCTCTCTCTCTTAGTTCCCCCAACCTGGCTTCTCCAGTCGCACAGAGCCACATGAGAAGAGAGCTGGTATTAAGCATAGATCTGGAAGGAAGGCGATGCATAAAGCTGTCAGCCTTACCTTATGCCCAAGGAACAGTTAAGACCATTTTATAAACTAAGAAGTTAAAAATCACAGAGGCACAGTCACACAGCTGGGAAGATAGGGAGCCAGAACCCAAACCCAGATCTCTGACCACAAAACCTATATTTATTTTGCTAGACTAAAAATCTTCTCAAATTCATTCCAGTGAGATGAAGAGTTTTTCCTGTCCTTCTTTCTGTCCCATCTCCATAGCCTATCTTACATTCCTTGCCTCTTTATTATCTCTAATTTTACAAAGGGATAAACTGAGGCTCAGAAATAATATGAGATCTATATAAAAATGAAGCCTCATTATTGGAAAGGAAACAGCCCTCCAGATGATAGAATCCTGACCAAGCACACATGAATAAAAGCATCAGAGTAGTTCTAGAGAGTACATCTTCTGACTGCTTCAGGTCTAGCCTAACTCCAGAGCATCTTCTGCTTACACTGCAGCAGCATTTACTACATATGTTGAAATCATCTGTTCAGATATCTGCTTTCCATTCTCTGACTGAGACTTTCTTGATGACAGTGTTCCAGATATTTTGCTGCATAACCATGTGAAACATACAGGTTTACATGATTATCTCATGGATGCCAAAAAGGCTTTTGATAAAATTCAACATCCCTTCATGTTAAAAAAAATCTCAATAAACTAGGTATTGAAGGAACATACCTCAAAATAGTAAGAGCCATATATGACTAACCCACAATAAATGTCATACTGAATGGACAAAAGCTGATAGCATTCCCCTTGAAAACCAGCACAAGACTAGGATACCCCCTCTCACCACTACTATTCAACATAATATTGGAAGTTCTGGCCAGAGCAATCAGCAAGAGAAAGAAATAAAGAGTACTCAAATAGTAAGAGAGGAAGTATCCCATTGTCTCAGTCCAAGCTTCTTAAGCTAATAGGCAACTTCAGCAAAGTCTCAGGATATGAAATCAATGTGCAAAAATCACAAGCATTTCTGTACACCAACAACAGGCAAGAAGAGAGCCAAATCATGAGTTTACTCCCATTCACAATTGCCACAAAAAGATTAAAATACCTAGGAACATAGCTAACAAGGGAATTGAAAAACATCTTCAAGGAGAACTACAAACTACTCTCAAGGAAATAAGAGAAGACACAAACAAATTGAAAAACATTCCATGTTCGTGAATAGGAAGAATCAATATCGTGAAAATGGTCATACTTCCCAAAGTAATTTATAGATTCAATCCTATTCCCATTAAACTATAATTGTTATTCTTCACCGAATTAGAAAATACTATTTTAAAATTAATACAGAACCAAAATGAAGTTACCCAACTTCAAACTATACTACAAGGCTACAGTAACCAAAGCAGCATGGCACTGGTAAAAAAAAACCAGACACATAGACCAATGGAACGGGATAGATAACTCAAAAATAGGACCGCACATCTACAACTATCTGAACTTCAACAAACCTGATAAAAACAAGCAATAGGGAAAGGATTCATTAAATAATAAATGGTGCTGGGAAAACTGGCTAGCCATATGCAGAAAATTGAAATTGGACTCCTGCCTTACACCTTACACAAAAATTAACTCAAGATGGATTAAAGACTTAAGTTTAAAAGCACAAATTTAAAAAACCCTAGAACAAAATTAGGCAATATCATTCAGGACACAGACATGGGCAAATATTTCATGATGAAAGCACCAAAAACAATTGCAACAAAAGCAAAAATTGACAAATGGCATCTAATTACACTAAAGAGCTTCTGCACAGCAAAAGAAACTATCATCAGAATGAAAAGACAACCTACAAAATAGAAGGAAATGTTTGCAGTCTACTCATCTGACAAAGGCCTAATATCCAGAATCTATTATGTAAGGAGCTTAAACAAATTTACAAGAAAAAAAAAACCCTATTTAAAAGTGGGCAAAGGACATGAACAGACACTTCTCAAAAGAAGACATTTATGCAGCCATCAAACATATGAAAAAAAGCTCAATATCACTGATCATTAGATAAATGCAAATCAAAACTACACTGAGATCCTATCTCATGCCAGTTAGAATGGCAATTATTAAAAAGTCAAGAAATGACAGATGCTGGCAAGGCTGTGAAGAAATGGGAACATTTCTAGACTATTGGTGGGAATATAAATTAGTTCATCCACTGTAAAAGACAGTGTGGTGATTTCTCAAAGACATAGAACCAGAACTACCATTCGACCTAGCAATCCCATTACTGGGTATATACCCAAAGGAATATAAATTATTGTATTATAAAGATACATGCATATGAATGTTCACTGCAGCACTATTCATGAAAGTGAAGATGTGGAATCAACTGAAATGCCCATCAATTATAAACTGGATAAAGAAAATGTGGTACATATACACCATGGAATACTATGCATCCATAAAAAGGAACAAGATCAGTCCTTTACAGGGACATAGATGAAGCTAGAAGCCATTATCTTCAGCAAATTAGTGCAGAAGCAGAAAACAAAACATCACATGTTCTCACGTATATGTAGGAACTAAACAATGTGAAGCCATTGACATGGAGGGATCACATGCTGAGGCCTGTCAGGGCTGGGGAGAGGGAGAGAATTAGGAAAAATAGCTAATGTATGTTGGGCTTAATAACCTCAGCATTCTGGCTTAGATTCCAGTCATTTTCCCCCCATTAAACTACATGATTACTAGTGATGTCACTTAGAGTTCAATAACACATTATTTTAAAGTTTGAGGGAAATCATTAAAGTTTGGGCTTTCCCGGACTTGGTATGAAAAGTGGATACTTACTCCCACTGAACTATAAAAATGGAGTTAAACTTCTAGATCAATTTGAAAGGCAATTAATTTTCCTAAAATAAGAGCAGCTGTTCTTGCCAGTGAATATTAAATAGGAGTTTTGTGATTATTTGAATTTGCTATGGATTCTTACATGCCCTCTCCCCTCTTGATTTAATTCATGGCTTGTGTGAATTATCTAATTTGGAAAGAATCTATGCTAAAGCAATGACAAACAACATTGATACAAATTCATTTGACTCAAAAGATGGCCCACAGCAAACCAAGTAATACCTACAAGTATGTGGCATTAACAAATAAAGATATTCCTACTTGTAGCCAGCACAAAAGCTTTCCAAGAAGCTGGACACAGTACAATATGGAAAGAGCCTGGACTTGGAATAAGAAAGAAATTCATATGTTTTAAGCTCCTATCAATTCAAAACCACAAATATTGAGTACCGACTTGGTGACAGGTATTATGCTAGAGATGATGACATAGAACCCCTTCTTTCAAAGGGCCTGCAGTTTAGTAAGTCAGAGACACCAAGATATTCATGATCATGTAGTGGGTGTCTTGATAGAGAAGAATGTAAAGTTATTGACATAGAGTGGCATAAGAGCACCTGGAAGGACACCTAATCCACATTGAGGGGATCGGGGAAGAGCAGACGAGGCTCTCTAAAGACGTTAATGGATCTGAATTGTGATCAAGATGTGGATATTGGAATGTCAGAGAAGGATTTGTAAGAACATCATAGACAGAATGAGCAATATGAGCAAGATGTAAAACAGCATGATATGGGAAAAGGGGACTGTAAATTTTTCCATATTACTAAAGCACAACATGTCAGGAAGGAAGCAGCAGAAGGTAAGGGTAGAGAAGTAGGCATGAGGCATGCAGTGTGCTAAGGACTTTACACACATTATCTAATCTATGCTTCACTGTAGTTGTAAAAAAAATGGTATTTCTCCATTTTACAGATGAGTAAAATGAAGGCCAAGATCAAATAATTTTCTTAGCTCATCTCTGAAGCTCTGAGTATGTCTCCAGAAATGCTGTATTCTGGCGTCACAAGAAATGTACACCATCCTTAGGGAGATAATTATTCATTTCTGGGTCTCTAGGCGCTTTTCGTTGAAATAAAGGGGACTGGACAGGATGCTTTCTCAAGCCACTGCCTGCTGCTGCAAGTTAGGATCCTTCAGGCTCTCCTGGCTGCCGGCTGCTACTGCAGAGCTAGAACCACGTGCTTGTTTTCAGTACCATGGAGAGGTGCCGCATTGCTGAGAGCCGCAGACCCGAGGGTCAGCCAATGTAGAGAAAACCAGGAGATCCACAAATCTTCCTTTAAACAAGACATCAACAAAGACAGAAGGGCATAAAGGAGAGGGAATATCATGAGAGGAGAGAGAAAGAGAAATTGTCCATCACCAGTATTTTCTTGAACAGAAGCGGAGTGATACGCTGAGTGAGACAAAGTGAACTAAATAAAAGGAATAAATTGTAGCAGCAACATGTCCTCAACATCATAATACAGATGCTGTAATCATACAAGGCTAATAGTCTGAGTCACTCCACAGCCATCGAAAACAAAGAATTGATGGGACAAGCCTTGCAGCTGCTCACAAAAACCAATAAATTAAACTTGCTGACCACAGCCTGGAGATAGGGGGCAGCACAATAAAATTATGTAACTGGTGGTTTATATCCTGAATAACACAGCCTTCTCTTCTCTTTCTCTTTCTCACCTTCAAGACAGGTGCTACATGGCCTCATGTTTCTTCCTACCACAATCAAAACTTCCTCTCCAGGAAGGCTCCACGACTTGATTTATACTAAGGTGTAAGTAGCTGCTAAAACTTAAAGAGTTATCTCTCATAGGAAAATCAGAAGCTTAGGGGTTGATTCACTATAAATTAAGCTCAATGAGAAGAGAGAAATTTTCTTTCTTGTTCACAGGACCTACAATAGTGTCTAACACAAGATATATGATCAATAACAACAACAGCAATAGCATTCACTAACACTTACTGAATGTTTACCATGTGTCAAGTGCTTCTTTGTGCTCTTTTAGTTCTCATAAGAGCAGAATGAGGTAAACAGTGTTATTATCCCAATTTTCATTGTGGGAACCTGGGACATAGTGAAGTTAACTTCCTAAGGTCACATAGATAGAAAATGTAAGATTCAAAACCACAAAAATCTAAATCCAAAACTCATGTTCTTAACTGTGATGGTTAATTATATGTATCAACTTGACTGTGACATAGAGTACCCAGCTTAAACATTATTTTTGGGTGTGCCTCTAAGGATGTTTCTGGATGAGACTGTCATCTGGATTGGTGGACCCAGTAAAACAGATTGCCCTCTCCAATACAGCTGAGCATCATTCAATCCATTGAGGCCCTGAATAGAACTAAAGGCAGAGGAAAGAATTTGTCCCTGTTTTTCTGAGTAGTGCTTGGGAAATTTTGTCTCATTGTTTACCACCTTCATACTGGGGCTTATACCATCAGCTTCTCTGATCATTACACCTCCAGATTCAGGCTGAATTATATCCCCAGCTTTCCTGAGTCTCCAGCTTGCAGATGGCACATCATGAGATCTCTCAGGGTCCATAATTATGTGCTCTGGAGAAACCTCATGCATTGACCATTGTACCATACTTATGAGAGGGAAAGATGGAGAGATGCACAGAGAAAATCAGAAAGAGGCAGTTATGCACATACCATAGCAAGAAATAAAGTATTATCAAAATTATTAAAATACTGTTAGAGCCTATGCTGTTATACTATGAGTATTAAGGATGAAAAATAATAATAATTCATCAATTCCATTCAACACATAGGCACTAGGCTAAGCACTTATGATACAGAAATAAAAAGAAAATATGTCTTTAATGTGTTCATGTCTAGTGAGGAGCAAGGACAAGTAAAAGACAAGATGGTCTTGTGAGTGTTTAGATAAAAGTGAGTGTGTTAGTGCTGGCGCTATGGAAATTCGGAGAGCAGGTGCATTTTCAGGGTTAAGGGTTGGAGTGTTGCAAGCAATATATGCTCTCTGCATAGATCACAGAAACTCCATAGCTGAGAAGTTGATTGGGTACTCAGGCCAAAAGGTGGAGAAAATACCCCGAGACACATGCAAAGATTGGTGGGTGTTGCTGAAATATTGGAGATCTTGTAGTCTAAACGAACATATTCTGTGATCTCTAGACTTAGCAAGTATTCTAAATATTTAATAGGAGTCAGTTTTGGTGCTTGGCACTTGGAATGTAAAAATGAGCAAGCTTACATGTTTCCTGCCTTCACTGGGATCACATTATAAAATTCTACACTTGCGAATGGTGAAGTGGAGACCCATAAGAAACCTCACTGAGGTGAAACTGAGGTAGAGTTTCCTTCCAAAGATTGCACAGTGAGGCATTGATAAAGCACAAACTCACGCCAAGGCTCGAGTCTGCTGCCACCTCGCAAGAAATGATCATTGAATAAATGAGTGAGTAGTGAACAAGAAGATATTGTAAAGTTCTTTGGTGGGCAAAAGAAAAAAGTCACCTAGTTAGTTAGATGAAAGTCATGACTTGAGTCTGGCTTGACTATGCAGATATCTTCATGACATCCGCCAGCTATCAGAGTGGCCTTGAAGGCCTAAGTCTTCATCTTTGACATCAGCTCTCTCTCACTGCAGCTTCTCAGTGGTTCCCTGTATCCCCATGTATTGTGCATTTTGTTTCCATTTATTTATTGTTTCTGCAAATCGTCAGCTGAGCCAAGAAAAATCAAAATAAAAAATGTCTTCCTAGAGCAGCCTCAGAAAGCCCCAGGAGAGATGGCAGCAGTCATAAGAGGGGTAAAATAACCCAGTAGAGTATAAATAAAGCCTGTACAGCAATGGAGAGGCTGGATTGCATCATCTTTTTCCTACTTACCACTGGAAACCACAGGAGAATCTGACATGGGCAGGGTAACCTTTGGATGACCCAGCTATTGGCTGCATAGGCCAGCTCTTCAGTGTGGAAGACAGCACCCAGAGCCTGTGCTAGTGCCAAAAAGGGTTGTTTGGCAGCATCAAATTGGCCAACAGGCAGAAGCCATAAGTCCCTTCCTTTTGTTGAACTGCCTCACATTCTTCCAAAGTGGTCAGTCTTAGAAAGACCCAAGACAAAACATCCCAGAAACGTCCCAATGTGAAGTAATAAATGGATATTTTGGTGAAATCTGCTTAGCACTCTTTAGAGCAGGATTGGCTTCTCAGTGAGATACTCTGAGATCCCTCCTAGTTCACAGTTATTTGGACTCTGAGAGCACATTTTGATGACAGTGTTGGTCTCTGGCCCTTTGTAACTGGTGGTTCATATTCTGTTTCATTCAGCTTTCTCTTCTTCTTCTGATTCATCGCTGGGTCCTTTAATGTTTATCTTGCCAGATACTACAATCTAGTTTAACTTAGTAGAGTCAAGAAACTGACACCCTCCCAAACTACCTAAGTTCCACCAACAGATAAATAATATCACTTTTCATCAGACAGGACTTGACCATGTTGCCTATGACAATATCTCCTAAATGCCAGAGGCAATTTTAATTTTTGGAAAAATTACTTATTTTTATAAATCCTACAGAAATTAATTCTTAAAACCTCCATTCATAGCATTATCAGTAGCAAGTGGGTGAAAGGAAATTTTAATTCAACACCTACATGCTTCTGTTCCATTCAACTCATTAATTTGAGCTTAGAAATATTCATAGCCAATTAATAAAAGAAAAGATTTTTAAAGGGGAAAAAAATGTTTGTTAAGCACCTACTATTTGCCAGATACTATGCAGAGTCCTAAGGATACAGAAATAAAGGAGACACAGTTCTGTCTTTGAGGAACTTACCGTCTAGTCTTTGCTAGATGTTACAGAAACATGTCATGGAAAACATAAATCCAATTTCATGGTAAATGTATTATAGTCATGATATAGGCTGAAATGGGAGCTTGGAAGGAAAAGGTTAATTACAACATGCACAGAGTGGGGAAGGCTTCTGTAAAGTACAATATGGGCTGTGATGAATGGGACTTGGTAGCTACACATAGAGAGGAGCACATCTCAGATAGAGGATGCAATAATGCCAAAACTGGCATGGAGGATGTACACTTTTCTAAGGAGCAAAATGGCATATTTGGTCCAGAACGTGTGTTTGTGTGTGTGTGTGTGTGTGTGTGTGTGTGTGTGTGCATGTTTGCAAGTGTGTGAGTGCATATGTGTGGTGAGTGGTGATGAGAAAGATTTAAGGCTGAAGAGGATTCAAGTTCACTTTTGGTATTCTTAGTCATTAGCAAAGCACTTTATGGAGATCCCATAAAGTGCTCAGGGACTGTGGTGTTTGGAAAACCTTTCCTGACCACCTGTTGGTGGCTTAGGTAGCTCCTCCGAAGAACTACCATCTCCAAGATTTGCTATTGTGATTTTCTGTTGCTCCTGGTCTCCTCCCAACTGTGAGCCACATGAGGGCAATGACTATTTTATTCACAGAACTTCCATGCCAAGAAGGTTTCGGGACATAGGAGGTACTTGGAATACATTTGTTAAATTAAAGAATTATATTTGCCTTTAGTACCTTTGTCATAACTTCTCACATAGGTGAGAATTCTGAAGTCTGAGAGAGAAAATAATTGATTTCAGTTGCAAGGCCAGCCATGGCAAAATTGATTTCCAGATGTCCTTATTTTACGGGAGTGGAGGCGGCAGGGGAAAGCATTTTGTAACCATCTCTGTCAAATTTAGATCTAGAGAGACCACAATAGCTTTTGGAGTCACTGATCAAAATGTCCCCAACAGGAAGGCCTTCCTGACCACCTCCTCTCCCCTCACTTTCTAGCTCAAGTCATATTTTCTCTATGTGACTTGTATTACATACTTCATTTTTTTGTTTATTGATTTTCTTCTTTGAAAGAAGAGTAGATGAGAGTTTTTTTTGTCTGTTTTATTTATTGTTTTCTGCCCAGCACAGAGGACATGTCTGGCCTCAGGTGGAGACTCTAGATGTGTGTTGAATGACTTAGAGAATGAACAGTATGGAATGCAAGGGGCAGAGGTGCTAAAACAGAAACATGGCTATCAAAGGGAGACAGTCAGCTGGGTGCAGTCGCTCATGCCTGTAATTTCAGCACTTTGGGAGGTCAAGGTAGGTGGATCACTTGAGGTTTGACCATCCTGACCAACATGGTGAAACCCTATCACTACTAAAAATACAAAAAAATTAGCCTGGCATGGTGGAACACCCCCTATAGTCCCAGCTACTCAGGAGGATGAAACAGGAAAATCACTTGAACCCCAGAGGCAGAGGTTGGAGTGAGCCAAGATCATACCACTGCACTCCAGCCTAGGTGACAGAGCAACACTCTGTCTCAAAAAAAAACAAACAGAAGATAACAAAAGATGGAAAGAAAGAGAGAGAAAGAGAAAAAAAGAGGAAAAAAGAAAGAAAGAGAGAGAGAAAGAGAAAGAAAGAAAGAAAAAGGAAGGAAGGAAGGAAGGAAGGAAGGAAGGAAGGAAGGAAGGAAGGAAGGAAGGAAGGAAGGCAGGCAGCCAACAAGTCCCTACAGAGTGTCCACAGTGGTATAGAGCCTTCTTGTGAATAATCGGCCAAAGAGCAACAGTTGATTGTGGTCCTTCCTAAAGGACACAATAATATGATCAGTTGGCAAAGGCTATGCACAGAAACATCAAACGTCAAACAACAGTGTGTACTGAAGAGGTAGACAGCTGTAGGTGGTTGGGGCAGGAGAGAATATCAAGGACAGCTGAGAGGCAAAGTGCAGATCATGCGTGTTGCAATACTCCAGTGGCACATCCTGCTGAAGGCTCATGCATACGTTGACTGTCCTTTTCCTCTGTGCTTCTGCTTGTGCCATTCCCTTCACCCATGCGTTCTTCCTTAATGCTTGCCTGATTAGACTGTGCTCAGGCCATTGTTTTCATGGGAGGCATGTCCTTCTAGCTCATTTCTTCTCTATGCCTCCATGGTACTGTGAACCCATATTTATCATAACACTTGCTATGTTGGATTACAGCATTAATGGAAGACAGGATTGCTGTACAATTAAAAACCCAGGGTGGAGAAAGGATACCTGGTTTTGAATCCCAATCCACTTCTAGCTAGCTATGTTTACCTTGGGCAAATTATTAAACTCTCCATTATATCTTTCAAATGAAAATTATAATTAGAACCTACTTCATAGGGTTGTCTAGAGAAGCATATTAATTAATTTAAATGTTTCAGATACTTCAGACAGTGCCTGACAAATAGTAAGATTCAGTAAAATGTTACCTTCTAAAGAGTGCAGGCTACAATCCCAAAGCATCTTCTCTAGGTCAAGTGCTATACTGAGACATATTTATGTATGTCATCTCATTGTTCTTCTCAACAACCTTGCAAGGTAAGTAGCATTTAATCAACGTTTCCCTTGAAGAAATGGAAGTTTAATAGAATTTTTAAATGGTGAGCATTTAAGCTTCTTTCATTTATATTTAAGTGAAATAGGATTAGTAATGCCTATTTTAGAGTTGTGAGAATTAAGTGAGAACATGTATAATTTAGTAGAAGAAATAAAAGCTGGGATGAGTGTTTTAAATGACCTGTAACTTGGTGTTACTTGGATAGGTTGCTTTAAATTCAAATGAATATAAGGCTCTATAGGTGTAAGGGATGAGTATAAATAGCCCCTACCCTCGAAGAGCCCATGGTCTAGTGGACTGTTGCAGTGGCTTTAGGCCAGTGACTAGATCTCATTCATCTCAGAACTCTCCTGACCCAACTGCGCAATGCCTGGTACAGAATGAGCACTCAATGGCATGCTCTTGCACTGCTTCCTGACCTTGGTTCCAAATGGCCCTTGCTCCACTTCTCCTCGGGTTCAGGAGATACAGGGAATATAGGGAATGGGACAGACATATCTAATGGATGGCCTTGTATATGCTCTGGATCAAGGGTGATGATAATAAATGTTAAAATGGAAATTCCAGTAGAGTAATATAGAAACATGGTGAGGAAGAAAGTAAATCGAATTGGTTAGATTAGAGAAGGCTTCCTGAAAAAGTAAGATCCACCCTGAGTCTTGAAGGATGTTATAACTTCATGAGAAAGACATTTAAAAATGTAGTAGAACCAGGTTGAACAAATGAATGTTTCTATAGTAAGAGATTAAGAGAATGGTTCCCATCACTTGGGAAAGTTTCCTCCATTGCTGGGTAGACCAGATGACCCTAAAAGCATTTTCAAGTGAAGTATTACAATCAAAAATGTGATTAAAGAATATTATATATTGATAACATTTAAAATTATTGAAATCATGTTGAGGCTATCATTCACATCCTCATACATTGGATACTTTGTATCTTTACAATCTTTCTAAGACATTTCTAGTTGTGCTGCTCATTAGCAACTTCAACTTACTCAGATGAATGCTATGAATACTATAAAACTAATATTGTTTCTCTTTTTTTTCTGGCTAGAGAGCTTAAAGCCAAATTCATGGTGACTTGTAACAGCTTCACAGGATTACATATTAAAGTTTGCTGACTGATTCCACCACTGTCTTTATGCTATTTTCTTTGTATTATTGTTCCTTTGCCTACCTTTGCTCATTTATCTCATCTTTTTACCTGTATTATTCATATCTCTTGAAGATACTTCAAATCCTTTTGGAATAGGAGTGAGATAGGATATAAAGAAATTACCAACACTACATTGTTTATTGTAGCCCAAGGCCTTCGGCCGAGTAACAATGCATACAGTCTACAAAAGGAGCCTATGCTCTCCAGCAGATCTGTCGTCACTCCCAGACTGGAGCTGCAGGTGGGGCAGACATTCTATACGTCTGGATGCAATTTGTCACTGCACACACATGCTGGGGATGGTAGGAGAATTTAGAGAGTGAAGAGTCTGAAGACTAGAACTGAGCCAAATAAATGCTCTGATGGGGGCATGGCCCAGTCCAAAGGCTGACTCTGAATGTGAGACATGCCTGGAGGAGGCAAGAGCAACACCTTGCATCACTTTCTCCGGTGGCTGCCCAGCCTAGAGTGAGCACCCTTTCTCTGGGCTCCCAGATCCTTCCATGTTTATCCTTCTTTGCAGCGCCTCTTATTACTTTACTCTATGTGGAAGTATCTTACTGCATCTATTTACCTACCAGTCTAATTACTTCTCTCTTTTATGTATGTAAGAGTCACCAGGAAACATGTAAAATGTAGACTCCTTTGTTCTATTCCAAAAACATTCTGATTTTATGTCTGAGGCTCAGGAATCAGCATTTTCAACCAACAGCCCAAGTCATCTGAGGGTAGTCATTCATAGATCCTGGGAAATTGTGTCTGTATTGGACTACTGACAAAGGAACATTTACCTTGTCTCTAACCTGTAGCACCCAGCAGAGGGTCTGACTCAGAGTATCATACCTTATTTTACAGATGCCCAAACTAAGGCACAAGAGATTACATCACTTATCCAAAATTACCTACCTAGAGATTGGAGAAGCCAGGTTTAAAACTCAGATCTGACTGATTCCAAATGGTATGTCCTTCCCACAGTCCTAAGCAAGGAGGTATGATGGTTTACTTCACTGGTATCTAAGTAGTCTGTGCACTTTCAAAGAGGTATGCAAGATAATCAACTTGGATGTGAGAGGAACATATTAGAACTTCTATTCACATTTATTTTAATACAGCATTTAATTGTATTTTTGTATGTTTATGGCATATAAGCATAGGTAGAGAGGTGCATGTATACAATGAATAAATGAAAACATACAATGCATAAATAAACATGCATATATGGTGTTCTTCCTGAAAAATGCCTGTGACTGTGATAAGGGCACACAGAGCTTTTGACGACCACTGGTTTAGCTGTCTTTTATCTGTGATAGTAGCACAGCAGTGCACACATGCATGCATCTTAAAGATGCTGTATGTGGCATCTAACACATCTCTCTGGGACTTCTCAGGGGCCAGAGCAAGAGATGAATGAGCAGAATTACTGCAGGAGGATCAAACACTTCTGCTCAGAATTTGTAGAGCCTGCGCATTTGTCTTCTTGACTATCAAAGACTGACGGTGATATACTGAGCTTGCTAGTATATACCTTCATCTGCCACATACCCAGGGCCTGTCCATCCACAAGGTTCCTGGAGGCAGAGGCAAGCAGCTCTCCATGAAGGAGAGTGGCACAAGCCCCTAGGCTCAAGGACAGGATAAAAGCCTTCCTGTCTCTCCAGTGATTTCTACGGCTCAGCCCCATGGAGTTGCTAATAGAGAGGGTCACATTTAGAAACCAAATTTACTGAGCAGACAAAGTTAGATTTAGGCAAAAATGTGAATGCTTTGATGCCTCAGGATAATGTAGAAAACTGGGTAGGGGTGGGCTCTGCTTAGAAGAAAAGGGGGCTTCTGGAATATGTTTTTCAAGAGCCTCAGTTGGTGAAGAAATGTAGTTGTCAGAAATGAGTTTTTGTAAGGTAGTGCTGCTTTAAGAAAACTGGCAGGGAGAGAAGGCAAGTAAGTTGGGCTTCCTTGGGGTCACTGAGATGGCAGGGGCAGGACCAGTGCATACAGTTCTGCACTTTGTGCTGTGCACTGAGTGGGGGCAGTGAAGGGGCAGGAATGGGCCAAAATCCTGTCCAAATGCACTCTGCTTGCTAAACTGAGGCCTTGGTGTGGACCTATGTTAGTCAAGAAGGGGAAGCTTTTCCTCATTTGTCTTCTCAGAGAAGGTCCTTTTCCTTATTGGTCCTGGAGATGACAGGGTTGGGCTGTTTGTCTAATTTGCACAAAGGTGGAGTATGGGCTACTAGTGGCCATGGATAGAGTGCCCCACCCTCCGTAATGTGACTCCACATCATGGCTCAGAAATGTTCAGGAAATCTACAAGTATAGTGTTCCAGCAACCACTAGATCACCTGTGGAAGCTGCAAGTGTGGAGTTTTGAGTTCCGGTTAGCACATGCCATGTTCAAGGCTAATAGAAAAGCAGATTATGTGGGGGCAGAAGGAGGGTCATGAAATCAACTAAGTCAATAACTCACAGAAGTTCTGTGGAAGGCACTAAACCCACATGGGCCATAAAGCAGGTAGTTTCAGCCAAGTTTATCTCAACCTCTGGGAGAATCCATGAGACTTCTGGGTTACTGTAGAGCAAGCTTGTACAACCCATGGCCCACCGGCCACATGCTGCCCATAACAGCTTTGAATGCAGCTCAACACAAATTCGTAAACTTCCTTAAAACATTGTGAGATTGTTTTGTGAATTTTCTTTAGCTCATCAGCTATCGTTAGTGTTAGTGTATTTTACACGTGGCCCAAGACAATTCTTACTCCAGTGTGGCACAGGAACGCCAAAAAATTGAACAGCCCTACTGTAGATGCATTGTATTTCCCTGCACTCAGTATCATTAAGACCTTAATAGTCTGTTGATACAGAAGTTTAGAATGGAAAGAGCTCACACAAGGTAACTGAGGCCTGAAGGGATTGCTGGTATTTTTGACTCTGGACCCAGATTGCCTCGAGTGTGAATTCTGACTCTGTCATTTATTAGCTCTGTAACTTTGGACAAAAACAGTTAATCTTCCTATACCTCAGATCTTCATCTGTAAAATAAGAAAAATAAAAGCATCTACTTGATACGGTTGTGGTAAGATTTCTGTGTATAAGCCTGTCACATAGTAAGCAATATGGAGATACTAGATCTTATTAGCCTTATTATTTTTCCTTCTTTGATCTCATTTAATTTTCACCACCACCTTGGGAGCTGAGCAAGGACGTCTGACCTCCTCATTTTATAGTTCAGGAAACTGTAGCTTAAGGATAGAGAAATTGTGGGGTTGGACGTGGGATCAGGGAATTTGCCTTCCCTGAAACTAAGGGAAGTTTTGAAATTAGTGTATACACTAATGTACAGATGACATTGAAAATGTCACAAAATTAAGCTCTCCTCATTATAAACACTGCATTAAGCAGTAGCAAGAAATGAACACATTCTCATTATAGTTCAAGAAAATTCCTTTCCTCAAGAATGCTCTCTATATTAAGAATGGCCATTAAATGTCAATGAGGGACACTGGATGGTGGTTATGAGCCCTACCTGAGGCCCTGGTTCAGAAACTGGAGCCTTGAGAGAGAGGAGAAAGGGGTGGAGGCCAGCAAAGAAACACAGGGGAAACCTGAACTGAGCCTGACCCAGAAAAATGCTCATGCAATTTTTCTTTCTACAGGTGGGAAAAGTCAATTACAGTGTAGAAATTCCAATATATATTTTAATGTCTCCTATGTGCCAGGCATTGTGCTTGTAATCTATATGCATTATGCCATCAAATATCCACAACATCTCCATGAAATTGGTGATATTATTAGTTTTTCCAAGTAAAGGAGGTTAACCATTAAAAACTTTCTAAAAATTTTGCAAAGCCAAGTAGCTATTGATTAAGGACTTAGGACCTCAGATTCAGGTAGAAGAGCATGGTTCAGCATGGGCATCCTAAGCCAGGCTGCCTGTGTTCATGTATGGACTCAGTCATTTTCTAGCTGTGTGGCCCCAAGAAAATTTCTTAACTTTTCTGAGTGTTCACTTTCTCATCCATTGAGTGAGATGATAATAAAAGTACTTTATAGGGCTGCTGCATTTATTACATTTATATATGTAAAGTGCTTAGAATGAAAAGTGACCACAGGTAATAATAAATAAATATTATTATTGTTGCTATTTTCATTACTCTTTTCTTAATTACCGTTTTTATCTTTAGACAGGAGGACTTTGGCATCACTCAGATCAGAATTCAAACTACTATTTAATATCTCACTAATTTCAGTTTCTTAGGTGTTGTGCCAAGTATGTTGTCTGTTTCCACCTTTCCTCTATTCTGCTCTTATCACAGGGGGCTGACCTTTGCAAACTGTATTTTTAAGAATTCCTTGCCAACTGACTTTCAGCTGGAATCAGCCAATAAGAAGAAGACGCTGGAGACTAGAGGCAGGAAGAAGTGAATCCCTCTACCCCAGGACTCCAGCTTTCAACTGATGCCTTCTACCACTGTGATCCAACCTCCTTCCAAGCAGCTTCCATCCTGGGTTTCAGTTCTAGCATGGCCCCCGATCCTGAGCTCTGGTAATACCATCTCCTCCTCCTTTCCACAGCCCAGCCCACAGGGCAGGAAGGGATCCCTGCCTCCCTTCCTCGGGAAGTAGCCATAGTGCTGCTTCCTGTTGTTAATCTCTGGGGTGTCTCAGTTGACCCCATTTGGTTTTTCAGCACTTCCAACACTTTTATGATCAGTTCAATGGGTTGATTTCCACCTATTGATGGTTCTTTCCAGACCCTGACTGATATAAGTTTAATATGGAGATGAACAGAACAGGTAAGGAAAACCAAGCCTGATCCTAAACAAAGTAACAGGGAAAGAACTAAGACTCTCAAGAAGCCAAAACAGGAGCCAAAGCATCATAGCTGAAATCCAAAAGGTGATGTCCAAACCAGAGAGGGGTGACAGGACACCCACACAAGAAATGTATATGGAATCCCACGTCATTCCTTTATAAAGGGAGGTTGGTACTCAAATCCCAGGGCAGGACTGAGCCTGCAGGTGGAGACCAGGGGCTTAGCTTATAAGGAGAAGAGGAAATTAGGCAAGGTCTGAGCAAGAGATTAGAGAAAGTTGGGTGTTACCAGATTTAGGGTAATAATTTAATTACACTGTAAATGCCATAGGAGAGCTCACAATTTAAAGGAGCTCTGTGGGGAGTCTTTTTGTTCTGTAAATAATTATCCTCCTAATTTATTTGCTTATGTTTGGATTTTCATATATTCAGGTTGTTTATTTATTTATTTATTTTTACCCAGGAACAATAAGGCCCAACTCAGCTAGGGATGAACAGTTGCTTTGAATTAGGCACTGTTTGGAATAAACCACAATCAGTTTAGTAAAATTTTGATTATATTAGCCTTGCAAATGGCTTGCCCAAGGTGAGTAGCAATGCATTCTGGGTAAGTATGGGGGGGGGCGAGTCATGATTTCAGGGCATATAAGGGCTAGAAAGACCCTACAACAGTCAGGAATCATCTCAAATATTTGATACTCAGGCACTGTTTAGAACATCTTGTCTAAATGCGTGCCAAGTGTAGCTTTGAATACCATCATTTGTCTAATGGTAATTTCCACTCACTGGTCATGGTTTTACCTGCTGGGACCATGGGAGACAAATTTGCTCCCCTAGATGTACTCTGTCTATTTTTAGGTATCTTTGCACTTAAAACGAAAATTCCTAATTTCTTCAGCTATTCCTCCTGTGGCACGTCTTCTGAAGCAGAGGAATGGTAAATGAGTTACAGTGTATATACTGGGTAGAATATGTAACCACTAAAATAATCATTATGAAGTAGGAATAGAAGAAACTCTTAATGCTCAAAGACAAGAGCAGATTACAAAATTGGAAGGAGGCCATTTCCATATTGCTGAACACTTATATTGAAACATGCTTGTGCATTTTCAATTATTGTAAAAATAATTTGGCAACAGTACAAAACATTTACGATAGGGAAAAAAGATCTCTTAAGTCTCCAAATGACAGTGGCTGTCCATTGCTGCTCTATGGAAAAGCTGCATTCGAATCACCAGAAGCTTTCTAAAATTAAAGATCACAGGACCCTGGCTGACTTCCGGAATCTCTGAGGGCCTGGAATCCCTTGTTCCCTGGGGGATTCCAATGAAGCAGGAGGGAGAATACTGCCTATCACAATAACAATGATCATTTCTGTATTCTCTTCCACTCTCTTTTCACATATGCATGTGATTACTCAGTCGTAAAGATAGCATTTACTCAATTTTGGACACAAATGTTTTTATACAACACTGAAACAGTGTTCTTTCTTAATTTTTAATTTTTAAAAAATATATGTATATTTTATTGTACTTTAGGTTCTGGAGCACATGTGAAGAACATGCAGGATTGTTGCATAGGTACATGCCTGGCAATGTGGTTTGCTGCTTCCATCCCCATCATCTATATCTGGTATTTCTCCCCATGTTATCCCTCCCCAACTCCCTACCCACCGCTGTCCCTCCCCTAGTTTCCCCCAACAGAACCCATGTGATGTTCCCCTCCCTGTGTCCATGTTATTGTTCAATACATATGAGTGAGAACATGTGGTGTTTGATTTTCTGTTCTTGTGTCAGTTTGCTGTGAATGATGTTTTCCAGGTTCATCCATGTCCCTACAAAGGACATGAACTAATCCTTTGTTATGGCTGCATAGTATTCCAAGGTGTATAGGTGCTACATTTTCCCTGTTCAGTCTATCATCAATGGACATTTGGGTTGGTTCCAGGTCTTTGCTATTGTAAACAGTGCCACAATGAACATACATGTGCATGTGTCTTTATAATAGAATTATTTATAATCCTTTGGATATATACCCAGTAATGAGATTGCTGGGTCAAATGGAATTTCTATTTCTAAGTCCTTGAGGAATCGCCACACTGTCTTCCACAATGGTTGAACTAGTTTACACTCCCACCAACAGTGTAAAAGTGTTCCTATTTCTCCACATCCTCTCCAGCATCTGTTGTCTCCACATTTTTTAATGATGGCCATTCTAACTGGTGTGAGATGGTATCTCAATGTGGATTTGATTTGCATTTCTCTAACGACCAGTAAGGATGAGCATTTTTTTCATATGTTTATTGGCCTCATATATGTCTTCTTTTGAAAAGTGTCTGTTCATGTCCTTTGCCTACATTTGAATGGGTTTGTTTGTTTTATTCTTGTAAATCTGTTTTAGTTCTTTGTAGATTCTGGATATTAGTCCTTTGTCAGATGGGTAGATTGCAAAAATATTTTCTCATTCTGTTGGTTGCTGTTCACTCTAATGAACATTTCTTTTGCTGTGCAGAAGCTCTGGAGTTTAATTAGATCCTATTTGTCTCTTTTGGCTTTTGTTGACAATGCTTTTGGTGTTTTAGTCATGAAGTCCTTGCCTATGCCTATGTCCTGAATGGTTTTGCCTAGGTTTTCTTCCAGGGTTTTTATGGTGTTAGGTCTTTTAGGTTTAAGTCTTTAATCCATCTGGAGTTAATTTTAGTGTAAGATGTCAGGAAGGGGTCCAGTTTCTGCTTTCTGCACATGGCTAGCCAGTTTTCCCAACACCATTTATTAAACAGGGAATCCTTTCCTCATTGCTTGTTTTTGTCAAATTTGTCAAAGATCAGATGGTTGTGGGTGTGTGGTGTTGCCTTCAAGGCATCTGTTTTGTTCCACTGGTCTATATCTCTGTTTTGGTAGCAGTACCATGCTGTTTTGATTACTGTAGCCTTGTAGTACAGTTTGAAGTCAGGTAACCTGTTGCCTCCAGCTTTGTTCTTTTTGTTTTAGATTTGACTTGGCTATGCGGGCTCTCTTTTGGTTCCATATGGAGTTGAAGGTGGTTTTATTCAGTTCTGTGAAGAAGGTCATTGGTAGCTTGATGGGGATAGCATTGCATCTATAAATTACTTTGGGCAGTATGGCTGTTTTCACAATATTGATTCTTCCTAACCATGAGCATGGAATGTTTCTCTATCTGTTTGTGTCCTCTCTTATATCCTTGAGCAGTGGTTTGTAGTTCTCCTTAAAGAGAACTTTATATCCTTTGTTAGTTGTATTCCTAGGTATTTTATTCTCTTTGTGGCAATTGTGAATGGCAATTCGCTTTTGATTTAGCTCTCCTTAAGTCCATTATTGGTGTATAGGAATGCTTGTGATTTCTGCACGTTGATTTTGTATCCTGAGATTTGCTGAAGTTGCTTATCAGTTTAAGGAGATTTTGGGATGAGACCAAGGTGTCTTCTAAATATACAATCATGTCATCTGCAAACAAAGACAGTTTGACTTCCTCCTTTCCTAACTGAATACCCTTTATTTCTTTTTCTTGCCTGATTGCTCTGGGTAGAACTTCCAATACTATATTGAATAGGAGTGGTGACAGAGGGCATCCTTGTCTAGTGCCAGATTTCAAAGGAAATGCTTCCAGTTTTTGCCCATTCAGTATGATATTGGCTGTGGGTTTGTCATAAATAGCTTTTATTATTTTGAGATATGTTCCTTCAATACCTAGTTTATTGCGAGTTTATGGCATAAAGGCTGTTGAATTTTGTTGAAGGCCTTCTCTGCATCAATTGAAATAATAATGTGGTTTTTGTCTTTGGTTCTGTTTATGTGGTGAATTACGTTTATAGACTTGTGTATGTTGAACCAACCTTGCATCCCCAGGATGAAGCCTACTTGATAGTGGTGGATAAGCCTTTTGATGTGCTATTGCAATCGGTTTGACAGTATCTTATTGAAGATTTTTGCATCTATGTTCATCATGAATATTGGCCTAAGCTTTCTTTTTTAGTTGAGTCTCTGCCGGGTTTTGGTATCAGCAAGATGTTGGTCTCATAAAATGAACTGGGAAGGAGTCCCTCTTTTTGGATTGTTTGGAACAGTTTCAGAAGGAGTGGTACCAGCTCCTTTTTGTATGTCTGCTAGATTTCGGCTGTGAACCCATCTGGACCTGGGCTTTTTTTGGTTGGTAGGCTATTAATTGCTGCCTCAACTTCAGGCCTTGGTCTATTCAGGGTTTCGACTTCTTCCTGGTTTAGGCTTGGGAAAGTGCAAGTGTCCAGGATTTTATCCATTCCTTCCGGGTTTATTCGTTTATGTGCATAGAGTTCTTTGTAGAAATCTCTGATGGTAGTTTGTATTTATGTGGAATCTGTGGTGATATCCCCTTTATGGTTTTTTATTGCATCTATTTGATTCTTCTGTCTTTTCTTTTTTATTAATCTGGCTAGTGGTGTGTCTATTTTGTTGATCTTTTCAAAAAACCAGCTCCTGGATTCATTGACTTTTTGAAGGGTTTTTTGTGTCGCTATTTCCTTCAGTTCTGCGCTGATCTTAGTTATTTCTTGTCTTCTGCTAGCTTTTGAGTTTTTTTTATCTTGCTCTCTAGCTCTTTCATTTTTGATGATAGCGTGTCAATTTTTTTTCCTTGCTTCTCATGTGGGCATTTATTGCTATAAATTTTGCTCTAGACACTGCTTTAAGTGTGTCCCAGAGGCTCTGGTATGTTGTGTCTTCATTCTCATTGGTTTCAAAGAACATCTTTATTTCTGCCTTCATTTCATTGTTTATCCAGTCAACATTCAAGAGCCAGTTGTTCAGTTTTCATGAAGTTGTGTGGTTCAGAATTATTTTCTTAATCCTGAGTTCTAATTTGATTGCACTTTGGTCTGAGAGACTGTTGTGATTTTCATTCTTTTGCATTTGCTGAGGAATGATTTACTTCCAATGATGAGGTCAATTTTAGAGTAGGTATGATGTGGTTCTGAAAAGAATGTATATTCTGTGGATTTGGGGTGGAGAGTTCTGTAAATATCTATTAGGTTTACTTGGTCCAGATCTGAATTCAAGTCCTGAATATCCTTGTTAATTTTCTGTCTCATTGATCTGTCTTATATTGAGAGTGGACTGTTAAAGTCTCCCACTATTATTGTGTGGGAGTCTAAATCTCTTTGTAGGTCATTAAGAACTTGCTTTATGTTCCTGTATTGGGTGCATATATATATTTAGGATCATTAGTTCTTCTTGTTGCACTGATCCTTTTACCATTATGCAATGCCCTTCTTTATCTCTTTTGATCTTTGTTGATATAAGTTCATTTTATCAGAGACTAGGATGCTACCTCTGCTTTTTTTTGCTATCCATTCGCTTGATAAATCTTCCTCCACCCCTTTATTTTGAACCTATGTGTATCCTTGCATGTGAGATGGGTTTCCTGGATACAGCACACCAATGGGTTTTGACTTTTTAATCCAATTTGTCAGTCTGTGTCTTTTGATTGTGGCATTTAGCCCATTTACATTTAAGGTTAATATTGTTACGTGTGAATTTGATCGTGCCATTTTGATGCTAGCTGGTTGTTTTGCCATTAGTTGATGTAGTTTCTTCAATGTGTTGATGCTCTTTACCATTTGGCATGTTTTTGGAGTGGCTGGTACTGGTTGTTCCTTTCTGTTTAGTGCTTCTTTCAGGAGCTCTTGTAAGGCAGGCCTGGTGGTGACAAAATCTCTCAGCAATTGCTTGTTTGTAAAGTATTTTATTTCTCCTTCACTTATGAAGTTTAGTTTGTCTGGATATGAAATTCTAGGTTTAAAGTTCTTTTCTTTAAGGATGTTGAATACTGGTAGGATGTTGAATACTGGCCCCCACTGTCTTCTGACTTGCAGGGTTTCTGCCAAGAGATCCGCTGTGAGTCTGCTGGGCTTCCCTTTGTGGGTAACCTGACCTTTCTCTGGCTGCCCTTAGCATTTTTTCCTTCATTTTAACCCTGATGAATCTGACGATTATGTGCCTTGGATTTGCTCTTCTTGAGGAATATCTTTGTGGTGTTCTCTGTATTTCTTGGACTTGAATATTGGCCTGCTTTGCTAGGTTGGAGAAGTTCTGGATATTATCCTGAAGAGTGTTTTCTAGCTTAGATTCATTCTCTCTGTCACATTCAGGTACACCTATCAAAAGTAGATTAGGTCTTTTCACATAATTACATGTCTTGGAGGCTTTGTTCATTTATTTTCACTCTTTATTCTCTAATCTTGCCTTCTTGTTTTATTTCATTGAGTTGATCCTCAATCTCTGATATCCTTTCTTCTGCTTGGTCGATTTGGCTGTTGAAACTTGTGTATGCTTCATGAAGTTCTTGTGTTGTGTTTTTCAGCCCCATCAATTCATTTATATTCCTTTCTAAGCTGTTTATTCTCATTAGCATTTCGTCAAACCTTTTTACAAGGTTCTTAGTTTCTTTGCATTGGGTTAGAACATGTTCTTTTAGATCCGAGAAGTTTTTTATTACCCACCTTCTGAAGACTGTTTCTGTCAATTCATCAGACTCATTCTCCATCCAGCATTGTTCCCTTGCTGGTGAGGAGTTGTGATCCCTTGAAGGAGGAGAGTGTTTTCATCTTTTTTGCACTGGTTTCTTCCCATCTTTGTGGATTTACCTACCTGTGGTCTTTGTAGTTGGTGACTTTCAGATGGGGTCTCTGAGTGGATGTCCTTTTTGTTGATGATGAAGTTATTTCTTTCTGTTTTTTAGTTTTCCTTCTAACAGTCAGGTTCCTCTGCTTTAGGACTGCTGGAGGTCCACCCCAGATTCTGCTTGCCTAGGGATCACCTACAGTGGCTACAGAACAGTAAGTGTTGCTGCCAGTTTCTTCTTCTGGTATCTTTGTCCCAGAAGGGTACCTGCCAGATGTCAGCCTGAGCTCTCCTTTATGAGGTGTCTCTTTGTATATACAGTGGTTGGGGAGATGCTTGAGGAGACACTCTGTCCCTTATAGGAACTTAAATGCTGAGCTGTGAGCTCCATTGTTCTGTTCAGAGCTGCAGGGCAGTACATTTAAGTCTGCTGCACTGGAGCTCATAACTGCCTTTTTTTCCTAGGTACTCTGTCCTGGGAAGGTGGGGCTTTATTTATAAGTTCCTTACATGTTGCTGCCTTTTTTCAGAGATGCCCTGCACAGCAAGGAGGTAGCCTAGTCACACTCCGCCAGCAGAGGTGTTGCTGAGCTGCCATGGGCTCTGCCCAGCTGCTGTGTAAACTTCCTTGCAGTTTTGTTTATAGAAGTATATATATAGTTAGAACTGCCTTGGTAATGGCGTATGTCTCTGTAATGGCAGACTGCCTCAGTAATGGAGGATTGCCTTGTTAACAGCAGACTGCCTCAGTAATGGTAGACTGCCTTGGTAGTGGTGGACTCCCTTGGTAATTGCGGACACCCTTCCGCCCACAGAGGTGGACCATGCTGGGTCCAGCTGTGCTTGCTGTGAAACTCTCAATTCAGAGCATTTCAGATTGCTGGTCTTTGTGGGGATGGGACTTGCTGAGCCAGATCACCCGGCTCCCATTTCAGACCCCTCTTTTTCAGTTGAATGAGTGACTGTGTCTCTCAGACATTCCAGTCACCAGTTGAAGCAGCACCCAGATTTGTGTGAGTTTTTGTGAGGAGACCCGCTGCACTGGCTACAACAGCATTGCTGGAGACTCATGGCACTTTTCTGCCTGGGAATCTCCTAGTCTGTGGGCAGTAAAAATTCATTTCAAAATGCAGTGATCACTCACCCTCTGCATTCTTGCTGGGAACTGCACTCCAGAGCTGTTCCTGTTTGGCCATCTTGGATCCAATCCAATTTTTAACTTTTTTTAGAGATGGGGTCTTGCTGTGTTGTACAGGATGGAGTGCAGTGACTATTCACATATGTAATCATAGCATACTACAGTCTTGAACTCCTGGGCTCAAGTAATTACAGGTACAATTATAGCATACTGCAGTCTTGAGCTCCCAGGTTCAAGCAATCCCTCTGCTTTAGCCTCACAAGTAGCTGGGACTTCAGGTGTGCATCACCATGCTCTGCCAGAAAATAAATGTTCTTTGAACTTAAATGGCTGCTCAACATAAATATGTAGGAAAGTCAAGAAGAGTAAAAGTCTCCCAGAATCACAGCACCCTAAGACAACCACTAACATTTTAACATAAATTCTTGTCCGTTTTTTAGGCACCATTTTTATTTTGTTTATTTTTACTGGAATAACTATGCTGCACATGCAGTACCAACTTCTGTGTCTTTCACATTGTGATAACATTGTTTTTTTCACACTGTTACATACTGTTCATAAAATTTGGCCACTGATCTATTATTGTTAGTCATTATTCCACTTACAAATAATTTTCTGACAAACATCTCTGTGTGTAAAGCATTACATATTTGAGTATTTCCCTACAATACATGCAAATAAATAAAGTTATCAAAACAAAGCATATGAATATTTAAGACATTCCTTTTTCAAAAAGATCAAGTCATCTTAATTACCGAAAAAGTTCTATCAAGTAGGTCAGCCCATTCCCCTAGCATCTCTGTTCCCAGAATATGTAATTCTAGACTATAGAACTAAACATATCTGCTAAAGGAAGCATCTCAAAATCACCAGTATGCAAAGACTGCCTTGAACAAGCCACATGGAAAGCTCATTATAAGGCTGAATCTGAGCTGTCCTTGCAGTGGTGCTATGGTGCTGACATGCAGGGGAAAGCTTCATAATGAGGGTCTTTCCAGAGTTCCAGTGAACTCTCAGAACTGGCAGGGCTGTGACAGGAGCACCCCCCACAACACACACACACACAGACACACAGACACACACACACACACACACACACACACACACACACACAGTAGTCCTCCTATGAAGGGAAGAATCAGCCCTTCCACGGCAGCCACACATTGGTCAGGGTTCACCTGTGTGGGTGATGAAGTGGGAAAAGAGGAGCTGGCTCCCTGATAGAAAGAAAGAACCTAAAGTGAGCATTCATTATTGGAGATCTTAGATTCTCCTGGAGAAATAATGAGTGTCACTGGAGCTCTATGGGTTCCTTCAGGAGCAAAACAAACTAGGTTTGATTGGGCTAATTTGACAATAGTCCCATGGAAAAGAAGGAAGGAGGAAAAGGAGAACTGGAAGGGGCAAGGTGAAGTTTGGGGAAGGATACTGAAATATCTGACATTTAGTAGTATGTTAAATTCACAGAACATCTTTCCTTGTAAGAATTTGGTTGATAATCACAGGATGCTTTGAGTTGGTAGACAAATGCTGTCCAATTCCTATCCTGTTTCCCCTCAGCTTACCTCTGTGACCACCTGCACTATTAGTTTCAAATATCCTATAGCTTCCCATCTCAGGTCTTTGCATCTCACCTCTCCTCTGCTACAGGGTTTCTCCAGCACCCAGTTGGGGTTGCTTGGCTGCAGAATTGGGATGATGTTAACAAGCCAGAGCCACCTCCAGCCAATGGGGAATGAGGGTAAAAGGACCAACACCCTGCTTCCGGCTCATCTCTAGAAACTGATTGGAGGCATATTCTACACAGTTTCTCAGAGGGTCTCCAGCAGGATCGGGTTCACCTTGTCTGCAGCAGTGCTCAGAGTCTTGACCTGTCTCTCTCCCCATCTCACTTTTTTACTGACTCTTCACTTGTATTGCCTAAGACCCCTTTCCAAATAAACTATGTAACCCAAATCCTTGTCAAGGGCCTACTTATAAGAGAATCAAACTAAGATAGCAGAAAATTTGTATGCCCATTTGGCAGATTAGAGGACTGAGTTTCAGACAACTTCAGTGACTTTCCCAAGGTCACGGTTGTCGTGGCAGCATCACAACCGAAAGCTGACTCTGCAGCTAGTGTTTACAAGGAAGTCTATTTTACACATCAAACAATAACATTTTATTGACTCCCTATTAGGCACTACATGGGGTACTAAGATCTCCAAGTCCAGTACAAGAGAAAGAAAATTATTCACCATAAGGCAATGTCTTAAAAGTAGCAGTCATCTAGTTCTGTTCCATTAGTTACTATCAGCATTTATTTAGGGCCTACTGCATGCCAGGAAGTCTGCTAGATACTGAAAGCCTGAAGATGAGTGAAACTTGGCCCCTGCCCTTCAGAAGTTTAGAATCTAGTAGTGGAAAAGAAGAGGTGAGGGAGGTCGACAGACATAGACATGCCTTCCAATAAAAGTGATAACTGAGAAAACAGACATAGAGTTGTACAGAAACAGTGAGGGCTGAAGTCTAACTCAGGCTGGGGGATTGGTGTCAGAATTTCTTGGAGGAGATTCATTCATTCATGCATGCAACCAATATTCCCTGAGTTTCTACTAGATGCCAGGTGGCATGCTAGTAGCCTGGATTACACTGGTGAATCATCCAGCTGTAGTCCCTGTCTCAGGCCAGAGCTAAGTCTTGAAAGCAATGCCTGAAAGTTAGCCAGAAAGTGAGTGGGGAAAGGCCTTCCAGATGGAGGGAAGAAGCATATGCAGAGCCTGAGAAGCATCAAGCAGCATTTTGGGAGTGAAGTGAGAGATGTGGGGGGTGAGGATGGAGGAGGGGAGGAATAGCATTGCTAGAGCATAAATACCGAGGAGAGAGGGCCAGGAAATGAGCTGCCGAGTTGGCCAGGGACCACATCAGAGTGCAGCTTAGGCTAACAAGGTGATACAGGAACATGAAGAAAGGAGGAGGATGGATGATTCGGTGGGGACACAGGAGGCCATCAAGAAGAGGTCCACAGAGGCAATGGCACTGGAGCAGGACCTTGAAGAATGTGAGAGATTTAGCCCTGTGTAGAAAGAGAAAGGAGACTCTAGAAAAATTCAGTTCATTTTGCAGTGCAAATTTTGTTCACTGTGCATACAGAGTGATATTTCAGTGAATTTTCTTCAGGAGACACATTGCTCCAGGGTGAGATTCAGGGCTGCCACATATAGTTTTGCAGAACCCAGTCCACATAGCTAAACACAGTGGCCTTCACATGTTTGGAGATTGCTGGGAAGGCCCGACCTCAGAAGAGATGTCCTCACGTCCTTTTATCTAAGCAACTGAAAGCCTTCCAATTAGATATTTACTCCTTTGGATGGAGCTGCTTGCTCTTCAGTGAGTCACTTTAAATGCATATATTCTGGCTTCTGGGGGGTGAGTATGGGGTGCAGGAAGTCCAGTGACGTGGGCATGACAACTGATACCACAACCCTGACTAGGTGGATCAGAGGCCTAGAGCCAGGACACACAATTTGTTTTCTGACATTCTCTTCTTTTCTTCTTCCACAGTGGAAGAACCTGTCCCCCACCTACAGGCTTAATTAAGTCCTCAGCTCCTAGAATGCATGGGAGTCTCAAGCAGAAGGGGTTTAAGCAGATGCATTCAGCATCCAGCTACCCTGACAGTCTTTAAGGATCCCCTTGTTTAGGTAACCAGGCTTTAGTTGACTGTACCTAGTCCTCATGTTACCCCTTGCTGGACTCAGCAATCTGCTACTTAGCTTGGACCAATGTTGCTGCTGCTTTGCTCTCCCTCAGTACAGAAATCTCTGGAACACTTGGCTGTGTTCTTTACCCAGTAAAAAATAGCCTCCTTTACTGCCTATATCTGGACAAAGATCTACTTCCTACAGTAAGACTCAGGCACTCCCCATATTCCAGGGTCTACCTGGTCAAATCTCCAGATAGAAAGACAACATTTATTCCCTCATTTATTTCACAAGATTTTACTGATCACCTACTTGTGCACAACCTCAAAGAGTAGCTGAGGGGTCTTGTGGTCCAATCAGTGAATGAATAATTATGCAATATGAGATGGAAGAGACTGTAATTGAGTTGAAGAAGAAGAAAGAAGAAAAAAGCTTAGCCTTCGAGCCTCTTCGAGCACTACTTTTCTTAGTATAAAATGCAGATGATATTGTTCCTTCATGAAGTGAAAAGGTGTGAGATTTGAGATAATGCTGTGGTAAAAGCATGCAGTAGACATAAATGTTTCATACACAAACAGTCTCACGGTTTTTTCAAGCTAGGATGAGATGGTGGACAGGTGTAATATGTCATACAATGGATTGTATTATAACATCACTTTGGAGCCTGAAATATTTGGTATTTGGCATTACTCTTACCATGAGCTACCTGAATTTTAATAGAGAAACTCTTCTCTATTATATCATCACAAATGCATTATAGGTATCCCCAGATATTTAACATCTCATTCCTGTAAGTAACTGGAAAGGATGAGGGTTCCAGGAGTGGGGAATAAGCCTGACTTTGACCTCTTTCTTGGTTTTTATAAATGAAGAAACTAAAGTTCAAACAGACTCAGTAACTTGTCCCAGATATATAGCCACAAAATACTATGGCACATATTCAAATTCAGGTCTTCCAACTACAAGTTCATTGCCTTGTCTTTTTTATTTGCTACCTTCCATCTTCTAGGCAGGTCCAGGTATAAATCCTGGAATGGGGTTAAGAGAACATGACCCTGCAATGGGCTTCTTTTCCAATGATAATGAAGACCCTGAAATTGGCCCAGGAGTACTAATGACTGTATTAATAAATGCTGAAAACATATTCAGAGATCTGTGTGCAGATGGATAGGAGCAGACCTGGAACCACTCGGAGAGGTAATACACTTAAAGCTACCAGCTCAGCAAAAGTGGAGAAAGGGTTGCTCACACTGGAGACTAAAAAAATAAGCAAGTTGTTAAACTGGCAGACAGCTGGAGGAATTTGAATCTTGATGACTCCTGGCCAGATCTTGCTTAATTATTTCCAATATCTTCATTTCAAAAATAATGTGCTTTTTCCCCCAGGACAGTTTTGATCAAGACAATTAATTAGTCAAGTTACTACTTGGCTGATTACTATCAGTCTATTAAAATACACACACACACACACACACACACACACACACACACACACCCTCTAAAGATAATATAGCATGGGGCTGAGGTCAGGGGTTTAGGCCGCAATTTCCGATTCTTCCTTGTGCTTATTCTCTGACATCAAGGAAAGACCTGTGCCATCTCTGAACATCTATTTCTGCATAGATAAGTTGGGGGCAGATAGACAAAAATATTTGTCTGAATTTAAGTTGATATAGAAGAGTATTTAGCATAAAGCTGAAATGTAATGGAAAACATTCAAAGAGATTTTGAAGGAAGTTAAGCATTTGTGGTCTGCAGAGGACATTATAAGGAGAGTACAATGTGTGTAGATTTTTCAATATGCTGAGTTGTTCGCTGAAAGAAGTTAAAGTTAGAATTAATAATTTGAATTTTAGAGCTTTGGCCTTCTCTTGATTCAACAATGCCTTGCCTATATCTCTTTACAATGTATTGTGTGCAACGTGTCATTTCCAGATGTTTCTGCCTATCCTTATGGCTGCCAGGTGTCCTGTGCACACAGACTGCCCAGTCACTCAATCCTGAGTTTAGGTCCATGGGGACTCTGCTTGTTGCAAATTAAAAGAGACTTAGGAGACACACTGGCACCCTGACCACAGGTGTCATTCAGGTATGCCATGTTCTGGTCCTGAACAACAAGTTCAGTTTAGTAAGTTCAACCCTTATATATGCTGATATTCACTTATATAATCATTCCATGAACGTTTGCTGAGTTCTACTATGCATCAGGCACTGGGCAAGAGGCAGAGGTCAGGTAAAAAGGTAACCCAGGCATCATTTCTGCCTGAGGTGCCCTTCACCTAGCAGAGGTGACAGGTGACAAACACTCCCTCCTTGACCTTAGTGAGAATCCTCTGAGCCCTCTCCTTGAGCAGGCCTCAACTTTGGATCTGCCTCTAGCTTACCAAGCCTAGTTTTAGCAAAGAATCCTGCTAAGTCAGTTTATCAGGAATCTCCCAATCCTTGATAACTGATTGAATTCCTCATCCCCCACTTTTATCTAAGTCCTTGGCCTGCCTTTAGCAAGAATTTGTTAAGCCAGTATCTCCCTACTCTTGATATCTAGTCAAGTTCCTCTCACAGTTTTCCAGCCACTGACCCCCTCACTCTGCACATTGGCTGTACATCTTCAGCTGTCTTTGCTGCATTCAAAGTAAAGCCCAGTTCTATCATGAAGTCTCTCTCCCTTACTACAGTAGCTCGAATAAGATCTGTTTTGTTTTCAACAAGAAGACAGTGAACAATTTCTCTTTAGAACAGACGGGTACACAGCTAAGTATAACACAAGGCATGATAGCGCTTCTTTCCATTCCTTGGGCTCCTAATAAAAATGATAATGCCAGCAGCTAACATTTTATTGAAGATTTGCTTGAGGCCGGGCACTATGCTAAGAACTTTACACACTGTGGCAGCTTTGGACGTCTACCACTCCCAGGCAGTTCCGACCAAAGACTGAGCATGGTGGGGATATAGGGCCTGGCCATTTCTGCCCAATGCAGAAATCCTGCATGGCAGTCTCATGGTTTCAGAGCTTCTGGTTGGCCTGGGTGAGACTTTCCAGAGGTAAACTTCCTACTCAACCCCACTTTCTTCCTCTTCTCCTTCCATGGGTACCAGACTATATCATGGTCTGCAGCTTCTCCCTGATGACTCCTGCCACCTGGGCCCTTTATCTTTGATAAGTGCTACCCACAGTCTCTTAAACTTCTAACTCTGTATTGATGTCTGCTTTCTGCAAGGTCTGAACTGATAAATACATATTATATTTTTTAATCTTCACAACAACCTTGGGGGTTGGATACTCTTATTACATCCATTTTATAAATGAAGAAATTGAGAAACACAAAAGTTAGGCAGTTGATGCACAGTTAAATGGCAAAGCAGAGATTCAAACCCAGGTATGGCTTTCTGTAATAAGTGTGTTAGCATCTAACCACTTCCATGACCAATGTGAGATAAAGGAAGCAAGCAAAAGCTCCCATCAGACACAGAGTTCCCTGTTATCACTGATTGAGAAAGCTGGTAAACTTGCAGATGAGGCCAAGGTGCTCGCAAGCAAGCATAATCCCTGTTCTGTGTGTGACTCTAAGAAGACAGGCTGGGCGCGGTGGCTCAAGCCTGTAATCCCAGCACTTTGGGAAGCCCAGGTGGGTGGATCACAAGATCAGGAGATCGAGACCATCCTGGCTAACACCATAAAACCCCGTTTCTACTAAAAATACAAAAAGTAAATAAATAAATAAATAAATAAAATTAGCTGGGCATGGTGGCACAGGCCTGTAATCCCAGCTACTCAGGAAGCTGTAGCAGGAGCATCGCTTGAACGTGGGAGGCAGATGTTGCAGTGAGCCGAGATTGTGCCACTGCACTCCAGCCTGGGCAACAGAGTGAGACTCTGTCTCAAAAAAAAAAGAAAGGAAGACAGCCCAGGAGAGCAGGGTGATGCAAAAGGCAGTTCTGATGCTCCCACGGGGATGGAATCTAAGAAACGAGGGGCATATAAAGAAAATAATGCAGTTTTTCTTCATACATTCTAATAAACCCCAAATTTTAAAGCATATGTCAGAAAAATTCATCCTGTAAATGTTTATCAGGCTGCTCGCATGAACCAGATACTGGGATATGGCAGTGAAAACAACATGCACTGTCTTTTCCCTATAGGATTCCAAGGTTCATAAGGCAGAGTAGAAAAGCTTAGGAAGAGCTGAGCTTAAGAACAGCCTCCCCTATTCACTGCCTGTGAAATCTTGGGCTGATGTTTATCTTTTTGTTGCATCTGAAACATTCTGGAACCTCTAAGAACTCGGTCAGAAACAGGAGGCTCAGAATGTGCTAAAACTTGTAAGTGTGAGAGTCAATGCAAAGGGTGTCATTTGCAACTTTCAGAGTAAGAAGAGCCAGGAAAGGACAAGCTCAGTATGTGGAAATGAATAACAAATGTTTAGACACTTGGTAATTAAGACCATGGACTCTTCTGTGGGACTATCTGGGTTCAGATCCCAGCTGCACCCAATTACTGGTTGTGTGATCTCAGGCAAGTTACTAGACCTCCCTGTTCTTGGTTTCCTCATTTTGCAAAATAGAGTTTGCAGTACTACCTGATCAATAGCATTATTATGAAGATTAAAAGAGTTCACAACTTCAAAGCTAAAAAAAGATAGAAAAAATGAGTTCACAACTATATTGCACTTTGAACAGTGTCTGGCATACAGGAAGTGCAATGCTAAATATTAGCTACCTTTTTCATTTTAACCCTTGGGACCCATTCTGGTTATGATTCCAGACCCCAGCATTATACTTCCAAGTCCTGACTCCAGCCTTCCCTGCTGTCTACTATGGATTCTTTCAATACTGTCTCTTTAAATTTGGCTGACCCATTCATAGTTTATGCAAACAGAACCCAGTAAGACAGAGCTTTGGACATAAGCCCTGGAGCTTCTGTATTACTCATGAACCCAGCAGAAAACAGATGGCACACTTAATTAGGATAACAGAACTATTTACAAAACTATGGGCAGTAGGGTGAAAGAGTGGCACTCTGGAGCTAGTATTAGGTGGGGCTCTCTGACACTCTAGGTCTGAAGGGGCAAGAGGGAGCAGTGGTTACCAGAACCCAGAGCATAACAGGGACAGAGAACTGCGGCTGACAGATGCAGACACCCCACAATGGCCTAAAAGAGGAATCACAGAGAACAAATCCTGTAACCTTCTTCTCCTCAACTCTCTCCCTCCAGTCTCCTGTCTCTCCTCCCCATTGGCTAAATTCATCCAGAAGCCAGCGGATAAGACATTCATTTACTCCCAGTGTTTATTTGCCTCCCCGGGGATGGAGCAGGATGAAGAATAGAAGACAGCAGATCTGGAGCAGCTAACAGAAGTAACCCGGTGTCTTAGTTGGTTTAGGCTGCCATAGCAAAATACCATATCCTGGGTGGCTTAAACAGCAGACACTTATTTCTTACAATTCTGGAGGTTGGAAGTCCAAGATTAGTGTGCCAGTGGGATTGTTTCTTGGTGAGGACCCTCTTCCTGGTTTACAGGTGGCTGTCCTCTCATTGTATCTTTAGGTGAGAGAGAAAAAGAGAAAGAGAAAGAGAGAGAGAGCACACAAGCACTTTTGGTACCTTGTAAAGGCGCTAATGACCTAATCACCCCCCTCCAAAGTCCTCACCTTGAAGAATCATCACATTGGATATTAGGGTTTTAACATATGAATTTGGTGGGTACACAAGCATTCAGTCCACAGCACCTAGCATGAATTCTAACCTAACGTCATAATTTTTCTTTGCCTCATTCTCCTTTCTTGATTTTTTAATGGTTCCTGATTGTCTGGTTATCTCTCAGTCCTGGACGTAATCTCACTTCACGGACCTGACTGAAGATTGGACCCTCTGGTTGTGTTTGTGGTGCTATCATTTAGATATGGGGGTCTGTTCTAACCCATCCCAATAACCTTTGTCTCATGCCCATACACCAGATCCCGGGAGGCACTCTAAGCAAGTCATAAGCCATGTTGTCTGGTCTGTTCTTGTTCCGATCCACCGGATTCCAAAAGCCTGATAGAACAGAAGTTCTATGGCCTTGACAGCTTCCTTCCGTCCTTCTTGGGTCCTTTCCACATATTTAGTTGGCCATGCATCTGGCTTTAGGTATTGGCCCTATCTGCTTCCTGAGATTCTATTGGATCTTCCAGCTTTTGTGTCCTCTTTTTGTTTCAGGTGGAAGCTCCCCATGACCTTGATTCTCCCAGCTGCTTGGACAGAGAATACAACTGAGTCTCAAGATCTAGAGACCTGATATTTTGCACTTACAGTTGAGTTGTATTTACTCACTGTCCCAGCAAGTGACGCCCCCATAGCTTCATCTCACTGGATCTTCAGAATAATCATAGGAGGTATGTGTTATTCTTGCTCCATTTTAGTAAACTGACTCTCAGTAAAGTGAAGTGATTTGCCAAATAACACACAGCTGGTGACTACTGGCACTAGGTTACCTTCTTTATATAGATTTTCTCACCAAAATCTAAACTCCATGACAACAGAGATTTTTGTCTGTTTTGTTCACTACATTTTCTCCAGTGTTTAAGAGTGTCTATCCTAACAGGAGCTCAATAAATTTTTGTTGGATGAATGCTGAGCGAAGGATTTGATTTGATCCTCATCACACCTCCATAAGAGATGGATTGCTATTTTTCTAATTTTATGGATGAGAAAACTTAGAAGGCTGAGAGAGTTTAAGTGATTTCCCCCAAACAATGAATATCCAATGAGACTCTTATTCTACTAAGAATCCAAGCCCATGCTCTAAAATAGCACTGTTCAAGGTATGATTCAAGTACCAGAGCTAGACTGTGAATTATTTATGGTTTGTAATAAGTATAAAAATTGAGGGTGAGCTTTTAAAAATTTTTACAGCAATTTTACATTGCTCTATCTCCCAAGATGTGACCAGTAGCCTTATCTCACTGTGCAAGATACTACCTAGTGAGGGTGCGGTTAAATTCACAGAGGTGAACTGACAATGGTATGAAGCACATAGTAGCGGGAGGACCATGTATTAATTTTTGGCTGATTAGAAATAAAAGAGGAACCTAGGCCATCACTACAGAGAATTCGAGAAGCACTGCTCCAACTTACTCCACTTATGCCAATTTCTATCACCCCATGCTCCTTCTTCCAGACTCAGCCCACTGCCAAGCAGAAGGGGAGTGTGTGTTTTCAGTTTTTGGTTTTTCCATTCATTTATCCAACAAACATTCCATGAGCAATTTCTATGTGCCAGAATATGTGTTGGGTACTGGGAAGCAGGAGGAATAAAACAGGGCCTGTATAGCTAACTCTTGGAGGAATTTATACATACTTTGTGTATCCGTGGTGTTCATGGTTCCATCTTGGGTAACAAAGAAGTGATTTAAGGAAAAGGCCAATATCTGGAGGGTGAACTAAGTAACTTGGGCTGTCTGTGATGCTCTGGAGAAGTACAATTCCTTTATTGGTCACAATGATAGGGCTGTCTCCCCGAGATGGGGATACAGAAGAGATAGGACATGAACTGATTTACAAAAGGAAGCTGGTCTTTATCCTTGGAAATCATGGGAGCATCATTGTGAACTGGCTTGTGCTGCTTGTACTCATGATGCTAAGATTCTAACTTTTTCTTGAATGTGATCTAAGTATATCTGAAATGGTGATTCCATGAAGGCTAAACTGGGAAGTCATTGCAAAGGAAAGGGAATAATCAGTTCAGTGAAAACAATCAGTCAAAGCACTAAATCATCCCCAAAGAGCCAAAGTTTGGACTCAAACAGACTGTGGTTTAAATCCTAAGTCTGCCACATACTGCCCCTGTGGCCATATGCAGGTAACTTAACCTCTCCGAGAGGCAGATGCCTTATCACTAAAATGAAGGTAGTAATTCTTACTCCCCAGGACTGTAGGAATTTGCACTACAAATTCAATACAGGAACTGTGCTATAACACTGAATAAGTGGTTTAAGGTTTTGTCTGTGTTTTGTTGTCATTGTTGTTAATAGTATTAGGTGCAAAGCTGGGCAGAAAGATCTGAAGCTGCACACTTACCTGTGTCAAGCAGAGCAGACTGTCTGGGTCTGAATCTTGGCTCTGTTGCCTACTTACTGGCACACAGCAGGTGCTATGCAAATATTTATTTAAAATGAACTAAATGAAAAATGGAGGGTTTGACCTAAGCAAGGAACCGGAGTCTAAATTCATTGATTCAACACTCATTTACTGAGGTCTACCGTGAGCCAGGCATCGTGCTCGGTGCTGGAGACACATAGTGAATAGACCACAGTCTCTCTCCTTGTGGTGCTCAAATAGAGGGGAGAGGACAGGACCAGGAGCCAACAGAGAGAAAAAGAGGAGTATGATGAGTAGTGCTGTGGAGAAGAGAGGGATGCTGACCTGAAAGATGGATGCTTGTGTTCAGTAACTAAGTGGGTAAGAAGGAAACAACCTTTCAAAGGTCAGAGACATGAACAGAGTAGCACATGGACCACAGCAGCACCAAGCACACTTGTTATCCCTGCCCATTTGCTCACCTGGAGAGTAAGCTCCATGAGGTCAGGGAAGTCTGCTTCATTCTTCACTGTCTTTCCAGTACCTCACACTGGCATTGAGTTTGTCTTAACAATATTTGTAAATGAATGAATAAATATTCCAGATCTATTCTGAAGAATTTTTCTATTCTGAGTTATATGACAATAGCTAATACGTATTTATCGTTTTGTTTGGTCCAAGCACTTTTCTAAGCACATTCTGAGATTATCTTACTTAATCATTACAATGACCCATAACCAATCAGTTCATTCTTTAAGTAACTACTGAAAAACTCTCTGTGCTTAGCAATTAGTTAGATGCTGGGGAGGGAAGAGAGAGCACTGCCTTTGCCACAGAGTTCTTCCATCTGTTCTGTTTGACTATCTCCCTCACTCCCTTTCTCTCCATGCATAAGTTGAATGCATCCTTAGAAAATCCAATCAGGTCTCTCCTGGCTTGACAGCCAGCAAGGAACCAAGGACCACAGACCTACAACCTGAAGGAACTGGATTCTGCCCATGATCTGAACTAGCTTGGAAGTGGATTCTTCCTCTGAGCCTCTAGATAAGAACCCAGCCAAGATGACACCCTGGTTTTGCCTGGTGAGCACCTGAGCAGGGATCTCTTCTGAGCCTATCTGGACTGAGAACCTACAGAAGAACTGCGAGTTAACAAATGGATGTTGTTTTCAGTTGCTAAATTTGTGGTACTTTGTTATACAACAATAGAAAATGAACATACTCCTCTAACCTGGCCCCCTCTGTGTAAACATGTTTCCTTATCTGTATATCTCTCTAGACAGTGAGTTCTGCAAAGTCAGGGACTATGCTTTGTGTCTCTTGATCTTTAATGAGTAGCACAATGACTGGGAGAGAGTAGCTTCCCAATAAATATTTGGCCTTGAGCTTAAAGAAATTCAGGCAAGGTTAGAGATCCTAGCTGAGCACACAGAAAAAAGGAGAGAACAATTCAAGAGACCGTATGGCCTAATGCTAGACTGTGTGACTCAGACCATAACTGCCAGAGGAGATTTAAGAGATGAGGAGTTGTGTCCAATTAAGCACCTCTTCACTTCTCACATGCTAAACACACCTCATTCCTACATGCTATTCAGATGTGAGCTGGTACTGAGGGAGATGGATACTCTTGGAGTCCATATGGTCCTTTGAGGCATCACTTGTATGTCTTTGCTGAGGCTGCATCCTGAGTGGATAGTACATAGATGTTTAGTGTCCGATGACTATGATGAAGCCCAGGAGAGCCTCCTTTAAGCTCATGGACAAGCCTTGTCTACAGTGTGGCCCAGGTAGTAAAGGTGGGCTGACCCTAAGAAGGTCATCCTCAAGGATTGTGACTCAGACCCAAGGCAGTGTTCCTGCCCTCCAGGGCATATTCAGACACATAGTCACCAAATGTGAGACTTGTATAGACTACCATATATTTTACAGATTAGGAAATTGTCTTAGGATCCAAAAGGGGAATTAAGCTGCCTCTACCTAAAGAGCAAATTAGTAAAAGAGCAGGGTCTATAGCCCATGGTTTCTGATTCCCTAAGCCAATACTCTTTCTACCTCCTCACTGCCTCCTATCATTTATTTGACTAATGGCCTCAGTTTTGTATTCCTCCCCAGGGAATCCAGATCTTTACTCAACTCAAAATTTAAAAGCTGGAAGGTAGGAAGAATAAATTTCTTTAGCTAATCCAGGCATGCATTGTAAATCTTTGTCCCCTTCCAAGGGACCAAGTGTAAACCCCTCTGCAGCGAACAGAGATTTGGCATCTTTCCATGGTGATAACATTGGTTCTAGAAGGACAGCTCTCTCACAGCCAGAGGGCAGATCACCGTGAGATGACCAATTTGCAAGAAAAGTGTGTTTTGGAGGCAGGGAAAAGTGTTGGGTGTTCATATGAGCCATAGGTATTTGTGAGGGGAATTGAGAAGAGCACATTTCTAGAATTACTAACTGATTATTACCTTTGAACTATGGATGGGGAATGGTGTGTGGGGAGGAAGAGGGGGCTGGGGGCAGGGAAAGAGATGGCACACTTTGCTTAGGTGTCAGCTAAGGCCTTTTTAACAGAGGCTGGGTTGTCTGACTTCCCTCCTCAAACACATGCAAAGACTCCACATTGCCTACAGAATAAAATCCATAGGTTGTATCTTGTATTCATGGCTACTGATATTTTAGTCTCAAATCACTTTTCTGCTTCCTATTTCATTTTCACATTCCTTTTGGGTTTGGATGTTTTCACCTACAAATAACAAACCAGCTTTAAAAAGAGAGGGTTTTTTAAAATAATAAAATGATTGTTGTGACTCATGTAATTAATAGACAGAAAAGTGACAGGGACAATTTAAATTGGGGACTCCAAACATTCTCAGGACTCTTCCTTCTCTCCTCTCCACTCCTCTCTGAACAATTCCTTTATTCTTTTCTCTGTCTGCAGAATGACTTTTCTTTATATTACCAGGAGCAAAAGTATGGTGGCCAACTGCCTGTGAGTATTATAGCTTACATTTTCAGTTGTTGGTAAGTGATTGGCTTCCCTTTCCAGGTTTCTGTTCTACAATTCCAAGGAATCAAAACTGATTGGCCCCACTTGGGTCTCACATCCTTTATTAGGGAAATCAACTGAGCACAGTGGCCAGGGTCTCTTTGTAAAAGAACAGTGGCTGCCACGGTCATTTTAGGAAAGAAGTGCTGAACAATAGATGTTGTCCAATAAGCATCCAATATCTTCCTCCCAACTTATAACTGACTCTAATATTTCATTTTTCTTCCATCTGCTGCTGACTAGATTATGATAGCCGCAGTGCTATCATAATTGTTCAGGATTTGCTTAGAAACTAGGTGAAGACGTATATAATAGAGAGGGGTCACAGAAGACAGGTTGCCATGGCTGGGGAAATTGTTCATCATAGCAATCATCTTTTCATTCATTCAACAAGCATTTGCTGAGCCATGCTTGGTATGATATGGAGAGAGAAATCCATACTCTCCTGCCTGTGAGAAGCTCTTAGTGAAGAACACAGAGTGCAAAGAGATCTTTCTAACATGGTATATAATGTGCTCTGATAGACATGCACTCAAAATGCTTGGGAACACACAGGAAGGACACATGGAAGGGCTTCATGGGGATGATGACACAAACTGAATCCTGAAAGCCAAGTAAGTTCTGCTGAAAGCAGAAGCAGTATAAGTGAGAAACAGTGACTTACAGTTGCCAAGGGCTGAGCTCTTCTGATGTGCCTGGCACTGTGTGATGTGTATACACTCCTTTTCTGATTTAATCTTCACAACTACTCTTTGAGGCAGGCACTATCGTTGCCATTTTAGAGATGGAGTAACTAAGACTCTGAGAAGTGAGGTAACTTGCCCAAGGTCACAGCATGGCTTAGGTGGCAGTGCTGGGGTTTAAATCCAGACATGCATGCAACCAAATCACATTCTCAAAGCACCTTCTAGGTTGCCAGTGGCCTATTGTATTTTCAATGAATGAGAAGAAGAAAAAGGAACCAGACTTCAACTTCTCTAGGACACTTGCAATGCTAAGGATTCAAGGCCTGGCCAGGTTGAACATGGGAATACTAGATTGCTAGTCATACCTGTGCCAGTCCAGGACTTTTACTCTTATATCAATCTTTACCTTGTCTTTGCTTCTTGCTGTATTTCAGAGAATCTGGGACTGTGTTTCCTCCCAAATCCCACATCAGCTGTTTCCAGATGGGTTCAGACAATGGGAGGGAAGAGATTAGAGGAGGAAGAAAGAAAAAAAGCCAGCTTATTCTCCTCCTCCCTCACTCCTAGAGCAGCATCTTCGGCAGTGGTTGAATCTCGTTAATAGCTCTAACTCCCACCTGGCAAGCATGCCATAGTTCCAGCTCCACCCATATGACCCAGCCCTTGGCTCTAGTAAGACCACCTCCTCTCCCTAGTTTAGAAGTTGTAGTGGCTTCCCGGTGTTACTGATCTCTCAGTCACCTCATCATCCCCTCTTGCCTTCTCAGATCACCCATTAACTATGGAGTCAATTCCCTATATTCAATATCCTCCAATTTATATACCTAGAATACGTGTAAATTTTGTTTTCCAGTTTAGACACTGACTGACATAACCTCCTTCCTCTTCATGCTGCAGCAGTGTCTAGAAAGAGTTCTCTTAACAGTCATTATTCTCCTTGCCCTTCTCACCATTTGGTATCAGGGAGAGTTTACCATTTCCCCCCAGGTTTTCTTGAAGAATTATAATTTGCTGCTGCCAAAATACTCAACAGTCTGCCTTTAAGTCTGTTCTCCTTTCAGTATTCTGAGTCTTATCTTTGTATCTAGGCAGATCACCAAGAACCTGTATAGTTGTAAGTTTTAAATTAACTTAGACACCCACAAAAAGGATTCCCTAAGAGACATCATAACACCACTCTATTTTAAATAGCCTTTCTTATTCTCCATATCTCCATCAACCAGTGTATCAGTGAGATATATTCAACACACTCTTTTTTACTGTTCATTGAGTACAAGCCATGCACTCTACCAGATATCTGAGACCTTAAGATAAATAAGATTTAGTCACTACTCTTAGAAAGGTGACCATCAATTTTTTTAATTAATAACAAGGAAAAAGAGGTACATTTCCAAATTTTCTTATGTCTAACTGGTAATGCAGTCATGTGCCCATCATGCTCCTCATTTTGGCTGGTCTTCCAGGGAGCTCAGAGGTAATCTTAACTGTCAATCATAGTAACCACATTAGCCTACAGGGTTAGTAGATTTTGCCTCTGCCTTCCTCCACAATATTATCTAATTATATTATAACAGGCTGGTTGCATATGCATCTTTAGTGGTAGACCGCCTCAAATGCCTGGAGATATAGTAGTTGCTCAGTAAAAAAAATGATAGAGTTATTGTCAAAATCAGATGGTAATCCAAACCATAACCTAATGCAGTTGCTTATTTATTCATAACAATTGCTTGTATAAATATCCTCAGGTCTTAGCTCTTTGAGTTTTTCTCATTATATTATTTTTGAAAAAGCAGACCTTGTTTCCTGTCACCAATTAAGACATCCCAATTGCTCTTGAGAAGACTAATCATCTCACTTTTTATGTCCAACATGGCACTCAGCAATTGGACCCCCATCAGGTCATCCCCAGTTGAGTAAGTATAATTTAAATCACCCTCATCATGCTTGGAAAAGCAGCCATTCTCTGGCCTCTTAACATTCAATCTGGGGGAAAAAATTCAACCCAAAGTGTTTTATTTTTCTTACTGTGGCTTTCTGTTCCAAGACACCTGCCTCTTGGCTGATCATGTCTAGATGTTAAAATGAAGCAACTTCGAATCCCTTGAAGAAAAGGGATGTGGTTAACTGCTGGGTGTGTTGCCTGTGCACGCTGGGGTCTCCTACAGAATTCAGCTGTTTCAACCTGAGTCTCATCAGAATATATCCCCCTATATATATTCGCTGTGCAAAAGGAAACTACAGGAGCAGCTGGAATAATTAGAAGGTAAGGCAGGCATAGCCAATACCCGGCACAGATGCTACCATGCCACTGTGCTGTGGCCTCCACAACCATGACTCACCAACTTGTTTTTCTTTTCTACTGAGCCCTAATGTGGCTTCTAATATTTCTCAACACAATACACCAGGCAGCAGTCGCCAATAGGTCAGATTTGGCATATGAGAGACAGTCAGGTATTGCCATCTCCCTGTTTGTAGCTCTCAGGCAAGTGTCTCTGATTGGGCACCTGAATCCTGGGGCCCCAGGTGATAAACCGCAAGCCTAAAGGAGCTGATTCACAGAGACAGAGGAGCAGATTATAGACACTACACTTCAACTAAGTCTCCTATTTAAGGAGAATGGTTTACCCCATTGGGACTGTGTGCTTTTTGGCTTTTATCCTTTTTAAAAATCAGAGCTAGCATTTTATTGTAATTATTTTTTCTGCTCTGATTTTACCTTTCTTTTAGACTTTAGACTTAACCACTTACTACCAGGTGATCTTGAATGAATCTCCTTATTGCTCTAAACCAGGGCTTCCTCATCTTTAAGAATATACAATTTTCCATAGGATTATTGAGATTATAAAACAATATAATTTATGCAAATTGGTATAGTACAGAAATTAGCAGCATAAACTTTGGAGCCAGAAATATATTAAGTATATTAAGCTTTGATCTGCCCATTTCTATTTATAAGACTTGAGGAAATTTCTTAACTTCTTAGGGCCTCAGTTTTCTCATTAAGAAAAAATAATAATAACAATACTATCAACTTCATGGTAATTACCAACTTCATGGTACCATTCTAATGATTAAATCAGTGCTGTATGTAAAGGACTTAACAACACATGAAAAATACTCCATAAATATTTGTTGCTGTGATTAGAGACCTGGCTTGTAGCAAGCATGTACCAAATTTTAGTTTCCTTTTTAAAAGTCCTTTTAAAAATAATCTTATCTCACCTTTTATCTTCTAGGATTAAAGTGAGAGGTGAAGCTTTATTGATCTAAGTGGAAGTAAAAACCTGGCTGTCAGAGAAGAGATGGTACCAGCCTCTGAGGCTCCCACTGATGCAACAGACTTCAGATATGGACTCTGCCACTCAGCCACCCCACACCTCCCCCTGGAGGTGGCAGGCCTCTTCGGCTAAGGAAATCTACTCCATCACATGTCTCCAGGGGACAATGTATTCAGCTTCGTAATTACGTGCTTCTCCCCAATCACATGGCATTATACACCACATCACCACACTGCTGAAAAAAGTCCCACATGCTAATTAGTCCTCAAATTATCATTGATTTGATTTGATGTTGAATAAGCTTTGCCATTTATATTTAGGCAAGAACTTCAGATTCAAGATGCTCTCTTTCAGATTGTGGTCTTTAAATAACTCAGTGGGGCCTGTCTTGCTTGTTCAGTATGTTTATGTCAAGAAATCAGACTGGCTGCTCTCCCTGGCTGCAGATGAATGCCAGGTTGATTGAGTGCAAGAGAGGAATTATCCTCTCGGCCAGAGCTTAAAGCCTGGGACCCCCTGAATGCAGAAATTCCCTTTGTGCAGGAGGACTTGAGGGGACGACAGATGAAGGAAGGAGTGGAAGAAGATGGCCTGGAAGTGCAATCACATTCCACCTGAATCTTCAAATTCCACCTGAAGATGGAGGAACCGTGTTATCGAATCACATTCAGTAGATGCTTCGTAGTCCTTTCTGAGAGCCAGGCTCTTTCACAGGCATCGTCTCCTTTAATTCTGACAGCAACCCAATGATAACACAGCATTGTTAGCTGTGGAAACCAAGGCCCAGAAACTTGAGGTAATGTCACTGTTCACAGCAAGTGAGGGAGAGAAGCTAAAGTTTATATCCAGGTCCCCTAACCAAGTCCCCTGAAAGGTGATTTCATGCCTTCTCCTTGGCCACTTATTGTCTTCTGTGTCCCCACTTTCCTGCAGCCCACCTTCCAAACCCCTCTGCCCCTTTCCCCATCCCAGACACTCTGCCAGATACTTGGCAAGTAAGACAGTTACAAAAATCCCTCATGGCTTTGATGTTTAAAGTACTAAATTATGTATGTGTGTGCTTTAAAATTTTCCGCAGGTGAACCATGCTTTAAAGGGACCATATAAATTTTATTTTTTAAAATTATACTTTATCTTCTGAAGCCTGATTCTGTCAATTCATCACACTCATTCTAAATAAATAAATAAACAAAAAAATAAAATAAAGAAAAGTAAAATTATACTTTATGTTCTGGAGTACATGTGCAGAACGTGCAGGTTTGTTACATAGGTATACACGTGCCATGGTGATTTGTTGCATCCATCACCCTGTCATCTACATTAGGTATTGCTCCTAATGCTATCCCTCCTCTATCTCCCCTCCTGCTATCCTCCTCAGCCCCCTACCCCAACAGGCCCCAATGTGTGATGTTCCCCTCCCTGTGTCCATGTGTTCATTGTTCAACTCCCACTTATGAGTCAGAACATGTGGTGTTTGGTTTTCTGTTCTTGTGTCAGTTTGCTGAGAATGATTGCTGCCAGCTTCATCCATGTCCCTGCAAAGGACATAAACTCATCCTTTTTCATGGCTGCATAGTATTTCATGGTGTATATGTGCCACATTTTCTTTATGCAGTCTATCATTTGTGGGCATTTGGGTTGGTCCCAGGTCTTTGCTATTGTGAACAGTGCTGCAATAAACATATGTGTGCATGTGTCTTTATAACAGAGCTATTTGTAATTCTTTGCATATATACCAGTGCTAGAATTGCTGGGTCAGATGGTATTTCTAGTTCTAGATCCTTGAGGAATCACCACACTATCTTCCACAATGGTTGAACTAATTTATATTCCCACCTAGAGTGTAAAAGTGTTCCTACAAAAAAAGAAATAATCTGAAAAACTTAAGTATTGAGAATTTCAGAACATAAAAACTTCCCATTACTAACTAGTGCCTACTTTTGCCATATGATAAAAATTTTCCATAATTCCTATGGATAACCTTTTGAACACAGCCTTAACAATAAATGCTAGGGCATAATTTCACTAAAGTCTGTATTTATCCTGTTAATTTCCATGTTGAATTTTGTTTTATAAATCAATGTGTACTTTATTGAATTTGTCTTTTCTTCCCATGATAATAAATAGAATATGGGGGAAAAAGAAGAAAGGGCAGGAGGAAGGAAGGAAGGAAGAGGAGAAGGAAGACAAGGAGGCAGGCAATACCAAGGTTCTCAGGCTGTAATGTTACAGAACCGTCAGGCCCAGCCCAAACCCACTCCTGATTCATGATCCCATTCCTCCTCTTTTCCATCAGTGTCAGTGACAGGCAGTGTGGGCAATGGTTAAGGACAAGGACACTAAAGCCAAATTCTGGAGATGTAAACCCTGACTCAATGACCTTGGTAAAATTTTTTGATTTCTTTGTGCTTCTTGCTTCTCCCCTTATTTGTAATTAGCTATGGGGACACTAATAGTACTGCTCCACAGGGTGGGGTGAAGAAGAAATGGGCACTATTATGTTAGTAAGCAGTTCACAGTTGTTAGTTCTCATAGACATGGAGATAAACCATGTCCCCCTTCAAGGAAAGATTGCCACCTCCAGCTGTCAGTTCCTTCAGGGTCCCTCCTCCTGACGTCATAGCCTTCCTGGGATAGCCCTGTTCCCTGGTTGAGTGAGTCAGGGGTGAGAAGATTCATATATTTGAGCTGAATGCAGTTCATCCCCGATAGGCAATGCTTGCTCCCGAGCACCTGCTATTTTGGCCAAGGATTTGTCAGGTCTGCATTGCAGCCCGACTTCTCCCTCTGCCCAACTCTGCTTCCTCTTTCTTCCCTTCACATGTGTGGGTCCCTAAGAAACATCTTGCACCCTGCAATTCATCTGCCGTGACTTGCTTCTGGAGAAACCTACCTGCCCCTATTGTTACAAAAGCCTATCAATTTCACTTTCTAAGTAGCTCTCAAAGAAGCCCTGCTTCTCAAACATTACTCCAATTTTCCTAATTCAGGTCCTCACCATTTTACACCTGGACTCTAAGCCTCCACACTGTCCCCTTCCTTTCCCATGAATCCTCTCCAGCAGTGCCGGCTTGACTCTGCTTTCTGCTTGATCTGCAGGGCTGCACTGCAGGACCATGTCCTCTTCTTAAGGGGGCATCTCAGGCCCTTTGCCCCAGCAGCCGCACTTTCTCTGCTCCTTCCCTTCTGCCCCCGGGCTGCGGAGGATCCCTCAGAGACTTCATGTGTTTCCTTGCTTTGTGCCCATTGTCAAGCCTTCTTTTTTTTTTTTTTTCAAGATGGAGTCTTACTTTGTCATGTCACCCAGGCTGGAGTGCAGTGGCATGATCTTGGCTCACTGCAACCTCCACCTCCCAGGTTCAAGCAATTCTCCAGCCTCAGTCTCCTAAGTAGCTGGGATTCCAGGCACCCATCACCATGCCTGGCTAATTTTTGTGTATTTAGTAGAGATAGGGTTTCACCATGTTGGCCAGGCTGGTCTCAAACCCCTGACCTCGTGATCTACCTGCCTTCGCCTCCCAATCTGGCCTTCTCTTTAACCAGGCCAACTCTTGCTCATTTCTCAAGGCCTAACTCAAATGTTGCTTCCTCTGAGAAGTCTCCCCAGCCGGGCAGAAATAATCACTCCTTCGTTTAAGTTCTTGTCATTGAATTTAACAAGTAGCGCTGTGTGTGCTTGATTGTTGATGCTATCATTTCTCCTATTACTCAATGACCAACTCCAGCCTCTACATACATCTATTTTTAGAAATATATTCTTTGTGAATTTTTCTTACTCCAAAAGTAACAGAGGATAAGTGCAGAAAATTCAGAAATTGTAGATAAGCAAAGGAATAAAATGAAAGTTGCCTATATATCTCAACACTACTAACAACAACTACTTGCATTTTTCTGTGTATCCTTCCAGGCTTTTTTCTATGCATGCATATCTGTCTTGATATGTGCATTCTGATTTTTAACCCAATTTCTTAAAATTAATTAAAATTCCAACAGATTTTATTATTGGAGTAGTTCATTTACAACATCATTTTTAGGGCAGATAGTTCAGATTTTATTGTTTAAATAGTTCCTTTGCAATATCATTTTAGAACAGATAGTTTTTAATTTTATAGATGTACCATAACTTATGTAATCTTGCTTGTGTTATAGTCATATTTTTATCCAATACGTAACCTAATATCTAAAATATAATGCAGGCATACTTTGTTTTATTGTGATCCTCTTTATTACAAATTGAAGGACTGTGACAACCCTGAATCAAGCAAATCTATCAACATTATTTTTCCAACAGCATGAGCTCACTCAGTGTCTCTGTGTCACATCTTGATAATTCTCACGATATTTCAAACATTTTTTGCCATTTTTATATCTGTTGTGGTGATCTTTATTCAGTGTCTTTATGTCACATTTTTTTTTATAATTCTCACAGTATTTCAAACTTTTTCATCATTATTATTCTGTTATGATCTGTAATCGGTGTCTTTTGATGTTACTATTGCAACTGTTTTGGGACACCATGAATAGAGCCCATTTTTGATGATGAACTTAATCCATAAATGTTGTGTGTGTTCTGACTGCCTACCACTGGCTGTTCCCCGTCTCTCTCCCTTTTCTAAGGCCTCCCTACTGCCTGAGACATGCTAATATTGAAATTAGCCAATTAATAACCTTACAATGGCTATAAATATTCAAGTGAAAGGAAGTCACATATCTCTCACTTTAAATCAAAAGCTAGAAATGATTAAGATTAGTTAGAAAGGCACGTTGAAAGCTGAAATAGCCAGAAAGCAAGGCCTCTTGCACCAAACGATTATCCAACTTGTGAATGCAAAGGAAAAGTTCTTCAAGGATATTAGAAGTGCCACTCCAGTGAATACACGAATGACGCAAAAGTGAGACAGCCTCAACGCTGATACGGAAGAAGTTTTAGTGGTCTGGCTAAAGGATCAAACGAGCCACAATATTCACTTAAGTCAAAGCCTAATCCACAGAGAAGCCCAACTCTTCCTCAATTCTATGAAGGTTGAAAGAGGTAAGGAAGCTGCAGAAGAAAAGTTGGATGCTAACAGAGCTTGGTTCATACTGTTTAAGAAAAAAAGTCGTCTCCATAACATAAATGTGCAAGGTGGAGCAGCAAGTGCTGTCGTAGAAGCTGCAGCACGTTCTCCAGAAGATCTAGCTAAGATGACTGATAAAAGTACTAAACAGCATAGTTTCAATTTAAATGAAACAGCTCTCTATTGGGAGAAAGAAGATGCTATCTAGACTTTCAGAGCTAGAGAAGAAAAGTCAATGCCTGGTTCCAAAACTTCAAATGATTGGCTAATTATCTTGTTAGGGGCTAATGCAGCTGGGGACTTTAATTTAAAACCAATGCTCATTTACCATCCCCAAAGTCCTATGGCCTTTAAGAATTATGTTAAATCTACTTTGCCTGTGATCTAACAATGGAACAACAAAGCCTGGATGAGAGCACACTTTTACAACATAGTTTACTGAATAATTTAGGCCCACTGTTGAGATCAACTGCTCAGATAAAAGATTCCTTTCAAAATAGTGTATTATTGATAATGCACCTGGTTACCCAAGATTGGCACAAAGAGACAAATGTTGTTTTTATGCCTCTTAACACAACATTCATTCTGCAGCCCATTAATTAAGGAATAATTTTGACTTTCAAGTCTTATTAAGAAATAAATTTCATAAGGCTATAGCTGCCATAGATAGTGATTCCTCTGATGGATATGGACAAAGTAAATTGTAAATCTTCTGGAAAGGATTCCCTGTTCTAGATGCCATTAACATTTATAATTCATGGGAGGAAGGTCAAACTATGAACATTAACAGGTTGTTGGAAGGAGCTGATTACAACCCTTATGGATGACTTTGAGAATTCAATAATTCAATGAAGGAAAAAGCTGCAGATGTGATGAAAATTGCCAGAAAACTGGAATTAGAAGTGAACGCTAAAGATGAGACTGGATTGTTGCAATCTCATAATAAAACTTTAACAAATGAGGAATTGCTTCTTGTGGTTTCTTGAGACGGAATGTACTCCTGGTGAAGATGCTATGAACATTGTGGAAATGACAACAAAGCATTTAGAGCAGCACACAAATTTAGTAGATAAAGCAAGAACAGGATCTGAGAAGATCGGTCCAATTTTGAGAGAAGTTATACTGTGGGTAAATGCTATCAAACAGCACTGCATGCTGCAGAGAGATAGTTCATGAAAGGAAGAGTCCATTGATGCAGCAAACTTCATTGTTGTCTTGTTTAATGAGAACACATGGACACAGGGAGGGGAGTACTAAACACTGGGGTCTATTGGGGGGAAAAGGGGAGGGCCAGTGGGAGGGGGAGGTGGGGAGGGATAACCTGGGGAGAAATGCCAAATGTGGGTGAAGGAGAGAAAGGAAGCAAAACACACTGCCATGTGTGTACCTACGCAACTGTCTTGCATGCTCTGCTCATGTACCCCAAAACCTAAAATGCAATAAAAAATAAAAAAATTAAAAAAGAAATTGCCACCGCTACCCCGGCCTTCAGCAACCACTACCCTGATCAGTCAGCAGCCATCAACATGGAATCAAGACCCTCCACTAGTAAAAAGATTAGGACTTGCTGAAGGCTGAGATGGTCATTAACAGTTTTTAACACAAGTATTTTTAATTTAGCTATGTATATTTTTAGAGACAATGTGATTGCACACCTAACAGACTACAATATAGTGTAAACATAACTTTTATATGCACTGGAAAACCCAAAAGTTGTGTGATTTGCTTTATTGCCGTGCTCTGAAACCAAACTCCAGCATCTCCAAGGTATTTCTGTATGTACTCAACAAATGTCAATGGGTTGTATCTCTTCCATCTTAAGTGGAGAGAATTAAAACATTCCTCAAAAATGAACCTTTTTTATTATACTTTACGTTCTTGGATACATGTGCATCATGTGCAGGATACATGTGGGTATACACGTGCCATGATGGTTTGCTGCACCCATCAACCAGTCATCTACATTAGGTATTTCTCCTAATGCTATCCCTCCTCTAGCCACGCACACCCCGACAGGCCCTGGTGTGCAATGTTCCCCTCCCTGTGTCCATGTGTTCTTATTGTTCAACTTCCGCTTATGAGTGAGAACATGCAGTGTTGGGTTTTCTGGTCCTGTGTTAGTTTGCCGAGAATGATGGTTTCCAGCTTCATCTATGTCTCTGCAAAGGACATGAACTCATCCTTTTTTATGGCTACATAGTATTCTGTGGTGTATATGAGCCACATTTTCTTTATCCAGTCTATCATTGATGGGCATTTGGGTTTTTGCTATTGTGAACAGTGCTGCAATAAACAGGCATGTACATGTGTATTTATAGTAAAATGATTTATAAACCTTTGGGTACATACCTAGTTATGGGATTGCTCAACCATTGGGAAGACAGTGTGGTGATTCCTCTACAATGTAGAACCAGAAAAATCTACCTTTTGATGCTAACCTCATCTCTTGCCTTTACCGTCAGATATAACGCTATCTGTATTCACAGTCTGAACTTCTTCAGCTTCATTTTACTCACTAATCCATATTGAATGGCTCCTGCATCACCCTTCCTCTGTATTGTATATGGCTTATACTAAGATTGTCAGTCATCTCCATGTGGCTAATTCCAGTATTTTTTTGATCTACATCTTGCCTGATTCTCACAGAAGTGTTTGTTGCTACTATAGATTCCACCTTCTCTTTTGAAACTCTCTTTCCTAAATTATCCATGACCTCACCTCTTCCTGCTCCTGGTTCCCATCTTGCTTCTGTTCACAGACCTCCTTCCTCTGCCCATTATTGATATGTATTTTTCCACATTCCCCTAGGGTTCCTTCTTCAGGCAGCTTTTTTCCAAAGCTTTTCTCTATACAAGAATACCTTGGAGATGTTGAAGTCTGGTTTCAGACCACTGCAATAAAGCAAGTCACACAATTTTGGGGTTTTCTAGTACATATAAAAGTTATGTTTACATTATACTGTAGTTTGTTAAGTGTGCAATAGCATGGTCTCTAAGAAAATGTACATATTTAAATTAAAAATATTGCTTGTTAAAACTGTGAAGAATGAATGTACTTCAATGAATGACCTGTTAGCGACAAGCAGAAATACAACTTGAACAACTTTGGCCAAAAAGGAGAAGAATTAATTATCCACGGGATTCAAGAAAGGAATGATAATCAAATACACTCTAGACAGAAACATGGCTGAACATGAAGAATAAGTGAACATGGGACTTGGAAAGGACTTATAATGGCACATGGCAGTGTTCTCGCTTACTCTTTCAGACTGTCACCTTTTTTTCTCTCACACTTTCATTCTCAAACCTAAATCTCTTTAGGCTCATGTCACCCTTTTAAAATTTTATTTATTTATTTTTGAGACGAAGTTTCACTCTTGTCACCCAGGCTGGAGTGCAAAGGCACGACTTTGGCCCTCTGCAACCTCTGCCTCCTGGGTTCAAGCAATTCTCCTGCCTCAACTTCCCAAATAGCTGGGATTACAGGTGGGCACCACCACACCTAGCTAATTTTTGTATTTTTAGTAGAGAGGAGGTTTCACCGTCTTGGCCAGGCTGGTCTCAAACTCCAGATTTTTAATTTTTCCCTGTGGAGAGGGGAATTGATGCCATCTCCGAGTCTCAGTTCTAAAAACTTAAGGCAAGAGCTCCTATTGGTCACACTTAGAGCATGTACCCACCAATGAACCAATCAACAGTGGTAAAGGAGGAATCATGTGAGAAGATAGTGGCTCCTGTAGACTGTATAGGGGTAGTAGGGGAAAGGGAAAGAGTTCCCAGAAAAGAAAAAAATAATTGATCTATTCCCAGAAAAATGAGAGAGGAGTTGTTAAACAAAATTGCAGGTGTCCACTAAAATCTTGATAGAAGATGTTAATGGAAGAGTTATACATGAAGTCTGGGAAAAAAAAGATGCAAAGAGTGTGAATATGTAAGAACATCTGCGAAACTGAGTGTATGTGTGCACATGCACACCTTTAACTTCTTTTGTTTTAATTTCTTGCTCACCAGGGCTAATTTGGCTTTGCAGGATTTAAGAGAAAAAGATCTTCTGAACAGTGGACCAAGTATTTTGTACCCTAAAAGATGTACAGCAAATAGCCGGTTTTCACATAAATCTCTTGTGAGTTGATCTCAGTTTCTCCAGTGTTTAACACAGACTAAGCTCTCAACGTCCTTAATGAAAGAATGCGTAAAAGAATGTATAAGTGAAGTCCTTCTGAAGTCCTTCACTGCTAGTGGAAATAATACTGTCAATCCAAATTTGCACAAGTAAAGACAGCCTCTAAACCATGGTGATGTCTCCCCATCAGGATATCTAGAGGGGAGCTTTTGCTATTTGTGCCTTGTGCACCCATTTTAAAAAATATTTTCTCTTTGTGTGGTAGACTGGGGATAATTTTTCTGAACTACTCTTTCCGTCTCTGTAATAAGATCAGATCTTCTCAACCTATTGCCATGTGAGATACCTGTACAAACTGAGGAAGGAATATACATTCCTCCCTTATTGATTTTGAGCTTGGCCACATGACATATCTTGACCAATGGAATGTTGGATATATTTGACACTTGCCATATCTGATCAGAGGTTTTTTTGTTGTTGTGGTTGTTTTGTTTTTTGAGACGGAGCTTCACTCTTGTTACCCAGGCTGGAGTGCAATGGCGCGATCTCGGCTCACCGCAACCTCCTCCTCCTGGGTTCAGGCAATTCTCCTGCATCAGCCTCCTGAGTAGCTGAGATTACAGGCACGCGCCACCATGCTAGCTAATTTTTTGTATTTTTAGTAGAGATGGGGTTTCACCATGTTGACCAGGATGGTCTCGATCTCTCGACCTCGTGATCCACCCATCTTGGCCTACCAAAGTGCTGGGATTACAGGCTTGAGTGATCAGAGGTTTTAACTGTGCTTGTATGGCTTGACTTAATCTTTCTCACTCCCACCTCGACCATGACAACAGCATGTCCTAAACATTGGCCACTCCTTTTGTTTGGGTTGCAAGATACACACACACACACACACACACACACACACACACACGTGTGTGTGTATATTATATATAAATAAATATATATATATTTATAAAATAAATTTATATTATATATTTATTTATATATGATATGTAAATAAAAAATATATATATGTGAGCTTAAAACAGTCCAGCTCAGCTCTCACGTAACATAAGCAAGAAATAAATATATGTGTCCTGAGCCTCTGAGATATTGGGGTTATTATTGCAACAAAACCTGACTAATACACTCACAAAATAAACCATACATAGGCTGGGCGCAGTGGCTTATGCCTGTATCCCAGCACTTTGGGAGGCCGAGGCAGGTGGATCACGAGGTCAAGGGATCGAGACCATCCTGGTCAACACGGTGAAACCCTATCTCTACTAAAAATACAAAAAATTAGCTGGCACGGTGGCACATGCCTGTAATCCCAGCTACTCAGGAGGCTGAGGCAGGAGAATTGCCTGAACCCAGGAGGCGGAGGTTGCGGTGAGCCGAGATCACGCCATTGCACTCCAGCCTGAGTAACAAAAGCGAAACTCCGTCTCAAAAAAAAAAAAAAAAAACACAAAAACCATACATATTGTCATAACTCATTTTTCCATTTCTTACTTCATCAACTACCACACAGAGCTACTGGCCAACGTGGGTTAAGTAGGTGATGATTTTCTAGTGTGGAAAGCTCACAGGCAATAGAGCCTTTGAGCTATATTATGTTATATTATATAGACATTGATAACTTCCTGTGGCTTGGATTTATCATCACAAAACTCTACAAACTCGTAAAAATTAGGTTTACATCATTGTGAAGATGAAGGAAAACAATATGTGTGGGATGCCAGCACAGAGTAGTTTATTAGTGAATGGTTGTGTAATGAAGGAAGGAAGGAATACGTGAACCAACAAATGAATTTTATATTATATTCATTCAATCTACAAATATTTATTGAACACTTACTATGCACTAGCACTTCTGGGGAATAGAGTGATGAAGAAAATGGGTAAAACGTCTATCCTCATGAAGAGTAAATGCTTATGGGTAAGGCAGAGAACAGCAAAATAAACAGGTAAATATATCATGTAAGGTAGAATAAGTGCTATAAAGAAAACTAAAGCAGGGTAAGTAAGAAAACATCAAATGAAATCATATATGATCAGGAAAGCCCTCTTGAAAGGAACATTGAGCAAAGATTTGACTAAAATGAGGGTACATGTTGTGCAAAAACCAAGAGGAAGAGCATCCCAGGTAGAGGGACTAGCAAAGTCCAAGGCCCTGAGGCAGGAATATACTTGGAGTGGTTGAGGAAAGGCAAGGAGATTTGGGTGGCAAGAGAACAGTGAGAGAGGGAAAGAGAATTAAATGAGGACAGAGGAGTGGCCTGGAGCCAAAATCTCAGGCAACTTATAGGACTTCAGGTTTTACTCTAAATAGAAAAGTAAGCCCTGGAGAATTCTGAGCAGAGCAATAGCAGGCTTTGCCTTAACTTTGGTAAGTGGGCTCCATGGAGTGTAGACGAGAGCAAGGCAAGTAGGGAGTCACTGCATTGCACAACTCAAGGGGACGCTCTACACATTGCAGTCTCTGTGAACGGTGTCTCTGGGGTAATGCTGTGCACAACGAATGTGATTGTAGGCATTGGCCTGGAAGCCAGGGTGGAAGCAGGGGGATAGATCAGGCAGCTAGCACGTTAGGAAGATAGCCATGCAAGTGATTGGTGTTTGGGGGCAGGGTGGAAGTGGAAAGGGGACTGGTGATAACTGATTGGATGGGGATTATACTCTAAAGGTAAAGCTGTAAATTCTTGCTGATGCACTGGCTATAGGGTGTGAAAGAAAGACAGAGGTCATGGATTACTCCTATTCTGGCCTGAGTAACTGAATAAATTATGGTGCGATTTACTAAATATGGTCCAGTGGGAGAAGAGCAGGTTTATGGAGGGTGGGAGGAGAGAATACCAAGGGTTCTATTTTGGCTGCATTGCCTACAAGATGCTTCACATCTGCATGAACACGGAAAATAGGCAGATGGACATGCGTCTGAAACTCAAAGGAATTGAAGAAATAAATTTGGTCATAGCACTTAGATATATGTAAAGCCATGGAACTGAATGAACTACCCCTCAAGAGGAATGTGAATTGAAAAGAGATCCAAGGTTCACCCCAATTGTCTTTGTGTTTTCCGCTGTGATGTGCACAGGATCAGGCATGTAGTTAATGCTCAATAAATGATTGTTAAATTGAATGTAAATTCTTTAGACCAGAAGGAAGAATAAGATGCAAATACAAACATCCAGGATGTACAAATTCCTTCAGCATGTTGGGGTCTAGGCTTGCATCTTGTTAATCATCACGGTCATATACTGGTTTGGCATTTGAAGGTTTCTGGGTTCTAATCTCAAAAGAAAGAATTCTATGCCCTGCTGACATTTGCCTCAAATGTCCTCTGTGAGCACCTACATGGCTTGATCTGTGAGTATGAGATGTTTTATTTAAAACAATAATCCTTACTATAGTAACAATAGTAGCTTATGTTTGTTGAACACTTGGGTTTCAAGAGCTTTCTAAATATCATCCCAAGAAACCAGCAAGATAAGCATTATAATTCTCACTTTGCAATGAGAAAATCAAGTCCATACTGATAAGTGGCAGAAATGAAATTGGCACTTAACTCTATTTGACTTCAAATGCTAGGCTCTTTTCATACCTTCTAGCTACAAGACTTCAATCCTTTACCAAAAAATGGTTCAACTGGATGAAGTATCCACCTTTTATATTTAGGATAATAATAATATCTGCCATGTATTACATCTTTGCTATTAGCTAGGGAACTATCTTAAGCAATTTTTATGCATTAACTCATTTGCCCATTTTATAGATGGGGCCTTTGAAATCTGGAGGCTAAAAGACTTTTCCAAGGTCATACAACTAATTTAGTAGCAAGATTTAAGCCCAGATCTGGCTCCAACACTTTAACACTTATTGAATGCAGTGCCTAAAACTTGCAAAATAATAATGGAAAAAAAAGCAAAGGCCGGGCATGCTGATTCATGCCTGTAACCCCAGCACTGTGGGAAGCCGAGGCAGACTGATCACCTGAGGTCAGGAGTTCGAGACCAGCCTGACCAACATGGCAAAACGCTGTCTCTACTAAAAATACAAAAATTAGCCAAGCATGGTGGTGTGCACTGTAATCCCAACTACTCAGGAGGCTGAGGAAGTAGAATCACTTGAACCTGGGGGGCAGAGTTTGCAGTGAACCGAGATCGTGTCACTGTACTCCAGGCTGGTCGACACAGTGAGACTCCATCTCAAATTAAAAGAAAAGGCAAAGTAAAAAAAAAAATTGTACTAATGTGGTGGTTAAAAGAGAAAGCAGCTTATATAGTAAATAATTTGAATAAGAATAATAAAGCTTATCTTATAAGCATTTTTCTCTTTTCCAGAAATCCAAGAGGCACTGCTGAAGTCATTCTTTAATGTCATTTGGAATAAATCATTGGTAGCATAATACAGTGGGGAAGAATTTGTGTTCAAAAACCTATTTGAAATCTTAGCTCTGCCAATACTAGTTCTATGACCTTGGGCCAGCCACTTATGTTTTCTTGACCTTGGCATCCTCATTTGTAAAGTGAGAATAACAGCATGAGGGAGAATCAAATAATGGAATAAACAGGTAGTACCTTATAAGGAAATATAAAGAAAGCACCTTATAAACTGGAAACCATTATAAAAATTCACATGTGTTATTCGTATATGAAAATGGACACAATCTCTGTATATAAATGGAGAAAGGGGCAAATCAGCCCAGAGAGACAATTGTTTGTCATCATTGCAGTCACATGGTAGGTGTTCAATAAATGTTGAGTGAGTATAGAGTTTCAATCATGCAAGATGAAAAAGTTGTAGAGATCTCTTATACAACAATGTGCATATAGTTGACAATACTATAACGTACACTTTCAAGTTGGTAAGAGAATAAACTTATGTGTTTTTTTTCACCATATATATATATATATATATATATAAAGAAGAGCTTGCCAAGAAAAAAAAATGACTATCATTTGAAGACAACTCTTCATTTCAAAAGTTTATTCCTAAAAGCCAAAGTCACTCTTGAACATCTGGGAAACACCTTCAAGATCCCATACAAAGCAAAACTTTATTTCAGAAATAAACTTTTATGTCTGAAAATAAAAGTCAAATAGCTGTTTCCTGGGGGCAGAGAGGACTTTTCTCAGCTGCGTGAGAGGCACACAGCAACCTGGGAGCTGCTCCAGCTCCTTCATCTCTGAGTCCCCTCCCTCCTTCCTCCTGTTCTTCCTCACCCCTCCTTCCCTTCCCTCTTCCACCTCACTCTTCCTATTCTCTGGCCCTGCTGGAGTCCTTCATTCCTCTCACCCATCCTCATTCCCTTCTCCTTTGCAGCTAGCCTTCATATGGAATTAAGGCATAGATATTCTTTAATGTTTGTGGCATTATTGAATCTTTAAAGGTTTTGGTTCCCTATTATTTAAGAAATTTCAATTGTTGATTTTACTAAGAAATTTAAGAGACTTGAACTTTTTGTATTCAGCCAGTCATTAAACAAATATTTCTAGGCTACAGCTCAATCTTGGAATATATCCATGAATAAGACAGACTCAGTCATTGCTCTTATAGACTTCATGGTTTTGTAGGAGGAACAGAGGGAGAAGGAGACAACCAAAATCTAGTGTGAACAAATACTTGCACAGGAAATGTTCCTGCAGGACTATTCACAACAGCCAAAAGGTGGAACAACCCAAATGTCCATCAAGGGATGACTTCATAAACAAAATGTGGTATATCCATACAATGGAAAATTACTGGACCATAAAAAGGAATAAAGCTCTGATTCACACTATAACATAGATGAGCCTTGGAAACATTATGCTAACTGAAAGAAGCCAGACACAAACGGTCACATACTGCACAATTCCATTTGTATGAAATATTCAGAATAGGTAAATCAATAGATACAGACAGTGGATTGATGATGGCCAGGTTTGAAGGTTAAGGAGGAATGGGAAGTGACTGCTTAATGGCTACAGAGTTTTCTTTTAGGGTGATAAAAATGCATTGAAACTAGAGAGAAGTAGTATCTGCACAATATTGTGAGTGTCATGGAATCTTACACTTTTAAATGATGAATTTTATGCTACATAAATTTTATGTAATTATTTTTAATGTGTGGTGTAAAAGTGCTATGATGTAACTACAAGATGAAACTTGTAGTTTCTCAAATTCTCTCTCATCTAAAATCGATAAGATTCATGAAGGAAATGTTCTAGAAGGTGAGATCTTCATTCATTCAACAAATATTTATCAAAGTTTCTCTACATATCAAGCCCTGTTCTAGATCCTGGAAGTACAGCAATGAACACAATGTTAATATCATAAGTTCTTATCCTTAAGGTGCTTATATTTGGCACGGGGAAATGGAAGAAGCAAACAAAAATATAATAAACATTTTTTATACTATGTTACAAGGTGATAAGTGTTATGAAAAAATACAATACAGTAAGGCTTAGTAAGGGGAGTTCCAGAGGATAGTGTAATATAAAGAATTTATCCAGACAAAGGGGAAAATGTTCAAAGGCCCAGGGGAAAGAAAGCCTGACATTCTCACTAAACCTTGTAAAATTTATTTCTCCTCATATATGGACAATATAATTGCTCCCCTTCTGGAGCCACCTTAATCTTTCTCTTTTTTATTCCTTATCTCAGTTAATTTTAATCTATCGAGCTAAAACTTCAGTGTTATCCTTAGCATGTCCCCATTCTGTAAGACTTGAAGATAATTTTCCAAAAGGAAATATTTTAGTGGCTTCTCACTGCAGATTTTGGGATACTATTCAGCTTATTAATACTTCATTTAAAAATTAATATTTAAAATTCTAAATACAAGATTTTATGACAGCCTGCAATTTTAGGAACGATTAGGCCAATATGTTTTCCACTGAATATTTCTTCAATTTTATAATTTGAGTTAAGAGGAAAGAATAGGATTTGCTTTTAGAAATTCTAATCACAGCTAATTTTTCAAGAAGATTCCTACCCCATAAAATAAACTAACATTGATTTTACTAACCCTCCAGTAAAAGCCGTAAAAAATAAGGAGAGAGCTAATCGGTTAAAAAAAAAAAAACAAAGACATCTCAAATCGAATACATTCTGATGCTTTTGTATATAGACTTCTAATTTTGCACATTTATTAGAGAATATTAACAGAAAGGATTTCCCAACCCCTGCTATATTAGTTTTATTCCTGTCCTTCCCCCAACCCACTCATGAAGTCTTCCTATTGTTCCTTATTAGGTGCTAAAGACATCCATCCCACAGTCTTCCTAGAACAACAGTAGAGCAGCAGGAATGAGTATTAAGAGAGAAAGCTTCTCCCTCTCAGGAGCTGAGCCCCTTAAACCAAGAAGACTTCAGCTACAAAGTCTCTAGTTTCCAACTTTTGCTGGATTCTGCCTCTTCTGGTCATTCCTCCCGCACTCAGTCTTCTGGGAGAGAATGCACATGATAAGGTCATTAGAACAGTAATACAAACTCATGATGGCCAGCCACTGTGTTAAGATGGAGCCATGCCTTCTAATCATCAAATTCTCTCTCATCTAAAATGGATACCAGGTCCTGGACAAATGTGAGGCTTCTCAACTTCCCAAATCAAAACACTGCATGCTAAGTGGCTGGCTTGCTGTGGCTGGGCTTGCCCTAGATGGAAACACGGACATAGACTGTAGGACAGGAAGGGTCTAAGACTGGACATTAAAAGTTGAGTTGGAATTCATATTGATCCTTATTTCTTAATGTACACATAGTCAAATCACTTTATCCCAAGGCTTAGATAAGGTGTTCTCGTGTGTGAAATGGAATACATACTTCTCAGCATTGACTGCCATGAGTATAAAAACTTGGTACGTAGGCGGTGCTGGAAAAGGATAAATATCAAGAATGTTTGTTGAAATCTCTATCTTTTTTCCAGTCTGCAGATTCAAAGGGTTGTGCGCTTGAAGTCTATGCTGGTAGAACTGCTGGATGGCTGCCAGTATCTTTTTCTCAATTTCTATCCAGATATTCTAGGCTCCCTGTGGACCTAGCTAATGTTAGTGCATTACTCACAAAAGTATCATTTATTGGATTAAAAACAATGTGCAGTAATTTGAAGCAAAATAATTTAAGGATTAAGAAAGAGGAGAAACATGTCATATGACAGTCAAATTTAATTTTTACAACTATTTTCTTATGATTTCCAAAATTTGGCTCACCTCTCTCATAACAACAGTCTATCAGTTAAAAAGAAAGCAATTCAGAGGTTATCCACTCTGAAACCACAACAGGAGAATGAAAAACTGTGGCCCAGAAAAGTTACATGATTCTCCAAAATTTGACTGCTACTTAGAAGCAAAACGTGGACTGAAACCCAATAATCTTAATTCCTACTTTCATGCTCATTCAATCTACTCTACCACTTCTGATAGTGGGAAGCAGAGACTATATTTTAAATTGCAAAGAATCTTGAATTTTAAACTAAACATAAAAATCAGAACCATTTATTAAATACAACATCCTTATGAAGTAGATTTTATCTGCATTTTACAGATAAATGGAATACCCAGATCAGCTGAGTAACTTACCCAAGGTCACAAAAAGTGGCTGTTGGGATTTGAACCCAGGTCATCTGACCCTAAATCTCATACCTTTAACCACTCCTCAACTACGATTTTAGCAGCTTCTATTACCTACTAATGAAGGAGGCAACATGATATATTGGAAAGAACCTAGAATTAGAGTTAGGCAGACCTACTAGCATGACCCTTACTTTCTGCTACATCCTAGCTCCTCACAAGAAACTAAGGTGGTGCAGGGGGATAGTTAATGGTGACTTTATTACCACTTTCTCTAGTCTGGTTAACACTGTTTACCTCCGTCCTAGTAGGCTGTAAAGAATAGAATAGGGTCTACATATTTCATTTCACCATAGTATTTCCAGCATTTAAGATAGATAGTTTGAAAAATGGTAAACATTCAATAAATATACATTTTATTGAATGAAAAGGGGCCTTGATAAGTCACTTCCTCTGCCTTGGCCTCACAACTTCCATCCATAAAATTAAAAAGCTGTACATAATCTGCAAGATGACGTCCCAGCTCTGAGATTATCTGAACATTTGATTTTGAGATGCCAAGAGATAGTGTAAGTTCCACTGTTATGGAATTTCTAGATACATGAACCTACTTAAAGACAGTAGTACTTGAGTTTCTAGCAAACTAAAGTCATGATGATAAAATATTTGTAAGCAGGGGAAGTCAGAACTCAGGTGGAATCAGCGGAACTTGGGAGATAGATGACCTTGGAAGGGCCTATAAAACTAAAAGGTGCCCCAGTGAATTGGTCAACATGGATTTACAACCTCAGACTGCGGATTTACTATTAATAGGCAATGCCTGTGGGCTGCAGTGATCAGCAACATACTAATGAGAATATGGATAAATCAATAATTAGGATATGAGCTAAATTAGCAAAATACAGCAACATAACTATTATTCATTTAGTGTTCATTATATATTATCCTTTCTTCTCAACTCCAAATTCATATACTTAACTGATCACTGGACATTTCCAATGGATGTAATCCTGACACCTCATGCTCACTCAAAATACCAGAGATGAATTCAACATCTTTTAGCTCTAAATTTCATTGTTTCTCCACTGTACCCTATATCAAAGTTTATAACCCAAACAAAAATCCTAGAGGCATCCTAGACCTTTCTCAATCTCTTTCCATCAAAACATTGATTTCATCTCCTTTTTAATTTCTCCAACTTCCTTCTTTTCCCTATAGCCATCACATACATCCAGCTTGCACCCTCATAACTTTGTTTAAATTGTTGTAACTCTCTTAAATAATCCTTTGGAGTCTAACATTGGTTGTTCAAATTTGGTGTCTCCAGACTGTACCCAAAGTGTTCCTTCTAAGATTAAAATCTGGTCAGGTCCCTTCCTACATAAAGCCTATTCATGCCTCCTTTGCTTATAGGCTTATGTCCAGACTTCTTATATTCCCATTCACAATTTGGACCCTGCCTATCTCCCTAGCTTCATCCATCAATAGTCTCGTATTTGTCTCAAATGTTCCATTCAGCCCCAACTCCCTTTTCTACAGGCCTGCAGGTCTATAATGCTGGGGGTAGCTGTCCACGGTTCTGACTCATCTAGCATTAGCTGCTAGAGTTTTCCCTATACCCAGCATGCTGGAATATATAGATGGATGGATGGATGAATGGATGGATGGATGGATGGATGGATGGATGGATGGATGGATGGATGGATGGTGATTGGACGGATGGATGGGTGATGGGATGGATGGAGAAAAGGAAAACCAGGGAGATATGTGTGCACTCTAGGTTAGTTCCTTAGACTTATACTTTTGAAATAGAATGGTTTTCAGGGAGCATTCAGGACCCACCACATCTGAAAGAGAAAAGGAAGCCACAGGAGGAATCACAGATCTGAAGAGTGTGAATATAGACAGCCCTGGGTTAGAGTGAGGTAGCACAAGGTATCAGCTTATAGCTGCAAAGGACACTATAGAGAAAGCTTCAACACAAATAAATGGAACAGTCAAGTTTGGCTGACAAAAAGTTGGGAGGGAAAAAGAGAGGAAGACCTAGAATTCATATTGTGGTGTGTGAAGAGCAGTGAGCAAAAAGTTAAACCACATTGCCAGTGGTGTAGGCTAACACACAACCTATTTAACTTCTTAGCCTCTCTAACCTATTTGAGTCATTTACTCTATTTCTCATCTTGTCTTCTATATTGAAAGAGAGGGGTTGAAATTATGTGCTTTCTAGGGTGGTTGGGTATAATAAGATAATGATATGAAATGCTTTGTGAGTTGTCAAGTGCTATAAATACATCGAGTCTGACCATTGTTAAGAAATAGGTGAGGAGAAACGTTGCTGTTTAACCTCTGTCTTTCTTTGGGACTCAGTGAGAGCACAGAATGCATTGCTGGAGATGTTTTCATGAAGAGTCTTTAGAATAAGACCAACCTCGATTTGAATCCTGCTATGCCACTTCCTAGCTATGTGACCTTAGGCAAGTTACTTAACCTCTCTGAGTCTTGGTGTTCTCAACTGGCAAAACAAGCAGTGCTGCTCAGCTCAGAAGGTTGTACTACGGATTATATTAATTAATGTTATAGCAAGGGAGCTCCTGAACACACAGTAGGTTATTTAAAGTGAACCTTGTATTAAAGAATAAGGAAGATCATCAAGCATCAGCAATCAAAGGGGTGAGAGAGGAAATTAGTGGTCCAGTGAAGAAAATTGTGATGGTCTTGCTGACTGTCACTTCATCTTGAACTATGCCAGGAACACAGTTGGTATAACTAAATTTCCTATCTGTTGGGAGTGTGATATGAGCTTCAGATGAAATGAGGGCTCATATTCACAACTGAGACTGAGAAGGCATTAGGAAGAATAAAAAGAACAAGGCCTGAGCTGTCTCTCCCTCAATCCCCTGCCTCCATCTTCTCTTCCACAAAATGGGGAGAGGAACTAGATAATCTGAAAAGCCCCTTCTGGATATAAAACGCTAGTGTGTCAAGAGGAAACATAATGGTGGGATGAGATGAATGGACTCGAACTAGAGACGTTTCTGTTCTTTTGGCAGATGAAACTGTGTGTTGGTTTAAACCCCATTGAGAGGTTAATTAACAACACTGAGAACCTGTTTCCTCATTTGTAACAGGGGAATATTAATATCTAGCTTGCAGGATTGCTGCAGGGGTTAAATGAGGTGATATGCATCTAGTGTTGGGTACAAGATACGCTTTTATTAAATACTCGAAATATTATTATTCTCTGTCTTTTTTACTCACTACCCTTCCCAAATTCAGCTAGGTCTCTCAGCCTTTCTGTTATATGGCCATTGTGACAGGATTCTGACTGGCATCCCAGCCTAGCACCCATAGATGCATTTGCTCATTAATGAAGTAAAAGAGGAAAAGAACCCCTTCCACCCCTTCAGCCCACCCTCCACTGGGCTGCCAGAATTATCCTCAAAAGTGCAGTTCTAATCTTATCAGTTCTCTGCTCAAAAGACTGTCATTGTTTTTCATTATTCTGAAACATTGACCACATGTCTTAGGCTAGAATTTAAGGCCCTCCCAGACCTTAGCCTACCTCAGTAGTCTTATCTCACCACTCCTTGGAACAACCCATTTCCCAGCTGAATCAAAATCAGCTGCGAACCCATTTTTTCCACCACCCCCGTGCCACCAATAACATCCTTCAAAGGAAAAGAATTATGTCTGCTTTGGAATACTGAGTCACACAAGGAAGTTTCACCACAGTGCAGTCCAAATCAGAATGTGCTGCATCAAAGTGCAAACATTTCTGCATTATTTGTTTTTCTCCTGAAATCAATATTCCCTCAGTAACAAATTCAGCAGGGAGGTCTCCATTCCCCAGTCTTGGGGGTTCTCTTAACAGAACAATGTGTAATTTCCTCCATTTCTCCTGCTCTAATGGGGGCTGTCAGGTATCCTCCTGAAATCCTGGCAGAGGATGCATAAATCCAACTAGAAGTTTTGCATGACTGTCACATTTTCATTCTAATCAGCAGCCCCTTCCCCCACCTTCTTTGTATTTAAGAGACCAGAAATACTCCAATCCCCTCTCGTGAGCTTCCCTCCTGCCTAAGAGGACCTCTGGCCTCTGCTTCCTCACCAGCCCCCATCCCAGGAGGCTGCAGCCCCTCATTATATAAGGAGGCTCCTGCTAGGAGGTTCATTTCATCTATCAGTGCTGAGTTTCACCTCTGACCTTAGCCTTTCTTGGGGCTATAATCTGCCCTTCCTCCCTCTCCCTCCTGGGTCAATTCCATAGATTTTTTTTTTCTGTTGCCAGGAGCAGCTTCCAGGGACAAGAGAGATTGCCTGCCTCAGCTCAGAGGGAGACACTGAGGAGAAATGGGCCTTTTAACAACTGCAGTTCGGTGATGAGAAAGCGATGGGACCCCATCATCATCACTCAGACCCTCCTCCAAGCCCTTTGCACTTACCAGGTGAAATGGAAAACATTTTGATTAGGCCTAACTGGATGATAGATACAGGAGTCCAGCCCATACAGACACTAAATCCATTTCCTGCTGCAGATGAATGGGCAGGTGGCCTGCAGCCTGATCAAAATTTTCCTTGGCTAGAAGCGGAAATGAAGGCCCCTGTACTATCACCCACTGAACTCCTCACAATAGCCATTTATTCAGCTTCTGTGAGAGGATCCTGTCCTCTGCCTGGGGTCCCCATATTGTAGTTGCAATGGTGATATGTGTTGGTGCTTGTTATTTCCTGATACTGTAGAATCAGAGCTGTAAAAGAGACTTGGAGGGTCATTAAGTCAGCTGAGTTCAATTTCTCTTTGTTCTTTAGCAGCAGAACCATTTTTTGCAAATAACGTCCTACATGGGAGCTCAATACAGGAAATGGACAAAAATGGAGTTTCTCTGGATAATCTTCTTCAGAAACATGGGGTTCCAGAAAAAGCGCTCTGAAATGAAATGATTCATTTTAATCATGAAGTATCTATAAGCATCTGTGCTTCCATAGCCAGACATGTGATCACTAGCTTAATTAGCTCTAATGATGAGACACTCATTACATTACAGATAATATCATTCCCCTAACAAAGGACAAGTCATGTAACCTCAATGGACCTCAGGATCTTCATCTAGAAATAAGAGAAAATAATAGCAACTGCCTGCTAGAAGGAAATGATGAAATATCATGTGTGAAATATTTAAAACTCATGAATTCTGTGGACACACTGGCAAAGCAGTCCTTAATGAAAGGACTAAGAGTCAGATTTTAATTCCAATTTGACTCCGCTACCTATTAGCTGTTTAACTTTGGGCTACTTACCTAACCTCTCTGTACCTCAATTGTATGATCCATTTTATCATATGACTCATTGGGTTGTTTTCAAGCTTAAATACATTATTTTAAAAAAAGGTACTTTATAAAACATAAGAAATTATGATGTTTTTAATCAATAGGGTGCACATAGGAAGCTAGCTTCAGCCACATTGACCTTGGTGGAAGGTTGGCAATTACCACATCAAGACCAAAAAATGCCTGAGCTAACTGGAAAGGACAATTCTCAGAGATTTATTTATGTTCTGTGGAGCCCAGTAATGTGTCACAAGGTAGAGGAGAACCACCTTTGTGCACAGTGCTAGGAGCTTGAAATGCAGAAGTTCATTAAACTCCTCTGCACTCAGATCAATTCTCACACTTCCCTGATTTACTCTCTATCACAGGGAAGCCAACCCCTGCAAACAAGTTTCCCTTGCAAAAAGGCCTCATTTTTGTTCAGTTCAGCTGATAGCAGGCAATAGAAAGACACTGGAAGAAGGGAAGGAAAGAGAAGCCAACTATTTCTCACCTTGCCCCCTTGGCTTTGAGCAGTGGCTGCTTCTCCTCCAGGTTCTAGCTCCCAACAGTCAGTCCCTCAAACCATGATCTGAGCTCCTGCCAGGCAGCCTTACCACTAACTCCAGGCCCTGCCTGACTCCCCTGGGAATGACCAAGCGTCCAGCTCCCACCAGGCTCTGATGCCAAGGGTCTTAGCATTACCTCCTTTCTTTGTACCTGCAGCTATGGAAGAGGCAGTGACTTCTTATACTTGCTAATCCTAGGATGACCTCACCTTCCCTCATTGATCTGTTGGTCCTTTTGCCATTTTGTGACCAATTATTGAACCAATCAACACAGGATTTGTTTTCTCCAAAGCCCTGATAAATACACTTCCTAACGACTTTAGGAGGTTGCTATTTTTCCCCATTTACCTTTGAATGAGAACAGTCTCAAAGAAGTTAAATAATGTACTGAAGATTCAAAAAAATGAATGGCTGAACTGAATCCAAACTCAACCTTCTAAGTCAGTCAGTGCTTTTTCCAGCAGACTGCAAGCCAGTAAAGAGACCAGTAACACAACATGAGGCTAGAAGTCTCTAAATGCTGGAGAAATTCATGGCTGCAGTTACAAAAAAAGTGATGATTTTGTTAGAGGTTTCAGTTTTCTTGATGTTGCTAGCAGATGCTCTATGTTTAAGACTCAAAGTTGCTTGTAAAAAGCAGTGATAGTGTAAAAAGAAAATTTAAGATTCAGTAGATTCTAGTTTTGGTCTGCCCCTAACTTGGCTATTAGATTCCAAGTAACACCTTATCCACCTGTGGCTCTGATTTATCCATCTTTAAAATGAAGTTTCGGGACTCAGTTATTCAACATTCTGATCCTGTGATTCTAATTGTGTGATTTTATATTGACTTTTACTTCACCCTACAATGAGATTTTACACATGTTGGAAAGTTTTGCTGGCAGATGAAATGCTAAATTAGAGTAAATAAATGAAGTCTTTGGCATGCCACTCCTGAAAGGTTTTTAGATCCTGGATTAGAATGAACAAAGGAAGACTTGGCAGGATACTTCAAAGAGGTGTCTGACCCTGGTTTAGACTGTCAAGATGTCATTAGGAAGATTGGACTGCTTGGGGCTGGCTGCAGTCCATCTGGAAAAGTTTCATGAAAAAGGTGAGCTCAGAAGACAGTTTTGAGAGAGAAGAGTATCTGGCTCCCTGCCTCCACCTGCAGTCCCAGCACCACTTAAGTCTTTGGAAACTTACTTTGAGCCTATTTGGAGAAATCTGTAAGCCAAGGAGCTTACTGGCACATGACATCAGGATGCTGATCACTTGGACCTTCTTCTTGGCATGAGTTTGGTCTGAGTATCTGAGCTCCTGGGTTGCTCCAGAGCCTGAGCCCCTGCTGTTCCCTTAGTTTCATGAAATTGTAAACAGTCTGGTTTCCTCAATGCCCGAGATCCTGAAATACCTGTATCTGAATCATCTCCCCACATCCCAGGATGCAAGCCACTCGGCCTGAACCAGTGTGTAGTGGGGAAAAGCCTGTGAGCAGCAATTATTGCTGGTAGGAATTTGAGCCCTGTCCAAAAAAAGAAGTTCTCTAGTTCAGCATTTGGACCCAGCTTCTTTAAGGGAATGGATGTCCATTTAAAGAAATGGACTCACATTTTAAGCTCAAGAGGGGCTTTTGTCATAAACCTATGCATAGTTACAACCACTACCTTCAAAGAATCAAATATGTGAAACAGCCCAGAAAGATCAAAAGGGATTCATAGGCTCAAATAGCTCATGTCCTTCTCACTCCCATCTGCAAGAAAGGGCCCTGCTAGATTTTGACCTCCATTTTACTCTGCATTTTATAGCCTAATGATCCACTACTCTCCATTCTATAGGGAGTGAAGGAGGTGGCGGGAGATGGAAGAACAGACTTCAAACACATTGAATTGTGCTTGAAACTTGGCTGGGTAGATGGCTGAAGGTTGACCTAGAGTAAATTCTCCAGCCTCTCTGACTCATTTCCCCACTGGTAAGGTGAGAGGACAATGTACTCTTTATGCATGCACAGCCAAGCAGACACCCATGCCAACCT